>NC_044307.1:104658550-105270336 GCF_007474595.2 Lynx canadensis
CTATTTTGAAAAAAGTTAAATGAGTTCTAAATTTTGTTTCATAAAAAGCCTCAGTCATTACTGTTTTAATTTATAGTCATTATTGAAAACTTGATAGCAGTGGCAAAACTATCCCTTTGGTTAAATTAATTAAGTTAAAAAACACAAAGATGTACCTTAGAACACACTAGAAAATCTCCAATTTCCTGTTTATTTTATCAGTTAAAAAAATGTCTTTTCCTGATTCATTTCAGCAAACTAAACAGACTATATCTCTCGATGAATTGTTTTTTGTTTATTAATCCATGTTTCAATATGATTGATATCCCATTTAATTAACAGATTTATTATTTTATCATTTATAAACTTTATGCTCGAAGACTCTTTTGAAATAACCATGTGTCAAAAGAGAAACTAGCACAGCATGGATGTCACTAAAACTAAAGTTGCATATATGTTTTTGAAGTGAGTTTTGTTTTTGTTTTGTTTGAGTCAGTATGATCATCACAGCTTTTGCCTAAATCTTCAGGTAGCATGTTTCTGATTTCATTCTTCACTTTATCTTTAAAAATGAGTTTAATAACTTTTAGGAATGCATTCTGGAACTTCTTTTGGTGAGGCAAAACCAGAGAGTCTATACATAAATGAGATATATAAATTGTCCATCTGTTTGGAACATTCCTGCATATTTCATGAAAATGTTTCCATGTGAAAAGACAACAACATCCCCCTAGAAAGATAAGATAATGAAGTAGATTTCAAAAACAGCCATAAGCCTTTCAAGTTCTATTAAACTACTCCCATCAAGAGGCAGAGTATTTCTCTTCACCTTGAATTAGGGATAGACTTGTGACTTGCCTTTAACCAGTAAAATATGGTAGAAAGGATATTGTGTGGGTTCTAAACCTAGGCCTCTAGAGGCTTTGCATGCTTCTGCTCTCCCTGCCTCTTGGAACTCCTCCACCATTTAAAAAAATACAGAAAGTATAGGGGCGCTTGGGTGACTCAGTAAGTTAAGCCTCTGAGTCTTGATTTTGGGTCAGGTCATGATATCACAGTTTGTGGGGTCGAGCCCCACGTCAGGCTCACCTGTTCTGCAAGGAGCCTGCTTGAGATTCCATATCCCTCTCCCTCTGCCCCTCCCAACTCCCTCTCAAAAATAAACATTTAAAACGTAATAAAAATTTAAAAATAAAAATACAGTGCAAAGAATAATCTAAAGATTATGCATGTTCCTACCATTTGATTAGTAATGCTAACATTTTGTCAGATTTGCCAGTCATTTTTCAAAAAAATAAAGCTTACAAATGAAGACAAGTCTTCTTTAATCTTCCCAGTATCACATTCCCATTCTCTGTTGTTAGCCTTCCTTCCCCATAGCAAATGCCAATAATTGCAGACCCAGTTTTCCAGTAATCTGTCTATCTATCTATCCATCTATCTGTGTAACTATCCATTCATTTATCCATATATGTAAATACCATCTTTGAGTGTATGTAAGATGGTACACATCTTACACACACAGATACACACACATAAACACACAGATACACACCTACACGTATACACATACGTGCATGGCCCAAATGTGTGTGTGTGTGTGATCATTAACCAATATATACTATTTGGGGATGGTGACTTCTTCATTATTTCCATAAATTTTTTTTCTCTAAATATCATTCTGTACCTCTTCTTTCTCAACATTATGCTTTTGAAATAAATTCTTGGTAATATCAAGAGATCTAGTTTTTCTTTTCCAAACACATCACCATATTATATTGTTTGACTTTGTGAACATTTTATTAATCCATTCCTCCTATTTAGGGACATTAAGAATGTTTCATTTTTGGCATTTTAATATTCAGTGACAGACATCATTCTTAGTTTATTTTGTACATTAAAAAAGTCTTTAGTGCATATTCAGAAATGAATTTATTTATTCAAAGAGAATGGTGAATATCTATCCTTCATTATTATCTAAATGTTTAGAACACTTAATTCACATTTCAATATTCATCCAAATTGTGAATTCTTACTTCAACATGGAATAAGGAAAAATATTCCCAGTTTCACTTTCTAATAAGGTACAGATTTTGGAATTAGATTCTGCCCATCAGATGCTTCCTGGAATTCAGAAGACAGCTGTTTAAGAAATAATGACAAGCACAGGGCATGCACTTTGCTATCAAGGAGGCAGTGGTAAAGGCAGTGTATTTCTGAGGTCAATGGAGTCCAAGGTAGAACCCCAACTTAGCAAAAATATTACATCCTGGCACAGTCCAGTTGTGATAGCCAATTCTGCAGTGTATTTTTAGGCATTGTCACTATAACACCAGCCTAAAGTTTATTTCTTTAACACATCCAGCATTTCTATAACTGTTCCTTAATAGATTTGCTTCTTATTTAAACATGATAAGTCTGTGTGTTCAGAAAAAGAAACTGACATACAAATGCTGTGAACATTTTAATTACACCGTATTTCTGGCAAATTGCTCCCCAAAGTTGGAACACAACAGTAATTTATGAGAATAATCTTTCCCACCACCGCTTTAGCATTGTAATATATATTTTTTCAAAAATATTATCTTATTTTTATGTCAATTTTAATTTTTCTGTCTATGAGATTAAATATAGTTTCATGTGTTCACTAGGCATTCATTTTTTAAGTTTATTGATTTTGAGAGAGAGAGAGAGAGAGAGCGCAGGTGTGCCAGTGGGGGAGGGGCAGAAAGAGAGGGAGAGAGAGAGTCCCAAGCAGGCTCTACACTGTCTGTGCAGAGCCAGACATGGGCCTCAAACTCACTAACTATGAATCATGACCTGAGCCAAAATCAAGAGTTGGATGCTTAACCAACTGAGCCACGCAGGTGCCCCTAGGCATTCATATTTTCTTTTCTGTAAAGTGATTGTACACTTTACCACTTTTTCTATTGAGCTGTATATAAATTTATTAATTATAATTATTATATATTTTGGATCAGTGCATATATATTAAATATATTTTCTCCCTTTGTTGTTTGCATGTTAATTTTATTATCATTACCTTTGGCAAAACGGGATTTGTTGCATGTTGTCAAATTTGTTGAGACTGCACTCATGCAGTATGTTGTATTACAAGAAAGGAATCCTATCCATGACTATGGAATATCTCTCTCTCCATCTATTTTGTTCTTTTTTTTATTCAGTTCCTGTTTGATTTCAGCAGAGTTTTGTAGTTTTCCTCAGACAGATTTTGTGCGTGTTTCGTCAGATTTTTACCTAAGGTGTTTTGTTTTATTTTGTTCTGTTTTGTTTTGTTTTGGTGCTAATGTAAACGGTACTTTTTAATTTCAAGTTCCTCTTGTTCATTGTTGGTGTATGGGAAAGAGATGGACTATTTTATACTATCCTTATATCCTGAAACCTTGTTATAATTACTTACGAGTTTCGGGAGTTTTTTGGTCAAATCTTTCAGATTTTCTACATAGATGATTATGTCATCTGCAAACAGAGACAGCTTTTTATCTTCCTTCCCAATCTGTACATCTTTATTTCCTCTACTTGCCTTATTGCATTAGCAAGGACTTCAAGTATGATGTTGACAAGGAGTCATGGGAGGAGACATCCTTCTCTTATACCTAATGTTAGAGGGAAAACTTGAAGTTTTTCACCATTAAGTATAATAACTGTAGATTTTCTGTAGATAATCTTTATCAAGTTGAGAAAGTTTCCTTCTACTCTTTGTTCTACTGGGAGTTCTTAACATGAATGGATATTGGATTTTGTCAAATGCTCTTTCTGCATCTGTTGATATGATCATGCAATTTTTCTTTCTTAATCTATTGATATGATGGATCACACTAATTGATTTTTGAATGTTAAACTTTTTTTCAAAGAAAGCTTTAGAGTGGTAAACTTTTTGAGTCTTAGTTATATAATATGCTTTTACACTTTCGAATAAATAATAGTTTTTCTAGATAAAGATTTCTAAAAGTAAAGTTATTTTCCTTTGGTGTTTGAAAAACATTCCATCATCTTCTTGCATCCAGTGTTCCTGAAGAGAATTTGAAAGACTTATTTTGTGTTTTCTTAAAACTTAGTACATGTCTATAATGTGAATGGCACTGTCTCAAATGTGGTGATCTTTTTCAGTTCACCACTTAAAAAGCCACATGCCACACTGTAATGTATAAGCAAAAGTCAAAATGGCCACCAAAGACCCATAAAAAGAGAGTAGACTCAGATGAAAAGAACCTTTATGCTCCTCCATTTCCCCATTTTTACTAACTAGAACATGTCTACAAGATAAAGAAACATCTGTGGATGACAAAAAGAGAAGAAACAAACAGGATCTGGGTATTTGTGGTACTGTTGTATGAGCGCTAGACTAATTTTTTCAGGTTACTCTCTTTCATTTATTTGAATGCAACCAAATTCAATGTTTAGCCCTGTCTGCTGTACTCCCAGCTGCTCTAAGCCCCCAGTTGTGTACCACACTTCAGTATTCTGGATGGGGCAAGAAAGAGGTAAGTCTCTCTGGCAACATCCTGCACAGCTGGGAAAGCTGGGTGTTCATGAGCCTCACTCCAGGGAGAAATCACTGGCCAAGATATGTCTCTTGACACTGAGCTGTGCCACCTAAAGGGAAGGGTGATGCATGTAGAGTAAAACTGTTCCCCTTGTTGTCTTCAGTGCATCCAATCTCATGTTTCTGTGCCTGTGATATGCTGGAACTTCTCTACTGGATTCCTAGACTATAGGAAAGGGTCTCTCATCAATGGGTGAATGTCTAAACTGATGTTCTGTGGGGAAAAGACAGTGGAAAAACTCTTATTCTGCCATATTGATGACATCATTGCTGGTAATTCCCATTTTTTCAAATAGTGCTTCAACACCATTCCTTCTATTTTCTCTTCTGAAGCTCTTAATAAACATATTTATGTACCTCTTGATCATTTTTCCCTTAATTTTTCATTTTGTATATACTTTCACTTTATCCCCTTGTCCCACATTTTAGGTTGATCCAGCAGACCAATCTTCAAGATACTGATTGATTCTTTTGCTCCCTCCATTCTATTTAGACTCTATATTGAATTTTAAATCAACTTAAATTTATATTTCCACAATATCTACAAATTGTTTCTACAATAAAATAATTTAATTATATCTCTGAAGATATAAAATTAAATTGAAAGACCTTTTCTTGTTAATAGATAAGTTTACCTTCTCAAGTGTAAGTTCTTTGTCATCTCTCATAATGTTGACATTACACGAATTTCTGGAAATTTCATCTTCTGATCTCATCTGTGCAATATATTACTGACTACAGTAGAAGTACCCTCTACTGGCATAACCTGCTTCTTGTATGAGACAAATCATCTGCTGAGCTTTATTCACTTGTTACTGTGACTAATGTGTGTCTAGTACATTGGCAGCTGATCTCCAGGCTTATATACTACCTACTTTTTCCATTCAACGGCAAGCCACCTGGAGCCCCTCTCCGCCTTTTTATTTCAAGAAACCTACTACTTACACTAGAAAAATCCTTTCACAATTTCTGCCCAAAGGAATTGGGATGATGTCTAGAAAGCCAATCTATCTGGTTGATAATGCTTAATTGCCTCAATCAATTGCATTCTTGCCAGATGCTTCTATCACACTGAGCTTCCTCAGTGCTGCTTCTGTGAAAACTAAATTTAAAGGTAGTTTTCTCTTTAAGCAACCTCATGTATCTCGGGATGTTATTTCTCTCTTCAATCTAATCTTGACCACTTTCATCAAGTATTTTCTACATTTTCTCATCTTTGAAACTCCCTTGTTATTTTTAGTGCTGAAGAAGAGGAACGAAGAGTATGTTTGATCTTCATTTTTGACACTTGAACAATCATATTATTCAATGTCTCAGTTTTCTTTAAAATGAGAACAATATTTTTCTTAATTTTTATAATTTTTTTTATTTTTCAGTATATGAAGTTTATTGTCAAATTGGTTTCCATACAACACCCAGTGCTCATCCCAAAAGGTGCCCTCCTCAACACCCATCACCCACCCTCCCCTCCCTCCCACCCCCCATCAACCCTCAGTTTGTTCTCAGTTTTTAAGAGTCTCTTATGCTTTGGCTCTAAAATGAGAACAATATTAGTAGTTAGTATTTATAAAGTAGTTGTAAAAATTAAATGAATAAATACCTGTAGAAGCTGTAACATACCCTGATACATAATAAATGTTTGTAATAGTGATGGTGATCATATATTAGTAAACAAGGAATTGTGAATGTGAAATTACAAAGTAAGATATTGGTTTCCAAAATTGTATGTGAAATGTTGAATTTTGAGGCTACTTCAATTTGTTTACATCTTTCAAGTTTTATGCAATGTATAAGAATTATTTTTATAATTAGAGAAAAGTAGAAAAACTATAGAAAAGACAACGTAATTAAGTTATATTTGTTCGCATTCAGACTTTTACATTCCATTTGCTACTTTAGTTTGTTCTAGAGACCTTTTTATTAGCAAGACAATTTGTAATTTTTCCTTCTTATAATGTGTTATGTTTTGCACACACTTTCATAAGTGTAATATTTTTTTTAAATAAAGAAATTTGTGTGAATACCATGACCAGGATAAAATTACAATTCATAGTCCTTGCCTCATAATCATGTTTTTTTATATATTCCTCACAACTCAGCTTAGCTATGACCTACTCTAGATATTCATAGCCCCTGGATTCCTTTTAACATTTTCTTTTACAGATTATGGCTTTAAAACGTATTCCTGTGACTTTCACCGCCACAAGATTCTCAATTACTAGAAGACAGGAAGCACCCAATGACATCCCTGTTTCTTGCACAAGAATTCCAAAACTGTACTCAAAAACTAACAAAAATGTATGATACAATGAACTGAACCTCACAAGATAAAAGATAATCCTTAAATTTGAGTAAAAAAATGTATGATGATCAACATATATGGGTTACCTTTACTTGGGTCTAAAAATTGATCAGAGTAACAACTGTATGAACTTCTTTCATAAGAAAATAAGCTCTCATACATCTCCATCCACTATTGTAGAATTTGTAGTCATTGTATGTGTTGACCATTATGAATATATTGTATAGAATTTGTTCTCATGTTTATCTTTGTCAGAAGCAAAATGAATTGTTGAAAAGGAAAAAAATGATAAAAAAAACAACGTAAAAAATCACGATTCCTTGTAAATGCATAAACTAATAGGGATAAATGTAAAGGTATTTGAGGAATGAAGTAAGTTCATCAATTTTATAAGCTAACATTAATTCTCCTGTGGCATCAGCTTCACCTCACAGATATCTATTAATACTTGGGTGATTAGTAAGCCTTAAGTTTTTTAATATAATCTGGACTAGTTCTTCAAGTGAACAGCATAAAAATACTACCAACAACTCATCTGAGAGAAACATTTTTCCAATCAGTCAACAGAGAGAGAGAGAGAGAGAGAGACAGGAAAATAGGCACAAGAACTGTGGTATAATTGCCCTGTTTTGATAGCCTGAATGAATCTCAGGTATCCGGATTCAGGCCCAGAAAGTATACTTGTATAGACTAATTGGCATAGGAACATTTTAATGACATTCTCTAAATTCTGCTGTTACCCATTCTAATGCAATCACATTTCTATTTTTTTTATTTGGTGAATTTAATGTGTTTAACCCTGATTAAGGAGTAAAATTTCACAATAAGAGAAAAAAACTGAAGACCACATCTATACAGATAGCTTAATATTATTAAATTAAAGGGAAAGTTAGAATCTATTTTGTCCCAGCCATCAATAAATGTATCTTCTCTCTAATGCCCTGGGCAGATGGTCAATCAGCCTTCAAGGGATCAAAGCTTTTGCTTCCACCAAAGGCAACCTAATCAATTGTTGAGACTTTTAAACTGTTAAAATCTTCTTCCCTTTATTGCTGTCTTATAAATTCTATCCATTGCCCTCTTCTCTAGAAGAGAAGAAAAAGCTCCTATTTTTAAAAATGGCTATTATAGCCTTTTCTGTTCTCTCTTCTCAGAGCCATACTTTTTTAACTATGGGTTTTAGACACTTAATCAATCTGGGTTCCCTCACATATTTTGAACACATACACAAACTCTCACACAATTTATCAATGGCTTAGATAAAATGTAAACCTGTTCAGAGCTATAATTCTTAAAGCAAATAAGGAACAAAAAGTACCTTATTATTGGATATTTTTACTATAATTTAAAATATTTCATATAAAGTAGTTTGCAATTTCATATCTGCATCTTTAGAAGGTTGATTTCTTAATATATGGAAAATTAAAATAGCTAACCTCAGCTACAACTCAAGGCTTACAATGTATCACTTTTGTAGAATCTTAGAGTATAAGTGGTAAATTAAATTATTTCATTATTTTTTTCTTTCTCTCTTGTTCTTTTGGTAAAACTGAAAAACGTTGAAATAGAATTTTGATTATTCTCAAGCTAGGTTCTTATGCGTGAAATATACTGAAAGTAAACCTAGGGTTCTTTAAATTACACATACCATTCTCCCACCTTTGCTAAAACAAATTCTTTCAAGCCATTGCAAACAAAGTTAGTTATCAAGATCTTTGTCTTTGCAGATGTTTTCTCCTCAGTCCTTTGCTTAACAAGCCCCCAGTTTTCACAGGCTGTCTACCCTCTTTCCCCTCAGCAAAACCTAGTCTCAACACAAAATATTACACTCTTTATAGTGAGATACATATTGCTGATAAGATTGACCATGACCCTTCTGGTCCTTAGGTGCTTTATATGCACATTAAATGTTGAAAAGCCCTACTTTAGATTCCTTTTCCAAGAATTGCTTTCCTTTTTGTAGTCTCTAGTCTTTTCCTTGACAGTACTTTTGAATAAAAATGCCCATGTTTCTTCTACTTAGTGGAAAAATTCTTCTACTACCCAAGCAGTCCTCTACCTATGTATATCATTGCTCTCTTACCTTTTCCCATAAGATGTTTTGATAAGGTTATTCCATATAGGACACTTCTATTTATAGAATAAAGTTTATAGAGGTTTAAATGGTTATTATATAACCATTTAAAGCTTTAACTTTTTAACCTTTGACCTCTTTAATTCTTGTCCCCCAAAAACAAAAATTAGTTACAAAATTTCATGTAATTTTGGAGGCCTTGACCCTTCTCTTACTGTATTCATCCTATTGTAGCAGACACAGCTGGTTGTCAAATTAGTATCCTTTTCCTGATCCCTCTTGGATAACAGAAATCTGATTCATAAAGAAGTCCAGCCTCTTTTCAAAGAAAGGTGACCACATGCCCAAATTTGGAAGTAGATCTTAGTTAATCTAAGCTCGCATGATAGTTCCATTCTGCTTCTTCTAGAAGCATTGGACATATGACCCAATTCTGGCCAAAGAGAAGTTTGTGGATTCAAGAAGCATTTCTCTCACTCATTACAAAATGTCCCTTTGCCCATAGATAAAGATGTTTTGTGATTTTAAAGTATATGGAAGTAAAGCATATGGAAGTCTATCATCATCTTGGAACCAAGAGAAGAGCCTATCTCTCAAAAGTTAAGTTAATAGAGTAAAGGAACAAAAAGAGATGGAAAAATCTGGGCTCTTGATGACAAAACTTTCTTCATTGAGTCATTTTAGAAAGTTATTTGACATCTTAAAGGGCTTTATCACACCTTAAAATATATTATAGTTTTCTGTATAATTCTCTTCTTCCTATATTAGAGTATAACATATTTGAGGACAATATCTGAATCGTATTGACTTTTGTATACCTTTTGGTATACAGTGTAATATACATAGTGGATTTTCAGCACATGTTTGTTGATTAAATGAAAGCTTTCCTCTGCTTCAGAGTGTATCTTTTTTTTTAATTTAAAAAAGTTTTTTTTAAATGTTTATTTATTTTTGAGAGAAAGAGAAACAGAGTACAAGTAGGGGAGGGACAGAGAGAGAGGGAGACACAGAATCAGAAGCAGACTCCAGTCTCAGAGATGTCAGCACAGAGTTCAACGCAGGCCTCGACCCCACGGACCACGAGATCATGACCTGCGCCAAAGTCGGATGCTTAGCTGACTGAGCCACCCAGGCACCCCTGCTTCAGAACGTATCTTCTGAACACACGGTAAGCTTTTCTAGATTTTTCTTAATGTTTAAGATTTGGATATTTAAATACCAAATAACATGATGGACTATACTTTGAATATAGCTCTGCTTTGAAAAAACTAGATAAAGCACCCAGTTTTAATATTGAAGACAGAATAAGCTTAGGTATGTTTTAGTTATGAAATATAATAATGAAAATATGAAAGTGTAATATTTCTGGAGCAGAGGAGGGCTGGGAAGGGATGCTTAAATATACAGGGAATTTCCCATGGTGAAAACTTTAAAATTTTTAAGTAACCAATTCTTGGTACATGGAAAACATGTAACATTTCATAATGTGTCCATTTTTCTTTTCTATAACTAGCCCATGGTTATAGATACAACACCAAATGATGAAATCATACATCTAAGAAAGATCAATGAGAAATTTTTCCCTGTTACCACTGGAAAATTTTATTAATCTACTCAGTCATATGCATATCTGTGATAGCATACTCTGCGAGTCAATGCCTCAGAAGCATTTTGAAATTTAGGTCTAATTAGATAATTATTAAATTTAATGCTAAGTTTAGAAACACTGTCAAGTAACAATACCTACATTTTCCTAAAGCATTACTTTTGTTCCTCAGGAATAAAAAGTTACTGACAAAAATCTCATCATGCACATTTCTCAGTAAACCATATGAGCATTTGGTTTGATATGAGGAGAGCCGTTTGAGTGTTTTTAAGTCTCTCAGTGTTTGGGGCCACCTGTCAGCCAATCCCAATTAGAAGCAGTGCCTGATTAAACTGCTCTCTCTAGAACCATTCGGACAACTTCATTAGTGCTTCAGTTTATGGTAGTAGAGCAAGCTGTGTTGCAAAAAGTCCTGACAGCCTAGAGAGGGCCCATTTGGGCACATAGGACACAGGGCTCAAAATTGTGCACAGTTGCAAACTTTTGATTGCATGAATTATACATGAGGGGTGACCAACCATTTGTGTTCAACGATGTTAGCCAATCAGCACAGGTGCAGGAAAGAAAGCAAATTGGGGGAGAGGAAAATCATAATACTCAGAAAAGCACTGTTTTTTGTTGTTGTTCTTTTGGCTCTAGCAACTCAACGCATGACATTGCAAATCTCGACCAAATGTATTACACCAATTCTGAAAATTCTCAGGTAGACTAAGAATTAGAATAAATAGAAGAAAGTAAGAAAGGGGAAAGAAGTTCAGTGGGCTCAGCTTGCAAATTACTGTATACATCCAGGAGCTTTATATGGTGAACATAGGCAGAGTACCTGAATGCTGACTGTGCCACCTTGCTATAGACAAGTCTCCACTTTGCACCAATTATTTCTCTACTGTGTCAATTATTAACTTTTCTAATGCATGGGGTTCTGCTTTCTTTTTGTTTTTTACTTGCACTTCAGCTGACTGTAAAGAGTTTCAAATGTTTAGAAGAGAAAGAAGCAACAGTATTTGTACAAGATTCAGATGGTTTATAGATGATTTTTGGTGATAACAAAGAAAATTGTTGGTATTATTAATAACTCCACCACTACTACTTGCGTGTGGATTTTAAATGTGAAATTTAATGGGGCTGAGAAATTAATTTTGATAAAATACATAGTGTAAGTTGTAGAGAAAAAGAATCACAACACAAAGAAGAGTTTCTTCTGATCTCCTAGCCTTTGTTTACTTAAGGGTAAATGAAATGCTGTTTCTCTTTCTGCCCTTTTATTATTTAACAGTAGCTTTGATATCAATTCCTATTACTTTCTGGATTGAGAAGCATATTGCATAAGACTGTAAGATAATTGAGATCTACTTTAAAAACCACAGTATACTTTCTTACCAAATGGGGCAGCAATGAGGTTGTTCATCAGGAAGAATGTTTCAGGGTCAGCAACAAACAAATACACCACACAGCTGGCTTAAGGAGAAGAGGAAGCAGAGGAGGCCAGCAGGGAAAAATTGTATATTTGTCAGAATTGACAGTTTGCTTTATATTGGACCCACCTCCTCTTTAAAGTAATTCCCATTCAGTTTATGGTAGATTGGTATACAATGAGGTCAGGCACAGCAAATCAATTCTGATATGATTGCATTTTAGCCATAGTCATATTTCTCCTGGAAATCTTGCCAGAATCAGCTATTCATTTCATAGGAACATTGATTTCCCTACCCTTCCTCTCTTACTCTATTCCATCTTCCATTCAGCAGGGCTTCTCCTTTAGGGAAAATCATGTAGGTCCCAAACAATCTCCCCAGGGGGTGACTACAACTACAGAGAACACAGTAAATCCTCCTCATCAGGTGAAAGCACAGATAAAATTCCATTTCAACAAACGTTATTTTTAAAAGTTTCTAATAAAGCAATTTTTGTATGCCAGTGCATTGCCCAGGACAACCATATTTTATTCCCATCTTGGTAACTATATCTTTATCATAAAAAAAATACTTTCTAACTCTGTTTAACATTGTTTACCAAGCCCTCTTTGCATATCAACCAGCACAGCACTTTCCAGATAGCATTTGATGGCAGACCACTTCCTAAAAATGAAGAAACATAGAGAAACTTAAACAGAGAGTTTTTGCTTCTGTTTTTGTTTCCAAAGGAAAATACTGGCCTCATTCAGATTGCTGAGGTCTTCCTCCAATTATTCTCACTGGATTTGAAATTTTGCCTGCTCTCACCTTTGTTACTTATCATTCTGCTAATGTGCGGTTTCTGGGATCCTTCATTTAATTACTAATCTTTGTTAAACATGCCAGTCTCAATACCTGCTATGACTCTATATATTCCTGCATGCTTCTCACATCCATATCTTCAAATAGTCGGGAGATCTCAGAGATGGAGAGTTGAATTTAAAATCCTCCTCAATTCACACCATACTAACATTAATCTGTACTAGGCTCTCCTTTTACTTATTTTCCTATCTAGTTTCTATCTCAATCTTCCCCATTGCCTGCAATACATTTGGGATATATTCTTGATTTTGAAAGGCACACTGACATGTGCACGCACACACACACACACACACACACACACACACGCACACGCACCTTTATTTAATTGTTTTGACCACTACATATTATTTAGAGGTTACCGTCCTAAGGGATACAGTTAATTTTGTCTTTATGCCATCTCGATATTAGCCCATATAACTAGTGCTGTGATTAATGTTGTGTTTTCCCCTTTCAAGTGAAGCAATAGGCAACTAAGGAAGAGAAAAATAAATCTAAAATCTTGCCCTACTCAGTCTTCCTTCCCTAGTACTCAGCTCTCTTTTACTCTGAGCTGTTATTACTTGCTTTCCTTTCATCCAAACTCCAATAGACTTACAGACTATTTTTAGGTTGAAAAATCCATCAATTTCACATGGACATCTGTGGGGTCTCTAGGTTACACAGAGAGAGCTAGGAGTTCATGCTTATTCACTTTCATGGCAGGACTTGCAATCACTATATTTTTCTTTTGCTTTTCCTTGTGGTTGTATATTTGATTGTTATTTAGCAAACATTCACTCATTCCCTTGACAAATTGGTCTCCATGGAAAGAAAATCCTCCCTGTCCCATTGATCTCGGGTTTGGCCATGTTATTTCCTTTGTGTAACACCATGTTAGTGTACATGACAAGACCTAAAATATGCATATCCCTTTAGGCAAACATTCTTAGGCTCTGGTGTTCTGCCACAAGAAGAGCTTTCCCAGATTTCTTCCACCTCTTTCATTCTTAGTTCCAGAATATACTGTAGCAGACTCTGATTCCAAAGGAGCCATCCCCATGGTCTAAAGGAGAAATACTCTAGCTGAATAACAGATATATAAGTAAGAAATAAATAATTATTTCTTGTGTGCCACAGAGATTTTGTGCTTGTTATGCAACAAAACCTTATTAACACAGAATTGATCCTAAAGTATTGTTCTGTCATAATTAAAACTGAAAATATATGGCAGTGACTTTGGGAACTTGCAGGATGGTAAGGAAATTGCCAAAAGCAGTTGAGAAAAAAATGATATAAGTAATGTAGTGGCAAAACATTTGGTAAAATTGACTCTGGTAGTGATGAGGAATAAAGAAAACGTATATATTAAATTGGCAGTGTTGAGCTAGGCAATATTGAGGTAGTCTCTTAAAAGTATAAACTAGTTGTAATTAAGTACATTGGTATGATGGTGACCTTTATGTGTCAATTTGATGAGACTAAGGGATGCCCAGACACTTGGCAAAACATTATTTCTGGATGTGTCTTTAAAGGTGCTTCTGAAAGAGATTATCATTTAATTCAGTAGACTGAGTAAAGAGAACCACGCTACCAATGCCACCCTACCAATGATGGTGGCATCATCCAATCAGTTGAGGGCCTGGACAAACAAAAAAGGTGAAGGAAAGGAGAATTATCTCTCTTCTTGAGATGAGATGTCCATTTTTTCCTACCTGTGGACATCAGAGCTCCTGGTTCTCACACCTTTGGACTCTGAGACCTAAACCTTTGACTTCCCTGGTTCCCAGATAGTTGGACCCATACTAAATTATACCACCAGCATTCCCAGTTATCCTGCTTGGATACAGCAACCTGTGGAACTTTTTGACTTATATAACTGCATGAACCAATTCTTATAATACATCTCTTCTTCTAAAATAAATAAATGCATACATACATACATACATACATACATACATCTCTTCTCCTATATACCTACATATTTCCTATTGATTCTGTTACTTGGAGAACCCTGACTAATACAATTAGATAAGACACACGAGAAAAAGATGAGCTCAGAAATGAGCTGACCTGTTGGTAAGCAGAGGGCAGAGGAAATAGAGAGCCCAGAATTCAGAGTTGGAAATCAAACTGTTTCTAAGTCAAAAATGAAACCAGGAGGGTGTCTGTAACACTTCTTTATGGCCCCTGAAAAAATGAAGGTGATGTTCATAGATTCCTTCAATTGGATCAAGTGGCTTTTAGAAACCTTGGTGTTGGGGTTCAGCGAAATCAAGTGTACCCACACTGCAGGTAAGTAAATTTAGAAGGAAAACAAGTCTGGAAAAGAACTATAGGCTTCCAGTAGCATGATAGATAGTTCTCTACCCCCTCACTTTCAATCTGAAGATGTCCTCAGGTCTTAAATGAGTCTCTTGTAGACAGAAAATAGATGGGTCTTGCTTTTTTATCCATTCTTTTGATTGGAGTATTTGTTCCATTCACATTCAGTGTTATTATTGAAAGATATGGGTTTAGAGTCATTGTGTTATCTGTAGGTTTCATACTTGCTGTGATGTCTCTGGTACTTTGTAGTGCTCGCCACATTTCACTCACAGAGTCCCCTTAGCTCTCTTGTAGAGCTGGTTTAGTGGTGATGAATTCCTTCAGTTTTTGTTTAGGAAAACCTTTATCTCTCCTTCTATTCTCAATGACAGGCTTGTTGGATAAACGATTCTTGGCTGTATACTTTTCCTGTTCATCACATTGAAGATTTCCTGCCATTCCTTTCTGGCCTGCCAAGTTTCAGTAGATAGGTCTACTACTATCCTTATGTGTCTACATTTGTATGTTAAGGCCAGTTTATCCCTACCTGCTTTCAGAATTCTCTCTTTACCCTTGTATTTTTCTAGTTTCACTATGATATGTTGTGCAGAAGATCGATTCAGGTTACATCTGAAGGGAGTTCTCTGTGCCTCTTGGATTTCAATGCCTGTTTCCTTCCCCAGATCAGAGAAGTTCTTAGCCATGATTTGTTCAAGTACACCTTCAGCCACTTTCTCTCTTTCTTCTTCTGGAATTCCTATGATACGGATATTGTTCCATTTGATTGAATCGCTTAGTTCTCTAATTCTCTCCTTGTAATGCTGGATTTTTTTATTCTCTTTTCTCACCTTCTCTTTTTCTAATATTTTATCTTCTAATTCACATATTCTCCCCTCTGCTTCTTCAATCTGCACTGTGGCTGCCTCCATTTTATTTTGCACCCCATTTGTAGCATTTTTTAATTCATCATGACTATTTTTTAGTCCCTTGATCTCTGTAGCAATAGATTCTCTGCTGTCCTTTATGCTTTTTTGAAGCCCAGCAATTAATTTCATGACTATTATTCTAAATTCTTGCTCAGTTATATGGCTTAAATCTGGTTTGATCAATTCTTTAGCTGTCACTTCTTCTTGATATTTCTTTTGAGGAGAATTCTTCTGTTTCATCATTTTGTCTAGTTTTCAGTCCCTTATGAGTTTTAAAAGGTTGTTATGTGCTCTGCACTTGTGAGCACTGCTATATTAAAGCGGGGTCATACACTGTCCAGGACCTGGCCTTTCAGGAGTTGTCAAACTTTCACTTTTGCAGATGACCTGATACTCTACATGGAAAACCCGACAGACTCCACCAAAAGTCTGCTAGAACTAATACAAGAATTCAGCAAAGTTGCAGGGTACAAAATCAATGTACAGAAATCAGTTGCAGTTTTATACACCAATAATGAAGCAACAGAAAGAAAAATAAAGAAATTGATCCCCTTTGCAATCGCACCAAGAACCATAAAATACCTAGGAATAAACCCAACGAAAGATATAAAGGATCTGTATGCTGAAAACTATAGAAAGCTTATGAAGAAAATTGAAGAAGACACAATGAAATGGGAAAACATTCCATGCTCATGGATTGGAAGAATAAATACTGTCAAATGTCAATACTACCGAAAGGAATCTACATATTCAATGCAATCCCAATAAAAACCGCACCAGCATTCTTCTCAAAGCTAGAACAAATAATCCTAAAATTTGTATGGAACCACAAAAGACCCCAAAAAGCCAAAGTAATATTGAAGAAGAAAACCAAAGCAAGAGGCATCAATCCCAGACTTCAGCCTCTACTACAAAGCTATAATAATCAAGACAGTATGGTATTTGCACAAAAACAGACACATAGACCAATGGAATAGAATAGAGAAGCCAGAAGTGGACCCACAAATGTATGGCCAACTAATCTTTGACAAAGCAGAAAAGAGTATCCATTGGAAAAAAGACAGTCTTCTTAAAAAATGGTGCTGGAAGAACTGGACAGCAACATGCAGAAGAATGAAACTAGACCACTTACTTACACCATTCACAAAAATAAACTCAAAATGGATGAAGGACCTGAATATGAGACAGGAAACCATCAAAACCCTAGAGGAGAAAGCAGGAAAAACACCTCTCTGACCTCAGCTGCAGCAACTTCTTTCTCAACACATCTCCAAAGGCAAGAGAATTGAAAGCAAAAATGAACTATTGGGACCTCAGCCGTAGCAATTTCTTACTTGACACACCCCCAAAGGCAAGGGAATTAAAAGTAAAAATGAACTACTGGGACCTTATGAAGATAAAAAAAACTTTTGCACTGCAAAGGAAACAATCAACAAAACGAAAAGGCAACCGACGGAAGGGGAAAAGATATTTGCAAATGACATATCGAATAAAGGGCTAGTACCCAAAACCTATAAAGAACTTACCAAACTCCACACCCAAAAAACAATCCAGTGAAAAAAATGGACAGAAGACATGAATAGACACTTTTCCAAAGAAGACATCTGGATGGCCAATAGACACATGAAGTGATGCTCAACATTACTCCTCATCAGGGAAATACAAATCAAAACCACACTAAGATACCACCTCACACCAAAGTGGCTAAAATAAACAAATCAGGGGACTCTTGATGCTAGAGAGGATGCGGAGAAACAGGAACCTTCTTGCACTGTTGGTGGGAACGCAAACTGGTGCAGCTGCTCTGGAAAACAGTGTGGAAGTTTCTCAAAAAATTAAAAATAGAACTAGCCTATGACCCAGCAATAGCACTACTAGGAATTTACCTAAGGGATACAGGAGTGCTGATGCATATGGGCACATGTACCCCCATGGGCACATGTACCCCAATGGGCACTTTCAACAATAGCCAAATTGTAAAAAGAGCCTAAATGTCCATCAACTGACGAATGGACAAAGAAAATATGGTTTATATATACAATGGACTACTACTTGTCAATGAGAAAGAATGAAATCTGGCCATTTGTAGCAATGTGGATTGAACTGGAGGGTATTATGCTAAGTGAAATAAGTCAGTCAGAGAAAGACAGATACCATATGTTTTCACTCAAATGTGGATCTTGAGAAACTTAACAGAAGACCATGGGGGAGAGGAAGGGTGAAAAAAAGTTACAAAGAGGGAGGG
Source organism: Lynx canadensis (assembly GCF_007474595.2). Lineage (NCBI taxonomy): Eukaryota > Metazoa > Chordata > Mammalia > Carnivora > Felidae > Lynx > Lynx canadensis. The sequence continues at coordinate 104,676,809 of NC_044307.1, forward strand.
AGGCAAGCCATAAGAGACTCTTGGATACTGAGAACAAACTGAGGATTGATGGGGGGTGGGGGAGAGGGTTAAGTGGGTGATGGACATTGAGGAGGGCACTTATTGGGATGAGCACTGGGTGTTGTATGGAAACCAATTTGTCAATAAATTATATTTAAAAAAAGAACTATAAGTCTAGCTTTGGGCAAATAATGTTGACTAGAATCAAATGCATAGAACATGTACAACATTTTCAAAATATCTATATTGGCAAAAGGATAAGCAGTCCATATTTAAAGAAACTGAGATCAGATGAAGTATAAAAAAAACTAGACTCTTCTAGATGTAGAAGGAAGCTGAAAGCTGTGTATTCACCAGTGAATGACATATTTTCCAATTCTTTCTTTAGTAATGACCAAGGGGAATGATGAAAAATGAAGCACTCTACAGATGGTGGATTGAATAATTGTGGAAACCTGTAGATTAGAAAGCTAGTCCCAGGAAGTGAATTGGAATCTGATCGAGGAATCTTCCCTAATACTACAGGAGGAAGATCTTGTAATATTAAACCAAATATTTATGGATCAGGAAATGCTATGCACTCTCCTTTTTGGATGGAATTGTTAAATGTACTTGTCTTCCCTCTGTTCCATTATTTTATGTTGGGTATATGAGGAGCAAATAACTTTTCTTTTCAGTTCATTGGTTTCTGGTTAAAAAGCAGAAAAATTTAGGCCCAAGGTAAGTTACAAGATCCTAGACTTTGAGCTTGATGCCATGATAGAATAAGACTTTTTAATAAGAATTTTGCCATATTTTCCTGAAGGAAAAAGTGAGCAATTTTAAATGAAGAAAGGAAATAGGTACTTGTGAACAAGAGGGCATATTGAAGATTGGATTACTTTCAGCACATATTAATTCCTACCCCTCTCCTTGTCATGGAAAGAGTGTACTTATTTGTTTAATTGATTTTGGTTTAGATATACACCATTGCTTTGGCCAATGTAATGCTAATGGATGTGATACAAGCAAGGTTTGGCATGTGCATTGATGATTACACTTTAGAGATCATTTGGGAAGTTTCCTCTGGGTATATGTTGCTCTTTTATCTGGGCTCCAGAATGAAGACAGGTGGAAGAAAACTGAACCCCATTTGTAACCAAACTAAGCTGATCCACAGTCTGAAACACTGTCGCCCTGGCTGAACTACATATCTACCACTATAAACAAATCCACACAAATGAGTAGAAGAGAGATGAACAAGAAATAAATGCTTATTGTTACATGTTACTGAGGTTTTGTGGTCGCTTATGATGCAGAGAAACCTGACTGATATGTCTTGCCTATCCAGATGCCTGACTTGCCTAACATTCCTCTTTAAATATTTCTTTGATGTTTTTTGTGCTAATGACACAGAGTACTAGATTGACAATAAAATATATCTGGCCTCTGGAAATTTACTAGCTCTATCTACTGAAGTACTTTATTGTTTTCACTATACAAGAGGATATTTAAAAAATCCATTTACTTCTGGAGCACTTTATATACATTTGGCCTAACACAATAACAACTGTCCAACTTTCTAATCTTCTCTGTGTAAAAAAAAGAAAAAGAAAAAGAAAAAGAAAAGAGAAGAAAAAACAGAAAAATATAAGAAAAACAGAAAGAAAAGAAAAACAGAAAGAAAAGAAAAAACAAGCCCCCAAGATAATCAATTTTCTGCAAAAAAAAATATGTTTTGCTCACATACTATGTACAATATATATGAAGAAATGCCTCTCAACTTCAACCATGGCTTATTACATGCAAAATATTCAGTAATATCTTCTACGTAAGTTATATAAATTAAAATAGTTGTGTTATGTAACTATAAGCAAATATAGAAGGATATAGGTATTTTTCAGTGAATATGCACCTCAGCATATTGACAATGTATTTTCTCTATTTTTATTGAAAAATTATCAATGTCATTAGTCACAATCACATACATATACAAAACCCCAAGTCCATTGTTGAGAAATGTACTTTTTAAGAAGAACTATAATTTTGTAGATTGTGAATACATTATCTGCATAAAAACAGGCTTTTAGCTCTCATTAAAGAATATGCCCCTTTGGTGCAAAATTTTCTGTCTCTTTACATACCACAAAAAGTAAAAAGTAGAATCAACTGTCTATATGTTCTCAAATTTCTGAATGCCTGATTACAAAATGTTTACTTTCTCAATTGCATGGATTAGATTCATGTATCTAGAGCCATGAGGGTTCACCAGTCACAGACGTTTCCTCTTGACACTGTGATTGATGGATGGTAGGTTGTGTCTGTTTGCACTTTCACACAGCAAAGCCAGAAACTCTGGGGCTGTTACACTTTAAGACATTAATATCTATTTTTTTTTAATTATCTGTATCTATAGACTGAATTGTGCCCCCTCACACAATATTCATATGTTAAAGCTCTAACCCTCAATGTCGTTATATTTAGAAATAGTGCTTTTTGGAGATAATTATGATTAAATAAAGTTATAAGAGTGGGGTCCTAATCTGATAGGATTGGTATCTTTATAAGAAGAGAAAGAGAAAGGTGTGTGTGTGTGTGTGTGTGTGTGCATTGTGTGTTTGTACACAACAAGGAAAAGCCATATGATGACACAGCAAGAAAGCAGCTATCTGCAACCCAAGGAGAGGCCTCATCAGACCCTAGCCCTGCTGGCACCTTGATCTTGAACTTTCTCTCTTTCACAACTGTGAGCAAATCAGTTTTTGTTGTTTAAACCACCTAGTCCATGTCTGTTGTTGTCGTTGTTGTTGTTGTTGTGATGACAGCCCAAGCTGACTAAAACATTATACAACTAAATTATCATATGAAATTTTAAAAATAGTTTAAAATAGATTTATTTAATATAAATAGTTGGTAAAAAAGTACAATAATCCCCTCCAAAAGATGTCACTTAAGAACAAGATATGTTAAAAATCTAAGTTACTAAAAGATGACAGTTCCTTGGATTATAAGACAGAATCATTTACAAACATTTGGAAATGGCAAAGCCTAAGAAAACAAATTTGAAAATATTTGCCTTATAAGAAAGTACCATATCTAAAATTAGAAGCACTGTGACCCAATGCTTTATATTCATATTAGAAGAAGCAACATATTTCCCATATGTCAAGTTTTTTTGAACCAACAAAATATGTATTTGAACTAGGATATTAGATGACGCATTTTCTTCCCTTTGAATTTGGTTAAGTCAAACAGTCAAGAAGTACTTTTAACTGTTTACTGTGTGCCAATATCATCCTAAGCACTAGGATTCAGCAGTGAATAAGATAGGTATGGTCTCTGCTGTCATGGTATCTATATTCTAGTGGGTTGGAGATAAAAATAATCAATGAGTCAGAGTATACTAAGATGTGACATAGGGGACTCTTGACCACCCCTTCTCTCACAGGTACACCAAAAGTATAGCTACACAAGAGCAATTTCCTCAGAAAGAGATCCAGAAACTAGATGAGTGTCTCCCATATATCAGGCAAATTAGAAAATGCCCACATCAAAACAAACAGAAAAGGTGAGAACACTCTTTTCATAAACCCTACCCCTGGCATAGTACGAATCAGGAAGGAACCCCTACCTTCCAGCTTCACCCTGAAGAAAAAAGGTTTGGACTATATATATATCAGCCTAATTTTTACAACTCCTACCAGAAGGATGTACCTCCAAAATAGTTCTAAAAGCCAAAGGGGTTTGTCTCCACAAGACTCACAAGATTATGGCAAACAAAGAAGCAGCTCTTAACAGGCACATGATAATGTGACTATTGCTTCGGGGTTCAGCACAGAGGGAACAGGCAAAACTACCTCTCATCCAGTCCTCACAAAAAGGGATTTATCTGCATACTTTAAAAGCTCTGCCTGAGGGAAAAGCTTCTAATTTAATAGGCACTGAGGGATGCCTACAGTCCTCCCAGAGATCAGGGAAGCTGTTTTTTGTTTTGTTTTGTTTTGTTTGTTTTGTTTTGTTTTGTTTTGCATTGCTTTTGGAGTTGACATGAAAAGCAAAGGAAACTAAGGCACAAACAAACACGTGAGACTACATCAAGCTAAAAACCTTCTGCACAGCAAAGGAAATCATCAATTAAATGAAAAGACAAACGACAGTATGGGAGAAAATATCTCATAAGGAGTCAATATAGAAAATATATAAGTAACTCATACAACTCAATAGCATAAAAACAAATAACTCATGTAAAAATTGGGCAAAGAACCTGGATAAAGATTTTTTTTTAAAGAAGACACATAAATGGCAAACACATACATGAAAAGGTGCTCAGCATCACAAGTCATAAAGGAAATGAAAGTCAAAGCCACACCTGTTAAAATGGTCAAAAAGACAGAAGTCAGCATATGTTGGTAAGGATGTGGTCAAAAGAAAACCTTGGTGCCCTGTCAGTGCCAATGTAAACTGGTACAGCCAAAATGGAAAAGAGTATGGCAGTTCCTCAAGAAACTAAAATTAGAACTACCACATAATCCACAATCCCTTTTCTGGATACACATCTAAAGGAATTGAAATTACTATCTCAAAGAGATATCTGTACTCCTATTTTTGTTGCAGCAGTATTCACAATAGGCAAAATATGGAAACAACCTAGAGTCCATCAATGAATGAACAGATAAAGAAAATGTGGTGTGTGTGCATATGTATGTGTATATATACATATATATACATGTATACATGTATGTGTATATATACATATACATATATACTACACACAGAATACAATATTATTCATCCTTTAAAAAGAAGGAAATATTATCATTCATAACAATGTCAATGAACTTGGAAGCAGTATGCTAAGTGATATAATCCAGACAAAGACATACTGGTAACACTTATATGTGGAATCTAAGAAAAAGTCAAAGTCATAAAAAAATAGAGAGTGGAATGGTAATTGCCAAGGACTGGAAGGTGAAGAAAATAGGAAGACGCTGGTAAAGGGGAAAATTTTCAGTTATAAGATAAATAAGTTCTGAAGATTTAATATATAACATGGTTATTCTAATTGATAATTAATTAATAATATATTAATTCTAATATAATTAAAATGTGCTAAGATATTAGAATTTGTGTTCTCAAAGAGAGAATAAGAAAGAAAAAAGGAAAGAAAGAAAGAAAGAAAGCAAGAAAGAAAGAAAGGAAGAAAGAAAGGTGGGGGAGGGTTAAGATGGAAGAAAATTCATCCCAAAAGAAAGAACAAGAAAAGGTCATGGCAAAGAATCTAATTGAAACAGATAAAAATAATATGCCTGATCCAGAATTTGAAAAAACTTTCATAAATATACTAGCTGGGCTTGAGAAAAGCATAAAAGACACCAGGGATCCCTTACCACAGAGATAAAAGACCTAAAAACTAGTCAGGCCTAAATGAAAAATACATAAGCAAGATTTAAAACCATCTGGTGGTAATGACAACAAGGATGGAAGAAACAGAGGAGGAAGTAAGTGATATCGAAGATAAAATTATGAAAAATAATGAAGCTGAAAAGAAGATGGAAAGAAAAATTTTAGATCATGAATGTAGACTTAGGGAACTCAGTGGCCCAACAAAGCATAATAACACTAGTATCATAGGAGTCCCAGAAAAAGAAGAGAGGGAAAAGAGGGCCGAAGGTTTATTTGACCAAATTATAGCTTGAAAATTTCCCTAATGTAGGGAAGGAAACAGACACATATCCAGGAAGCACAGAGAACCCCCATTAAGATCAACAAAAGCAGGCCAACACCAAGGCATATCATACTAAAATTTGCAAAATACAGAGACAAGGACAAAATCTAAAAACCTCAAGGGAAAACAAATCCCTAACTTACATGGGAAGACAAATATGGCTAGCAGCAAATCTCTCCATGGGAACTTTTCAGGCTAGAAAGGAATGGCGTGATGTTTTCAGTGTGCTGAATGGGAAAAATACGCATCCAAGAATATTTTATCAGCAAGGCTGTCATTCAGAATAGGAGAGATAAAAAGTTTCCCAGATAAACAAAAACTAAATAAGTTTGTGCCCTCTGAACGAGCCTTGCAAGAAATATTAAAGAAGACTTTGAGTGAGAAAGAAAGACAAAAAAGCAACAAAGACTAGAGTGGAACAGAGAAAATCATGAGAAGCAATGACTTAACAGGTAATACAATGGCACTAAATTAATATCTATCAATAATCATGCTGAATGTAAATAGACTAAATGCTCCAATCAAAAGACGTATCAGAATGGATAAAAAAAACAAGACCCATCCATAGACTGCATATAAGACACTTATTTTAAACCTAAAGACATCTGCAGGTTGGAAGTGAGAAGTGGAGAACCATCTATCATGCTAATGCACATCAAAAGAAAGCTGGAGTAGCTATACTTTTATCAGACAAACTATATTTTAAACCAAAGACCGTAATAAGAGATGAAGACATGAGCTATATCACAATAAAGGGGTCTATCCAACAAGAAGATCTAATAATTATAAATATTTATGTTCCCAACTTATAAGCACCCAAATAGATAAATCAATTAATAACAATCATGAAGAAATTCATTGGCAATAATCCAATAATAGTAGGAGACTTTAACACACCATTTACAACAATGGAAAGATCAGCTAAGCAGAACATCAACAAGGAAAGAATGATTTTGAATGACACATGGGGACAGACAGACTTAACAGATACATTCAGAACATTTCATCCTAAAGCAGTAGAATATGCGTTGTTTTTGAGTATTCATGGAACATTCTCCAGAACAGATTATATACTAAGTCACAAATCAGGCCTCAGCAAATGTAAAAGATTGAGATCATACCATGCATACCATGCATATTACCACAATGCCATGAAACTCGAAGTCAACCACGAGAAAAAATTTGAGAAGACCACAAACATATGGAAATTTTAAAATATCCTGCTAAAAAAATGAATGGGTTAACCAGGAAATTAAAGAAATTAAAAAAATACATGGAATCAAATGAAAATGAAAACATGACAGTCCAAAGCCTTTGGGATCTAGCAAAAGCAGTCGCAGGAGGGTAATATATAACAATGAAGGCCTGCTGCAAAAGCAAGAAAAATCTCAACTACACAACCTAAACTTACACCTAAAGGAACTAGAAAAAGAACAGCAAATGAAGTCTACATCCAGCAGAAGGGAAATAATAAATATTAGAGCAGAAATAAATGATATAGGAACTAAAAAACAAACACGCAAACCCAATAGAACAGATCAATAAAATCAGGAGCTGTTTTTTTGAATTAATTAATAAATGTAATAAACACCTGGCCAGACTTCTCAAAAAGAAAAGAAGGACCCAAACAAATAAAATCACAAATGAGAGAGGAGAGATCACAAACAACACCAGAGAAATACAAACAATTATAAGAGAGTATTATGAAAAATTACATGCCTACAAACTGGGCAAACCTGAAGGAATGGATAAATTTCTAGAAACATATAAATTAGTAAAAGTGAGGGGCTTCCTTTTCATTGGATCCTCTTCTGAGTCCTAATTTCAAAGTGATCATAATCTGGGGGCTCTGTAGTGGAGTTTCTATTACAAAGAATTATAATCAGGGGCGCCTGGGTGGCTCGGTCGGTTAAGCGTCCGACTTCAGCCAGGTCACGATCTTGCGGTCCGTGAGTTCGAGCCCCGCGTCAGGCTCTGGGCTGATGGCTCGGAGCCTGGAGCCTGTTTCCAATTCTGTGTCTTCCTCTCTCTCTGCCCCTCCCCTGTTCATGCTCTGTCTCTCTCTGTCCCAAAAATAAATAAACGTTGAAAAAAAAAATTTAAATTAGTAAAAGTGAAACAGTAGGAAATAGAAAATTTGAACAGACCAATAACCAGCAAAAAATTTTAATCAGTGAACAAAATCTCCAAACACCCCAAAGTCCAGGGCCAAATGGCTTCCCAAGGGAATGCTACCAAACATTTAAAAAAGAGTTAATACTTATTCTTCTCAAACTGTTCCAAAAAAATGGAAATAGATGGAAAACTTTCAAACTCATTCTAGAAAGCCAGCATTGCCTTGATTCCAAAACCAGACAAAGACCACACTAAAAAGAACTCTAGGCCAATATTCCTGATGAACACAAGTGCAAAAATTCTCAACAAGACACTAGCAAATGAAATCCAATAGTACATTAAAAGAATCATTCACCATGATCAAGTGAGATTTATTCCTGGGCTGCATGGGTGATTCAATATTTGCAAATTAATCAACATGATACACCACATTAATAAAAGAAATAACAACCATGTGGTCCCCTCAACAGATGCAAAAAAGCATTTGACAAAAACACACCATCCACTCTTTTTTTAATATTTCTTTAATGTTTATTTATTTTTGAGAGAGAGAGACAGAGCATGAGCGGGGGACGGGAAGAGAGAGAGGGAAACACAGAAGCCAAAGCAGGCTCCAGGCTCTGAGCTGTCAGCACAGAGCCCAATGCGGGACTCAAACCCACAAACTGCAAAATCATGACCTGAGCCGAAGTTGGATGCTTAACCAACTGAGCCGCTCAGGCACCCCAACTATCCATTCGTGATAAAAGCTCTCAACAAAGTAGGGATAGAGGAAACATACCTCAACATCATAAAGGCCATATATGAAAGACCCACAGTTAATATTATCCTCAGGGGGAAAACTGAGAGTTTTTCCTCTGAGGTCAGGAATAAGACAGGGATGTCCACCCTCACCATATTTAACATATACTGGAAGTCCTAGTCCCAGCAATAAAAAAAGAAATAAGAGGCATCCAAATCAGTAAGGAAGAAGTCAAATTTCCACTATTTGCAGATGATATGATACTGTATGTAGAAAACCCAAGATGCTTCACCAAAAAATTGCTGGAACTGATACACAAATTCAGTAAAGTCACAAGATACAAAATCAATGTATAGGAATCTGTTGCATTTCTATACACCTATAATGTAGCAGCAGAAAGAGAAATCAAGGAATTGATCCCATTTACAATTGCACCAAATACAATAAGATCCCTAGGAATAAACCTAAACAAAGAGGTAAAAGGTCTGTACTCTGAAAACTATAGAACACTTATGAAAAAAAATTTAAATGACACAAAGAAATGGAGAGGCACCTGGGTGACTCGGTTGGGCATCTGACTTCAGTTCAGGTCATGATTTCACGCCTTGTGAGTTCAAGCCCCATATCAGGGTCTGTGTTGACAGCTGGGGGCCTGGAGCCTGCTTCAGATTCTGTGTCTCCCTCTCTCTCTGTCCCTCCCCTGCTCACACTCTGTCTCTCTCTGTCTCTCTCTTTCTTTCTCTCCCACTCTCTTTTTCTCAAAAATAAACATTAAAAAAAAATTTTTTTAAAGTAATGGAAAAACACTCCATGCTCATGGACTGGAAGAACAAATGTTATTAAAATGTCTATACTACCCAAAGCAATCTTCACATTCAATGAAATGTCTATCAAAATTCCACCAGAATTTTTCATAGAGCTAGAACAAACAATCCTAAAATTTGTGAAGAATCACAAAAGACCCCAAATAGCCAAATCAATCTTGAAAAAGAAAAGCAAAGCTGGAGGCATCACAATTCCAGACTTCAAGCGGTATTGCAAAGCTGTTGTCATCAAGACAGTATGGTACTGGCACAAAACCAGACGCAAAGATCAATGGAACAGAATAGAAATCCCAGAAATGGACCCACAACTGTATGGTCAAGTAATCTTTGACATAGCTGGAAAGAATATCCAATGGATAAAAGCCCCTTCAACAAATGGTGTTGGAAAAACTGGACAGAAACATGCACAAGAATAAACTGGACCACTTTCTTACACCATACACAAAAATAAACTCAAAATGGATGAAAGGCCTAAATGTGAGACAGGAAACCATCAAGATCCTAAATTCATCAAGATAATTTTTCAAGATAAAAGCTTCTGCACAGTGATGGAAACAATCAACAAAGCTAAAAGACAATCTTTGAATGGGAGAAGATATTCGCAAATGAGATATCTGATAAAGGGTTAGGTCCAAAATCTATGAAGAACTTACCAAACTCAACACCCAAAAAAAAAAGTGAAGAAATCATTAGAAGACATAGACATTTTTCCAAAGAAGACTTAGAGATGGCTAACAACACGCATGAAAAGATGCTCAACATAGCTCATCATCAGGGAAATACAAATCAAAACCACATTGAGATACCACCTCAAACCAATCAGAGTGGCTCCTCATCAGGGAAATACAAATCAAAGCTACAGTGAGATATCACATCAATTCGGTCAGAATGGCTAAAATGAACAATACAGGAAAGAACAGATGTTGGTGAGGATGCAGAAAAAGGGAACCCTCCTACACTGTTCATGGGACTGCATACTGGTGCAGCTACTCTGCAAAACAGTATGGAGGTCCCTCAGAAGGTAAAAATAGAACCACCTTATGACCTAGCAATTTCACTGCTAGGTATTTATCCAAAGGATACAATTTATCCAAAGGACAGTGGTTCAAAGGGGCACAGGCACCCTGTTGTTTATAGCCACATTATCAATATAGCCAAATAATGGAAAGAGCCCAAATGTCCATAAACTGGTGAATGGATAAAGAAGAGACTCAGCCACAAAAAAGAATGTAATCTTACCATTTGCAATGATGTGGATGGAGCTAGAGTGTATAATGCTAAGTGAAATAAGTTAGAGAAAGACAAATGCCATATGATTTCACTTATAAGTCAAATTTAGGAAACAAAATGGATGAACATGGTGGGGGGAGAAGGAGGCCAACCATAAAAGATAGTCTTTTATGAGAGTCTCAGAGAACAAACTGAGGTGTGGCTGGAGGTGAAGTGGGCAGAGGGGTGGGCTAAATGGGTTATGGGTATTAAGGGGGCACTTGTAATGAGCACTGGGTGTTATATGCAAGTGATGAATCACTAAAAATTCTACTCCTGAAACTAATATCACACTATATGTTAACTGGAATTTAAATAAAACTTGAAACACTAAAAAAAAAAGGTAACTATGTGAGGTGATGGATGTATTAATGGATGTACACTTTAAATATATTATGATTTTGTCAATTATACCTCAATAAAGCTGAAAAGAAGAAAATTAAGTAAAACAATGAGATAGAAAGAGATTTATAGCTACTTTATATTGAGTGACGTTTAACTTCACATCTGAACAATAAGGAAGAAGCAATCATGTAAAGTTTAGAGGAAGGACATTCCCAGCTGGGACCATATCTGGTATATAATGAGTTTGCATGTTTCAAGAAATAGAAGAATAGTTAGAAATGCTGGAATATGCTGAGTTAGGAATTAGAATGGTATAAGACTAAATCATGCATCACTTTATAAGAAGTGAAAGAAGTTTGTATTTTATTCCAAGTAAGCTAGAACAATATTAAATGTTTTAAACATTGAGATGACAAAGTGTATTTTACATTTCTTAAAAAGCACATTCTAGGGGCACCTGGGTAGCTCATTCAGTTAAGCCTCTAACACTTGATCTCAGCTTAGATCTTGATCTCAGGGTCCTGAGCACAAGCCCTGTGTTTGGCTCCATGCTGGCCAGGAACCCTACTTTAAAAAACAAACAAACAAACAAACAACAACAACAACAACAACAACAACAAACACGTTCTATTCAGTTTTACAAAATAAATAATTAAATGAAATGATTAGGAGAAGAAAAAGCAGTTTAGAGCCTATTGGCAAGTGATAAAATTAATCGTGGACTAAGGACTTTTATAAATGGTGTAAAATGTGAGGATGCCTTCAAGTTAACTAACTGCAGTGTTCTGCAAGCCAGAGTAGGTGATCTGGCATACAGAAGATGTTATTCATACACTGATACTTGAAAATAATTTTTCAGAAGAATGGAAGTTTCTAAAAATGACAGGATCGAAGATCTGAACAAGAGTGGGACAACCCATAGGTGAGAAGATTGAGACCTGGGAACATCTTCGTTTTATTTTGTGTGTAATGTTATGACTCAAACAATGCCAATATCTTGTCAATACCTATAGAAATAATTACCACATAGAAGAAAAATTGTTTCAATTAACATATTCTAATCATTAGACAACAGCACCATTAAGTACCACCTAAAGTGAAAACAGCAAGATAGAATCTGAGCAGAATTTCAGGATAACAGACACTGAAGCAAATAGGATATAATGGTGTTTTGAGATCTGAATGGATACTTACACAATCCTATAAATAAAAATGCAGTGTAATGTAAAAAAGAAAAATATTAAGAAGGAATACATTATTAGTTAATTCTTGTTCTTGTTTACATAATAAAATATTTTATTTTGCACATATGTTATAATACTTTAAATAAAAATAGTGATGCATAGATGCTTGGGATACAAGTTATCAGAGCTGAGACAGAATTATACTATGAACATCATTTCATCTAAATTTACCATCTTGGGATGACATTAGTAAAATATAGGAAATGTGAAGTGTTATTTCGTGTCTTACCTTTTGAGACTCTAAATAAGTAATTCAAGGCAATGTAAAGCGATCCAATATCACAATTGATAATTGGAGGCTTGGTTTCAATATAATCCTGGAATTCAATAAATTTATGGATGAAATCTATGACAGTTTATAATGGTTATTTCTTGGTTGTAAGTTATGACTAACCTTTATTTTCTTCTCTATGTTTCTCTCCACTTTATGATGGAGTGAATATTATAGTGAGTATTTTTCATACAAATCAGAAAATAATAAAAGTTTCATACAATTTTGTTGTTTCTTAAATTCCACATATGAGTGAAATCATAGGGTATTTGTCCTTCTCTGACAGACTTACTTTGTTTAGTATAACACAGATGAACATGGGGAAAAAAAGAGACAAAAAATGAAATGACAATTAATTGTATAAAACTTTTATTATTTTCTGACATTTTAAATTCAAAAAAAGGGGAATCATTTAGACGATAGAGCTTATCTGCAATTATTATATATATTTTTTGGAGAAAGGATAATTATCATAACTTTTAGAAATTCAACCCACCATCTTTAAGTAAAACACAAGCTTTTTAGACCATATGAAGATTTTAAAATCCTGGAAAAATTGATTCCAATATTTTAGAATGTATGTATCTTCTTCATTTATAGTCATATTCAATACTAAATGTACCATTGCATTTTGATCTTTGAAAAAGTTAATGGCAGACCTCCACTATCATTAGCTAACATTTAAGTCAAATAAGCATTTGTTTAAGGCAAAAGATGGTGAGCCAGAGTAAAAAGGATCTAACTGTAAATAACAAAGATGTGGAAAAGATAAATTGAAATCACTTTTTAACTAAACTTTCTATCATAGTTCTGAGTTTAAAACCTATCGCTTAACATTTGAAAAGGAAAACACACATACACACACACACATACATTTACATAGACCCCACCCCCCCCTTCTCCACCACACAGAGAGTTTTATCTTCTTTGCATCAAAAAATCTAGGGCATGCTGGGGCGCCTGGGTGGCTCAGTCAATTAGGTGTCCGACTTCAGCTCAGGTCATGATCTCACAGTTTGTGGGTTCGAGCCCTACGTGGGGCTCTGTGCTGACAGCTCAGAGCCTGGAGCCTGCTTTGGATTCTGTCTCCCTCTCTCTCTGCCCCTCCCCCACTCATGCTCTGTCACTCTCTCTCTCCAAAATGAATAAGCATTAAAAAAAAAAATTTTTTTTTAATCTAGGGCATGGATCACCTGGGTGGCTCAGTTGGTCAGTTGGTTAAGCGTCTGTTTTCAAGCTTAATGTCTTGATTTCAGCTCAGATCAGGATAGCACAGTTTTGTGTTTGATCCCTGCCTCAGGCTATGCACTGACAGTAGTTAGCCTGCTTGAGATTCTTTCTCTCTCTCTCTCTCTCTGCCAATTACCCACTCTCACTCTCTCCCTCCCTCTCTTAAAATAAACAAACATTAAAAAAAATCTAGGGCAAAAAAGTTGATTTTGAAATGTTTTTCCTGCAAAATGTTACCTGCTGGACTTACATAACAACCACATAAAGTTCTGTGACTAATTGAAGCAGTGTATCCAAGTAATTCTCTCTTTGGCATTCTTTTCCTATACATATTGAAATATTCAATTAAGCCACCTAAGAAAATTACAAGCTAATGCATGTTGGAGTCATAAATGTGTATAAAACTTTTTTGTTATTTGTTTTTGTTTTTGTTTTTCCTGTGTTTGTCACTTTTATAGAAATACTTTTTTGTCTATAATCGATATTTATTATTCATGTTTTTCTCTGTTTACATTTCCATTTTAAATTTCAGTGTTTTTTTACCTGCTTAAAACCCTTTATTTATTTTTTTTAATTTCCAAGTGTTTCTTTAAATTCCAGTTAGTTAAAATATAGTATGTTAGTTTTAGGAGTAGAATTTAGTGATTCATCACTTACATATACAAGAAGTGCCCCTGTTAGTACCCATCACCTATTTAGCCCACACCCCTTCTACCTTCCTTCCAGCACCCCTCATACAGGTGACTAACAAAACCATGAAAGTATACTCAACATCAGTAATCATCAGGGAATTACAAATAAAAACTACATCAAGATATCACCTCACACCTGTCAGAATGACCAAAATTAACAACAAAGGAAAAAACAGATGTTGGTGAGGATGCAGAAAAAGGGGAACACTCTTACACTGTTGATGGGAGTGCAAACTGGTGCAGCTACTCTGGAAAACAGTATGGTGGTTCCTCAAAAAGTTAAAAATAGAACCACCCTAAGACCCAGCGATTGCACTATTAGGTACTTCATCTCAAGGATACAAAAATACTGATTCAAAGGGGCACATACAGCCATTAACAGCATTATCAACAAAAGCTAACTTAGGGAAAGAGCCTAAATGTCCATTGACTGATGAATGGTTAAAGAAGAGGTGTATGGAATGTTACTCCTCGGTCATCAAAAAGAATGAAATCTTCCTTTGCATTGGCTGGGGAGAACTACAGTGTATTATGCTGTTTGCTTTAAAATCCTAGCAGAGGAGAACCGGCATGGCTCAGTTGGTTAGGCATCTGACTCTTGATATGGGCTCAGGGTATGATCTCACGGTTGTGGGATGTCAGGCTTTGTGCTGACAGCATAGAGCCTGCTTGGGATTCTCTCTCCTCTCTCTCTGCTCTTCCCCCATTTGCTTGCTCTCTCTCTCTCTCTCAAAATAAATAAATAAACATTTTTTAAAAACTCTAGCAGACTTGTGCTCTATGCTTTCAGTTAAGGTTCTATGGTTCTCTACATCCTTGCACAATTGTTATGTCAAAAATTTTCTATGATTTTATCGACGACTATCAAAGACTGTAACATAAATAGCTTAGCTGCTATGATGATAGAAGACCAATTTTTGTGAAGAGATCTAATAAGAAATCCAGAAAGTAACATGTATAGACCACGGGTTGGCTAAGTAGGGTCTGCATGTCCAATCCAGTTCATTGCCACAAACAGTCATGGGCTAATAATGGTTTCTACACTTTTAATTGGCTAAAAAAACAAAATAAGAAAAATATTCCATGATATGACTATTATACAGAAATGACATTCCAGTGTTCATAATAAAGTTTCATTGTACCATAGTCATTTATGTATTGTCTATGGCTGTTTTCTTGCCACAGTGACAGAACTGAGCAGTTACAATGAAGACTCCAAGGCCCACAGAGCCTAAAATATTTACTACCAGACTCTTCATAAAAGATTATTCACTTTTGTTCTAAACTCTAGAGAACACTAATGTCTACACTCTGGAGCAGTGATTACCATGTGAATAGCAATAATGATAACAATAAGAATAACAACAATAATAATATTTGCTGTAATGTGGGCTTCCAGGGAGAAAAAAAAGAGCATTCTCAAAATACTTTTGCCAGTCAAAAGGAGTCATCATATTCTGAAGTTTGATAATCACTACCCCAGAGTCAGATGATATCTGAAATATTTACATTTAACTTAGAAGAAAGTAAAGCAAAAAAGTAGTGTCTTAAATATTTATTTGAATAGGTCCAATCTCAGCCTATTCTTTATCTTGCCATATACCTTCCTTATCTCTTTAATTTCATTACAAATATCCCTCGGTTGACTTTATTTTGTGATCGAGTAATGTATCTTTTGATAAGGACTCAAGAGAAAGACATCTTTCCTGAGGTTTATGAATCTGAGAATTATGCTTTGGAAGAAACCTAAGCTGAGTATGATCTTCTTAGGTTGTCTAACATTATCTCCTGGCATCATATGAAGTATGAAAAAAAAGTAGGCTTTCTGCCTATGTGTTTTTTTATTATTATCATTCATCTTTAAGTTCTAAATCTCACAACGTGTGCCTTGGTATTGCCTTTTCTGAATCAAATTTTGTGGGATCTGAATTACCTTTATTAAAAGGTAATTTTATCATCCATTGAAATACCGTTTTCTACATGCTATATTTTCTTCTTGGGAACACAAATTATATGTCTGTTGATTTCTTTTGTATATCTTGCAGAAATACAACATCTTCAAACACTATTTATCCTATTTATTTGTTTTCTTTTTTGTGTGGTTTTTCTCAGTTGTCTAATTTCTGTTATCACTGGACTTTCAGCCAGGTTCATTCTACTTTTTACTACCTCTATATTTTCCTGTAATTTTATGGGTTTTTTTCTCTTTCATTTCTTCCTGAGCTATGTAAGTTCACTTTGGTTCTTTTAAGATGTCCTGTTCTCTTCTTCAAATTCTTTTTTTTTTTTTGAGCTCTCATAAAACAAACACAAGCATACACATTTTCAAAATACTACAATACTGTAGAGAATTGAATTCGGTACACCTTCTGATTCCAGAGCTAAAACTTGTCAGATGTTACTTTTATCTTTCTTTTTTTCCACTTTCTGTCTGTTTTGATTGTGTTTATATGCTTATTTTATATGCTTATTCTATTTATTTTAATGTTGGCATCATCTCTGCACAGGTCTTGCACTTACTCCTTTCTGAATTGCAACTAGTGGTATTCAGCACTAACTGTAGTGAAAGTCAAGGGACTCCCTTGGAGCTACCTCACATCTCAGTTCCGGCTTATCTTGAATCACTCTCCAAAACTTTGCTGTGTTCTTTTTCGTTGGGTGCAATGCTATGCTTAGATTTGGGAGGTGATGCTGTAATCTTGGAATCCCATGCTCCTCTCTGCCCCCTCTGCCAGCCTTTCAAACATCTTTCCTCTAGCAGTGTCTCTCACTAGGAGGGGAAGGTTATTCCATGATAAAGGTGAGCTCTTCCTTTTCCATTACTGCCAGTCTCCATGCAGACTTGGAATTGAGCCATGGCAGTGACTCTCCCTACTTTACCTTTGATCCATCCAAACCCTTGGATTTTGTTCTACGAATCAAGGGAACATTGGATTAACCTTTCAGAGGTTTGGCACTTATTTTTAAAGATGTATGTATTCTACCCGAAATTTAGAATAACTGTGTTGTTCTTAACATGCTCTCTTGTTTGGGACCATATCTGATTATTATTTGGCAGTTATTATTAATCACTCATTGTCATATCACCACTTGATAATTACACACACACACACACACACACACACGCACCTTTTTTTTTCCTTTCTGTGTGTTTTAAGAAAAATAAAAATACTTGACTCTATCATCTTTAACCCTAAGTCTACACATTTGGACTTTCTCCTCCAATCTATCGTCTTCACATGCCAAAGCAATGTTTGCAAAATGAAGCTGTAAATCCTTCTTTTTGAAATCCTCCATAGAATTACGTTTCTCTTAGACAAGCACTAACATTGGTAACAAAGTCTACATATCATTGTATGATATGTAGCCTGATTCCCCAGCCTCACCTTACAGGTTAGGCACCATCCCCCTCCTCCAGTTCAGATTCACTGGCCCTCTCTCCTCTTCTCATTTGCCTCAGAAACTCCGTGCATGCTGATGCCCTTAACAGAATGTGCTTTTCCCTGCTTACCCACATCTTTACCAGATTAATAGCTCTTCCGATTCAGAACTCAGCCACCCCTAAATTGCTTTCTCAAGGAGAGTATCTGGCCTGCCCACCCTACCAATAGTCTATTTTCAAAATTTGAATATTTTTTCCAAACACTTATCAGAGTTGGGACATTATACATTTATTCATTAAATGATTGAATGAGAAAATGAATGACAGAGTAGTATCTTGGTAACTACATTTTATCATCTGAAATGGTTAATAAAAGTATGTTAAGTGAACAATATTAAGCAATATTTAACAATTATCCAATAATTTGATTTGATATGATTATTCATTCACTAAGATCTAAGTTATACAATGTTACTGATTTTGCTTGATTTCTTATGAAAATAATCCTCATATATTATTTCTTCATGTACTCACACACTCTCTGTAACCTCCTCACCTTCTCTATGCAGATAGATACATGATAGATAGATAGATAGATAGATAGATAGATAGATAGATAGATATGCATTGTGTATGAATAAACTGATAATGAATTTGACAAAACTCTATCATATAAATACCAGTAAGGATATTAACAGAATAACAAATATGATAAATTCCAGTCCCTAATATTCTTATGACCCAAATAAGGCCACATATGTGAATTCACATGGCTTATGAAGTATGCAAGCATCAGACTAGCTTGTTGAGTTCTCAATATATTTTCTCACACTTGACACTGCATTTTCTTGTAAAGAATGCATTATTCATTTCAAGCTACATGCATTTTCCAACATTACTTCCATCAGCTCAAAACCTAACATCAAAAATACTTTTTAGGGGTGCCTGAGTGGCTCAGTCAGTTATGTGTTCACTTCTTGATTTAGGCTCAAGTCATGATCTCATGGTTTGTCAGTTAGAGCTCCATGTGGGGCTCTGTGCGGAGAGCATGGAGCCTGCTTGGGATCTCTCTCTCTCTCTCTCTCTCTCTCTCTCTCTCTCTCTCTCCCTCTCTCTCTCTCTCTCTCTTTCTCTGCCTCTCTCAGAAATAAATAAATAAATAAATAAATAAATAAACAAACTAAAAAACAAACTTTAAAAGATAATTTTTTTAAAGAGCTTAAAAGTCTATACAGAAAATATTCTGAATGTCAATCTATCTTTAGGCCTAATTCACTTGGATTTGAGTGTTAGGATTAGAATACTATGCCTATGTTTGCCCCACTTTCTCCTTCATGTTGCCAAGTTGTGAGCAATATACATTAAACACCAATGAATAATCAAGTGGAATATTAATGCCAAATCACATTAGCTGCACTTACTTTCCCGCTCACCCATCAACAAAGCCTTTAAGAATGGCAGCTTATAAGTAATACAAGCTACCTTAGCTTTCCATATGCCCCCCATTATCTGCCCTTCACCAAACCACTTTGCTTCCTTCGGCTGTTATGATTTTTGACTGTATCATTCCTTTCATTGCAGTTAGGAATTTATAAGCTATGAGACTTAACTTTCAAAAATAAAAAGTTTATAAAACATTAGCTTATGATGTAATTTTAAACTAACTTTACTTATTAAAAAAATCTACACTCAGTCATTTACTTAATAATAAACTGCTGTCTTTTCTCCACCCAGACGGTCCATGGCACCCTAGCCACACTCTCTGCAAACTGCTCTCAGCTTTTGCCAGATTTCTAACAAAATTTTACAATAAATAATCACTGCAACTCACTGAGGAATATCTGACTTACCAGTCAACTGTTGGGAAGAGAGGTCTCTCCTATGCCTATTGCAATACAGGTGCTGAGTGAGGGACACAGAGTTAAGGTAGGATGCGGGTTACATACGATTCCTCCCATCCATGATCAAGCCCATCCTGCAGCTTGTTGGGTATCTCAGCCTGTCCTGTCATCCGTTTCTTGTGAGGCTCATCTTTTCTTTTTTCCACTTTTAAATCTGAGCGCAACTCTGTAAATTTACTATCATTCTGGGTCCATTCTGTTGTTTTCCTTCTTAAGACATTTCTCAGACCCTTTTGATTTTCTACTTGTTCTTTCTTAGCCTCTGTCCCAGGCCAATATTCCTACACCCCACTTTCCCATCTGCCAGCAACAGTCATCTTTAGAAATATAGCTGACCCTTGAACAACACTGCTTTGAACTGCTTGGGTCCATTTATATGTACATTTTTTGATAAATACAGTACAGTACTTTAAATGTATTTCTCTTCCTTATGATGTTTTAATAACATTTTCTTTATTCTCACTTCCTTTATTGTCAGAATGTGGTGCATAATACATATGATGCAAAAATTGTGTGTTAATCAACTATTTACATTATTGGTAAGGCTCTGGTCTACAATAGACTGTTAATAGTAAAGTTTTGGGGGAGTCAAAAGTTATACATTGATTTCGAACTTCAAGAGGCTGTTACTGCTCCTAACCCTTGTGTTGTTCAAGGGTCAACTGTATAATAATTAAATCTCATTTCTCATTGAAGCAGCTGGCATCTATGAGCAGTAGCCTAAGTTTATTATGTGAAAAGTCTTGGGACACACAAGAAGCTTGGTGAGAAGAAAGGGAATTGAAGTTCCCCTTTAATATGGGTTATTCATGTTTCTATAAAGGAAATTACTTTTCTTGAAACTCAGAAAAATGTCAAAAAAATTGATGATTTAGCCTAATGGATGTAAGGGTTAATTTCATTGCTTTGTTTTATTTTATTGAATAGAAACATTGTTTTCTCTTTTTTTTAAGTTTTGAATGGACTTTATTTTCTAGAAGAGTTTTGGTTCAGAGCAAAATTGAGTAGAAAGTACAGTGTTCCCATTTCCCCTTGCCCCCAGTTTCATGCCCTAATAATCTTTTATGCTCTGCCTGTTCACACTTCCCTCCCCTTGGCAACCACTGATCTTTTCACTGTCACCATAGTTTTGCCTTTCTCAGAATGTCATATATTTAGAATCATACAGCATATGATCTCTTAATATTGGCTTCTTTCATTTAGTATTATGAATTTAAGGTAACTCCACATCTTTCCGTGGCCTTAGGCAGATTTCTTTTTAGTCATAACTGATATTCTGCACATACAACAGTTTATTCACCTGGAGGGAGGTCTTGGATGCTTCCAACTTTGGGCAATTATGAATAAAGCCGCTATAAATATCCACGTGCAAGTTTTGTGTGGACACGGTTTTCAATTCTTTTGGGTACATACCAAGGAGTGTGATTGCTGGATCATATAATAAAGCACGTTTAGTTTTGTAAGACGCTGCCAGTCTTCCAAAGTTGCTGTACCATTTTGCATTCCTATCAGCAACAAATGAGAGTTCCTGTTGTTCCACATCCTCACCAGCACTTAATGTTGTCAGTGTTCTGAATTTGGGCCATTCTGATAAGTACGTAATAAGTAGTATCTCAGTGTTGTTTTAATTTGCATTTCTCTGACGACATATGATACAAAACGCAATTTAGTATGATATTTTGGCATCTGTGTATTTTTTTGATGAGGTGTCTGTTAAAGTCTTTGGTTAAAAGTTTTTTAAATCAGGTTGTTATATTATTGTTTTTATCTTACTGTCTACTTTTAAGAGTTCTTTATGTATTTTGGACAACAGTCCTTTATCAGATGTGTCTTCTGCAAATATTTTCTCCCAAACAGTTTGTCTTCTCATTCTCTTGGCATTGCCTCTTACAGAGCAGAAGTTATTAATTTTAATGAAGTCTAGCTTATCAATTAATTCTTTCATGGACTGTGCCTTAGTGTTGTATCCAAAAGGTCATCACCATACCCAGGGACATCTACGTCTTCTCCTACATTAATTTCTGAGTTTCATACTTTTGCATTTTACATTTAAATCTGTGAGCCAGGGGAGGCTGGGTGGCTCAGTCAGTTAAGCACCCGACTTCAGCTCAGGTCATGATCTCACAGTTTGTGAGTTCGAGCCCTGCATAGGGCTCTGTGCTGACAGCTCAGAGCCTGGAGCCTGCTTCAGATTCTGTGTCTCCCTCTCTCTCTGTCCCTCCCCTGCTCATGCACTCTCTCTCTCTCTCTCTCTCTCTCTTTCTCAAAAATAAATAAATAAACATGAAAAAAATAAAAAATAAATTTGTGAGCCATTTTAAATTACTTTTGCGAAGGCTATAAGGTCCGTGTCTAGGTTAATTTTTTGTATGTGGATGTCCAGTGTCCAGCACCATTTGTTAAAACTCTCTGTTAGGTTTGATTTATTAATTTGTCTATTCTTTGACCAATCCTAGAACCTCCTGATTACTGTAGCTTTACAGTACATTGTGGAGTTGGGTGATGTCAGTTCGCTTTGTTCTTCTACATCAGTATTGTGTTGAGTGGTCTAGGTCCTTTGCCTTTCTATATCCCAAAATAACTTGCTAGGATTTTAATTGGGATTGCACTGATCAACTTCATTTTTACACACTAAAAGGGCATTAAATTTTTATCTAAGGAAAATCTAGTGATGGAAATTCAGACAGTATATAATTAGAGAATGAAAGTGGGATACCATGATTTTGAGGCAAGAGAGACTTCCTGATGGCTTCCAAATTTATCATGTAACTATACACATGATCTAGTTATTCATAAGTTTAGTCTTAGAAAGTAAAATTGAAAAATAACTAGGAAAAGTGACACACACAAAAAAATACCAACACCTTCCTCCTGTTCTTGGATCCCCTCAGTAATTTCAAAAAGAATCTGAATTAAAGAAAGTTTGTTACATTACATGAAGATTGCTAGGCAATGTACTTAAATGACTGGATTTCATCCATAATTGGACTGACACTCAAATGTAGCCACATTAAAATAAGCAGCATATGTATGGAGATACCCTAATGAGGACCAAGAGAAACATTATGGAAATCCAAAGACAAAATTCCAGAATGTATGAATATTAATGTAAAATTTAAAGAATAATGGCCTAATAATGGAACCAACCTATAACATTAGTCATATTTGTATCTATGCTAATTTAAATATTGCAAAGGTGTTATAATTTTTGTTGCAATGCTATTAGTATTTTAGGCTTAGCTTGAAAAAAAAAACAATTAATCAGCCATCAACAGTGGCCTTGTTAAACAAAGGGTGGTTAATAGAGTAAATTTTTTTATTACCCTTTTGTTTGCTTTCTTAACATATAACTTCCCATTGGCATAAATATCTTCTTGGGTTCTATTTAAGATTTATCTCTAAATATCATATTTTTGTATCACAAATCGCAGACCAAATAAATCAGCAGCTTTTCTTTGTTTAGAAAAGTGCCTATATTTCATAACAGCTGAGCAGTAGGCAATTCAAATGTGAAAAAGATAAACACAGTCATGTTTTAGAATTTAGCTTATACAAAAGTTACCTCTTTCCACATTAACAAAGAATCATTTTGCAGTAACACAGGAAAAACTGACTTTCAATTAAGCCTAAAGCATATACAAATCAAGTCTAATTAGTCCAGTCCTCTAAATATGATCTGCAATTATGAGATAAATCTACCCACAGAGATTTATTAAACCTTATCATTTTTAAACTGAAACTTCAATGAGGCTGCCTTTAGCTGCACCCTGCAGTGACTGGCAAGGTTTTCCTAATCCTTCTGGTTCCTCAGGTGCAATTTCCAAACAAAATTCTATGAAAAACTGATTTTGTGTTTTTCTTGCTGCTGGAACTAGATTTTGTGTTAGCCCCTTTTCATTTTCCTGTCCTCTATTTTTGCTCTTCCATCTTCCTAAGCAATGACACCTAGAAATGAACATTGGTGGCTCTATATTTATTTAACAGAGGAAAAAGGAAGGAGTTTACTGTTTCTGACATTCATGTAATGCAATCACAAAGGTTGAGGTTGTGCACCAGCACAAAATGGTCACATGTAGCAAAGGCATGGTTTTGAGCATACCCACTATGCTGCATTCATGATTACATTGGTCCCAGGATGGGCTGAATTGTGAATGAAGCATCAACTTGAAATAATATGAAAGCCAGAAGAATGAACTTAAGAAACAGAGTCACATGGGCAGGATAGAAACAATAGTAGGCTCGCTCATTTTTTCCCAAAGCACCATCTTCTTAAAATATTGCCAAATTCTTGGTTCATATTTGCCTTTGTTAAGGAATAAGTTTTCCTCGATTTTTAACAATTCCACCAATAAAAATAATCTTTCTTTGTTTAATACAAGGTTTTTCCTACTAATAAAGTCATTGAGTTGTATCCAGCTAAATATCACAAATGGACCTTTTTGCTCTTTAGCAAATAAACATGATCCTACTGGTTCATTTTAAACAAGATATATACTTACAGTTGTTTTGTTAGCTGCTGTGATGAGAATGTTTAGATTTGTCAACATGATCACTCTTTGTCTTCTGTGAAATGTCTATCAGCTAACTAAAAGTTAAGGATCAGAGCAACATTAGGTGATCCATACACAGGTAATGTGGTAACCTTGATTTCATTCAAAACATAAACTTAAAAGCTGACCACTCATGAGTAAATACATCATTAGTTAGAGAATATGGTGCCAACAAAAGCACTATTAATTAGCTAATATATCACTTAATAAGAATCAGTTTCTAGATTTTAGCAGTGGCTCACACGTTTAAGTTTACATGTGCAAGTAATTCTGTTAGCACCAATGAGGTGAACTTCTCATCTCTTACATTATAAGCCTTATCACGGTAAGAATCTGACATTTGATTTTTAGGCAAGTAATGTAACATTAGTACATAATGCACACAGGGAAGCTATTCAACAAATCTAATCGGTGGTAGTAATGATGATGTTAAAAAAAATAATAGAAAAGCCTTGCAGACTAATATTTTTTACTTCTTTTTGCCGCTATTTGGCTAAATGATACATCTGAAGTTCCTTCATTTTTTTTCCAGTACACTTAGATTGTTATAACCTAGGAGACTAGGTATAAATTCTGTTCACAGTTTGGCCTCTTCTGCTACAGTGTATTATTTTAAAAATTGGAACATGTAATAAGTGTTATAAATGCTGAAGAGTTTGATGTCTGCTATTACTAGTATACGGGTTCCCCCCTGCTACCTGAAAGTAGAACATTCCTACGAAACTCTTGATAAGCCAAAATGGCATAAAGCAAAGAGTATCCCCACCTTCCAAAAGTTTATCTTAGGCTACTTCTCTTTTATGAAAGACCTACATGAGTACCTGTTTTTGTTCGTCTAAAGCAATATATAGATTCAATGTAATTTTCTATCAAAATACCAACAGCATTTATTACAGAACTGGAACAAATAATTCTAAAATTTGTAAGGAACCACAAAAGACTGTGAATAGACAAAGCAATTTTGAGAAAGAAGAACAAAGATGGAGGTATCACAATCCCAGATTTCAAAATATACTACAAAGTTTGGGTAATCAAAACCTCATGATATTGGCGCAAAAAAAGACACACAGTTCAATGGAACAGAATAGAGAGGCCAGAAATAAACCCACAATCATATGGTCAATAAATCTGTGACAAAGGAGGCAAGAATATACAGTAGGGAAAAGACAATCTCTTCAATTAATGGGTGATGGGAAAACTGGGCAGCTACACGCAAAATAATGAAATTGGACCACTTTCTCACACCATACACAACAATAAACTCAAAATATATCAAGGGCCTAAATGTGAGACCTGAAATCATAAAAATCCTAGAACACAAGCAGTGATTTCTCTGACACTGGTCATAGCAATATTTTCCTAGACATGTCTCCTCAGGCAAGGGGAACAAAAGCAAAAATAAACTATCAAGACTACATCAAAATAAAAAGCTTCTGCACAGCAAAGGAAAAGGCAACTGACTGAATGAGAGAAGATAGGTCAAATGATATATCCAATAAGGTGTTAGTATCCAAAACATATTAAGAACTTATACAACTCATCACCAAAAAAATAAACAATGCAATAAAAAAATGGGCAAAGGATTTAAAGAGACATTTTTCAAAAAAAAAAAAAAAACACAGATGGCCAACAGACACAAGAAAAGATGCTCAGCATCACTCATCATCAGGGAAATAAATGCAAACCAAAGCTATAATGAGATATCACTTTACATCTGTCAGAGTGGCTAAAATCAAAAAGACAAGAAATAACAAGTGTTGGCAAGGATGCGAAGAGAAAGGAACCCTTGTGCACAGTTGGTGGAAATGTAAATTGATAGAGTCACAATGGAAAATGGTATGGAGGTTCCTTAAAAAATTAAAAATAGAAATACCACATGCTGCAATAATTCTACCACTGGGGTTTTACCCCAAGAAAATGAAAACACTAACTTGAGAAGTTATATACACTCTTATGTTTATTGCAGTATTATTTACAATAGCCAAACATATGGAAGCAACTTAAGTGTCCATACATATGTGGAATATTGTGCAGCAATGAAAAATTATTAGATCTTTGCATTGACAACCACAGGGGTAGACCTAGATGGTATTATGCTACGCAAAATAAGTCGGACAAGAAAGACAAATACCATAGGATTTCACTTATATGTGGCATCTAAAAGACAAAACAAATGAATAAATAAACAAAAAACAACATCAGACCTATAAATACAGAGAACAAACTGATAGTCTCCAGAGGGGAGAAGGGTAGAGGGATATGCAAAATGGGAGAAAGGGAGTGAGAGATACGGGCTTCCAGTTATGGAATGACTCAGTCATGGAATAAAAGGCACAGCATAGAGAATATAATCAATGATATTGTAATAGTGTTCTTTGGTGACAGATGGCAGTTACACTTCTGGTATATAGAGAAGTCGAATCACTATGTTGTACACCTGAATCTAATGTAATACTCTACGTTAACAATACTCAAATACAGACAAAGAAGTACTAAGGGGATCTTTACTAAAAAAAAAAACTGTTGCTATGTAAATGTAGGGCTTTCACAAAAGTGAAGGGCCATGCCATGAACTTTCAGCAATCAGGAGATACCTGTATGTTGATTGTTTCCCTTAGACCGCTTCACACAGCATTGTGAATCTGACAGCACACAAAAATTTTAGTAGAGAAAAGCGTTTAAAGAACATTCCCTCTATAAGCTATTGCATTAGAAAAATGACCATCTTGATTGTTTGGTATTGTTTTGTTTTTCAAGCATGTTTCATGATTCCATACAAAAATGAACCCTCGGTTTTATATTTTATTCAGTTAAATTAACCAATATATATTGACTAGTTTGTTCAGGCACTGTGCTCAGCAGTGGAGATCATGAAAATAGCAAATTAAAATAATAGATGTTTACACAAAAGCAAACTAAAACCTCCATGAAAGCAATGACCTTGTTTATTTACAATTGCATCCTTGGTACATATAGACATATGTGCTGAGTAAAAGAAAGAGAATTTGCTGAATGTCAGATACTTTCTTTGCTCATGCTTGTTTAGTCTTCACTAATTCTGTATGTCAGCCATATTCATTCTCACCCACCAGGAAATCAAAGTCTCTCCAATTCTTCTCTGATCCCCTCCCAGAACCCACTCGCTCCCTGGGAATATTTACTCTCTCTTTATTCTACTCTGCTACTCAGCACTAGCTGAAAAATGAAGGAAACTGGTTTGACTAACTCATCCCCAAAGCCCATTTTACTTTACTGTTGCACTTACTCTGTTTGCAGAGCAAATACACAATGCAAAATTATAAAATGATTCATAGCCTATGTATTCGTGGTATATAATTTAAGGTCCTATGTGGGCAGAGAAAAGGCAGTCTTCGATTTTGCCTTGGAAATGGGCACAGAAGACATCACATACAGTGAAGTGTATCTAGTATGTATAATCCAGCTGTTTTGCCCAGGCTACATGTGGGATGTGACGGAAAATGAAGTGAAAAGGGGGGGAACAAGATTACTATGGCTCACTCATGCCCTGTTAATATGTATCAAATTTATCCATTAGTCTATGAAAAGGAATTGAGGGATTTTGATGAAGTGAACAATAGGAACAGAATTTTATTGTATGAAGAGCATTTTCTCAGCACTACTGAGGTGGGGATCACATGAATAGGATGTGGAAATAAGGCAAGTGGTTTTACTACTCTCACTATCATGCAAGTGACGAGTGATAGGACTGAACCAAGAGAGTGACAAGAAGAATGAAAAGCAGGAAATTATCTGTTAGTGGGAGATAGACTTGGCAAGATGCAAAGACTGTGACTATATGCAGAAGGTGAAGGATAAAAGAGGACTCTGAGTGTCACAGAAGTTTCTGGTTAGACCAATGATTACACA
The DNA here is from genome assembly GCF_007474595.2 of Lynx canadensis. Lineage (NCBI taxonomy): Eukaryota > Metazoa > Chordata > Mammalia > Carnivora > Felidae > Lynx > Lynx canadensis. Next base: position 104,704,966 of record NC_044307.1, read on the forward strand.
GCAGTTTCTCTTAGGATTTCCCAAGGATTGCTGGCAATTACTAGGAGCTAGGAAGAGGCAAGGAAGGCTCCTCCCCTAGAGGCTTCAGAGGAATATGGCCTTACTAACACCTTGATCTCAGACTTCTAGCTTCTAAAGCTGTGAGAAAAGAAATTTCCATTATTTCAAGCCATCCAATTTGTAGTAATTTGTTACAGCAGCAGAGGGGCACGTGGGTAGTTCAGTCAGTTAAGCGCCAACTTCAGATCAGGTTGTGATCTCATAGTTTATGAGTTCAAGTCCCGCACTGGGCTTCAAGTCAACAGGGCTGAGCCTGTTTGGGATTCTCTCTCTCTGCCCTTCCCCACTCATGCTTTCTCTATTTCTCAAAATAAATAAACTATACATACACACACACACACACACACACACACACACACACACACACAGTTGACCTTTGAATAACATGGGAGCACTAATCTCCCCCACTCACTCAAAAATCCACATATAACTTTTCGCTCCTCCAAAATTTAACTGCTAATAGCCTACTGTTGATCAGAAGCTTACTGATAACATAAACAGTTGATTAACACATATTTTGTATATGTATTATATGCTGCATTCTTACAACAAAGGTAGAGAAAAAAGGTTATTAAAGATGACAAGGAAGAGAAAATACATTTAAAGCACTGTACTATGTCAAAAATACATATACAAGTGTTTTTCAAGAGTCAACAGTCTGTATAATACATATATAATAGAGGCACCTGGGTGATTCAGTTGGTTAAGCACCAACTTCATCTCAGGTTGAGATGTCATGGTTCATGAGTTCAAGTCCCACATTGGGTTTTGAGCTGACAGTTCAGAGACTGCTTGAGATTCTCTCTGCCCTTCCCTGACTTGCGCTTTCTCTCTTTCTCTAAAAATAAATAAATAAACTTTAAATTAAAAAATACATATATAATATAGATAGCATATATAATATATATACTATATAATATATGCAGTGTATATTATATGTATAATATGCAATATATATTATTTATATTACATTAAGTATGTATATTATGTGTGTGTATGTGTGTGTGTGTGTGTATATATATATATATAATTATATATATATTTGCCCCACCTATATATATATATATATATATATAATTATATATATATTTGCCCCACCTAATTCCAAAACAGGTTTGTACTGACAGTAAAATTACATATAAAATAAAACTATTTAACACAAAGTCAATTAAGTTTTAGAATTATAATTTTGGGGGCGCCTGGATGGCTCAGTCAGTTAAGCATCTGATTCTTGGTTTTGGCTGTTTTCACAGTTCATGAGATCAAGCCCCACACTGGGCTCTGTGCTGGCAGCATGGAGCCTGCTTGGGATTCTCTCTCTGCCCCTCCCCTGCTCATGCTCTCTCCCAGTCTCTCAAAATAAATAAACTTAATAAAAAAGAATTATAATTTTTTAGTTCGATGGAAAATTGGAGATAATCACATTTAGGAGGAGAAGTTATATTGTGAATATAAATACACTGGCTGTTGATATTAGACCATAAGCTCTTTCCCTACTTTTTCCAGTAACAAGAAACAAAAAATAAGCAACCAAAAAAAGAAAACCACTGAAGTTTAAGTGAAAGAGAGTATGTTTATATAATACATGGGCAATGTACATATGTTTCATCATCAAACAATGGGACATCTCTATCTTTGTCCGGAGAGGCCATATTTTTCTTGACAATAAACTTTAAAAGAAATCCATTTAGCATTAGGACAAGCAAGCCTATATATTTCAATGATTCTTGTAACTGTATAGGACAGAAAAATAATTGGTGCTCATAGACATGACCCTGTGTCATCAATAAAAGGTTCCATCCAATGTATTCTGTTTCATAAAGCAGAGACTGTCTAATACATTTATGAAGTGGATATAAGTGAGCCTGAAAGAGATGACTGACAGTTTTAGTCATGCCTCATGTCAGTAGGAGAAGAATTGGCAACATGACAGAGGACATTCAATGGGGTAAGGAATGGTAATATGACAGCTGGGTGGAGAGGTGGTAGGGGGCTACAGATTGATGGAGAAGGGACAGTTGCCAAAAGGACAGAGACTGGAAGTGACTCTTAGCCAGAAAAAAAAAAAAAACTCAAAAACAAACAAATAAAAAAGAAACATTGTAAAGGAGAGAAAGATGCTAATATCAGGCTGGGGTACAGGAGTAGCAGGAGGTGAGAGAGCAGAAGAGAGAAAGAAAAGTTTTATTCATTTCCTACTTGCTTCCACAAAGTGTAAGCACAGCGATTACTACTTACTGAGCTTTCTATATACCAGCCACTTTGTAGATACAGTAGCTAAACTTTGTAGATACATAATCTTCTTTAATCTTCAAAACAAGCCAGTGGAGTGGGCATCATTATGTTCATTTTACGGAGGTCAGTAAACTTGTACAAATCACATTATTGGTCAATGGCAGGGGTAGCACTGCAGGTCAGGCCTCTCTGAGTGCCCAGGGTATACTCTTAACCATTCCCTTCTAAAGTCAGTCAATTTCAGAGAAACTCAGGAAGTCAAGCAAACAGTCATGATGCTGGAGAGATGATGCACTTACCCGTGGATCTTGCAAGGTTTTACCTATAACTAAATCTCTAGGGAAGACTACAGAGGTGAAAGAGTTAAGGAAGGACTTCTAGGAAAGCTGACCCAGAAAAACACTCTGCTTACAGACCACTGAAAGAGGTGGCAGATAAACTAATGAATGAGATTTTAGTGGCATGGTATAATTATTATTTCCAAATGCCATTCACCGACTTATTTTAATATTATATCAAATTAATGTTACCTCCACTATTTTCCCCAAAATATTGCTTACCTCCTCTTTTTCTTTTTCTTTCTTTCTTTCCTTTTCTTTTTCCTTCAGATTCGTTTTGCCAATATCACATTATGACCTGAGGTCAAAGGATTTCACTTCTACTAAATATCAGCCAGGTGAGACGTTGGAGGCTGTATCCTTGGGCACACAAGTTTTAAAATGATGCTTAGTGTTACAAACCTCAATCACCCTATAAAATCGCCATGTGCCATTAAGGGCTATGTTCCAGGAAATTTGGGGATGGGTGCTCTGACAGACGTATTATACACTTTAGAGAGTTTTCTATTAAAAATGACTTAAATATGGCTTGGTGGGAATAGCTTCAGCTTTCTTTAAGAGCAGTTATTCCCAGATAATGGCAAATAAATATGACATTACTGAATAAGCTAAGTTAAAATTACATTGTCACTGAAATATTTATGAATCTATCTTTATACATTTACATCCAAATCAGTTTAAAGAATAAAGCTGTTTTGTTTAAAAGGAAAAAAATGTTAAAATAATAAAACAGAAATGATTCTAGTAAATATATTTAAGAAATAAACAGATTTGTTAATAAATGATTTGTGGTTCAAGTTCTAAGACACCATGACCAAATGTTACCTGTGTCCTTCAAACATGTGAAGTTGTCTGATATACTTCTCATGTGATGTGGCAAGTTTAACATGATAGAACTCATGGGGCAAATTTTGAGTTTCCCTATATTTGTTTAGAGAACTAATGCATTCATAAATCCTTACATTTAATAGACAGAGAATTATATGGCCTAAAGTATTTGGTTTTAGTGTTTATTGAATGACTTACCCAGGGAATCACTAAACCCTCATGACACTTTGCCTAAGAAAGCAGAGTCAGAAAGTTCTACATGCAATGATCTGCATACATCGTTTAGTGTATGGGCTCACAAGGCATGAAGGACGGTCATTATTTGGCAGGGGGGAGAGGGGGTGGTCAGATGAGTGGTCCTCTTTGACAGAATGACCTTGTTTAATGCCCTCTGTGCCATTCACTCCTCCATTCTTGATCAGCCAGTTCCATTTATCATTCTAATTAGGCAGCATCTTGCCAGCTCAATCAGCCTCAATTACTTTAGGCCTCATTAGTGACTGACATTCTGTATCAAGTGCATCTTTGAAGGAGCAAGGTCAGATAAAGAAGTTGAGTACATAGACAGCAAGCACACTCATATCTCTATACATGAGGCTTTTAGACTTGGCAAGACATTCATAAGATATTCAAAGTTTTCATTCCATAGTCAGATTACAGCCCTCCGCTCAAAACATTTTGTTTGTATTTAATGTCATCTAACTGCTCTCAAAAGTTGACGTCTAAAATCTCTGGTCAGAGAATTTAAAGCCATGTGTAGTTCATAAGTAACTGTTACCTATCAAAGAAATTGATTCACCTATGGTATTTATTTTTGTTTCGTGTATAGTGATATAGCAAAACAAACTAACAAAGAAACAAAACCAACCAAATAGAAGAAAAACCCTCTTCAGAACTGCTGGGGGTCAGGGGTGCGATGGGTGGCTCAGTCAGTTAAGTGCCCAACTTCAGCTCAGGTCATGATCTCACAGTCTGTGGGTTTGAGCCCCACGTTAGACTCTGTGCTGACAGCTCAGAGCCTGGAGCCTGCTTTGGATTCTGTGTCTCCCTCTCTCTCTGTCCCTCCCCTGCTCATACTCTGTCTCTCTCTCAAAAATAAATGTTTAAAAACATTTAAAAAAAAAAAAAGAACTGGTGGGGTCAGTGGGTGAGATTTTCACCATTTCTATTTACTTAAATCTAGAAGAACACAGGTTAACAAGGTAACATTATAAAATCAGTGCATTCAATAAGATTTAGATAATACCAATCCGGAGGAATATTTGTGATGTGCTATTAAGTAAAAACTACAGACTTTCAACAGCATATATAGCTGTGCAAAATATGGATATATGTGCTCAAGTTCTAGAAAGTAATGTGAAAAAAAATGTTAAGCTAGTAAGATTATTATCATTTTACTTTGTTTTGGTTGTACAAAGCTGTCATTTTCTAAGATTTTGTAAGGTTTAGGGTTTTTTTTAAGTGCAGATCAGAAACACTGTACTCAAAGTAAGAATTTTTTTTGTTTTTTTTTTTTTTCTTTTTAGTTTCAAAATCCGATAAGAATCTACAGTTTTATTCCTAAGAATGGAGGAAAGTTACTGGAACATAACACAATTCCATTTAATAATCTGTTAATGAATCCCTACTATGTGCCAGGCACCAGTGATTTGAGTATATATTAAACAAAACCTTTGCTTCTTAGTAGTCCATGGATTAAAAGTGGAGACAAACATATAAATAAGTAATGATCATGCTACCATCGTACATACAATAATAGTGTGTCCCCAGAACACCAAGGAAGAAACCTCTAACTCTGTCCAAGGTTACCACAGAGGAAGTATGATTCAAAGAAACCTTCAAGGGGCGCCTAGGTGGCTCAGCTGGTTGAGCGTCCGACTTTGGCTCAGGTCATGATCTTGCGGCTTGTGAGTTTGAGCCCTGTGTTAGGCTCTGTGCTGACAGCTCAGAGCCTGGAGCCTGCTTCAGGTTCTGTGTCTCCCTCTCTCTGCCCTTTCCCCAGCTCACACTCTGTCTCTCTCTAAAATAAATAAATAAATAAATAAATAAATAAACAAACAAACAAACAAGTAAGAAACCTTCAGAAACATGAAGGTGTTTAAAAGATGGATAGAGGGCGTGGGAAAGCCCCAGGAAGAACAGCAACCCCAGTACAGGAAGGACATGTGAGGAGAGAAAGAGGTGGATTACAGCCCAGTTAAGTGGTAAGGGGCAGCCTGGCTGTCCAAAGCTTGGAGCAGCAACCAGGCACAAAGGGCCCGGAGCAGGAGAGCACGACACAAATGTCATGGGCTGTGCTCCTGAGAATAGACAACCTCATTAATTAACTTGCAAAAACCAAGGTCTGCTGCTCTAACTTTCACTTGTCTTCTTAGTTTTACCTGCCATCAGCTTCTAACCCCTTCACTACAACCTAAGTTTCAGGTTCAGGCTTTGGGTCCAGATATTTTATTTGTTCTATGCACTTTGGCTCAGGAATAAACACTATAATTTGACCTCCGTCCTGGTCTTGACCCCCTCTCCCTGATTCTGCTCCTGAAGGCTGCCATGTCTGATGTAGAATCCCCATTCCTCTCTTTTTCCTCTGTCAGCCAGGAAACTTTTTTCAGTTCACAGATGTTATGATAGCTTTAGAGAAAATCACGCTATCCAGTGGGACTGTACATTCTCTAATGTGTGCCTGCTTGGGACTCTCTCTCCCTCTCTCTTCCCCTCCCCACCTTGTGCTCTCTCTTTCTGTCAAAATAAATAAAAATAAACTTTAAATAAATAAAATAAAATGTATTCCAATAAAGAGATTAAATATTATTCAAATATGTCATTATAAATCCATTGCAATATCTCCATAGAGACAAAAACTGTTCCTTTTCGACAATTGCAGTTGCTGATTTTTTGTTTTTGTTAGTTATCAGAAAAATTTTTGTTATGTGTATAGAGCAGAATTGAACTGTTCTGATAAGCTGATAAATAAATACAAAGATTTTATCCTGAGAATACATTTCAAACGTGAGATTTGTTTAAATTTTCCACTTCCCTATTGAAGAGTTAAACATGCTTTCAGGTTGCTTTCAACAAATGAGTCACAATATGTAACGTGCACTCATGATTAGTAGAAAACTCTCCTGCAGTAAGACTCACTTCGCTTGCCTAAACAAATTTCCTGTGAGAAGCTAGATACACTATCAAAAACAAGACACTCAGTGTGTGAAAAAAAGGACTTTAGGGTATTAAGCTTAGTGACCTGAATACTATTAGTTCGGTTTAATATTTAATCTATTGTACTTAGAAAATTAAGCAAGAAAATGTATTGTTAGGTATTCCATATTTGCCAAGCAGATAAGCAGACTTCTTCGTTACATCACTACACTGCAAAAAATAGGCGTATTCTTCCAGGTAATGTAAACTCTGTTCTTTTTTATTCTTACCAACCCATGAATAAGATTTGGGTGCTAGCAAAAGAGAGCAGTTTTTATCTGCAACTCCCATCTTCTGCTCAATCCCCCCCCTCATTTCCCTAAATTCTAAACATGTTCTATGAAAGAGTGGCTCTATTGCATCCATTGCTTTTCATCTTCAGCAGGACCTACATGTGTCTCCTAAGTTCTTGCTAAACATCCTTCATAATGTGACAGTCATTTCTTTCCTTCTGCCATGAATTGATTAATGCAATACCCACTATTAACCTGTGCTTCTACGAGCACTTGGTGTGCGTAACCTAGTAAACATCAGATAAAAGCCTAATGTACAGCTCATTTGCAACACTGCATTTGGTCCTGGCTGAGAGAATATACTGGAACAGATCCAGTGGTGTGTATAAATCAATTCCGTTCACACCCCTGAAAAGCTGCCTAGTCCTGCCAGCTCGAGCTGTTGGCAGATGGAAGGCTATGTGTGAAAACTTCTGCAGTTGTTTGCACCATTCCTAAAAGGAATAAAGAGAATTATAGCAAAGAATAGTGGAAAACATTTCAGCTTCATGCACTACTGCTCTGGCTAAAACCTTCGTTTTTAACAGGGATGCGTAATAATCTGTAAAACCACAGAGAGAAGTTTGGATCTGCCGCAGGACTTTAATTTATCTGTTTAATTTGTTTTTGTGATTAACGGGTTACAATTTGCTTACATCTATAGAAAATTCCATAACTATTTGGCATTATCTCAGAGACTAAAGTGCATAGTGAGAAGACAGAAAATGTTCTGAAGCAGGCACTGCTATACGTGAGCTTAACTACTTGCCAGTTTGCATGGCACCTCCCATGTATTACCTCTATCAATAGAGAGGAATAGCTGTTATCAAATTTTCCTTGGATTACTATGGAGCATTTGTATTTTTGGAAAATCTTTTTCTGTCCTTATTTCTGCAAACACATACTTCTTGATCAAGAACTGAAAAAAAATAAGGTACTGTTATAAATTCTAAGATAGCGTGAGTATTGGAGGGAGATAACCCCAAATTCAGAGTTGGCAAATAGATCTAATCTCCCATGCCAACTCTCATCAACTACTTGTGGCTCCCCAGAGCAGCCCACGTATTAGTATTATTGTATCTTACAAAAATTCAGGCAAAAAAAAAAAGCCTTAGTTACTGATGTCTGACAGTAGTATGGGTGGGACCAATGCTGAAGATCTCCTGTCTACTTATATTTAAAAGGATACACCTTCACAGACAAAAATGCAATAAAATACAATGAGGATCAGAGACTAAGAAGAATATTAAACACAAATTTGAAAATGACATCATATATATTTGTTAGATTTTCAACATCTGTTAATGAGACTGGCAACATGGAAATGAAAGAAAAGCTAGATAAGCAGCCAGAAAATAGATTTTCTTAGAAAACTGCAAAGTAACCTCAGAATTTATATCTAATTAAGCCCTAGAAATGAAAATCTTTTGCCTTGTTCTAAACGTCTGTGTCATAATTAAACAACTGATACAAAAGTCAGCCCCCAAATACTTAATAGTTACCTGCTGATTGAAAAGTGTGGGCACTGCCCAAGAATATTTGATTGACTTGCTCTTGAGAGGAAGGCAAAATTAAAGGTTACTTTTTAATCATGGCCTATTATAAAGTCAACCAGATAGGAAATATTGCCAGCATTATCTAGAGGTACAAGATCATGTTCCTGGATTCTTAAAGCATAAAGTGACAAAGCAAAGTTAATTTTTAATTTGGATCCAATACTACTCTAATTTTGGAAACAATGGTAAGAAGAATAATTAGCTCAGGAAAATTTAGAGTCCTGACTCAAAAACACCAGGGAAATCTTGGCCAGTCTATTCTAGGCTATAATTCTATTCTCTCTATCCCAGAGACCACCTCTGTATTAGTAAAGATTCTCCAAAGAAACAGAACCAATAGGAAGTGTTTATCAATTGGTTGATAAAGAGATATATTTATATATGATACATGTGCATATATATATATATAATGTTTATTTTTGAGACAGAGAGACAGAGCATGAACAGGGGAGGGGCAGAGAGAGAGGGAGACACAGAATCTGAAGCAGGCTCCAGGCTCTGAGCTGTCAGCACAGAGCCCAATGCATAACTTGAACTCATGAACCGTGAGATCATGACCTGAACCGGTCAGATGCTCAACCAACTGAGCCACCTAGGCACCTATATATGTATGTCTATATATAGTCTATATATAGAGACAGAGAGAGACTATCTCTCTCTCTCTCTCTCTCTCTCTCTCTCTCTATATATATATATATATATATATAGACATATATATATGGTTTATTTTAAGGAATTGGCTTATGTGTTTACAAAGGCTGGCAACTCCAAAATCTCCAAGGTGCACCACCACCAGCTGGCTAGAAATTTAGGAAGAACTGATATTGCAGTTAAATCTCAAAGTCTTTCTGCTGCAGAATTCCCTCTTGCTTGGAGGAGGTCAGCCTTTTGATCTATTCAGTCCTTCAATTGATTGGATGACGCCCATCACATTAGAAAAGGCAACGAGCTTTACTCAATATCCACCAGTTTAAATGTTGATCTCATCCAAAGCCACCCTTACAGAAATATCAAAATAATTTTTGACCACATAACTGGGCACTGTGGCCCAGTCAAGCTGACATAAAATTAGCCATCACAACTACCTACCCGAGAGACACAAGAAACAGCAAAACTACAAAGGTTAATGTATCCCTAATACATGAAGGTAGCATGGAAGCTTGAAACTTAATATCTCCTTTGCTTGAGAATTCAATTAAGTTTGAATAAATTAATAAATTAAGTTTCTCAACTATTTATTGCACATTATGACAGATTGCTTTTCATAAAAATGATCACAACAATATCTTTTATTCCTCATGCTCTTCTGCAACGTGACCTTGACATTTCCCCATGAAGGGGAGGGCTATCATTTTCTTCTCTTTGAATGTGAGCTGTCCTTAGTGATTCATTCGTAACCAACAGAATTCAGTGGCAGTGACACTGCACGATTTCTGAAGGTAGGTCAGAAAAAGCTGTGAGCTCCCAGCTTGGTCATTTGAACACTCACCTTCAAGATGAAGGTGCTTTGAGAAGCAAAGGCACATGGAGAGACCAAATAGGAGCTCAAGGTTGCAGTCACAGCTAAGCCCATACTTAGTCATCCCAGTTCAGATGCTGGAGACATGAGTGCAAGTTGCCTCTGATTATTGCAGCCCCAAGGCATCCCAGTCAGCCATTGGCGTGTTCCCAGTTGACGCCCTGGACAACATGTAGCAAGAGAAGTGTCCCCACTATGCTCTGCCCAAATTCCTAGCCACAGAATACATGAGCATAATAAAATGGTTGCTGCTTCATGCTACTGAGTTTGGGGTAGTTTGTAAACACACAGATAACCAGACCAAGGGCAGTCCCTTGGTCCCTATGTATAAGCAAAATACAAAGCGAGAAATAAAAGTAAAATAAAATTAAACGTTATTGACATTCCATCTACAGGAGTTAAAAATATAAAAACATGAGGCAAAAGCCTGCTCTTAGACCACAAAGGCATATTACACTTATTATTAACAAGTGATGTACATAATACCACTATGACAGTAATGTTTTTAAATGTAGTTCTTTCTTTAAAAAGTAAACATAAACGCTGTTTGTTTGATTTTTACAACTCAGATCACTGGCTATGTGCCTTCTTTGTCTTTCTGCCATCCTCTCTTGACATTTCTCTAGAAGTAACTTGCATAGAAGTAACTCCAAAACCTGTCAGAAGCAACAACTACCCACAGTCCCTGTTACAAGAGACGTGGAGGGAGAGAATCAAAGAGGTTTCTTCCTCTTCACTAATGCCAGAGGATGTGGGGGAGCAGGAGGCAATCAGGCAGAATATTTCAATAATTCATTTTTCTATTTCATGTCCTTCATCTTCTAATAGAGTGGATTTTTTTTAAAAATCTGTACAGAGAGCACCTTATATTATAAATCTTGTTTCACTAGGTTGTAAACTCTTAAATGACAGGAAGTCTGTCTTTTTTCTCTCCATGTTTTGAATAGTGTCTTGTATCCTGACCTCTCAAATATTAAATCAGTCAAGCCTTGGAACAAAAAGTATTCAAAAAATTGTTTTTTTTTTTCATAACCTACAGAGTCTTTTTGCTTCCCAGTGAAGGTAATGAAAGGTCTTAATCATATCATAGGTGCCAGCTTTTCATTTTCCTGGTGAGTGCCCTGGTACTAAATCCAAATCAAACCCTCATTGCAGCAAAGTTAAGTTGCTGGGATGACCAGCCTAGCCGGTCATCTCACCATCTTCTCCCATCTCCCACAGAGTGGAAGATTGCTCCATAAACCATGTGCCTTCATGCTCATCCAATCCTATTGGAAGTGATGAAAGTAACGGTCTCACAGTCTTTCCTTTAAGAAGCATTTCATGATCCTCACTCTAGACTTTCAAAGCTTAAAGCGCAGCAATTACACAACTCGACAAAAATTTAAGGGGCCAGTAAATTGCACATGCAGGGCCAGAACTTATTAAGGTAAATGAAGCAGTCTGGTCACTCTTAGTCATGGAACCAAACACATAGAATGACAGGTCTGCCACGAAGACGGGTAGCTAGTCATTTGACCTTAAGGCACCTTTTCTTATAGCCACATAGGAAGGTGTCTAGTCAGTAGTCTCTTAACGACAAATGAAAAAGAGAGAGAGAAAACACATACTTCTCTTTATCATTTAAAGGAAACAAAGAAGAAATGGGAGTACATGTAAATAAACAATACCCAGAACCAAAATAGTGGAAAAATAAGATATACCACTTAAATAGCATACAGAAAAGGCAAAAATAAAAACAAATGGATAAGCTAACTGTATGTATGTATTTTAAAAATCAAATTTTAAGTCTCTGAACTAAGATTATGTGTGGTATGCAAGATCACTTCAGAAAATGTCCACATTTGTAATCTTAACACTTAAATGTTATTAAACGTTGCTTCAACAAAAAAGTCTTCACATTAAAAGAGTAATTAAATAGGCAGTGTTGTCTAAACGATTTGCAGTGTTCACTTTTTTATTTTTTTAATTAAAAAAATTTTTTTAATGTTTATTTATTTTTGAGAGAGAGAGACAGAGAGAGAGACAGAGCGTGAGCAGGGAGGTGCAGAGAGAGAGGAAGACACAGAATCCAAAGCAGGCTCCAGGCTCCGAACTGCCAGCACAGAGCCCAATGCGGGGCTTGAACCCATGAACCATGAGATCATGACCTGACCCGAAGTCGGACGCTTAACCGACTGAGCCACCCAGGCACCCCTTTTATTTTTTTTATTTAAAAAAACTTTTAATGTTTATTGATTTTTGAGAGAGAGAGAGAGAGAGAGAGACCACAAACGGAGTAGCAGTAATGAGAGAGATAGACACAGAATCTGAAGCAGGCTCCAGGCTTCAAGCTGTCAGCACAGGGTCCGACTCTGGGCTAGAACTCACAAACCATGAGATCATGACCTGAACCAAAGTCGACCACTTAACTGACTGAACCACCCAGGCGCCCCTGCCAGAGTTCACTTTTAAGATGAAATTAGGATCTTTTGTTCAAAAACTAGGAAAAAGCGTTTTCATTTGTCCAGTTTCTCCCTCAATCTGTCATGATGTCATTTACTCTTATTTTTCATATTTAAATAAATAGATTATATTAAAAAATATATATATAAATTATAGAACTTTATGTATGTATATATGTATGTATGTATGTCACACACACTTGGGTGTAGGGATTTTTGCATCCTGAGCACAGACCCTTACAGATACCAAATAGTTCACACTGTGATTCCATCCTTCCCCACACCCAGGCCCTGGCCCCCACCTGGGGTGTAAAGTGGCAAAGAATCAATCCCAATAGGATCCAGGCCTTTGGCACTTGCTCATTTGTCCTGTTCATTTATAAAACCCAAATGCAAAGATATAATTATTAGTAATTTCAAAATAGTATTCATTGAACAGCAAACTCTAAGCCCAGTGTTCTTCTGAGTATGTGGTTTTGTGTGACTATATTGATTACATATCCAGGAAACCAGCCCTATTTACAGGCAACATTTAGAAAACATATCTTTAAATTTATGATTTTTAAGGCAGTTTACTATTATGCCTTATTCTTACTATTATGCCTTATTCATGCTAAGAGTATGTTTTCTCATAATTTAGGCTTTCTATTTTAATATTTTAGTTTTGCTTAATTTGAATTTGGAAGGATTTTCTCTTCTACAATAAGCTTCTTTAGGACAATAAGCTGAAGAATCACCTGGGAGGTCTGGACAGTAGATGTGAAACAGCAGCCATTTTGGAGCTCATACATACATTGTTGTTTATCTGTGGTTCATGTTGTTGATATGAGGGTATGGCCAGCCATGCAGATTAATCAGCTCCTGCAACTGTGTAAGATCAAATCCCTATAACATCTCAAATATATATAATATATAATCACATATACATATATATTATTTTTGTCCACAGAAAACTGCATTTTTACACAGTGGGGTTTCATATATATATATGTAAATATGTATATATTTACATATATATTTATATATACATTTATATATATATGTTTACACATACATATACATATACATGTATATATACACTTCTCTGATAGAATCCTAATGCAAGGAGTTAGTAACAAAATAGGAAACATTCTGTGATTTACAAGCAAGATAAATACATTTCCTAGGAAATTTAAAATTTGTTTATAATGCTCAGATGATTTTAGGGGCATCTGGTTGGCTCAGTCACTTAAGCGCCAGACTTCAGCTCAGGTCATGATCTCACAGTTTGTGGGTTCGAGCCGTGCATCAGGCTCTGTGCTGATAGTTCAGAGCCTGGAGCCTGCTTCAGATTCTGTCTCCCTCTCTCTGCCTCTCCCCCAGTTGCACTGTTTCTGTTTCTCTCTCTCTCTCTCTCTCTCTCTCTCTCTCAAAAATAAATAAACATGAAAACGATTTTTTAATATAATGCTCAGATGATTTTAAATAAAATTTGGGAAGTGTTCTCTTTCTTATTATTAGACACTCTTTATTTTTCCAGTCTTTGGGAACATCGTTCTAAGCAACCTATCTTTGTTGGCCCCCGCTAGTTCTGTTCTCCAATTCCACCGCACATGAACTCATTGTGCACTAGCCATACTCAGAATCCTCTCCTGCACATACCCACATCTTTTTGAGCTGGAAACATTATCTCCAGCTATCACAACAAATGCTTTTACAGTACCATTCTCAAGTGATACATGTATATAATATCTCCAGTTTCAAACTTTATGGGTATGAAGATTTGTCTCTTCTAATATGCATATTCTCCCAATCCAATATTTTGCAAATATTGGATTTTCCAATATTTTGGGTTTTTTACAAAAATTTTTTACAAAATTTTCTGATATTTTGGGTTTTTTTTTACAAAAAATCAAGGGAAGAGATTTATGAAACTGTAGGATATTATGAGAAAAATGAGTTAGTCTCAAGAGAGTTGTGTGTTCCAACTATACAAATAGAGTGATCAATAAATAGTAAAAGGGCCTTTCTACATCTGCAAAGGTACTTAAACTTTGTGGGACATTTCTTCCTTTTCATATACTTATTTTCAATTCCTTCATAAATATAGATTAGGCAGCCTTTTATAATATCTTCCAGGAAGGAGCTCGTAAATAAGTCTGTACTGTGATTTTTTTTCCCAAGAAATATAAAATTCCCAGGTTGATAAATAACAGGCAGATAATCAATGTTAATTTTTTTATACTTATTCCCTAAGTCATTTTCAGTCATTTTGTTTCTGGGACTCCTCTAAAACACTTTAATCGCTTATGCAAGCACACAAAATTATGTTCCACTTGTCCTCTGAAAGTCCCTCCAAAAATGGATGATGAATATAAACAGAATAGTTGATACACTGGCATTATTATTTTTTTTATTTGAGTATAGGTGACACTCAGTGTTACATTAGTATCCGGTGTACAACATAGGGATCCAACCTCTCTATAGTTATGCTATGCTCACCACAAGTGTAGCTACCACCTGTCATCATACAAAACTATTATAATATTATAAACTGCATTCTTTGTGCTGTATCTTTTATTCCCATTGAATTTCTGTTTGTTTCTATTTCTTACATTTCAACAAAGTTACAAGTTTACTTTCAAATTGCAAAATTTTTTTGCAAATGAGAATCTACTTTCTCAATGTCTTCCTCCAAACTGTCTGCTCCCTAAGTTTCTCTTTGGGTGGAGTCCAGAGTTCTCATCCTCTTTAGAATAGTCCCTAAAATGTTAGTAAACACTCCTTCCTTTTCTCTTAATTAATATGTAAAATTTGAATGTGCATGTTTTAATGGTGTAAGGTCTCAATATCAATCTATCTATAAAACACATGTTTATCTTTTAGGTCCTTTTGGTCCTGTCTTAACTTTCAGCAGTTTCTGCCTATGAGTTTACTATGACCAATTTGTGTTGGGTTGCCAGCTTATTTATATTCTGACATACTCCACAAATGCACTGATGTAAAAGTACGAAAAACATATGTGACAAAGAGAGGTAAAAATAAACCTCGATGACCAAAAATATGAAATAAACACAGAGGTCCATAACAGGAGGACAGAAAAACACAAACATTCAAACAATAAAAATAATCATATTATTTTACTAAAATACAAACTTTTACCTTGGGTTCCTTCTTCTAAGCCAAAGTGCAAAGTGAAAAAAATGCAGTAATTCTAATTTTGCATAGATCTGCATATTACATGCATACCTATACATAGGAGTATATGTATACATATACATATACATATGTGTATACACTCATACATATACACATATATACACTTATATATACATATATGTATACATACATGCATATATGCACTCATATATGTATACATATACAGGTTATGAGTGAAATCAAAGCATTTAATAAATAATTACTTTAAACTCCATGTAGTATTAATTTACAGAACTGATGCTTTGAATGCATTTTTCAAACATGCAATATATTCAGAAGCTATGTCTAGTAGCTTCCATCAAAGAAAGTTGAGTGTAGCATCCAAATACACTTTATTGAAAATGGATTAAAAAAACCAAAGGAAGGCTATAATTTCCATGCACTAAATCACGGAGTATATTGGAAAATGTAATGTTTGTCTACCAAATGTCAGGGATGTAAGTATTTTATTCATGGGATTGATGAAAAAAAATCTTTTATAGATAGTAAATACAAGATCAAAGAGATTGTGCACACTTAAAGCTCATCATTTTTAACACATTTCCAACTGCATCCTAAATTCAAACTTGTTGCTAACATTTGCCTTCAAGCAATCTGTCAGAGCAATTAATACAAGGAGGGCTTTGTCACTCACCTATTAGTAAACTGAAGCTGGTTAGTTACACAAAAAATCATAATGGAAGCAATTTTTAATGATGTATCCAGCATGCTTTGGGTTCTACTTCTGTTTAAAAACTGAAGTTGGGGATGCCTGAGTGGTTCAGTCTGTTGGCATCCACCTCTTGGTTTCGGCTCAGGTCGTGATCTCAGTTTTGTGGGTTCGAGCCCTGCATCAGGCTCTGTGCTGGCAGCACTTGGGATTCTCCCTCTATCCTTCTCTCTCTGCTTCTCCCCTGCTCCTACTGTCTCTGTTTCTCTCAAGATAAATAAATAAACGTTAAAAAAATTAAAAACTGAAGTTGAAATATTTGCATATTATAAAAATTTTATTTTAGAATTTTGAAGAAGAGCTATGATCATCCTGGGGTAGAGTCTCATCGCCGTAATCAGATCCACTGCAAATACATTTTTTTCTGAATATGCAACTTTAAATATTTCATAACACTCAATTATTTCTCAAAATTATAATTATAAATGTCTATTTAAAACATAATCTGTTTCTTAAATGTTTTCTCCAATGTTTATGTGTGGGAGTATTTTCCATGCTACACTAAGCCACACTTTTCATTTATGTACTCTCATTGCATTTCTAGATCACTGGGCTTTTCTAATTCAACACATGGACTCTGTGCCCCTGAACCGAACACTAAGAAGACAATGCTTGCAAAATTTGCTTTCACTCCATTAAAGTGAGTTTTATGGAAGGCACTTTCCTGATTATTTGAATCTTGCTCATTCATTTGTTAACGATAATGTATCTTTCCCACATGGTATCCAGGGCTGCTGGCCCTGACATTGGTAAGTCAGAAAAAGCTGAAAATAAAGTGATCTTTGGGAATTGCCTAAAGGAACACAGACTCATTTTCTAGTGTCCTTTATAAGAAATACGCACATATTCATTAATCTAGCAAAAAGACTTCCTTAAAAATAATTTTAGTCATTTTTAGGCTGTACTGTCCCTTTTATCCCTTGGAAATTATTCATTTCTTAATTCTGTTACTTTTTTAAAAGCTTATAAGTTGATGGCATGTACAGAGGAGAAAATCTAAAAGGTGCTTTTTAAAATATATAGCATATTGGTGAGGATCTAGCCTATCATTTGAATTTATGTTCTCAACTTATATGTAGCATGTTCAGATAAAATATCTGCTTTTAGGTCACCACCACCACAACAAAAAAATAGTAAAGCCAATTGAGAAAAGAACAAAGCTATTTTACAATTGCAAAGAAATTTTTAAAGAAATTGTCATTTTCTTATTTTCTTCTTTATTCAATGTTTCCTGGGTACCAAATAATCTTTTGAGTGGCACATCTTCAGCATCTAATAATGTAAGTACGTCTGTTACTCACAACTCCAAAAGAATGAAGGCCACAGTTTTGTACTTGGGACAAGCTAAAGCGAACTGCGACTGTAGAGGGCAGCTGATAGATGGCAAGTGGGTTACGGTTAGCTAGTTTTGGTGGACTTCCTGGGAATTGACTAATTTGAATACTTCGCCAGCTCCAGGGCTTAGGGACTGTCCCTAGTCATATAGTACCTGAGCCAGGGTGACTAAAGTGGGGTATAGCGGCCCCCAAGTACAAGAGGTTGGATGTGGACTTAATCAACTGTTCAAGAAGTAGAACTGATTGGCGTCCAGCTAAGGCCTCAAAACTGGGTCAATACAGCATTGTAAGAAAATATATTATAGAGTCACTACCAATTTTCTGAACCATGTCCTGATGATATAATTCAACACCGATGGAATAAATGTTTTACACTTTACTCTGCATTCTTCTGTATTGTACTAGGTATGAAATAACCTTAACTTTGGGACATTGAGGAAGAAACTTCTGGTCCCCGTGTCCCACAGGATGCCTCCTCAGAAGCTTGGCCTCTACCTGTTGGCTTCTGTCATTGCTATGCCCACATTTAGGACAACTCTTGTTTATTTTGGGGACTGTCAAAGCCTGTCATCTAAAGACTCTGACGGTGCTACCTCTGACCCTTGACTGCACACTTCACCCATTAAACCCCATTAAGCCTTAAGTGTTAGAGCACCTTCCATACAGCAGCTATTGGGCAACAATTTCTACTATCAGTTTTACATTATCATTACTTGGGGCATTTCTATTTTATTTTTGAGAGAGAGAGAAGAAGAGTGTGAGCAGGGTAGGGGCAGAGAGAGAGGGAGACACAGAATCTGAAGCAGGCTCCTGGCTCCAGGCTGTCAGCACAGAGCCTGACGCAGGGCTCGAACTCACAGACCATGAGATCATTACCTGAACCAAAGTCAGATGCTTAACTGACTGAGCCACCCAGGCATACCTCCTGGAACATTTCTAAAAATTATGCTCTGACCACATCCCCGGCATTAAAATCAAAATCTCTTCGTGGGGTATGGCCTGGGATTTAAATGTATACACAGGATTGAGACAATTGCACGTAGGTGGCCCTGACAGAAACAGGGCACTTACTCCTCAGCTGGTACCATCTTGCCCTTCCCTAGGATTCAAGGTGCATTTTCAGATTCTTTTCTCTACCTCACTAGAGTAAGTAAAGATGGAGAGAGTCAGGGTGGAAGGAGATGGCGTGTGCACATTCCCATCATTTAAGGCTTCATGCTCCAGCTTCTACTCTTATGTGCGTCAGGAGGAAAGGAGGAGGTCAAGAGGGAATTCTCGGCGCTTTCATGCCTGCTTCAGGGAATGCACATTTCCCATGGCTTGCCTCACTTGGTGTCCTGGGGAGCCTGAATGCTAACATCTTCAACTTGAGTTTCTCTTCATCAAGCCAGAATAAAGTTCTTCATAAACAGTCTATCACTGCCTTACCTACCAAGACTTATACCCTACAAGGTTACAAAGGAAGTTTGAGTGTCCCCATCCACCAAGGGACTTCTGGTATTAATTCTCCTAAAAACCAAAACCACTTCCTTTTGTTATCATTATGGTCCCTCAAGTCTTCTATCTTACATTATCTCTTACATCAT
Source organism: Lynx canadensis (assembly GCF_007474595.2). NCBI lineage: Eukaryota > Metazoa > Chordata > Mammalia > Carnivora > Felidae > Lynx > Lynx canadensis. The sequence goes on from NC_044307.1 coordinate 104,724,243, forward strand.
CCCATTTTTTTCAGACAACAAACTCAACACAGAGCACTTATTAAACCCTTTTTATGTAATGGGCTCTGAAGATACAATGACGATCAAGATAGATGTGGGCCTTGTTAGCAATGTAAAGGGTATTAATCTCGATTGACCAACTCAGGTACCTAAAATTACAACTTTATTGTTTTGTAATGCAACTGTAGATTTATGCCTAGTTGGTCCCAGCATGTAGCTTACCTTTTCATCTTCTTAACAGGGTCACTTACAGAGCAAAAATTTTTAATTTCAATGCAGACCAATATATTGATTTCCTTTTTTACTGTTCCATGCTTTTGGTATCAGGTCTAAAACCTCTTTGCTTAACCTTAGAACCTGAAGGTTTTCTTCTATGTTTTTTTGGAAAGTCTGATTGTTTTACATTTTAATCTCTGTTGCATTTTGAAGTGCTTTTTCTATGATCTGTGAGACTTAGTTTAAGATTTGCTTATTTATGTGTGAACCGCCTATCTGACAAAGGACTAATATCTAAGATGTATAAATAACTCTCAAAGCTTACTAGTAAAAAATCCAAATAGAAAATGAACCAAATACATGAAAAGACACTTCACAGAAAAGGATATAGGGATGGTAAGTAAGTGTATAAACATATATTCAAAATCCTAGCCACTAGAGAAATAAAAATTAAGAGTATGATGAGATATCCATACACATCTACATTTTTTAATTTGACACATACAAATTTAGATAGTTGCATAGAATACAATTTTTATATTGAAAATATCAATATTTTAAAAACTAAATTGTTATCCAATAAAATATATCAAGTATAATATCAGAACAATTTAATACCCACCATTATCCACTTAAAATATGAGAAAGCTCTTTTTATCACATTAGAAGTTTAACAGATTTCCATTTTTCCATTTGAATTCATATTTATATTCTGCTTCCCCTTCCAAAATCTATCCTAATGTATTTTATGGCTAAGAGTCTTTTATGGTTAAAACTCTGTGATATTCCCATCCTATCTTCAATAAAGATATGTATATTTTAAAAAGTATTTAGAATTGACTCCTAATGGGTTCAGAATTCCTTCAGAAGGGGATAAAAATGTTCTAAAATTAGATTGTGGTAATGGTTGCAATATAGTCTAAATATATTAAAAGCAATACATTAAATTTTTGTTATGGACTGAATGTTTGTATCCTCCAAAATTCATATGTTGAAATCTAATCCCCAGTCTGATAGCATTTGGAGGAGAGGCCTTAGAGAGGTAATTAGTTCAAGGAGCTGAAGTCCTCAGGAATGGGATTAGTGCCCTCATAAGAAGAGGCAAAAAAGCTAGCTTACTCTCTTTATGTCATGTAAAGGCACAATGAAAAGTCAGCAGTCTACAACTCAGAAGAACCCAACCATGCTGGCATCCTGAATGCAGACTTGCAGCCTCTAGAACTGTGAGGAGTAAATTTCTGCTCTTTATAAGCCACTCAGTCTATGGCATTTTGCTATAGCAGTCCAAATAGATTAAGACAATTGTACACTTTAAATGGGGAATTTTGTGGGAAATAAATTCAATAAATCTGTTCAGAAAAATGTATACAGCAAGAAAATAAAGAAAATCTTAATCTAGTAAGTGGGAAGAAGATACCAAATTCACAAGTGACAGAGGGAAAACCATGCCTCCTTGGTGCTCCACTCAGGAGAATGATGTCCAATGTGAATAGAAGCCAAAAATAAGGGGAAAATAATAATTGAGCTTCTGCGTATTTTAAAGGAGTCCAAGACTCCAAGGCCCAGAAAAATAGCTTCTGGAGTTGTAAAAGATCTTAAAGGTTTGGTCATTATCTGCCATTTATTCTGTGAGAAATTAGGGAGAATTAGAGGGAGCCAATTTTAGAGAAGGATATTTTTACAGAATTGTCAAGAGTGTCCTAAGAAGGGTGAAAAAAAAATCAGGTGGACATAGTTGTCAGTGTCTATTTCTTTATTCTGTTTCATTGATCTTTTTGTCTTTCCTTCCACCCATATCACACAGTTTTGATAAGTGTAAATATAGAATAATTTTTAAAATCAGATAGATTGATTCTTTCTACTTTATTCTTCTTTTCAAGAGGTTTTAGCTATCTTATTTTTTTGGGGGGGGGGGGCTTTATACAAATATATATCTACATGCCTCTATCTACAAAATGTCTTAATGGATTTTGATTGGAGTTGTGTTAACCCTGTATATCATTTTGGGAAGAAATGACATCTTTAGCAAGGCTCCTAATCCACAAACTCAGTATATTTTTCCATTTATTTCAGACCTTCTTAGATATCTCTCATCAGTACTGTGTGGTATTCATAGTATAGGTCCTATACATGTTTTGTTAAATTTACACCAAAGTAATTCATTTCACTGAGCAATTATAAATGGCATTGCATTTTTAATTTTGGTATGCCTTTATTGTTAGTATATAGATTTATAACTTTTTAAAATACATTGACCTTATATCCTGTAATCTTGCTAAATGCATTTACTGTTTTAGGAAACTTTTTTTATGGAATCCTCAGGATTTTCTACACAGATGATCTATTTTATGTTGCCTGCACATAGGGGGGTGTTTATTTCTTCCTTTCCCATCTCTATGTCTGCTATAACCTCTTCTTACCTTATTGCCCAGGCTAAGACTTCCAGTACTATGCTGCATGCCAATGGTAAAAGTGAAAATCTTTGCCTTATTCCCTATATTAAGGGGAAATCATTTAGTCTTTCACCATTATGTATGATGTTAGCTGTAGGGTTTTTTGGTAGATGTTTATCAAGTTGAGTCTATTCTCCTTTATTCCTAGTTTCCTGAGAGTTTGTTTTGTTTTGGTTTTGGTTTTATTTTGCTTTGTTTTTTCTTATCCATTAATAAGTTTTATTTGAATATGTATAAATATTGATATATTGATATATTTTATTTTTTTATATTTTATAATTTATATATTTATTTTTATTACTTTATTTTATTTTTTTCTTTCTGGTAATGGGGAATCTTACAATATTCACAAGTGGGAATATTTATTATTGACACTATTTTTCAGCTTCCTAAAAGTTTATCTTCCAAAAATCTTACTTTTTTATCCTATTGCCTATAGTATCAACCCAGAGTTTCTCATTCCCTTTAAGGTATTTTTTACCCCCAAATAATCCCTATTAATATGCATACATATTGCCTGAAATGACAACCATATGACCCAGTGAATGCCATTAAATACATGACCATGAATTTGTTGATTACCTTATACAGAGCTTGAAGGGACACTAGAAAGGTAAACACTGTGAGGGAAATCTGGGATAACTGTAAAGAAAATAATGAGATATTCTGAGATTTCTAAAGGCCTGGAAAAGAATGATTGATAAGAGAAAATATAGATGATTTTGAGTATGGCAAGGACTGTTTAGAAACAACTTCAAAGCACAATGATAAACTGGACTTTATTAAATTTTAAAATTCCTGCTTTGCAAAAGACAATATTAAGAGAATGAGAAGACAAGCCACAGATTGAGAGAAAAATATTTGCAAAAGACACATGTGATAAAAGACTATTATTCAAAATATACAAAGAATTCTTAAAACTCATCAATAAGAAAGCAAACAAAGCAATTTAAAAATGGGCCAAAGACTTTAATAAACTCCTCACCAAAGGAGATACAGAGATGGCAAATAAGCATATGAAAATATACTCTACACCATATCAGGGTAATGCAAATTAAAGTAATAATGAGATATTACTACACATTTAACAGAATGGCCCAAGTCCAGACAGTGACAACACCAAATGCTGACAAAGAAGAACAACAGAAATTCTAATTCATTCCTAGTGGGAATGCAAAATGGCACAGCCACTTTGGAAAACAGTTTGGAGGTTTCTTACAGAACTAAACATACTCCACCATATGATCCAGCAAATCACACTTCTTGGTATTTACTGAAACAAGTAGAAAACTTATGTCCACACACAAATGGGTACGCAGATGTTTACAGCAGTTGTATTCATAATTGACAAAACTTGGGAGCAACCAAGATGCCCTTGAGTACGTGAAAGAAAAAAACCATGGTACATTCAAATAGTGGAATAGTACTAAAAGGAAATGAGCTATCAAACCATGAAAAGCCATGAAGGAACTTTAAATGTATGTTATCAAGTAAAAGACAATCCAAAAATCTACATACTGTATGATTCCAACTGTATGACATTCTGGAAAAGGCAGAACTATGAAGACAGTAAAAAGACCAATGATTGTCAGAGGTTGGAGATGAGAAAGAATGGAGGAAGACAGAGCACAGAGGATTTGCAGGCAGTGAAAATATTCTGTATGATATCATAATGATGGATACATGTCATTATACATTTATCAAAACCCACTGAGGCTATGCATGTGTGGGTACAGAGAGTGTATGGGAAATCTCTGTACCTTCCCCTTAATTTTGTTGTGAACCTTCAAGTGCTCTAAAAAATAGTATTGTTTTTGAAAAAGAAGAATGAGAAGAGAGAGAAGGTGTGTTGAATGAAGAAGTCAACTGAGGGAAGCAAATGTGCCACTCAATTGCTCTCTGGCTTGCCTGACCCATCTGAGTTCACTTATTCCTTGTGTACTTCTAGATTGTATGCTTACAAGGGCAAGGGATTTTGATATATATTAATATTTATTTATTTGCATTTAAGATTTTTAGGCCCTTATTTTTATTCATATGTATCACTTCAGTTATTATTTATTGATTATATTTTTTTGTGTGTCATTCTCCATGCTAAGTATATTTTTCCTTTTTAATATTTCACAATCCAAAATGAAATCTTACACTTGATCTTAGCCAAAAAAGCCAAGAAGTAATCAAGGTGAATTTTTAAAATTCCTAGACAGCCACACAGCATGTTAAAGAAAAGGTGTTTTCATGACCGAAACCTGGGCATGAGTAGGTATATAAGTAACAGTGAGTAGAGTCTATTAAATGTTTTAATTCTGACTCATTTGGCAGTACTCTTAAAACCCAGCCCAAATATCCTGGAGAGTAATGCATGCTAATGAAACTAAAGAGGTGGAGACTGAATGAAAATAACAGCTATAAATACAGGATGCTTGTGATTAAACATGCTGAGGTGTGTTAGGAAGATTTAAGTTCCACTAATTATCAAGAGTATGGACCAAGTGAAATATCTGTTCAGTTATGGCTTAACTCAGAGAGTCAAGCCTTCATTGCTATTATTATTATTATTATTATTATCATTATCATTATTATTACTGTTTAAAATTCAATAACTTTAAAAATAGATATGTTTGGCCTCTAATAATTTATTCAGTTTTCTTGTTTAATAAACTTCCATTCGTTTCTTGATTTAATTAAAGAATATAACACCTGGAATTAATCTGATGCTCAGTAAAAGGCTGGACATTTGGGGAAAATGGGACACAGCTTTTATCCTCTGCATGCCATAGGAAGAATTTGGAGTATGGAAGGTAGTTTAGAAGAAAGGAATCAAGGAGAGAAGAGAATAAGGAAGAATAAGAAGCACATGAGGTGAGCCCTGCCCAGAGAGAAAGATCCAGGGATGAAAACCACAGTAAAAGTGTGACTGAAAGTCATTCTGAGAGACACAGAGGCTATCAAACAGAGATTTCTTCAAGGAATTAGCTATGTGGCACACAGCAAACATCTCAGACTGAAACCTCCCATAGACTCCCAATGCTCCAGTAAAATCAACCATAATCACTGATGCTCTGTGTAAGTAGAAATGTGCATATGTGGGTGAAATTATAAGGCAGATTACCACATCTGAATAAATGCATGAAAGAGAAGAAAACACTTGGGGAGTATAATAGAAGCAGGAGTACGATGGCAGAGGAATCGAAAAGAATAACTATCCTCTGGGAATGCACAGAATTCTTGGAGAAGGCTATGAACTCCGACAAGCTCCAGAAATACGAGTTTAAAAAGCAGTTTTATCTAGATCTCAAGGGGCAGGGATGCTGTAGCTGCCATCTCTGTTATATTATCATGTTTAAAGAAAAAATCTTTTGATTGGAAGGATATAGTTTTGAGTAGCAATAAAAATGTAAGAACAGGAAAGTCGCAGAGGAATATGTCAACAGTACTCATCCAGACACTCTGCAGAGAAGAGAATGTCTTGCTATGGACCAAACAACTCAGTTCCTGATGCCCTTGGTGGAGGCAGATGCATTAAATTGTTATAAACAGATGTCATTAAGTAAGTCTTATCACTAAATATCCTTTTTGTTTTATTTCATGGTTAGCAATTAATACTCTGACTAAAATTTGTCTTCTTCACTTACTACATTGATTGTTATGATACTTGGTAAAGATTGATAAAGTGACTTTTTTATTTTATACAGCATTTCTACAGCTTAGCCAATGGGAGCCTATCAGTGAAAATGGATGTATCTAAAGACTGAAAGATCAGATTTACTGGCATGCTAAATAAAGGCCAGATACCAGACCATAGCAAATGAACCTCTTCGTATATAAACTGTAAAACCTCTTAGAAAACAAACCAAGTTAGTCTCTACTAATGATAACCAATTGTTCTCAACATGGAACTTTTTTACTTCAATACTTTTACAACCCACAGCAGTTCGCTCAATCCACTATATATAGATTATAGCTTAGACAAGCTAATAAAATATAAGGTACATAATACAACTACATACATATATAACATGTAGAGGGGAACATACTTCTCCTATTTCATATAATTTCTGTGTTTTATAAAGACCTGATGAGCCCATTGAAATGGTAGCCATTATTATTTCACTGTGTTTGTAAATAATAATGTAATAAGAACTATTTAGAATATGTTTATTCATGTTCCTTCCTCCCCTTATTGTCTCTAGTTGTCAAATTAAGAATTACTTTTTGAGCAGAGTATTTGATTCTTGATACACTCTATCATTTTAAGACACCCCCTTTATTTAAACGCTGGCCAAGTTTTTGTGAAAAATTAGCTGTTAGTGGTACCTTGACTCTTTCTTTAAGTCAGGCAGACTTTATACACTGGTGAATCTCCTAAGGAGCAGTTGGATAAAAACAGAAGAGGAATGGCATATATTTTGCAAAATGAATAACAACAGTAGAGGGTTCATAGATGAGAAGCGCACAATGAATCAATATAATGAAGATCTCAATGAGACTAAAAGGCAGGTATATTAAGAATAAGTGAAGGAAAAAATAAGATATATTGATAGTTACAATTAATATTTATAGTTTAAGATTCCAGAGAAATTATAATTAAAAGTAAGGGAAATATCAAGAGTCAATTTGTTATTTCAACCAAGGTAGAGATTGATAGCTGATATTATAAAGGAAGAATCTCAGAGAAGGATGAATCTCAGAGGAGGAAGACTGGAAGGAGATCCAAACACAATGTCAATTCCACCTGCAGGCCCAGGGTATGAGTAGTGCTGGAGAATATGGAAGGAGCAGTGAAGAAGAATCCAGGCTCTGAATAAGGATTCGTTTGCATTTGACTGCCATTTTTTCAACAGAAACTTCAGGTAATTGTCCCTATTTATTGAAGTTGGATATATTAATTTTGTATTGAATTGTTAAAGGATTGATAACATAAGATATGCCAAGCAAGTAGCACAATGCTTGTCACAGGATAAATGGCCAATATGTAATATGCAGTATTATACATTAGAAATCTTAACTTTCATTAAAGATCTATGATGGCTGTACTTTGGAATTTTTTCATTAAGGAAGAAAGTAAAAGGCAGCATTTTACAAACAGTATAAGAAATAGGGGGGTTGATTTAACTAAGAGTGGTGGTTCTGGAGTACCTAGTTTAAATAATCTAGTCCATGGGGAAGAATTGGTGATCAGTATTATATTGAATATTCCAGAAAAAGATGCCTCTTGCAGCTTTTATTTTGATTTCTAGACAAATATAAGAGGACTGAGAGACAGAGGGATTAACAAACTCAGGACCTGGATATACTAATCTATTTCTATCTTAAAAAATGCCCGGACTAAACGCTGTCCAATTAGTCTCAGATCTTCCTCAGCCTCTGTGGGACTCTCCTCTTTTGATTATCTCTCAAGTTGTTCAGGTTGGTCGATGCTCTTTTCACACTCTATACACCATCATAACTTCAACGATCCACTGTGTTCACGAGAACCTCTGAGAAGCAGATGCCAGCAACATGGGATTAAACAAGCAAGGATTTTATTAAGGGAAATGCTGAATGAGGATGGGGTACTGTAGAGAGGGGAAATGAGGAACCAGAGAAGGCCAGGAGAAAGGTGGAGTGGAAGCTTCCTAGACTGACATGCCATGTAAGAAATGTCTGCCAAAGCCCATAGGGACTCCTTTAGCAAACGCTGGGGGACAAGGCTCTCCCAAGAATGGGTCTGCCATCTTTGTTTCTCTGCTCAATCATTGGCACAGTGGTGGTGGGTATGGCCTCAGCCTGGGCAAGGGATTTCAAAGCTCAGCTGTTGGCACCCTTCTGGTGGTCAACAGGTGTGTTTTCAAGGCCTCTACACTAACTGAACATTCTTAACTCCCCATGTCAGTCCCCAATAGAGACCTCATTCCCAAGTTCTGGATTAATTTAACTGCCTACTTTATATTTCTCAATGAATATCCCACAGGATCCTTCAACCCAATGAGTCCCAAGCTGGAATCACCAACTTTCCCTGTCTCTTTTTCTAGTGCTCCTACCTCAATCTATTATCTAGTCCCCTATGTTTAAAAGTAGCAAAATCTATCCAGTTAACCCAAACAGGAGTTAAGCCCCAAATCTAAAGTTCTCAAATATTTCCCCCCTTTTATACCCATCAATATTTTCCAGCAAGATCCTTAGCCTAAGTCTGTCCTTCTCCATCATCATTACCTTAGATTATTGCAAGAGACTAGTATCTTTGACTCTAACTGTTGCAATAGGCTCTTGACTTCTGTACTTGGCTCCAGAGAATGGAAATTTCAGGGTATAGTTTGATATAATATGTGAAATTATTACATTATTTTGTTTTTTAAAAAAATTATTTTTCTATTTTAAAGATGTATGCAACAGTATCTGTGAATGAAATCATAAGAAGGCTGGGATTTGCAGCAAAATAATCCAATGGGCGTATGTAATTAGTTAGAGGTAGGGAAGGCAATGAATTGAAAATAGTTTAAATTGAGGGATAGCCAGATGGAAGTATATTATTGTACTATTCTCTGTTTTATGTGTTTTACATTTTTCCACAACAAGAAGTATTTTAAGAACTGTTGGAAATAGAACTAATAACATGGCAGAGAAATAAGAGAGGAAGTGCTTAATACAAAGAAATTGATAGGTGTCTAGTGCATAGACATGGTGAAATATATATGTATGATTTATAAAGCTAACAAGTTGGTGAAAATATCAAATTTTATAAAAAGTAAACACTAAAGGAAACAAAACAAATACAACTTAGATATCCGTGTATATGCATATGCATATACATGCATGTGCTATGTGAGAATAAAGGCGGGAAGGTAGTGAAGAAGATCCAAATATGTCAACAAAAGAAAAAAAAACTAAATGCAAGATATTAGCTTTGGAGACCTGCAGAACACTTTTTGACTGCAAGAAAATAATGCCCTGATCTGTAGCCAGTCCCATACCTCACCAAATAAGAAGATGTTCCAGAGCACACATCTGTAAAAATGAGGTAAAACCTAGAAATTATTTTCCTTCTGAAAGCAGTGGCATATGGCAATTTTCAAAATTGGCGCCTCAGATGTTCCTTTAGCATTCAAGAATCTTTAAGATTTTGGAGCACTTATTCAGTGCACATAATTGAAGGTGATATTTACTGATAGATTTTCACTGAGACTGTAGAGAGACAGTTAAAGGTACCGTCTCTACCCATCCCCCAGGCCCCTGCCCTAACTTGTGCTGCCTTGGAGAACACAACAATATTAAAGGAGTCATTCTTTACCTCTGATTATTGATTTCATCTAATTTTCATACTGTCACTCATGATAGATACAGTTAATTTTTGCTGTTCTTTATGTATATTGGATATTGTCATTTATACCATTAATCACATGCATAATTGTCATAAGAACAGAAATGCCTTTTCTTAGACATTTCATTCTAAAATATAATTATCTAGACATCCTGCTGTTAATGGCATTGAATCCTAATTACTTTAAAATGAAGTCATTTTTCATAAACTTAGAGCCTGCACCACACGTGTTTACAGTTAAGTAGATGGGACAATATTATAAAATTTATTATCTAAGGTAGGGCTCATTTTCTACAAGTTGATTTAACTGCTCAGCTTTCTACCACTGCTTTTTTTTGGCCAATGTCATTAGCATATGATAAAGTTTACCAGGTCATATTTAGTCTAAACAATGATGGTAAAAATTATACCTCACTGAAAGGTGACATTCATAACTGCTTTACAAACAACATGGTTAATGACAAACTCCCTCATGACACAAACTGGGCCACTAGTAAAATGACACCCTCCATGATGATTATTTTTCTGGATTTAATGAAAGATAAATTATGTCAGAGAAGTGCACCAACAAATTGTTTCTCCAATAATTTGTGATCTAAAGATAAGAGTCATAACCTAATAATTACACATTATATTTCCATGGTGCCATATACTTTTCAGAGAATTTTCACCTCCATTTGTCATATGTGACCTTATATATTTTATTTATATGGCATTTATCTATTTAAAGTTCTGTTCACATGACCAACTCCTGCAAAACCTTCACACATTCCTTATGAATTACTGATGAACTTAGTACTCACAAATGTCTGTTTGCCTAATCATTCAAGAATTAAGAAAAATATGCATATAAATTGTCCAAAAATAAAATGCATTTAAACTAAAAAAAAATATCTATTCTTCCAGTTTGTTTTTCTATCTCTCTTACCATTTTTTAAATTTATTTACTTATTTTGAGAGAGAGAGAAAGAGAGAACACAAGCAGGGGAGGGGCAGAAAGAGGGAGAGAGAGAGAATCCCAAGCAGGTCCATACCATCAGCACAGAGCCTGATACAGGGCATGAACCCAGGAACCATGAGATCATAACCTGAGCCAAAACCAAGAGTCAGATGCTTAACCGACTGAGCCACCCAGGTGCCCCACTATCTCCCTTACCATTTATCAACAGTTGCGTTTATGCAATCCTTTCACCACAAACAAGAATTCACTTTTTTCCCTTTCAAGTCTTAGTCACTTATATATTGGAATCTTGTATTAATTTTTAAAGAGCACTTCTTTTTTTATTTAAAAAAATTTTTTTAATGTTTATTATTTTTGAGAGAGAGAAAGAGACAGAGAGCAAGCAGGGAAGGGGCAGAGAGAGAGGGAGACACAGAATCTGAGGCAGGCTCCAGGCTCTGAGCGGTCAGCACAGAGCCTGACGCGGGGCCTGAACTCACAGACCACAAGATCATGACCTGAGCTGTAGTCGGCCACCCAATTGACTGAGCCACCCAGATGCCCCAATTTAAAGAGCACTTCTTAAGGCAATATTCTAAATAATTTCTGTACCTTCTTCGTGTTCTATCTCTTGTCAATTCCATCAGTACCATATTCAAGTGTATCAATTTGTATAAAGCTACTCTGATATTTCTATGTAAAATGTTTTGCTAGTTTACCATCTTAATAATCTCCATTCCATTATCACTCATACATGATTTCACTGCATTACATTTTTCCATTTCCACACATCTGTTCTGGGGACATGGAAAGGTAGACAGTCTCCCAATTTTCTAGAAGGAAATTGCTACAAACACTCTAGAACACTATTTGTCAACATATGTTAAGATATTTTTGACTTACTAACCTCGAAGAGATAACTCATGATGCAAAGATGTAAGCTTTAAAAGATTTATCACATCATTATATTTTTGGAACATTAAACATTTTATAATCTGGAAGTGGCTATATAACATAAGCTATTACCAATGAACAGTGATACAGTTGGTAGATACAGGTTGTATATAACGCGCGCACACGTGCGCGCGCACACACACACACACACACACACAGAGTGGAATATCATCTAGCCATAAAAAATAATGAAATCTTGCCATTTGCAATGATGTGGATAGAGCTAGAGAGTATAATGCTAAGTGAAATAAGTCAGTCAAAGAAAGACAAATATATGATTTCACTCATTTGTGGAAATTAAGAAATAAATGAGCAAAGGAAAAAGAGAGAGACAGAGAGACAGAGACAAACCAAGAAATGGACTCTTACCTAGAAAGAACAAACTGGTGGTTACCAGAGAAGAGGTGGGAGGGAGGATAGGTGAAATATGTGATGGGGATTAAGAGTACACTTATGATGATGAGCACTGAGTAATGTTTAGAACTGTTTAATCACTATGTTATACACCTGGAACTAATATAACACTGTATGTTAATTATACTAGAATTAAAATTAAAACTTAAAAAAAAAGAGCATGTGCCAGTCTGCCATGTGAGTGCTTGGGTTCAAAGTGTCTCTCTGCTATAAGCCAACAGTGTGATAGGTGTGGTAATGAAACTCTAAATCTCCATTTATCATGGGCAGAGCAACTTCTCCACAGAGTTGTTGAGAGAATCCAAATATAAATAAAACTTGTAACACCTTATCTGGTATATAATAAGTGTTCAGTATACGTTAGCTACAAAATTACTTTTTTGTTATTTTTTGTTTTGTTTTGTTTTCCAGTTTTATTGAGATATAATTGACATACATCACTGTGTAAGTTTAAGGTGTACAGGATAATGGTTTGACTTACATCTATTCTGAAATGATTACCACAATAAGTTTAGTTAGCATGAAAAGAGAAAACAAAAAAAGGAAAAAATTCCTGTGACACACTCTTAGGATTGATGCAAATAATAGGATTTCCTCATTTTTTATGGCTAAAAAATATTCTAGTGTGTGTGTGTGTGTGTGTGTGTGTGTGTCCATTTTTTAACATGAATGCATTCATTCATAGACACTTTGGTCGTTTCCATGTCTTGGCTATTGTAAATAATGCTGATAAGAACACGGGAGTCAGAAATCTCTTCAAGTTAATGTTTTCACTTCCTTTGGATATATTCCAAGTGGAATTGCTGGGTCAGATGGTTTCTACTTTTAATTTTTTGAGGCTCTTCTATATTGTTTTTCATAATGGGTGAACCAGTTAACAATCCCAGCAACAGTGCATAAGAGTTTCCTTTTCTTCACATCCAAGCCAACATTTACTGTTTCTTGTCTTTTTGATGATGGCCATTCTAACAAGTATAAGATGATATCTCATTGTGTTTGATTTTCATTTCCCTAACGACTAGCAATGTTGGGCATCTTTTCATGCACCTACGTCATTATTTTTAATAGAGAAAAATTGAAAACCCCACACATATCCTACACTGTGTAAAAACTGAAAAAGTAAATTATGCTATGGCCACACAGTGAATATGATGAAACTTTCTAAAGCAATGTGGCTCCATTTTTTTATCATTGCTCTTATCGTGTCTTATTGTTATCCTTGTTTCTTCCACTGCTCCCACCAATACATCAAGGTTTCTATGTGATCTCAGCTTTCATGGCTTTTAAAGTATAGGACAGCTGAAAAGGTTTGAGTCAGGTAGACTTCAGGTTCCCCACTACCATATTTACTTAGGCAGATAACAATGTCTCTCCATACTTATGTCCTACCAAGTCAGAGAACTAGATAAAATATCACTGGTTCAGCCTCTGCTTGATAAATATTTCAAGCCAGATGCACTTGTTTGAGAATTTATTTTATACAGATAAAGGTGTCACAAAATTAATCTATATCTATTTTCTAATACCTGTTGGCCCTAAAATGGATATTATTAAATTCATTTTTATTACCCCTCCGCTGATACCTCATCACTGGGGGAATAGCAGGTGTTTGCAGGACTAAGACACACAGACATATGGGATTTTGTGGGGCTGAACACATCAGATTTCACAGTTTATGGGCTTTAGACTCATACAGCCTATATGTTCAGTTTCCCAGCCCAGCATGGTCTTTAATGAAGCTATTTAATGTTATGCACATAAAGAGTTTTATTTTTATTGAAGGAAATACTTATGAGGAAAAGCTAGAGTAGAAAAGAGGGATACAAAATTAAAATGCAGGTTGAGCCTAACTATATAGATAATATGCCCAGATGGAAAGATGTGTGTTAATATAAATTTCCTCCCACAGAGGAGAATCTTGCCCTGAGGATTGAAATATTTGGAGAGTTTCTTCAAGCTATCCAGCCACCACTATCTACAAATGAAAGATTAATATCAATTTCTTTTAAGGACTACATTTCTTTCATACCTCTTCTATACATGTGCACACACACACACACACACATATACCCACACACATACACAAATACACAAGCATATGTTTTGAGACTCACTAGTTTACTAGAATCATTTATGGGAAAGTCCTTAAACATGTAAGCTGTTAGATGCAAAAAAAAATATGATAGAGAATAATTGTACAGAAATCCTGAACGTTAACACTGGTTAGTAAGATATGAGTAACTTTTAAAATAAGCTTTATTGTGCATGTTTTCTGTAATAAATGTGTAATTTTAGAACCAGAAAAAAATAAGTATTTATGTATTATCTTTTAAACTTACTTTAGGCAGAGCCCTTGTGTTTCAAAACAAATCTGGCAGAATCTGTTATCTGCTCTCAATTTCTCCCATTACAAAATCTTATTAATATTAAAATACAAAAGAACTAATCTTTATGATATTCTGCACTGATGTTACATATACTTCCTCTTCCTCCTGGAATTCATGAAAACTGGCCACTAAGTCAGCCAAGACATTTCATAAGACATGAACACACTTATCACTAGGGGAAAAATCTGCTCTGCCTGTAAAAGATGTCGCAGTAGTAATACTTACTGACTGTTAAATATCTACCGAACACACTCTTCTCATATGTATATAAATGGAAACCTTACAACTTCAGAAGTAGACACTCTTTTTGTTTCTTTATGAAGAAAAAAACGGAGACCCAGGGAGATTAAATAACCTGCCGAAATTCACCTCTAATGGTAGAGCCCAGAATTGTGGCCACAAGGATCACTTCTAGAATTCACTCTATTAACCTCATACTTCAATAAATAATCCATAGTTCAGCTGGCACCAGAAACTCCATGACCTATTTTCACTTGATTTCTAACTATGTCTAAAACTCCTCTCTAAACGCAGTTGCTGGCACATCACAAGATCTCATTAAAGAAATATGGAATATTTTTAATATAATTATATTATTACATTTTTCATCATTTCACTTCTTATTCTTTTTAATTTCCTTTGTCTGTAACGAATTCTCAGATGTCCATCTTTCCTTCTATATACCTTTTGCATTTTTCTTTTCAGTTTGGGGGGAATCCATAATAGATTGAATTTATTAATGTTTTCATTAAATAGAATAAGATCTCTTAACCTCCTTTCTTTTATTATTTCTAGGATTATCTTCTGAATAAATGACCATGTACTTAACAGGCACCAATACTGCAGCAGTCTAAAATCTAGAAGGAGAATACTTAGGTGATCTTATCATTCACAAGCTTATAGATGCATAATGTTGGCTAGAATCTGCAACTAAATTACTCAACAGAAGGCTTGTGCATCACTCTGGAAAAATTATGTGAATTTCAATTTCTTAATAAATTCCTTAATATTACTCATTTTTTACATAATAACTGCTTTTTAGCATCCCCATATTATTTGTCACTCATCCAGCTATGTTTCCTTAGTACTTCATTCATTCGTTTATTCAATTCATATGCATTTATGATCTAGCATGTGTTAAACACTGGACTAGGCTCTGGAATTTAGAAATTATAAACACAGCTCTAGCCTTCAAATATTATAGCTATTAGAGGATATAAACAAAAAAATCAATTACAACTTAGGAGAGTCTTTTATGGAAATAAAGAAAGAATACCTGATGGTCTTTGAGAGTGGGAGGAGGAGTGGTTAGAAAGATATCACAGTGTTTCCTCAAAAAACCAGATAAGTAAGAGCCTCCTTGAAAATTCTGGAATTAGCTAAAGACAAATGTGGATGTGGATGTGAGTGCATAGGCTTGTGTGTGTATACATGCATCTATGGGTGTGTGTGTGTGTGTGTGTGTGTGTGTGTGTGTGCGTTCATACTGTAGGTAAAAAAGCAGAAAAATTGGAGAGATAAGAAGAATTCCCAAAAGGATACAAAATAGTTTGGTAGAGAAGTTATTATACAGCATCACTGCCTGTACCTGCACTTGAAATAGCTCAATATGAACACTGCAAAGGACAAAGTCAAAATGTTTTTAGAGATCAAATACCTTCATTCTTTTGCTTACACATTAATCCACTCTACAAATATGTGGCTGACACCTGCAATACTAACACCAAACCCCACATTCTAATGAATAATAAGCAAAAACTATATGTAAGGTAGAAGACTCTGTATATTCAAATGCACTTCAATTTTGTACAGAAGACATGGGAAGTCACTGGAGGGTTTTAAGCAAGGAATTGTGTGAGCCGATGTTCATTTAGCAAGGCCACTCAAGCATTATTCTGGATTGGACTGTAGGTAGGGCCAGTTAGTAGGTAGCTGCATCATTAGAGGCATAAGTATCTGAACCAAGGCATAGAGTAGAAATAGAGAACAATGGCTGAGGAAGCATGCCAGGTTCCTGGCATGAAATTTTAGGTGAGTGATAGCAGGAATAAGGCAGGAAATATGGAAGAACTGGTTGGGGGAAATGGGTGGGGATGAGGAATTTAATTTTGGACATATGGAGTGTGAGGTGCCTGTAAAACCTTCCAGTTGAATGCAATTGTCTGAGTAACAGGTCTGGACTGATAATATAAATTTATGCTTCCTTGTTACGGCACAACCGATAAAGACATGGGATTATATGTAATTATCAAAGAAGAATATGCAGAGTACAAAGAAAACAAGGACTCAGACAAATCTCAAAGTCAATACCATTGGTTTCTAATTAGGTGGGCATATCAGAAATATCTGGGCTACATTCATAAAATAAAGATTCCTGAGGTAACTTCAGACCATTTAATGAGCATCTCTGGAGTTCATAGTTAGAATATGGTTTTATTTTTTTAAGCTATATATGATCTATGTGAGTTGATAATTTCTTTTTTAAATAATTAAGAGATAAACACCCAGAGAGGATCCCCAAAAGATGAGAAAAAGGAATAAAAACAAGAGAAAGTCTTATACATCATTTAGATACAATTAATTGTATATGTATCTTCCTCCCCATATAGAGTAGGTGAGTAGGTGTTTTTTGAGGGCAATATGCTCATCTTTGGCAAGTACTCAGGGACACATGTTGCACATGTTGAAGCAGTTAGTAAATATGTCTGTGTATATTCCTTTTCCACATTTAACTGCCTATAAACTCTTCCTTATTGGAGACTTACTAAACCTGAGCTATTTGTTTCCTTGACTAAGAGATAACTCCATCCCCCAACCAAGCAGTCTTAAAGAAAGAAACTCTAAGACTTGACAAATGCATTCATTAAACTTCACAGGACTCATAATATTTTAAAAGAATCCTTTATTTGCATTTTCAAATAGGAAATATATCTCAAATTATTTTTCTTAGATCACAAATAAATCTTGGAAATTAAGCTACCTCTATGTGACTAATGCAACAAACACCCTTGGGTATTCCTGGCATCTAAACAATGTAATTTTAATTGGTTCAATTATACCTTGTTTTATAGATTGATATTTAAGCCCTGTAAATGTATCTTACCATGAATGTTTTCCATCAAAACCCACTCATGACCTTGGAGAAAGTAGGCAGTGCATGGTCACCTATGGAACTCTCTGCATAGTTGGAATCCCTTCTTTGTCCCTCAATCCATCTTCAAAGCTGTTGTGTGAGCAGCCACATTACAAGAAGCTCCCTTTCAATTGGATGCAATTGTTTGGTCCAGGGGTGGACATTTCCTCCAAATAGAGCCAACAAGTCTCTTCTATAAAACTTTTGAATACAGAACCAAGAGAAAACACAATCTCTTTCTATTGTGTAGAAATGAGAAAGAAAATCTCAGGAAATACAGCAGTCATATTTTTCATAAGAAGTAAGCCAGCCTTCAGTAAGAGAGAACATGGAAGGAAATAGAGGAAGTATAGTCTAGATATAAATAGAAAAATCATCCATCTCCAAGCCCTAGGTCTATTAGTTCCAAAGTCCTAGACATATCCCTTCCCTTCCCATACCTTTATTGGTCAACTTTTCTCTTAGATTATCTGATATATCATCATCCTTTCAATAACCTCATTCTTTTGCTTAAACTAGTTCCAGCTGAGTGTCTATGATTTAGTCTGAAACAGTCCCAATTGATCTACTTTTTAAAAAAATTACTGCTGTGTCTAATGTGTATCAATGTGAATGCGTTCCGGTAAATTTCTGTCCTGTGTTTTTTGTATGGTTTCCATTGTGTACTAGAAAAAATGGCATTTGAACATATTTTCCCAGAGTGTGGTGTTATTTCTTTCATAATGACCACTATATACAGTTTGAGTTAGTTCCTTGGATAGCATACAAAAAGCCATTAGAAGGCCCCTGGAAGATGGATTCCTATCACATAAATGTGACATTGAGGCTGTTTTAAAATACTATCATTTAGCATTCCTTTTATGACTGTTGTTTCACTTATTTATTGATTACACCAGCTGTAGCTTCAAATCTGAGTCCCTGGATTCTTGGTCTCCACACATTTCAGTCAATTTCTGTTTATAGCACCATTTAATCGGTGTTATGTAGCATTTTGGGCTAAGGCTTTTAATTAAAAGAGCATCTTTATGACACTGGAATTTGAAATTAGGAAAATTTAACTGTGGTGTTTTATTATATAACTTATTTTCTTTCATAGTGTCTTAATTTGATGGTCTGATCGACTTGAATTTCTACTTAAACAGCCTATAAATAGAAACTTGGAAATAATTAGATATTTTTAAAAGAAAATTATTTTGACAAATATCTTAAAACTCAAAAAGGAGGATACGTTTTCCTAATTACAGATATTATCCCATAAAACCAGAAAAATGGGAATGTGTGACAGTATCTTATTAAAAGTTAAATAATTGGCTTGTTTTTAGCATACATTTTATTATTAAAAACCTTAAAATAAAATTATCCCTTTTAGATTTTCATGCACTTCACAACTTTTTAATATTTTACAGCCTATTTACTCTCCCACTATAATTTTTGAAACTTGAATTTTTAATAATATCCATGATATTTCTTCTATAACTTGAATTGTTTCGTACATTTTTTTCTAAGTGAAGAGATTCATTAAGCCAAGATTCGGCATAGAGCTGAATAGATGCCACAAAGAGAAGGGAAATTTGAATCAACAGGATTGAAATTTGATATTTAATAGTGTCCCATTTTAAGTATTAGTTTCTTTTTTTTTTTTTTGGTGTTTATTTATTTATTTGGAGATACAGAGAGTGGAGGAGAAGCAGATAGAGAAGGAAAGAGAGAATCCCAACCAGCGTCCACTCTCAGCACAGAGCCTGAAGGTGGGGTTCGATCTCACGAACTGTGAGATCATGACCTGAGCCAAAATCAAGAATCGGATGCTTAACCAAATGAGCCCCCCAGGTGTCCCTTAAGTGTTAGTTTCTGACTTAAAAGTTCCTCAAGCAAGTCTTCGGCCAATGGAAAACTCAACAGAAGACTTTCTTCCTATTACACCAATGAAATTGAGGTTACACATCATGAATCCTTTGTGTTTCCAGATCTAACTCTATAAACAGAAACAGTGCTGGGTCTTTATTACTGCTTACCTCCCTTCTATCTCAAAATGTAAAATATATTATTTGTTATGTAACACCTGTCTCCCATCTTTTTCCTTGATTTCATTCTCTTCTATCTTCCCAGATACCACACCTCCCTAGTTAATCAGGATCTTCAACTTTTCTTTCTATTGGCACTTTGACAGCAGCTTTTAAACATTTCCTATTTTTCCTATTTCTCCATTATCTATATATATTTTTATTTTTCTAATAAATTTCATTTAGATACAGTAAAATGCACTCATTTTAGGTGTGCACTTCAATGCATTTTGACAATAAAGCTATAGAACATTTCCATCACTACAAAAAGTTTTCTCATGCGTTTTTGCTGCAACTAACCTCCCAAACCTCCCAACCCAAGGCAGCCACTGATTTGCTTTATGTCACTATAAATTAGTTTTGCTTGTTCTGAAATGCCATATACATATAAAAAATCATATTCTTTCATGTATTCTTTTGCACTGTGTATTATTTTTTAAGATGTATTTATGTTGTGCATATCAGTAGTTGATTCATTTTTAACTAAGGAGTAGTATTTCATTAATTAGACCACAATTTGTTTACCCATTCACCTATCAAATAGACAGGTTATTTCTAGTTTTGAGCAATTATGAATACAGTGCTTGAATATTCAAATAGTGGGTATATGTTTTCATTTTTTACAAAATACCTAAGAATTGAATTGCTGAATCATCTAAGTGAACAAACAGCTTTTTAAGAAACTGCCAAAATATTCCAAAGTGGTTGTACCATTTCACATTTCCACCAACGGTTTAAAAGAGCTCCACTTGCCCCAAATTCTCTCTACCCCTTAGTTTTCCCAGTCTTTTAAATAGGTGTATATAAGTGTTTCATTAGGATTTTAATGTGCATTTTTCTGACAATTAAAGATGTTGGCCATCTTTTCAGAAATTTACTGGCCATTTTTATATCTCCTTTTGTGAAGTATCCCTAAATACTTGGCTTACTTTTCAATTGTTCAGTTTGTTTTGTTCTTCTTACAACTGAGGTATAGGATTTCTTTATACATTCTTGATAAAAGTTATTTTTCAAATATATAATTTTCTATATAATATATAATGTAATATATAACTTATAATACATAAAATATTTTCTCCTAGTCCTAGATTCATATATGTATTTTAACTGTGTCTTTTGAAGAGCAAAATAATATGTTGACATTAAATTTGTATCTCTCTCTCTTTCCTTCTTTCCCTCTCTTTTTCTTTTTTTTTCCTTTTATATCCAGTCTCAAGAAATCTTTGTCCACTCAAAAGTCATGAAGATTTTTTATGTGTTTTTTTCTAGAAATATTATAATTTTAGCTTTCATGTTTAGACCTAAGATTCATTTTAAGTTAATTTTTATGGCTAGTGTAAGGTAAACTTTGAGTCCATTCTTTTTTTCAAAAGGGTAACAAGTGATCACAAGGCTTCATTGAACAGATTTTTTTCTTCTTCACTATTATCTTTGTCAAAAATAAATTAACCTTATATACATGGATATATTTGTAGATTCTCAATTCTGTTTTATTTTACTCTGTGGGCAGTAGATTACCATCTTGATTACTGCGATCATATAATAAGTCTTGAAATCAGGCAATGTAAAGTAAGTCCTCCAACATTTTTTTCCCCTTTTCCAAAAGTGTTCATTTATTCTTGGCATTTTGAATTTCCATATAAACTTTGGAATATGCATGAAATTTTTACCCAAAACTCTACTGTGCATTTTAATAGGACTGCATGAAATCTATAGATTAATTGGGGGGGGGGGGAAGGGGAGGAAAATGACATCTTAGTAGTTACTGAATTTTCTAATTCAATAACATATCTCTCTATTTCTTTCAATCTTCTTTAAATTCACTTAACAGTGTTTTATATTTTTAATTTACAGGCATTGCACAAATTTTGTCTAAGCTTCTATCTAAATATTTAATTTATTTTAGTGGTCTTTTAAATAGAAATATTTTTATTTCCCTGTCTAATTTTTTGTTTTTCTGTAAAAAAATATGTAATAGACTTTTATATAATGGTCTTGCATCCTGACACATTACTAAACTGACTTATTCTATTGAAAGTTTTATATATTTCCTATGAGTCTATGTATTCATATCATCTGTAAATATAGTTCATTTCTTCCTTTCCAATATGTATTATGTTTCCATCTCTTATTGTACTGGTGTGGATTTCCAGTAAAATACTAAATTGAAGTGGTAAATTAAACATCCCTCCTTTGAACTTGATTTTAGAGGAAAAATGTTTCAGTCGTTCAAAACTAAGTTTGATGATAACTATAGGTTTTTCATAAATGTCCTGTATTAGATTGAGGAAGTTCTCCTTCTCTTCCTAGTTTTTGGAGAATTTTTATCATCAATTGCTGTTAAATCTTCTTAACTATTCTTCATTCACTGAGAAGATCATAGGATTGCTTTCTTTTGTGCTGTTATCATAGTGAAACACATTCATTATTTTCAAAACTAAAAAAAGAACTTTGTTTTTCCAGTTGAATACTGCAGGCCTATCGTGAATTATCCTTTCTATACACTGCTTGAATCACAATGCTAATACTTTCAATTTGGCTTCCATACATTATCCTTTTCCTATTATTGTCATGGTTTCCTATTCCTCTTTCTCAGGGTTTTTTTTGTTTTTGTTTTTGTTTTTGTTTTTTTTTTGTCATTGGCATCTCCCACTCTATGCTCTTTCCAGATGATCTTATCTATACTCATGATGTCAATTATCACCTCCGTGACAATGGTTCTTCAAATTATATCTCCAGTCCTTTCTCTTCCACAAAGTGTGAACCCATATCCTACCTCCTGCTACGCTCTTTTAAGCTTTTTGTCCTATATGTATCAGTCTGAACATACCCAGAACCTAATGTGTCTTTTATTTTCTTCTTTTCTACACTGTATTCCCCCATATGATTTTTTTAACTTTACATGATATTGCTACTACAATTCAATGTCACAAAAGAAAATCAAAATTTAGCCTCAACTGTTTCCTTTCTTTTACCGTCAGCATCTAATTAGTCACATAAGTTGTCTTATTTAATCTCAAAAAGGTCTTAATCATTCCACTCTTTCTGTTCTTGAGCATCTCTTTTCTATTTCATACTACAGTAACTTCTTAATTCTTTCTCAATTTCATGTTACACCAACCTTATTTATCAGAATATCAGGTGCTACTTGCTTAATTACAACCTTTAATAGCTCTCCCTTGGTTGCTCATAAAAATCTAATTTTTTAGTGTAATGTACACGTCTCTTTGTCACCCTGCTTTTTCTTGCCAAATTCACTTTGATATTCTCCATATCATATATTAAAAAAACTAAAGCAATATAGAATTACTTGAAATTTCCTGCACACGCTCAGTTGTTTAATATCTTTGCTTCCAGCTGCTTGTTTGTTATTCCATAAGACAATCAGAATGCATGACATCCAGAAAACCTTCTTGTCCTCTGACCCTCAACTCCAGTTTGGGTGAGTTGTTTTTATTCTAAGCCCTCAAAGCACTTTGGAGACCTGTGTTATTGTACTTACCACCTTGTAGAGAAAGTATCTGTTATATATGCTTATAG
This sequence comes from Lynx canadensis, assembly GCF_007474595.2. NCBI lineage: Eukaryota > Metazoa > Chordata > Mammalia > Carnivora > Felidae > Lynx > Lynx canadensis. The sequence continues at coordinate 104,747,643 of NC_044307.1, forward strand.
TGTCCATGTGAATACTCTCTCAAGAGTAAGAATCTTCTTTCTATATTTAATTCATCATTCTATCTCTGTGCCTGGCACTATATATGTTAAATTGAATTGAAGCTTAGATTCCAATCTCAGAGTTAATTTTTTTTCCTAAAAGAGTGGAAAGCAGTGCAAGGAAAAAATGCTGCTCTGTGATTCACAATACCTTACATTCAGATCTAAACATTTATTCCAGGAGAAATAAGTGGGAAGTGGATTTTTCCACACGTATGGGAAAGAAACAAGACTATTTCCAATACAATGAAAAAGATTTATTACTTACTCTGAACTTCGAAAAATAACACAAGCAAACACTAACACAAAGTTAATAGAAGGAAGCAAAACCTCTGTATTGGCTGCAATGACATAAAAATGCTGTGGTTCACTGAAGGTTAGCTGGATCCCGAGGAAGAGCTATGTAGGGCCAGAGTAGATCAGAAACTCCTGTCTTATTTATATTTAGCTAAAGATTTTCACCAAATTTACAGCTGATAGCCTTAGTACAGGTTACGTATTAGGTTTTCTAAACGCTTTATGTTTAACTAAAAAACAGTTGGTATGTGATTCTCATTCTAGAGTGTGCATACAGTCATCTTGAAATAACTGGTTTTTCCTTTAAAAGTCAGTGGATCCATCATCCCTAACGAAGTTGTTAACAAAGCTTATTTCTTCCTAAGCGGCAACTATGTCTGGCCCGTCAGCTTGTCCCTTATTCCTGCGTGTCTTGAGGTCTGGAGTATGAGGTCTGATATAAGAATACTAAAAGTAATCTCATATTCTTTTTTTCTCTTTTGTAGCTTTGTCTATTGTAAAAAAAAAAAAAAAAGATTCCTTCTGTAAAGATTTTTGACACTGGAAGGTCATAATTTCAGAGGTAGAATGAAAGCGAGAAAGAAATAGCCACTGCTTAAAGTGGCTATGCACTGCTAGACCATGGGCTGAATCCAGCAATGGACAGTGTGGTTTGATTTGCTTGTTTTTTGGGGGACCGCACATTTTTAATGCTTTTATACTAGATAAACAATTTTCTATTAGTCTTCAGTTCCCAGGACTTGCTACTGTCTTATACAAAGATATTTCTGTTCTTTCAGTCATGGAAATTACCTGCACTACTTGTGAATCCATTTGCATTTAGGATTTCAGGTGTAAGTTCACTCACGGCTTCTTTTTAAGGAAATCACCCGGCTACAAAAATAACTCATTGCCCAATTTTATACCCCTGGTCAACAGCAGAATCAGCCTGATATTATAGTTCTTTCAGACCCTAGACCTTAGGCAGTTTCTAAATAATTTGCTATCTCTGGGCTCTTAGTTCCATGATGTGGGAAACAGTTGAGAGTGGTAAGGGGAGAGGATATAAACAAAAGAAAGCTGGGAGAAAAGTGCAAACTTTTCAAACAATTTGAACGCATGTGCCTGGATGTGTAGGTGTGGATGGAATAAATTTGTGTATGAGAACAGGAATGTGTAATTTTTAAAAGCCACTCTCAAAGCTGACAATAAGCAATATGAGTTTAAGGAGTCTAATGAAGGATTATACTCAATGAAGGTGATGTAGGCTGTGGGTCAAGTAATGAAATTTGGATCATACAAGGAAATCCGCAAACACTGACAATTCATCATCTAAGGCATATAATAAGAGTAACAGTGGAAGTAAAGAGAACAAAAACAGGAAGAAACAAAGGGAGATCATCAATTTAACTGCCGTGTTTGAAGGTGAGAAATATATGGCTTTCTCTGGGCTTCAAAAAATAACGGCCTTTGGCCAAGTCTCAGCTGCAGTGTTATCTTCAGCTGAGTTTTTTTGATTATGGATTCGTTTGGAAACTTGCTACAGTGGCACTTTGCTATAATTTGCCCTGCCTTCCACAGAAGAATTACATTCAGCTCTCATCTAGCTACCTTTTCATGCAGATTTGTGATGCATTGTTTCTTGCCTCTGGAGGATTCCATGACATTAAAACACTGCCCTGTTCAGAAAGGGCTTCGGAAGAGCAGTCAAAGCCAAACTGAGACTCTGAAGCTCACGTTAGTTACCACATTTGATGTGGAATCCTGTTTTCAGCGTACCCTTGAAATACCTTTTCCAGTGAGTAAGTGCCAGGGGTAGAAACACCAGGGATGATGTATGCCAACGTGACTGCAGTTTTCTACAAAGGTCACAAAGCTGGGTGCAGATAATAATGGCAGATTTAGCAAACACAGACTGCCAAGTTTTAATTGTGCTCATGGACTATCTGCAATGCACAGGAAAGAAAGCTGCGTGATTCTTGGGCTGGCAATGAGAGAGCTGAATTCCTTTACCATGTTTTCCACTCTATAGCCCTTCCATCATGATCCAAGTTACTTGGGATATGGCTTTGCACATGAAAGCCAACAATTCTAGAATCATTACGATAAGATTTTTCAGTCAAAACAATTATTGGCAGTTCGGCCTTGCGAATCTATTGTCAAAAGAAAAAAAAAAAAGTTTTGGAACCCTACCTAATTTGGCCAAAATTATGTGTAGTGGGCTTTGAAGTTACCCAGACTCTAACTAAAATCCTAGATCTGCCTCCCACCTTCTCTGTATTGTGTATGCAAATGTGTACATGTGTGTGTGTTGGGTGGGGGAGAGATCTATATTTCAATTATTTTTATTTCAGTGCTCTATTACTTTTATCATCTGCAGAGATGTGGTATTTTTTATCTGTATATCCGATGCTTAAGTAAGATAACACATGAGAAATACAATTTTGGGTTCATAGAAAACACACAAAAAGAGGTGACTAATATTAAATGTAATCATAATAGGGGCGCCTGGGTGGCTCAGTCAGTTAGGCGGCCGACTTCGGCTCAGGTCATGATCTCACGGTCAGTGAGTTCAAGCCCCGCGTTGGGCTCTGTGCTGACAGCTCAGAGCCTGGAGCCTGTTTCAGATTCTGTGTCTCCGTCTCTCTCTCTGACCCTCCCCCGTTCATGCTCTGTCTCCCTCTGTCTCAAAAATAAACATTAAAAAAAAATTGAAAAAAAAATGTAATCATAATAAAGCATCTTGCCTCAACACAATGAAGCAGAGCTTTTTGACCCATATTTTAGGCTGATTATCACAGTTACCTGTGGAATAAATTTGCAAATGAAGAATTTTAGACCTTTATTTTTACAGTTAAAATTAGAAGGCCTGGGGTAGGGCCCAGGAATCTGAATTTTAACATATTTCGTTTTCCTAAGGATCATTCAAATAAATTTTGAAACACTAATGTGGCATAAAAGGATTTGTAAGGAAAATGACAGAGACGATAACTATAAGATTAATCTTGCCTTCAAAATTCTCAGTTCCTAAGATAAATCTTCTATTGATGGAGCCATTAATTTATTTTTCAAGTAACCAGCACATCCCGCTAATTGAGCAATAAGGAGGGAATCTTCAGGCCTGGCGGACAGTAAGGGCTGTGTCAAGGGCTTGTGTGTCTCTTGATGGATTCTGCCACTGAATCCTCCATGGCTGGTGAAAGTGGGGTAGGGATAAAAGCCATGGGATTTCTCTTACCAAACACCAAATCACTAGTTCCCCAATTACACCCTTACTATTTTTGTTTCTAACCCCTTGTGTATGTTTTGAGCTATCATGATTAGTCTTCGAGTTACAATGTGGCATAGTGTAAAGAATAAAAATGTTTGAAACAGAAACTGTTTCTCCCTCTTTCTCCGCCCCTCCCCCCCTTGTACTCTGTCTCTTTCTCAAAACTAAATAAAACATTTTTCAAAAATTAAATTTTAAAAAGGGGGATGCTGGGTGGCTCAGTCAATTGAGCACCTGACTTCAGCTCAGGTCATGATCTTGAGGTTTGCGTGTTAGAGCCCTGACATGGGGCTAACAGCTCAGAATATGGAGTCTGCTTCAGATTCTGTGTCTCCCTCTCTCTCTGCCTCTCACCCCCCCACCCTGTACTGCTTGTACTCTGTCTCTCTCTTACCCAAAAATAAATAAAACATTAAAAAAAAATTTAAAAGTTTGGCTCCCTACCTCCTCTGTGACTTTTGGCAAGTTTCTGGAGCCCTTTTCTAAAGACTTGTCACACTCCTTGATCAACACTTCCACCAGAAACCAGTCAACTAAATGGTTACTGGACAGACAGCTCAGTGCCCACTATTTTGCACGAGGACCCCATGCACGTGAAGGAAATACAACTTAAAGGGGAAAATGTCAACAAATATGTATTTAGTAAGACAAAAAATTTAAATTCTAGGATTGGGCCTGGTCTCCAAATTTTCTTTTTTTTTTTTTTTTACATTTATTTATTTTTGAGAGACAGAGAGAAACAGTGTGAACAGGGGAGGGGCAGAGAGAGAGGGAGACACAGAATCTGAAGCAGGCTCCAGCCTTTGAGCTGTCAGCACAGAGCCCATGCAGGGCTTGAACCCATGAACCATGAGATCATGACCTGAGCTGAAGTCAGACACTTAACCAACTGAGCCACCCAGGTGCCCCTGGTCTCCAAATTGTCTATCAAAGTAACTCCAGGGTTTTACGGACCACCCACATAATGAAACATTATACAGCTACTCAAAGTTATGCTAAAAATTGTGAAGATTCCATAATAACATAAAAAAGAAGCAAGCTAAGTACAGCATGTCTTCAGTTTTACTATGTAGAGATCTTAAAACATGTTCATAATTCTTGGGTAGGGGTATGATGATAATTTTATATTCTTAGTAGTCTCATATCTTTTAAATATACAATAATGGTAATATATTACCTTTGTGTTCCAAAACATAAAATAATAATAATAATAATAATAATAATAATAATAATAATAAATAATACTTTGGGTTTTCTTTCACTGGGGTACTTTAACTCATTCAAGATTTTTCTCTTTTTCTTAAATTTTTTTTAATGGTTATTTATTTTTGAGACAGTGAGACAGAGCACGAGCTGGGGAGAGGCAGAGAGAAGGAGACACAGAATCTAAAACAGGCTCCAGGCTCTGAGCTGTCAGAACAGAGCCCAAGTGGGACTCAAACCCACAAACCTGAGATCATGACCTGAGACAAAGTCTGCTGCTTAACGGACTGAGCCACCAAGGCACTCCCAGGCAGGATTTTTCTTGCTTTACTGTCAGGCTTCTGTTTGATCCATCACCATGCTTGGAAGCCCAGAAGAAATCCCCTGAACCAGTTTCCTGCTTCCCGTAATTCACAGAGATCAAAGAATTGTAAGTACCTATCTTTCTTTCTGGTGATGTGGGAGAGAATCTACAAATTTTAATTGATCTTGATCAATTCTTAACTGTTCTGTATACTAACATGGAAGAAGAGGGGACTTAAGATGCAAACATGACATAGAGCACTAAGTCAGAACTTAAAATTCAAGAGGCAGCATCAACTGAAACAGACCCCTGACAGGAATTAGCCAAGGAGGGCAAGCAGTGAAAAGATCAAGGTTTGTAACACATATTATGGTTCAGAAAACAGGTTTACAGTATAACCAAATGAATATGTCAATTCCCCCATCCTCCCCTTAAAAAAAAAAAAAGGAAGATCAATAAGAAACAAAACCAAAACCAAGCTGAAATTATTCTGCCATGAGTAAATTTAAATACTGGAAGTGTGGGTTCTTCAAAACCTTTGCATCATTGCAAATGGATATTCACATGGCTTATGCTTAAAGTTAAGTTACTTGCAAAAATAAAAGGACAAGAGAATATCTGAACAAATTTATATTGAAAATCAATTGGGCTGAACTGGAAATAACCTCTACATCCTTTTTAAATGCTCAGTCCAGTGTGTACTGTATCTGGATAAAAAGCTTTTTACCAGTTGCCCCAGAGAAGTTTCTGTGTGAATGACCTAACAAGAACATACAGGAGAAAATGCAGGATTTGTGTGTGTGTGTGTGTGTGTGTGTGTGTGTTAAATGTGTCCTATTTCTTTGCTCAAAAAGCTGGCCAGTAATAACCTGGCTTGTTATTTAAGTGGAATAATGGAATAGATATATTCTTAAGATATGATGGAGCTTTTATGAAAAAAAAACTATAAATAATATACAGAACCAAAACCAGTTATTTTTAAATGAAAAATGGAAGTAATATTTTACTCTGTATTTCCATACTTACATCTTTTTATAAAATTTTAAATATCTAAATTCATAGTTGTATGGCATCATTCTATTTACATTTTCACCTGCATTGGGAAAACAACACATATAAATATATACAACACTCTTGAGAAAAGACAAATTTTCCTTTCAATACTCCAGATTGCTAAATTATGCCTATCAGGTATGGAAGTCTTTGTTTTTACCCCTTTTTTGCATACATTCTGTGATGCTAGATGATGAGCAGTCAGTCTGGAGCTGCATGTGACTCAAGATTGCCAAATTCTCTTAAACATCAGTGTGGGAAATGGGTAGCACAACTAAGTATAGCGAATTTTCCAAGAGGATGCTATTTGAAGTCTGGTATGAGGCTAGCCATGACTAAAAACATTTTCTCCTCCCTAATTAAACAATATATTCAGACCATTCATGTGTGTGAGGAAACTGTCCCATTGAAATATACATATGTTTATCAAGAGGAAAATACGTAACTATCCACTCACTCAGTTAAAGTGGAAGACTACAGAGGTTGATTTTGTCAAGTTTCCAAGAAGAAAGAACCATGTTTTCAAAGGCGAAGAGGTGAAGAAGAGCTTGGAAGATCAGAAAACAGTGACTACCCACTGGACCATTAGAAGCTAGGTGTAAAGGGATGCAAGGTAATGGAGAACAGTGGAAGGTCAGAAAAAAATCAGTGGGGCCTGATTATTAGACTGGTCAGTTAACACAGACTAAGTTACCAGATTTTCCAGCTGCCATTTCTCAAATTCTGAGCCTTAATAAACGATTCAATTAAAAACATGGACAAATGCCACCCTGGTAATATGTATGTGCTATTGAACAGAATGCTACTTTTCTATCAGGGCATCTGTGGAGTTATAATGGAGAGGTGGGACAGCCTTTTGGATATCCATCTCAGAGTTTAAAGGTATCTACAAATATTCCCTTTTCTTTAAGAATTCATCAAGGTCAGGTCAACATGAATTAATTAAACCTATTGTGAAGCTATTGATCTAGGCTTCTCAAACCTTCTTATAGAAAATCAAATCCCATGGGTTTATTACCTAAATCACAAAGTAATTCTTCATTTCATTTACTCTAAGTTAATATTCAGGTATCAAAAATTATCTCTTAGGTCTAGTATTCTGAGAGTCAATCTTTAATTAAGCTCATTATTTTATAGCATTGATCATAACTCCATTCTATACTCTTTTTACTATGAAAATACAAAGGGATAGCGTCCATAGCATCCACTGTGCATAATTAGGGTTAACTTGCGGCTGGATATTTGGATTTGCAAAGCTCTGTGTTTACCTCTGGGAATGGCCAAGATAAAGACAAAATATGCTAGGTCTTTTATGCTGCTTAAAGTCCAAAACGTCCTTGGAAGTATCCTGTACTGGCTAGTTTGCAGTGTTTAGGGTGTACAGCTTAATGTTTTGTACCTGGTTTCATTGGTTACTCACCTAATTTTACCTGTGTCACTAACAGAGTACAAAAAAACTATCATTCAGTAAACTAGTACCTGAGCTCTCTTGAAAATCAAGTATCTCCTACATATCTTGGAAGGTTCCGAATCCAAAGCATATACACCCTGTATGACTGTGAGACCCCTGGAAGTCTTGGACCATTCAATCACTACCTGTGCTTTTTCTCCTGTTGTACCATATACCTTATCTTTATTAATGCCTTATGTGAGTGTACCTTATTTAGCCATGTGAAACCTTCCAAGTACACAAACTTATGTAATCATTGCATTCACCCATACTTCTCCAGCCCAACCGAGGTATCAGACTCTTTCATTCTTTTCCACCCAAATAATTGTTACACAGCACGGAATCTCAGAAATTCTAAGGTATATCTCAAATGTTTCTTGATGTCTTATGTTTATTTATAAAAATATAAATGATGCTATTTCTCCAAGAATATCATAATTAGGTTGGTATTCTGAGAGATATGCATCCCTATGGGTTTGTAATATCCTCAGAAACCCTCCACAGTCCTATTATATACCTCTTTCAGATCACAGTAGGGTGATCAACCATTGTGGTTTGTCCAGGACTGAAGAAGTCCCTGGGACATGGAACCTTCAGTGATAAACTGGGAGAATCTGGAGCAAACGGTTACCATTTTATCACCGTAGAACTTAGACCTGTATAACTGGACCTTAAATGGTGACTTTTATATTCCCATAAGTTTTCTTCCAAAACTTAGATTTATTGCAATAAGAGCTCATCTTTTTTGAGAAAGCACTGTCAACTTAAAATTGTCAGGGGATAATAATTAAGCAAAAGCATTTATTTGGGCTCAAAAAATTGCTATTTGGGGTACACAGATTTGGGCTGCAACCCAAATAATGTTCTACCAGGGAGCTAAAGTCAGGGGTTTTTTAAGCAAAAAAGGAAATGCTTATATAGGCTGTTTACAATGAATTCTTATTGGTGCTGGTGGCAGAAAGCTAAGCTTAGCTAAATATAATTGGTTGCTAAGGCTATCACTAAGCAAAAGTCCCTTACTATAACAAGTTGCAGGTGTCCATGCAGAGTCCTTGGAAAATTTGCAGTTTGGCCCCGTTCACGAGTTCATCATTCTACCCAGTGAGGACAGGCATAAGGCCTTGCTCCTTACTGGCCACCCAGCTCCATTTTAAAACCCCTGGATGTAAGTGACCCCATTTCATTTCACCTTTCACAGCATTTACCTCACGGAAAAGGAAGTTGCTTGTAATGATCACTGCTTGATTTGACTGAGATCAGGTTGCTAAGTTTCCTTATAAACATTTTTAAAAGTACCAGAGTCATGAAAGAGTATCAGATCAGAAGTCAGAAGGCCACCAAGAGCTTAGATTTGATACTTGGATCTACCCTATAACTCACTATTTTATCTTAGAAAAGCCATTTTCCTCTCTGGGTTCATTTATTTATTCAACAAATGTTAATCTCCTAATTTATTCCAGCACTATGCTAGCACTAGGGGGAGGGGAAAAATAAGTGGGAGACATAGCCCTTTACCTCACGGGCTTAAATTCAAGTGGACAAAGATCTTTAAAGCCCCACTCAGCTCTAAAGTTCAATGGCTCTACTCACCTTATTCCATTATTTAGCATCCCGGCCTTACCCTTTGTTAATTATCCCTCTGTTTTTATAGCTCCAAACTCTCATAAATATGGAACCGTGGTCTCAAGTAAAAGCCTTTCTCATTTCTGAAATAACTGATTAGAGGAAAGATGCTTCTTTAGCTTTCTCTGTTTTGAAATAAATATTTTACCCATAAGCTTAAAAATATTTTCATTCTCTTTTCTTGACATTTGGGTTGAGATGATCATTTTGAGGTGATCATCTTGGAAGGAGCATTAGATGAAAATGTTGAGAGTTATTACTGAAAATATTATATTTAATAAAACTAAGGAGGGGGGTGCTTGGGTGGCTCAGTCAGCTGAGCCTCTGACTCTTGATTTTGGTTCAGGTCATGATCCCAGAATTGTGGGATCCAGCCCCTCATCGGGATTCTTTTTCCCTCTGCCCCCCCACTCCCCGGATCCCCTGCTCACACTCACTTACAAAAAAAAAAAAAAAAAAAAAAAAAAAAAAAACTAAGGAAATCAATATACCAATACAATTTCTCTGGAAGAAAGTCGGTGTTTAGGTTTAGATACTCTGTAATATAAGGCCAAATATTTGAAAATAATACTCTTGCCTTCTAAATTATTCTGCTGAAACCAAAAATGCAGAAAGCCACAGCAACTCATATTCTCGTCGTTAACCCTATTTAGGCAACATGTTTTAAGGAGCTAATGCTGCGTTGGTGAGCTAACCTTTAAGGCACCAGAATCTGCAGGAAACCGAGCAACTAGCTGAATTCAGTGAAAGCTGATAAAAGCTCTGTCTCAATTTTGTAAGATGGGCTTGAACGTGATATGACAACAATGTAACTTAATACCAAGCAGAGCAATGATGCACCGGTGTTCAAGTTTTCTGAATTATTGTATCTAGAACTACAACTTTTCAGCTATTTATGTACTTCTGTGTCTCTAAATAACATCTATTATGTAGCAAGAATAGAAATTTGTTCTGGCTTTGCCTATTCAAGAAACAAATCTTGTCTTCCCTACGGTAATATGCTGCAGAATGGGGCAAAATATGCTGATTGAACTGCTTTTCTCATGCAATTGTGAATTTGTGTATTTTTCTCTATCAGCATAACCTTTCCCTTTTGTGCTATATTTCTCTCTGCACCTCAGATTATAATTTGCATGTTCCTTCTTTGGGTAACTGAACATGCCGGTGACCAAACACCAACTCTGCATGTGTTAATTAGGAGAGCCAGTGTTATTCATGTGAAAACATCATTCCCAAGTGTCAAACTCAGGTCTCCTGAACAATAAATAACCAAGTGGCAGCAGTATGGTTTTGTATTCATCTTTTTATATGTGAACATAATCTTCACAATGCATTAGCAGTTCTTCTGCAAGCATACACATTTAATGCTCTCTCGCAGTGACGTGACAAACTAACTCCCAGGTTGTCCAAACCCAAGACAGAAAGGTATTGGAAGATTCTGTGAAGGGGTCCAAATTTAAATGAATCCGAGAGCCCAGAAGCAAAATCGTAAAATAGAGCATCCATTTTCCTCATTTAATGAAAGCTAAGGCATAGCTTATGAATTTGTCGGAACAACTTTCACAAACTCATACAATTTTTCACTTAACCTGCATTAATTGTTTCAAATACTTTACGGAAGACAATGCTCTGTGTTTTGGGCATAAATCCAGCCTTTTATGAAAAAAAATGAAGGGGGAGAAAAGGTGCAAGGATGCATCAACACTAACATGAATATGGAGTCAGGATATTAAAATTCATGAAGTCCTGTCAACTGAACTGATGCAAACTCTATTTGCCCGAAATACATGATGACATTGCAAGCCAGCAAAGATGAAAACAGCTCGCGAAAGCTTTTTCTGATGCTATTTCATTTCTCTGAATATCAAGTAAGCTGCCTTTCTCCAGGTAGGAGCCACGTGCAGATTTGTTATTCTGTAAAGTTAGGCCCGAGTTGGTTTTCCAAACAAGAGTTTTCCATCCCTCTGTTCTCCTCCTTGCTCCCTTCTCAGCATGCTCTCTGCATATGGAACAGAAGAATTCTCTGAACCACGATCGCATTCTCTCAGACAGGCAATGTCCCCTCTTGTCGCTTGACTTGAACTGAAACCAAACAAGCCCCATGGATACATTTGCATTCGGACTCAGTAAAACACTCCTTTAGAATATTGTCTTGGGGACTATTCCAAAGAGCTCTGCCTGGTGGCCGTAAGAAGGGAGGCGAGCCTTAATGCAATCTGGGAATGAGCTGGGAGATACACTAACCTGCTAGAAGAATTCTGACAAGCCCTTAGGTAAAGATCTAATAAAACATGGCTACAATTGTTAGTAGTTTAAACTGGAGAGTTTCTGAAGTTTTGCAAGTTAAATTGGGTAAGTCAGTTTCTTCTAATTTGTAAATGAAACAGGACAAGTAAATGCTTTGAAATCTTGGGCTCTGTCACTCACATTTTCTTAGAGTCATCAATCATCATGAATCTTTTCATTAAAGCTGTTACAAAATGTGATCTATTCTTAAATACACTTTGAAGAGTCTTGAAAAAAATTCCTTACAATCAAAGACCGTGTCTTCTGTGGATTCTGTGAAAGGTTCAGCATTTGGCTGGCACAGTTCAAGTTTAATTATAATTGCAAGAATAATTATATGTAGATCCAGGAGGGACCTTGGGAGGTCAAAAGTCCAAAGACCCACCTTCAGGCTATGTGACTGTTAAGCCTTCTCTGGAACTGAGAGTTTATCCTATTTGAGAGAGCTCTATAACAGAAAATCTCCTGGCCTTCCACTTACCCCCAAAATTATATAACATGTCTGGTTAGAGATTTTCTTCCTTTAATATTTACTCTTTTATTATGACTTAAACACTCATTCTTTAGAACAGAGTGCTGTCCAATAGAACTTTCTGCAAAGATCATATATTCTATCTCTGTGTGTCCAACATAATTGTCACTGGCTACGTATGGCTATTAAACACTTGAAATGTGGCTAATGTAACCAAGGGACTGAATTTAGAATTTTGTTTAAGTTTAATTAATTTAAATGGCATTTAAATAGCCACATAGTGTTGGTGGCTGGTTTAGTGAACGGTGTTATTCTAGAGATTATGTTCATCATAATCTTTACTTGAAAATACCATCTGCATATTTTCATTTGTCCAATAGATATATATATAGAGAAAGAGGATGCCCTTGGTCTGTTCTCTGCCAGGCACAGTTCTAGCTAGAAGGAATATAGTCGTGAATAACAGAGAAAGGCACCGTTTCACAGGGAACTTACATTCTAGTGGGAGGAAGCACGAGTAAATTACAAGATAACTAGAAACAGCAATAAATATGATAAAGGAAAACAGCAGGGAAATGAGATGAATACTAACTGTCCAGATGTTAGAATTACTATTTCATATAAAGTGATCACATGGGTCCTTTCTGGGAGGTGAGATTTGAGCTGAGACCTGAATGATGAGGAAGAGTCATTGCTGCTCAGAGCCAGGGAGAAGCATCCCCAGAAAAAGAAGGGAAGAATAAAGGTAAAGGTCTGAGGCTGGACCTAGCTAGGGATGTTGCAGAAACAGAAAGGTCAGTGTGACTTGAACTCAGCAAGTGGTGGCAAGAAGGAATAAGATGAGATCAAAGAGGTAAATGAAGTTAGATCAAGCAGGGCTTTAGGGACCATGGTGAGGAGTTTGCTTTTATTCTAAATGAATAGAAAAGATTGTAAGATCCGAGAGTGCTCTGATTTACATGTTGTAATGATAACTTCTAATGGAATAACACAGTAACACAGACACAGAAATAGCTGTGTTAAATTTCACTTTATTCTACAGACAGATTATTTAGAAGAAGAAAAATTAGAAAGTGTTAATTACCAGCACTTTTTGCTTAATTTTATTTGGAAAGAGTTTGGTAAACATATATTCTTTTTTTTTTTTTTAATTTTTTTTTTAATTTTTTTTTTAATTTATTTTTGGGACAGAGAGAGACAGAGCATGAACGGGGGAGGGGCAGAGAGAGAGGGAGACACAGAAACGGAAACAGGCTCCAGGCTCTGAGCCATCAGCCCAGAGCCCGACGCGGGGCTCGAACCCACGGACGGCGAGATCGTGACCTGGTTGAAGTCGGACGCTTAACCGACTGCGCCACCCAGGCGCCCCAAACATATATTCTTTGATCATAACATTGCTGTTCCTATATCTTAATCAGATATATACCTACCATAGTGATATTATGGAGAAAGAAGAAGGAAAGCTGTTTGTCTATTTTTCATCTCATTCTACAGGTAACTTTCGGAAGTCTATCAAATGAATAGCACTTTTCTTTATATTCTTTTCAAGATGTTTTTCTTCGAACTATGTACCAACAGATTATTTACAGCATCCTGATACCTAAACAACCAAGGAAAGGAGTTTATTTTAGCTTTATCGAAAAGCCAAATAAAACTAGAAAACTCATCTAGTTATCATAAGTGATCATCATATGGGGGCACCAGAGGGGGGCAGAGACACCTGCAACTTCTGTTATTCCATTAGTCAACCAGACTAATTCAGCTCTCCAGCGCTTGAATCTCTGCCTGCATTCCTCCAGAAGCCATGTATTTGCACAACACAAACAGACCTCTCCAACTCAGGATGACCAGTCTTTGTTCAAGAGGACACAATTAGATATCTTCCCTGAAACCCTCTAAATGACAACAGCCAACGACATTTTCAAATAAGATCCTTCTTTGAGCAACTCATCCTCTCAAAAGTAAAACTCACATGCTAACAGATATCAATAATAACTGTTATGAGCTTTACATAAATGGCAGTGACCCATGCAGATCTGAGGTTGTCAACAGTGTAGTTTCTGTGAGATAAATCCGGAGCCTCCATCCTTACCAGCAACTGAACCAGCTAATTCATGTAGCTCAAAAGATTATTTCTATGCATTTTTGAGACTGCAGGATCTCCCCATCTGTAGTCCAATAACTACAACTGCATTAAAACATCTGATCAATAGCCCAAAGCTAAATAGGGACCCAGGAGGGAATCTTTTTGCCAGAAATGTTTGAATCTTTTCCTAAGTGGTGGGCTCCAATCACTGCCAAAGTATTTACTCTAATTACCTCGTCAAGTATAGTTCCCTCAGGATGAATTCAAAGTATAGTCTACCCAATCTTCTAAAAGGGAAATCCTCTAATTTCCCCCCAAATTACTGCCCCATTAGTCAGCTGGCCAATCCTTTTAAACTCTGCTAGGATCCTTTCCAACAAATTTTAAAATCGAGGTGTTAAATCTAACATCCTTCCTAATAAGTAAGCAGATGTTTTAGGCACAGCTATTTCTATGCAGATCATTGACTTGCTTTGGTCCATCTAGCTGTAAAAACAATTAAGAAAACATGAGACTTTTCAGTACTTCAAAACATGTTAACTCTAGAGAAACGGCTATAGTATATATGTATAGTCTTGATTCTCCTATAACTAATATCAATGACATTAAGTGTTACAAAATACTGCTATTGATAAACAGGATATAAGTTTGGGGAATTCTTTGAAGAGTGACATTTTGGCTAGGCCATAAGGATTTTCATAGAAAGAGATATAGGGAGTGAGGGGCCTTCCCACCAAAGCCAAGATACAAAATTAAGAAACGTGGGGGAAAAAATGTTGTTGAACTAGAAGTAGTTGAGATTTTTTTCTAGCATATTCTATGATTTAGAAGAAAAGAAAGATAAAACTGAAAAGGTGGGTTGAAGCCAGACTATGAAAACCCGTCAGTTAAATAATGACTATGGATTTTACTCTATAAGCAATGGAAAAGCGTTGAAGATTTATGAAAATGAGAGCTGCTTATTCCCACATCCAGTCTCGCTCAATTCTGAAGATGCACAATAATTTTATGTTTGAGATAGGAATTATACCATGGTTACCATCAGGGAGGTGCTAAAACTGAAGGAATCTGACAGCTAATTCTATGGAGAATGTGACCAGGAAAAAGGATGCTTTGATCTAGGATGACTAGGACAGTATAAATAATATGAGTTAGGAGGTATGTGGTGCCTTAAAGATGCTGTACAGCTTGAGGGGGCACACACAAAGACAACCTAAAAAACCCAAACCCAAGTGGAAAAGAGAACCCATCACATTTTCTTGAGTCCTGTGGCCCATTAACTTGACTAAATGTTATAAATGTTTGGTTTTTAGACCAAAACTTTTAGCCTCTTCTTTACTAATCCCTCAAAATCTAGAACCCTCAATGTAGTAGCAATGGCTGCCTCCTCACATTTCTGTCTCTGAGAATAAGGATCAAAGTTTCCAACTTTTTAGAATTTGCCAATTCTGCTGGTTATTTCAAGTACAACATGCAAAATGAAAAGAAGATAAATGTAAAAAAGTGGGAAGATAACAAATTTAATTTTGGGTAGATCTAATTGAGCTATTAAGGGTACAAACCAAATATGGGTCTAGGATTAATTGGAAAAAATAGAGATATATATTTGGGGGTCCCTAAGTAGGGAGGATTGCTTAGCTACAAAAAATAAGGATACCAGGAAACAAGTATTTAGGAGAGAAGAGAACTGGCCCAAGAGTAGAACATAAGAGACTGTCTAAATTTAGATGAAAACAAGCCAGGGAAAATTACCCAGAAATAATATGGGAGTAGCAGCAGAATAACCAGGAGAAGGAAAAGATGAGGAAGAACTGGCCTTAAGGTTGACAAAGCTATAAAAATGTGATTCCGGGACTTACAACTAATGGCTTTGTCCCCACAATATGGAGGACCCAGTTCACAGATATTGAGAGAAAAAATACAGAAAGGTGGAGGGAAAGGTCCTGAGTTCAAATCTCAGAAGACCCTACTGCCAACCTCATTCTTACTCTTCCAAGACTAACATTTGGCCACTTCATTTCTTCCTCACTCTTCCCTAGAATGACTCTAATAAATGCCCCTTTTCCTTTGTTCAGTCTCTTTGCTGGAAGGTTCCTGCCACCAACAACCAAGAATCCTGACTAAAGGAGAGATCAAGAAGCATAAGAACAGAGGGGAAGTTGTTTGGCTTTGTAACTTGGTAGTTCATAGGTAACCTGAAGGAAACAGGAATCAGTAAACTACTGACAACAGGAAATAGATGTCAAAGTGTTCAAGACAAAAGATGGTAAAGAATGGAGTCAGGGAAGATGGGCTAGCCTTTTGACAAGTGTAGAAGGAAGGAAATGGATAGTAACTTTAAAGAGTAACAGGTTTACGAGTAGAAGAGAATGTTCCCCTTCTTACATCAGTAATTCTTACTTTATAAATAAAGGGATATTTTATTATAAAGTCTTGTTACATTGCTATTCAAAAGGGTATACAGCTTGTCTTCAGGATATTTCTTTGGCATTTTCTATTATATAGAAACAAGGTCAGCCAACACTGTAGAGTTAAAATTTTTGAAGAAAAAAAAAAGCTTTGATTTTATTCACACGTTTAATGATTTCATTTCTGAGTGTAAAATGTATTTATTAAAGTTGCTTTTGAAAATGTCAATCTTTTTCAGCTATGCTAAGGAAACCATCAAAAGGATATCAGTTGATTTGGGAACTATCTATTCAAAAGAGGGATTTTAAAGAGGTTCCCATGGGGGAACATGTGATAACCAATAAAAGGTAGAAGTTACTGGTATTGACTTGGTTCTGTATCTTCCCTCTTGGAAATTCTCCTTTCAAAGCTGTTCTTCCTCAAACCTGGAAGCTAGATTGGGAGCAAGTGGAAGGAAGAAGTTGTCTTAACATAGGAAATCAATCCTCTGAGGGTGGACTTGAGTAGAGAAGCAACTTCTCTGTTTCACAGGGAAAGAGGAGGAAAGTTGTGGAAGCATGAAAGTTTCCACGGCACCTTACAAACATGCCATGATGAAATTTATGCAGGCACATACTATCCAATTTCATATTTACCACATCCCTGTGAGAAGGCCGGACAAGATGTCTTCATCTTGTTCAAAGGGATAAAGTAAAGGAGGTTCAGAGAGTTTTATTGGATTTTCCAGAGACTGCCCAGCTACTATGCAGGAGAGCAGAGAACTCAGCCCAAATCTACTGACACAAACTCCAGAGGACATGGCTTTCTCATGCCTCCTCTATATTTAAGTCTTTCAACTGCTTCTCTACCCAATGAAGACCATATTTTCAGTGAAATATTTTAAAAAGTCTTTTACTTTTAATTTCTTGTAAAATTTTATAGAAACCTTGCTGGTGGATCTCTCTCATTTAAGACTCCTATGTATCTAACTTCAGGTATTTGGGTTATAGTCACTCCTGTGTATACAATGTATGGTTGATGGCTTTTTCTAGCTTAATGAAATCCTAATTGCTACTAGAAACAACAGATAGCATTTATTATGCACCTACAGCATAACAGGTATTTTGTAAACATGATCTCACGTAATCACAACAGGCTTGAGACATGGGCATTCACTTCTTGGAAGAAGCCACTGAGTATGGACATGGATGGATACAAGTCCATGTCTGGATAAAGGGCCATCGAACTACAATGAAAAATGACATATTTGCAAAAATACTGGTCCATAAGTAGGACCTGAGCATTTTCTCTTTAAAGGAGATTTCTTTACTTGCTATAAATATTTCTAGATGGAAGTGATGCTGAATTTGTATTCAAAATATTATAGATCTTTAAAAGGTGAATGTAAGCATTGGAAGAGAAGCCTCAATTGTGTTAGCCAGATCTATTAACAGTGTCAAATCCTCCTTTGGAGCCAGTTTCCAAAACCACATTTGTGAAAAATGAGGTAAATTACAGCATGCACCCTGCTGATGGAGACTGAAGTTTCCGCCTCAAAGGTTCCAATCCTAGCTTTATGCTTTCAAAATATCATAAACTGTGATTGTAGTACTCTGGCAAACAGGAAATAATTGTCAGCAATGTTAGATGGTTTGAAGGAGGCTGTTGCTTAAAAAGTTCAAAGTGCTTTCTTCCCTTTGTGAAGAATGCTTGCCTTTCCTCCAGGAGCCATTTCTCATAAAATCAAGTGAACAGATGTCTTGAAAACATGCTCCTTTGCAGACAGGTGCACCTTTGCCTTGTCACGAAGCTGAAATGACTACTGTAGTCTTTAATGGGATTTTCAAGCAGTGAGAAGATTATCTGAAAGCCCAAACTAATAAACGCCTGTCTCTTTCCTCTGACCTAGAAAGGACTTCCCTTTGGTAAGCAGGGAGAGTCTGTTGCTGCCATGTCACTGAAATTGCTTTGGAAGGATGTCTTGATTATCATATTGTGTGTGGAGGTGTGAACTGAGCTCTCTCAACAATTGTCCTTTGGTAAAATCAATAAAGAAGTTTGAAATTCTGAAGCAATACCTGCTGCTCTCTATAAAATAAGATTAGCATGTGTTTTACAATGAAAAGGAGGAGGAGAAGCAGAAGGAGAAAAGGAAAGAAAGGAAGGAAAGGAAAGGAAAGGAAAGGAAAGGAAAGGAGAAAGAAAGAAAGAAAGAAGAAGAAAGAAAGAAAGAAAGAAAGAAAGAAGAAAGAAAGAAAGAAAGAAAGAGGAAGGAAGGAAGGAAGGAAGGAAGGAAGGAAGGAAGGAAGGAAGGAAGGAAGGAAGGAAGGAAGGAAGGGTCATTTTCATGGAAGAATGATGTATTCTATACTACTGAAGGAACAAATACTTGACTTCCCTATCTTATTGCTGCTGTTTTTAACTGTCAAATATTGAGTCCCCAGCTCTGACAACACAAAAACCAGAGTAAAAAAACTCTGTAATGGAAAGTTCCTTCTAGCACACAGTTCTCAAAAGAAAGATCTATATGTGCTAGTATTAACAAGAATGTCTAATAGGTTTTTTTTTAATGTTTATTTATTTTTGAGAGAGAGAGAGAGCATGAGTGAGAGAGGGGCAGAGAGAGATGGGGAGACAGAATCTGAAGCAGGCTCCAAGTTCTGAGCTGTCAGCACAGAGCCCAATACGAGGCTCGAACTCACAAACTGTGAGATGACCTGAACTGAAGTTGGACCTTTAACCGACTGAGCCACCTAGGAATCTCATCTAATAGTTTTTAAAAAATTGTAACCAGAGTGCTACCAGTGTTAACTGCCCAAATTTGCACAACCTAACTTACTTATCAGTGCCCATGCCTTAGAAACCGGGACACTTTCTGAGAAGCAATTAATGATCTATTTTCTCAGAAATCAACACTGAATTCACAGATATTCAGTTATGTAAATTTTTCTCTAGAATTATCCTAAATAACATAAATTTCTATAAGGGTGGAGAAGTACTTTTCAATAGCAAATGTCCTTCTCCTAAAATTGGTACTTATTGTATTCTTTCTTGAAATTATTACTAATTTGCATCACTATAAGATCTATCAATCTTTCCTATATATGCCTTGAATTGCTACGTTATTTTATGTTTAAAAAATATTTAGCAACTTAGAAAAGACATAAAATTACCCCTAATGTCAAGCCTACTTGCTTTAGCCAGTTGTTATTTCTATTGATTTGATTAGATTAAGCCAGAAACAGAAGTCAAACTGATTAAAAAAAAAAAAAAAAAAAAGGGGCGCCTGGATGGCTCAGTCGGTTAAGCGTCCGACTTCGGCTCAGGTCATGATCTCACGGTCCTTGATTTCGAGCCCCGCGTCGGGCTCTGTGCTGACCGCTCAGAGCCTGGAGCCTGTTTCAGATTCTGTGTCTCCCTCTCTCTCTGACCCTCCCCATTCATGCTCTGTCTCTCTCTGTCTCAAAAATAAATAAACGTTAAAAAAAAAAATTTTTTTTAAATAAAAAAAATAAAAAGTTTATCAATCAAAGGACTGTATGTGTCAAAATCAAGTGAGAAGAAAACCAGTATACAAGGCAGTTTTTTTTTAAATACAATATTTTACCGAAGAGTGACGTTTATAAATGAAAATGCACAAATTATAATGTATAGCTCAATGAATTATCACAAAACATCATACCTATGTAAACACATCCTCCCCAAATAAATGAAATGTTAAAACACCATAGGAGACCCTAACTGTCAATACTAATTTGAATACCATAGATTAATATAGTCTCTTTTTGGACTTTATATAAATGGAATCATACAGAAGTATCTGGTTTCTTTTGTTCGATATTATATTTTTGAGATTATCCCATGTGATAATTTTGTTGCAGCAATTCATTAATTTCCTTGCTGCTAATACTACATTGTATGATTATAGTACAACCTATGTATCCATGTTATTCTTGGTGAGCATCTAAGTTATTAATAGCATTGGATTAATAAAATTGAGTTTACCATGATTATTTTTCTCTCCTTTATTCTATTAATATGGTAACTGATGCTGATTGATTTAAACGTTCAACGAACCTTCATTACCAAAACAGACGCAACTCTGCTGTATTTTCCTGTTTACATATTGCTTTATTTGGTTTGCTTACCTTTTGTTTATAATTTCTGTAAAATGTTCACTAAAGATTTTAACGTTTAAGTTTTGTCTTATAAATGTACTTGTCAGCTTTTTTGTTTTTTGTTTTGTTTTGTTGGTTTTTGTTTTGTTTTGTTTTGTTTTTTGTTGTTTTGTTTTTTGGGTTTTTTTTGGCTACATGTAATGCTCCTTCATAAATTAAGTTTGGAAGTAACCTTTGCATTTATCTTCATGATGTCTGTAGGATCTATAATAATGCCACCTTTTTAATTATCCATATTAGTTGTGTTTTCTCTTATTTTTTAATGATCTGTATCACTAGAGTTTATCAGTTTTTTAAATATCAATTTTATTTATCTTTCTGAAAAAACAACTTTTGTCTTTTTTATCTTTTCTACTGTTTTTCTTTTCTAGTTAAAATTTCCCACTAGTGCAGTGCGTAACTATTTTAGTTCTGTCATTTTGCTTTATATTGTTATACTATCTTTTATTAAGAGTATATAAATGTCAAATGATAATATCATAATATCTCCCTGGTGAATTAAACATTTTATCATTATGGAAGATGCCTCTCTATTTGTATTTTTTAACCTAAAATCTATTTTATTTCATTTTAGTCTAGTTTCAGCAACTCTGTCCTGCATCATTTTACTGTATCCTTCCAGTTGCACTATATCTTCTGTAAGCACCTTATAGTTGGAAGTTATTTGGCATTTATACTCAGTGTGACAATGTGTCTTTTTTTTAATGGAGTATAGTTTATTTACATTTAATCAAACATCCAATAAATTTTGCTTTAAATTTACCATATTATTTTTTCCTGCAAGCTGGTTTTCAAAGCATATGAATCTTCACTTAATTCACAATATAAAATATCTGTACTCAAGGCCTCAGGTAGTTCAGTTTCATTTCCAGTTTTGGATTATGTTTTCCAAGTGAAAAGGAATTAAAAGTGCAATATCTGGTGCCCAGGTTGAGCTAGATGGCTTCAAATTCAAGAGACAAGTCTTTCATGTAGAAAAGGGCCTGCGTGAGATGTCTTACAAATGAATATAGATTTTCCTTATGTTGATGAAATAATTCTCCCCCTCCTCCATTTTGTCCCTCCAGTGAGCCATTCCTTAAACTATGTTCACCAAAGCTTTAACTCTGAAGAACTGGAAAACTGAAAGTCAGTGTCAGCCCCGGGTAAGGCAATGATAATTCCTCAGAAAAAGCAACAAAATTAGGTGATTTTTTTTTTTTTGCTTCTTGTTTTGTTTTGTTTTTACCTTTTGACCCCCTTCACTCATTTCTCCCACCACCACCTCCTTCCTCTGACAACCACGAATCTTCTCTGTATCTATGAGCTTGTTTTGTTGTATTTTTATATTCCACATATTAGATACATTGACCACATTATTATTTGATTTATATTTGTACTAGATGTTTTGTGTTCCTTTTTTCCCTTTCTTGCCTTTTTAAATATTACCTATTTTTATTTTATTTTCCCTTCTATTAGTTTGTGAGTCTAAATTGTCATTATTTTTTCAGTGTTTACTCATGAATTACAATATGACTTCTTGATTTATCAACCTCTAAAAAAAATTAAGAGTCTCGGGGTGCCTAGGTGGCTCAGTCGGTTAAGCGTCTGACTTGATTTTGGCTCAGGTCATGATCTCAGGGTTCGTGAGTCCGAGCCCTGCATCCAGACCCATCTGTCCCTCTCTCTCTGCCCCTACCCCACTCACACTCATGGGCTCTCTCTTTCTCTTTCTCTCTCAAAATAAATAAATAAACTTAAAAAAATAGTATTAAAGGACAAACCTTTAGTTTACCACCCAAATCAGTACACTTTGAGAGTGGCTAAAATACATTCTGAGTAACATTATCTCACACATTTTCATATGCTTCCATATGAATACAGATGGACTTCCTGTTATCACTCACAACACAAGCTACATACAGCCTATTCACATAAATAGAAAGCCCTCATAAATATCGTAGAGGTTTCAAAAACAAATTATGACAACGCAAAGTTAATTTCATTCCTTTTTATCATTTTTTAATTATTTGTATTCAATATATCCTTTGTATTTTTTCTCCCTTTCCATTGCAGAGTTGTACACCTCATGGGAAGGAATTTGATATTGCATCTGATTGGACTCCTACCACACTAAAATCTTCATTACAATCTTTGTTTTAAACCTATATTATTTCCTGATTACAAGAGTAGGTTTTAAGGCAAAATGCTGCATCTGCAGAAATTCTAGGCAACATTTCCCTTCAACCAAATGGCACTGCAGGAAGTAGAGATACAGGTAGGACACAATGGACACTTAGAAGGAAGATCCCATCCTGACTCCAGGCACCACAGAGGATCTCGTGTGTTGACTTTGAAGACAATTAAATCTGCCTAAATTTCTTCTGAAAGTCCAACAATATTCAAGTATTCTATCTTCCATATTTTCAAACATTTTTACTTAGCTGGCAGAAAACAAGTCTCAGTTTCAGTCTGTGACCCTGAACTCTGGAGAGACCCCTGAAGTGACATACAGTTTTCCCGAGGCCAATGTTGGTGGCTTGGGACGGTATATAGCTCAGTGCTGTGATGACTGTTTTTACTTACTCTCCATCTGAATCATGTATTAACTTAACTTTGTTAAGTTATATGCCAGCTGCACACCTGACCTGCAAAATACTAGCATTGGGAGATCAGTGGAATGAATGATACAGAATTGACCTACTGACAATGTTCAAAGGTTCTGACACAGAATTGATTCATGAGTAAGTCTCAAGATCAATTTTCTGGATCCTTATTGTAGGATAACCTAGCTTCCAGTTAAATTACTCAAACTACAGTATCTTATTCAAATTTGTGCCTCATCATTTTTTTCCTACAGATAAATTAATAACATATTTAATAAAAATAAAAAGGCATATTTTTGCCAACCTCTAAAGAATTATTGCATCCTGGAAAATATGATTGCGTTTATTGGTATGTTCCCAAGTGACAAATGGAAGACCGCTGGGACAAGTTAAATGTTAATTCCATGATAGCAGGAGCATGGCTCTCTGCACAGCTGTACCTCATGGTCTATCAGAACCCAGCATACAGCAGGTGCTCAGTAACTGCTGAACACGACATGAACATAGTCATTTCAGTGGTTACAGCACTATCTTTATTTAATACATGTTTAGTCTAGCTGCTAAAACAATGTTGTTTGTTGGTTTCTTTTCCATTATAACTTCTCCCAATATCTACAACTATTCACACATTCAACTGACAGCAAATAAGTATCAGAGACTGTATGACGAGATGACAGGCTATCCACTCAAAACAAACTTTATTATCCTAAATTCTTCTCTGTTAAAAATAAATATGATTTCATCTGTGCCTGTTATCTACTCATAAGCCTAAGCACAGTTAGAGAGGAAAAAGAAAATCGTCTCTGAAATGTCTCCCATTGTCACTATACCTTTTATGACTGAAGACATCTTCTTATTCTGCAAACTGATGAGCTGAATTTTATTAAGAGAGATTTGTGGCAAGACTCAAGAAGATTTGTGTAATATTCTCTCCTGTACTAAGAAAAGATCTTCCCATTCATCATCAATGGTTGATAAGAAGTGCTGTTTTAACAACATTTCTGATGATGAATGAGCATATCCTTCTTTCATATTAAAATAAATATTAAAAAACAATCTTCCTGAATCATGGAAGAAATCTTTCAATACAGTTTAATCATAGAGTGGAAGTGAGATTAGCAGAGGAAGGATGTATATGGAGAGTGGTGGCCCATCACACTGTCTATACTACACCCTCTACAATTACAGGACAGGAAAAGAGAAGTAACTCCCCATTCTGCAGTCCAACTAAGACACTAATATTGTTCATTTGAAATGTATATTTCTGTCATACATTGGAAAATAAGAGGAAGGCATTAAGCCCTAGTTAATTATTCTCACATGAAAGAATGTCCTCGGGAAACCCACAAGCCCATTCCACTTTACAGTTCTTTAGTTCATAGGTACAGAAATCAGTGTTAACTCCTTTTAAGAGTATGTGCAGCAATCTGACTTATTTAAGCTTCAGGGCAGTCTACTAAAAGGCAATTTTTTTTTTGAAACTAGGACTTGATCATGATTAGTTCTTTTGTTACATGATTGAGGAAGGATAAATGGGTGGCCATAGGATGCTATTTAATGACTCTGAACATTTTACATACTCTGAATAAATGTCATTTTGAAATAGCTGTGACAATAGTGCTTCACTTGGGCCCTTAAAGCATTTCCATTAAACATCTCATTTGGAAAGAAAAAGTCAAGTTATTTTAAATCTTACTAAGCTACAATTAAGATGATGATTTCATCTCAGTGCAAAATACTGGCTGGAGTTTGGGGATGAATTAAAACATAGACATAAGCTTCTAAATACTTTATCCTTCCTTTCTAAAATCCGCCTTTCATTTAGAAAAGAATTTTTCTAGGTTTAATAGGTATATAAGCTTAAAATGTGGTTGTTAGTCCAACAAATGTAGACGTTTTACAGTTGAAATTCTATCACTCCAGATCCATTCATGTGACAATAATAGAAAATTCTGCTAATGCTGGCTCAGTGTAGGGGTTGGCATACTTTGTATGTAAAGCCACATATAATAAATATTTTAAGCTTTGCAGTCCATATGGGCTCTGTCACAACTACTCAGCTCTTCTATTATAGTGAAAAGAGCCATAGGCAATATGTAAATGATCGTGGAAATTGTGTTCCAATAAAACTTTACTTACAAAAACACATAGTGGACTGGATTTGGCTTGCAGATTGCTCTTTGCCAACCCATGACTCAATCTATAAGAATATTTCCTGTTTATTTACAATGAAATTTGAATATTGGAAATTTGGGCGTTTATTCAGCAGCTCTATGAGTCTGACCACTGGGTCCAATGGCCTTTGCTACTTAAGGCCTATTCCACCTAATCCCAAGATGGCTGCTAAGGCTCTAAATACTTGATCCTAAAATGTCCTTCTAAACACAGAATGCATGAGTGCTGTCAAAGCAGAGAGTGAGCCTTCCTCATAGTCTTCCTCTCTTTGATAAGGAAAAAACTTCCCAGAATATTTCCCTTATATCTCCCTAGTCAGACTGGGTCATAAGCCTATGTGTTGGCCAATCATTTCCAAAAGGGGATAGAGGAGGCATGATTAACTGAAAGGGGCTGGTCTTATTACCACTGAAAAATATGGAGGTTCTGTCACATGGACGAAGACAGAATGGCTATTTTATAGGCAATCCACACTGTATCACACAACAGTAGTGAGGTTTGTGCTGGTTTGCTTTGTTTTACCAATTAAGACCTAAGATTTTAGATGGTGTTCAGATTCTGTTTTGATTCATGGATGGACGAAATAAAAATGACTCCTCTAGATCTTTTATTTTCTCCATTAAAGTTCTAAGTCTGGACTTGGACTGCATATATTTTAGGCAGATAATTTTATTTTTCTGGTCATTTGTCTCTGACGAATTTCCCACAGAAAGTGGGAAAGTATTTTTAAAGATCTTGGTAAATGGAAGAAAAAATCTTTTTTTAGAACCACACTCTCAACAAGTTTTCTATTCCTAAACAATTACAATTAGAAAACCTAAGTACAGAGACCCAATTCTGGTACCAGAAAAATCACAAATGAAGATGTGCATCAGCCCAGTTGGACTGCAGATTGTGTCCCTGCTCAGGTGTGGTCGTATCTGGAGGTCAGCAGAGTAGCTGCTCTGTATCTGTTCATGATAGACTCCAGAGAAGAGAACATTTCCTAAAGAAAGAGAAGTCAGGTGTAGAGACGTGGTCAAAATAAACCCTTTGCTGTTAGAAGGATTATCTATACTAACCAAGACATGATACCTCACTTGAGGTTATTCCTCAGTTTAACCCTATATGGACTCAAGGAGAAAAGGATCTATAACTAAAATTTGAGAGGATGATTTTATCTAAAACTGTGAAATTTTGGAGCACAAAGTAGAACAGCAAAGACAGAAGTGATCTACTCGTGTCAGGTGGAGAATGCGAACCCACACCAAGGTCCAAGGACTCCAAAGAGCATGGTAACACTGCGGAGCCTCCAAAGCCCCAACTCATGAGCAAAGATGTAAGCAGCACCTGTCAAAGATACTGTGCCCAGAGGAGCTAGCAGTGGAGCATGGAGGTGACTCCGGTACCCAGTTAAGCTGTTCAGTACACAACAGAAGAAATGTTCCCAGTGAGATGCAGGCCACTAGGACAAATGGTGAGGCACACCTTCATGGCTATCTTGGGCCTTCGTAGCAAGGGAAAAGCTGGAGCAGAGGAAAAGAAAAAAGTATACACCACAGAGGGCAAATTTGTGAGCACATGCATAGGATCCCCTAAGAACTCCAAAAAGATCTCAGGGGACTCTCTCAATGGCAGAGGTGCTGCAATTGAAAATGATTCCAAAATACGACTTGTTAAAGCTAATGGGGTCTTCCTTATAAAATTAGACTGATATGGCTAGAGAAAGCACAAAATGCCAGCATAAAATGGAGCTCAAAAAAGAGAAATTAACTCACTAATCCCTTTTTTTGTCTTCTAATAATCTGCATATGTAATTGCACCACAACTGGTTAAAAATGTTTTCAAATAATTCAAATTATTAATCTCTTTTGGTATAATGCATACAATCTAGAATAGATAGAGGTCTAACTAATATAACTT
The DNA here is from genome assembly GCF_007474595.2 of Lynx canadensis. NCBI lineage: Eukaryota > Metazoa > Chordata > Mammalia > Carnivora > Felidae > Lynx > Lynx canadensis. Next base: position 104,774,934 of record NC_044307.1, read on the forward strand.
CCCTGTATGTAGACTTGAAGGGGATTAAAATGTCTTCCTCCTCAAAAATGTTTTGGTCCTGACCTTGCCCATACCTGAAATTCTCCAGTCTACCCACAGACACTGACTGCTGTGTCCTCTCAAGTACGAAGCCCTGTGTCTGGCCATTCTAATCTTATTACACACTCCACTGGGTTAAGGTGTTGAAGGCCTGTGTTTAAATACAAAAGTTATGTGGAAGAGATAACACATTAAGCAGTCACATGCCATTAAGGCCTTAACTCATCAGATTAGTCTCAGTCACTCAGCAAGACCCTTCAGGAAACTAAATATGGGCAGATATATGCATTTCGATGGAGTAGTATAAGCGATCACTTCATTTTTAGGATAGGATGTTTACAGAATTGGCAGAACATATGCTTCTTTGTCATTAGTCTTTCTGCTTTTGCAGTATCTTGATCTATATCCGGACATTCTAGTAACTCTCTCTCTCTCTCTCTCTCTCTCTCTCTCTTTTTAATTTTCTAATACACACATGAACACAAATATGCCCATACTCAGGTCAGGGCATATAGTAAGACATTTTGCTTTAAGAAATCTTGAGCAATGCAGAAGCTAGAGGTCAATCCAACTTATAAGTTTTTGTTTTTTTTTTTAATTCTAGTTTTACTCTGAACAGCTATTGTACTAGTTTTGTTATCCACAGCTGTTATTTATTGAATGCTTAGGGTGTGATGGTCTTTGAGATAAATGCTTTAAGCAGCAGAACCTAGATTTGCATATCAATCCATCTGATTTTAAGGTATGAGAATTAAAAAAAAAATTAAGATCCATTTCTTAGCTGCAAAGAAAAAAGGAACCAGAAGCACAAAGCCTGAAGGTCTTTGTATCCTGCATTTCTGCTGCAGCCAAGTAACAGGGACTTCATTTTATTTATTTTTTTTCAATATATGAAGTTTATTGTCAAATTGGTTAGGGACTTCATTTTAAAAAGCAAGTGTTCTGTTTGCCACATCTAGCTGGCTGCCTTCATTTATATTACCTGCCTTAACTAGACCCATAAACATGTCAATTTGTAGAATTTCACCCCTCCTATACTGCCTCATACTCATTTATGATATGAGACAAACAGAATTCCCTATTATTTTGAGACACCACAGCTTATAAATCAGTAGCACTAAATACCATTCAAAAGTCTCGGCAGAGGGTAAATAAAATGACCTAAATCTACTGCTATTATAACTTCTTGGGAAGTAAGACCCATACTATGTTAGTGAAATTATTTTCAAATATCCATTATAACCCAAAAAAGTATAAAAACAAGAAAAGTAATATTGAGAAAAATCACTGCATCAAGTTTTATAAGACCATTGGAAACTAAGAGAATTCATTCTTCACATCTCCTTACTGTCTACTTATAAATTCTTCCAGTATCCAGAATCATCAAAGCTCGTCATAAAGCACACATCTGTGTTAGGATTTAGAAGCAAAATATTCTATGTTCAATATGTGTTTAAACTGAAAAAGTTTTAGTGTTTAAACTGAAAAAGTTTTAAACAGGAGCCAAATCATTAAGTCACCTTCTATAAAAAAACAAAGTTAGAAATTCTCATCAGAGGTACATAGAGTAATAGGGCAGTTAAACTCCAATTCTCAGGGGAGATCATTTGCTTACTGTAAATGATAATTTTGTGTGTCAATAAACATAGAGATAGCTACACAGTATGAAAACACGATGTTAATTAAGTCAATTCAGTGAGGGGTAAAAATCAAACCAACTGGCTATCTGGCATCAGTTATGCAAATTAATCTGTTGATTGGATTTTCTTACTGTTTCTATCAGTTGCTTTGTTATATTGTAGTCAGCCTATGATTTCCTCAGTGGGGGCTGAATGAAGCCTCTCTCCACCATGACTATGGGTCCAGAAACCAACACAAAATCTATCAGAGGAGGGATGTCTGGAAAAGTTTCTAAAAGGTTTTCCAAAAGCTAGTTAATAATCTGTAAAGAGATAATGAATTTTATACAGAACTGCTTAAGCAAAAACGTCATTCACCCATTCATACACTCATTTGTTTATATTAAAAAATATTGAACACCTCCTATGCTCTAAGCTTGTAGTCCCTTCCCTCTTGGAGTTTACAGTCTAATTAAGGGAATAATATTAACAAGAAAATATTAATCAAGCGCTGGTAAGTACCAAGAAACAAAATGACACTGAGAATACATAGAGAAGATCCCATCTAGTCCTGGAATTCTGAAAATGCTTCTCTCCGGAAGTGACAGTTGAGATAAATCTGATGGATAAATAGACCCTAAGACTTTCCCCACTGAGGTAACACTAATCCAAATTTCACTTAAAGTAGCCCTCATTCACATAATGGAGATTCTCTAGTCTGTACTACCATAAGGTTTCACTGAGTTATTTCTAGAACCCCCAGGAGTTCTCAACTGAGCTTTTTTTTAATTTTCTCCTTTTATGCTCTGAAAAGCTTCATGACATCCTTGCCTGGGTGGAAACCTTGAGAGTGGAAGCATCCTTCTGAGAGAACATTAGGTCCTATGGATCCTGTGTTGCAGTGACTCAGGAATACACAGCATCTCTGCATGTATCCAATGACCCCGAGATCCTCTTACATGGTCTATGTCTCTGTCTCTCTGACCTGACACAAGTCCAGAGTGCTGGACCAGGGCCAGTGACCACTATCTGGAAAAGTCCCAGTGCTGTCCTCCACATTCTCCTTTTTCTCTCTCCCTTTTTATCACCATCTCAGTTACCCAAGCAAATCTCCTCTTTCTCCCTCAGCCTAGAGTCCACTGCTCCTCCTAGTTCAACCTGCTTTCAAGTTCAACCAACAAACCACAATGGAGACTCATCAAAATTACATAAGTGGCTCAGATATCAATTCAGAGACAACATAGTCACCTCTAATATATGAGTTAATTACAGGTGAAGATATGTTTAACTATTTCCTTAATTAGCTCCTTTATCTTACGCAAACTGCGTCTTTCTATAGATGATGCCATATTCACTCCTCATGGAATTGAGTTTTTTTTCATTTTCTGGTCCGTGCCACCTGTGATGCTGTTGAAGAACAGCCAAAGAGTTCGATGTGCAGCAGTTTCTTGGTTGTTGACTGCTCGCTAACCACAAATGGCAGCACAAACTATATTTATAAGGAAATGAGCTATGTTGCCATGTCAGGTAGAGCAAACTGATAATAATTTTCTTTTTTTTTAATATGAAATTTATTGTCAAATCAGTTTCCATACAACAAACAGTTCTCATCCCAACAGGTGCCCTCCTCAGTGCCCATCACCCACCCCCCCCCCATCAACCCTCAGTTTGTTCTCAGTTTTTAAGAGTCTCTTATGCTTTGGCTCCCTCCCTCTCTAACTTTTTTTTTTCTCCTTCCCCTCCCCCATGGTCTTCTGTTAAGTTTCTCAGGATCCACATAAGAGTGAAAACATATGGTATCTGTCTTTCTCTGTATGACTTATTTCACTTAGCATAACACTCTCCAGTTCCATCCACGTTGCTACAAAAGGAGATATTTCATTCTTTCTCATTGCCACATAGTATTTGTGTGTATAAACCACAATTTCTATATCATCCACAATGGGGAAAAACTGAGAGCTTTCTCCCTGAGATCAGGAACACGACAGGGATGTCCACTCTCACTGCTGTTGTTTAACATAGTGTTGGAAGTTCTAGCATCAGCAATCAGACAAAAAAAGGAAATCAAAGGCATCAAAATTGGCAAAGATGAAGTCAAGCCTTCACTTTTTGCAGATGACATGATATTATACATGGAAAACCCAACAGACTCCACCAAAAGTCTACTAGAACTGATACATGAATTCAGGAAACTTGCATGATACAAAATCAATGTACAGAAATCAGTTGCATTCTTATACACTAATAATGAAGCAAAAGAAGGACCAATAAAGAAACTGATCCCATTCACAACTGCAGCAAGAATCATAAAATACCTAGGAATAAACCTAACAAAAGATGTAAAAGATTTGTATGCTGAAAACTATCTAAATCTTATGAAGGAAATTGAAGAAGGTATAAAGAAATGGAAAAACATTCCATGCTCATGGATTAGAAGAATAAATATTGTTAAAATGTCAATACTACCCAAAGCTGTCTATACATTCAATGCAATCTCAATCAAAATTGCACCAGCATTCTTCTCGAAGCCAGAACAAACAATCCTAAAATTTGTATGATGATAATTTTCTTAACTCTCAAGTGGGTCTCTTGGGTGACAGTCTAAAATGTAAATGTATTTAGTATGTAAAGTTTCATAATTATAGTATTTGTATTTGGTGAAATGATCTGCATTAAGCAAGGTAAAAACTTTAAATCAGTATTTTAAAATACTCTTTATGTTTTGTATCCACTGTTCATCTGAAGATTTGCTGATTTATTTGATTCCTAGGAGAGTCTAAGGCATTCCAGTTGGATTTTTTTAAGATATTGCTTAAGTACACCGCCCAACAAAAAATATTTTCCAGAATCTCCCAAAAAAGACACAAAGACAAATAAAGGTGAATATTTCATAGTATTAAGAAATTACTGTATACCTGGTTGCAACTTAATATTATGAAGCAATGAGCAATTAATCACACCAATACTGCGTGGGGCCATGAAGTTGGCAGAAATATAAAGTAAAAATATAACCTGTATTTGAATATTTTGAACATTATATTTCAAATGAAATATTTAAAACACAAAATAATGGTAGCTAGGGTGTATGGCTATAAGCCCAAGAGTATTATGTAATGAATGATGTCATTCAGTAAAGAAACAAAACCATCGATGTTCAGCTTCATTTTCCTATCTTATGTTCAAAAAAATAAATCTGAGTCCCATTTTCCCAATAAGTAAATATTTCCATTAATAACTCTACAAATCCCAAAGCCTGTGGTGAAAAAAAAAAAAAGCTATGTACAGTTCTCTGCTAATTAGCTGAGAGTACATAGCATTTCTCAAATTAATATTATGAATCTAAATTTTTTATTTAATCACTATTGATTATTTTCCTTTCCAAACACAAGAGTAGCATTAAAGAATGTTGTATGTGTTACTCAAAATTTGTCAGTAACAAGAAAATATTCGCTATGTGATTCAAGAACAAGAAAAGACAGATTATATACTAAAAGATATCCAAAGCAAAAAAAGAAAATTTCAATTTTGTTTGACATGATTTTTGATTTTCTAAATCTAGATACCAAATGATCAATAAACAGCTGAGGTTTGTTATTGTTTCCAAAATAAGAAGCTCAAGGTCAAGCAAATTGTTTTCCAATTGATTTTTGCATAAGCAGGTCCTATACAAACCTTTTCTCAACCTTCAGATAGCTGAAGACACAGAGAAACTAAGTAGCCTGAAATCTAAGGAGAGGTAGACCCCCAAAGAAACAACAGAAGGCCAGCCCTGGCTCACCTTTAGCAGAGTTCAGGAGTTAAAGATATAAGGAACCACAGAATTCAACAACAACTTATCTAAGATTGTTAACAAATTTATAGAAGCCAAATAGTGTGCAAGTATAGAAGCCATGGGGTCTGCAGACACAAGAGGAGTTTGCACTCTGGCTCTAATGCTCTAATGAGCATTCATGAAGAGACTAAGGATAAAGCAAGAGGCTAGAGAAAGCCTCCCCTCATTGTACTGTCCTGAAGGAGAGGAGCGGCCAAGAGCTACAGGAAAGTAACAAAGTCCTGCCCAGACTGCTCTCCCCTACGGAACAAATATCTTAAGTCACCGAAGAGGCAGGATACAAATGAAGACCCTTTGCAGCTGGAAAAGGGTAAAAAAAAATTTTTTTTAATATGAAATTTATCGTCAAATTGGTTTCCATACAACAAACAGTGCTCATCCCAAAAGGTGCCTTCCTCAATACCCATCACCCACCCCACTCCCTCCCATCCCCCATCAGCCCTCAGTTTGTTCTCAGTTTTTAAGAGTCTCTTATGCTTTGGCTCCCTCCCACTCTAACCTCTTTTTTTTCCTTCCCCTCCCCCATGGGTTTCTGTTAAGTTTCTCAGGATCCACATAAGAGTGAAAACATATGGTATCTGTCTTTCTCTGTATGACTTTTTTCACTTAGCATAACACTGTTCAGTTCCATCCACGTTGCTACAAAGGGCCAGATTTCATTCTTTCTCATTGCCACGTAGTACTCCATTGTGTATATAAACCACAATTTCTTTATCCTTTCATCAGTTGATGGACATTTAGGCTCTTTCCATAATTTGGCTATTGTTGAGAGTGCTGCTATAAACATTGGGGTACAAGTGCCCCTATGCATCAGCACTCCTGTATCCCTTGGGTAAATTCCTAGCAGTGCTATTGCTGGGTAATAGAGTAGATCTGTTTTTAATGTTTTGAGGAACCTCCACACTGTTTTCCAGAGCGGCTGCACCAGTTTGCATTCCCACCAACAGTGCAAGAGGGTTCCCATTTCTACACATCCTCGCCAGCATCTATAGTCTCCTGATTTGTTCATTTTTGCCACTCTGACTGGCGTGAGGTGATATCTGAGTGTGGGTTTGATTTGTATTTCACTGATGAGGAGTGACATTGAGCATCTTTTCATGTAAAAAATTTTAATATATATCTGGCAGATAAGCATGAAACAATCTTGGGCCAAGGATTCTATATCAATACTTTAATTTTTTTAAGGTTTATTTATTTTTGAGACAGAGTGAGACAGAGCATGAATGGGGGAGGGTCAGAGAGAAGGAGACACAGAATCCGAAACAGGCTCCAGGCTCTGAGCTGTCAGCACAGAGCCCAAAGCGGGGCTCGAACTCACAAACCGTGAGATCATGACCTGAGCCGAAGTCGGCCGCTCAACTGACTGAGCCACCCAGGCACCCGTCTATATCAATATTTACTAGGGCCAGCAAAGGGGCAGGAAATTCCCACATAAGAACCAGCTAAGCTACAAGTGGCTAGAATACTGATATAGTCCTATCCCTGGAACTCAAGAACACAGAGCCTGCCTCAGACTGAGACTATACCAGAAAACAGAAACCCTCCTTCTCTTTCTTCCAGCAGAGACTAGCAATCAAAGAACAAAAAACAATACCCGTGTATCTCCAGGGAGAAGCAAGAGAATGGACAAAGATCCAAGCATACAAGAAAAGCCACAGTCTGAGGATGACAGAGAAATGCTCATTCTATGCACATGGTAACACTGGAAGACTGAAGCTAATGGTTCAGTGAAGGCAACCATAGCCACATCAAAGCCCAAACTCAGAACACCTCCTGAAGAGAGTGGTTTAACTACTACATTAAGAATATAGTAGAAGAGGCAAGCGATTTATAGGCATAAACACTATTTACTTAATTCTATACTGTTCCAGCCAAGACCTCCAAAATTTAGTCACAAATTAAAGATATACAAAATGCCAAAGAACTAGACTCAGAGTTGATAAAACTATTGGAACTATCAAGCAGAAAATTTAAAATAATTATGATTAATACATGTAAAGCCATAACGTAGAGAACATGAAAAGATCAGGTAGACATTTCAGCAAAAAAGATGTAAACTACAATAATCAGTTGAAAATACTGAAAATAAAAAACACAGTAACAGAGATGAAGAATGCCTTCAGTGGGCTCATCAGTAGACTGAATATAGCTTTAAAAATCAGTAATTTGAACATAGGTTATTAGAAATTGCACAAACTTAAATATAAACAGAAACTTAAATACAAACAGAAATAACAGATTATTTATGAGCTATGAAACAACATGAAATAGACAACATTACCACAATTGGAGTTTCAAAAGGAAGAGAGAGAATGAGATTGAAGAAATGTTTTCTAAAGAAAATTTCTAAATTTCCAAAAAATGGTAAGAAATTTCTAAAAAAATAAAATAAGGTATCAAAACACAGACCCAATAAACTCCAAGAATCTCAAGAAGAAAAAAAATAATAACCCCCCCAAAAAACATTCTTAAATTCCCAAGATCAATGATAAAGAGAAAATCAGTATACATAAGACAGAAATTTGTTTTTTCAGTCCTGAGGCATTGAGTGGTGGCAGCCTGACCCACTGAAAGAGAAGGAGACAGCCTTGCCCTCCAAGGCCTGTGTCCTCTGAGCTTGTTTGAGGAGTGGAAGCCCTGGTCATTGCTGAAGTGCTTTGGGATCATTCTTTCCTCCTCTTGAAGAATAACACCCATGTGCATTGGCACCTGAATAGTTCTTTTGAATAAGAGAATAATAATAGCTCTATTAGAATCCAAGAAGTCCAACAGCCTTCCTTCATTCTGTCCCATCTCCATCCCCTTTAGTCCAAACTTGTAATGTTACTACTGGTGTAATCCTATAATTATTTTATCAAATGATGGTCCAGTCATACCCTTGGTGTTCCCTCCGGAACACCTTCTCTGTTTTTGCAGTATGGATACGCTGGGAATTTTCCAAATCTTCACATTTTGGTTCCTTTTTGCTTAACATCTCCTTCAATTTATCGCTCCTCTTCATTTTGCCATCAGTAGCAAGAAGAAACCAGGCCAGGGGTGCCCGAGTGGCTGTTGGTTGAGCATCCGACTTTGGCTCAGGTCATGATCTCGCAGTCCATGAGTTCAAGCCCCACATCGGGCTCTGTGCTGACAGCTGGGAGCCTGGAGACTGCTTCAGATTCTGTGTCTCCCTCTCTCTCTGTACCTCCCCTGCTCGCACTCCATTTCTCTCTCTCTCTCAAAAATAAACAAACATTGAAAAAAATTTTTTAAATTAAAAAAAAAAAAGAAATCAGGCCATATCCTCAGCACTTTGCTTAGAAATCTCCTCAGATAAATACCCCGGGCTGTCACTTGCAATTTCAACTTTTCACAAAACCTGGGGCACAGTTTGGTCAAGTTCTTTGTCCCTTTATAACAAGGATCACCATTCCTCCAATTGTCAATGTTCCTCAGTTCCACCATGAGATCTCACCAGAATCACCTTTAACGTTGTCCATATTCCTGCCAGTCCTTTCAAGGCATTGTAGAATTTTTCTAACAAAAACCCCTTCCAGCTTCAAAACTCTTCTAGTCTTTAACCATTACCCAATTCCAAAGCCCATCCTACCGTACTAGGGATTTGTTACGACACCACCCCATATCTTGTTACCAAAATCTGTCTTAGCTCAGGCTGCCATAACAAAGTACCACAGACTAGGTGGCTTCAACAACAGAAATTTATTTTTCACAGTTCTGGAGGCTGGAAGTCTAAGATTCAGTTGCCAAAGGTTTGGTTTTTCTTGATGTTTCTTTCTGGAAAACGCTTCTCTCCTTGGCTTATAGATGGCCACCTTCTTGCTGTGTCCTCACATGGCATCTTCTCTGTGCACATCCATCCCTGATACCTCTCCATCTTCTTAAATGGACGCCAGTCATATTGGGTTAGACTCCAAATCACCCTTAGGACCTCATTTACTCTTAATGACCTCTTTAAAGCCCCTGTCTTCTAATACAGGCACACTGGAGGTTAGGACTTCAACCTATGAATTTGTTGAGGACCCTCAGTAACACTAGCTGATTTCAAAACTGAGTAGAAAGCTATGGTAATTAAGACAGTGTTGTATAAGCAAAAGGATAGAGACATAGATCACTGAAATAAAATAAAGAGATCAGAAAAGATGCCTATAGCTCTGGCTAAATGGTTTTCGACAACGGTGCAAAGGCAATTCTGTGGTGAATGGCCATCTTTTTGACAAACGATGCTGGAACAATCAGATATCCATGTGTAAGAAAACGAACGTTGCACCACACACCAAAAGTAACTCAAAATGTATAACAGACTTAGAATTCAAAACCTGAAGATATAAAATTCCCAGAAAGAAAAAATTTTTCCCAGGAGAAAATTTTTGTCACCTTGAGGTAGACAAAACAATAAATTAATTAAATAGGAAAACACGACACAAAGAGCTTGATCACAGAAAAGTAAAAATTGATAAACTGAACTTCATTTAAACAAAAATCTGTTTTCAAATGAAACTAATAACAAAATAAAAATACAAGCCTGTTGGCTCGTAAGCTGGTCCCACGCAGGGAGGGCAAGGAGAGATCAAAAAGGCAGAGAGGACTGCGGGTTGGTAGGTTACAGGTTTAACAAGAAAAGGAACTTACCTACCAGGCACGTCTTCGGCGGCTGCAAAACAAGTGGATCTCCGATCTCCGTTCGCACCCACAAGAATCTTAAAAGTTTATATAGAGGCTTTGGGGAGCCTGGGTGGCTCAGTCCATGAAGCTGCTGACTGCAGCTCAGGTCATAATCTCATGGGTTCGTGAGTTTGAGCCCTTGCATCAGGCCGGGAGCTGACAGTGCGGAGGCTGCTTGGGATTCTCTCTGTCTCCTCCCTCTCTGCCTCTTCCCAACTCGCGCTTTCTCTCTCAAAATAAATAAACAAACGTAAAAAATTTATATAGAGGCTTTAACTGGGTTCAGTCATACATGCTGTTCAGAGCTTCTAAACAACACAGCACCACCTCAAGGCTGCGTCCTCGCAGCAGCTTCTGGGAGCCCAGGAAGCAAACAGAACACGTTCCAAAAACAGGGGAGGGGCTGAAAAGCTTCCAGGTGCCCGGATCTAGCTCACCGGTCAGCCAGCAGTCATGTCCCCTGGATGACCTCTTACAACAAAGCCACAGATTAGAATAAGATATTTGATGAACACATATCTGATGTGTGATATATAAAGACTAAATAAGAAGACGATTTAATTTTTTAGAGGCCACTTGGCTGGCTCAGTCAGCAGAGCATGCAACTCTTGATCTTAGGGTTATGAGTTCGAGCCTCCTGTTGGGCAGAGAGATTACTTTAAAAAAAAGAAGACACCTAATTTTGTAAAGGGGCCAAAACTTGAATAGACACTTAAACCAAAGGCGATACCGAAATGGCAAATAAGCACATGAAAAGATGGTCAATATCAGTAGTCATTAAGGATATCCAAATTAAAACTAAAATAACATATCATTACATACCTATTATGGATAAAACAACAATAAAAACTTGACAATACCAAAAAGGTGATGAGGAACTAGAACAATGGAAACACTCAGGTATTGCCAAGTGGAATGGAATATAGTATAATCATGTTGGGAAAAAGCTGCACAGTTTCTTTTAAAATTAAATAAATATTCACCATAAAACTCAGTATTTCCGCTCTTAGAGTTCCTTAAAGAATTTATTTTTTTTAGAGCAGTTTTACTTTCACAACAAAAGTGACAGGAAACGATGGAGATTGTCCACATACCTCATAAATGGGAAAAAAATATTGGTACATGTGGCAACATCGATCTATCTCAAAAGTATTGTGCTAAATAAAAGAAGCCAGACTCAAAATTACATACCATACGATTCCCAAATATGATATCTGGGGATAAAGCAAAGCTATAAGAAAAAAATCAAGTGGTTGCCAGGGGACGTGTGCACTGGAAGTCAGGAGGAACCATGACAATGGAATATTTAGGGGCTGTGGGGGGAGATGGAAGTGTTCTTTATCTTGACTGTTGGGTTCACCTGTCTAAAAAAAAAAAAACGTAACTGGGGATCCTGGGTGGCTCAGTCGGTTAAGTGTCCAACTTGGGCTTAGATCATGATCTCACGGTTCCTGGGTTTAAGCCCACATCGGGCTCTGTGCTAACAGCTCAGAGCCTGGAGCCTGCTTCAGAGTCTGTGTCTCCCTCTCCCTCTCTGCCCCTCCCCTGCTTGTTCTCTCTCTCTCTCTCTCTCTCAAAAATAAATAAACATTTTTAAAAATTTTGTAAAAACTCACAGAACTATGCATTAAAAATAGTGAACTTTATGTTAACTTTTTTCAATAAACCTCTCTGGGGGGATTTCAGAATGAATTTTCTCATCTAGGTAATAACCACAGCTAATATTTTGGCTGCTTCCTTTTATTTCTGTGTGTGTGTATGATTATCCACAATAATTCTGTGTTCAGGACTTAACACTACATTAAGAACATTTTCTCATCTTTAAATCATCTTCCTAAATGTCATTTTTTTTTAATTGGGTAGCAGCGTGCCTGGGTGGCTCAGTTAGTTAAGCCTCCAACTCTTGATTTCAGCTCGGGTCAGGATCTCATGGTTTGTGAGTTTGAGCCCTGCATTGGGCTCCATGCTGACAGTGTAGAGCCTGCTTGGGATTCTCTCTCTCTCCCTCTCTCTTTATTCCTCCCTTACTCCTCTCCCTCAAAATAAATAAGTAAACTTTTAATTAATTAATTAATTAATAATAAATAAATAACAAAAATTGGGTAGCATCAAATTTCATGTTAGAGGAAAAAAAGTGTAAAAATTTTTGTTAATTAAGTTATTACTAAATGATACATGAAATGTTTAAGAATTCAATTGCTACACAAATATTAGTTGTACATATGTTCATTTTTTTTCACTCAATCATTCAACAAACACATACTGAGCATTACGGATAGAAAAGAAAATGAAATTAAATGGAAATTCATGTGTTCAAAGATGTAACTGAGTAGCGAAGACACAGAAAATCCAAAAACTAATTATAATCCTAGAGACATATGTTATAATAGAGGTATAAAAAAGTGTAATTATTTATAATATTATTCATAAATTACTATAAGACTTTCATGGTGAATCATTTTATACACTTAATCACCATTATGTTTAATTGTTTTTCAGATTTGCATTTATATGCCTGTATTAATGAGATTTTCCTTGGTCATGGTGATTCTGGTCACTCTTGCTTTGAAAATATTCTGTACAAACCAATGATATGCAGGTATAACATTAACATGTCATTCATTAATTATTTTTTCTTGTGTCAGTTTTGAGCCACAACTCTTTCTAATGAAAATTTCTTGCTCCTGAGTAGGTTTCCCCCTGGTTTGGAGACAAGGTGACCATGAGCTAGAAGGACCCAACCCTTGGTGGGGCCTTTCCATTTTCATCAAAAGTCAAGTCTTCTGTCCAATAGTCTATGTTTAAACCTTAATTGGCAGCATAGAAGCAATATTTTATTTTATGCCTTACCACGAAGTTGAAGTACCCTCTGAAACAATGTATTTTACCCCAAGTCCAAACACACACACACACAGACACACACACACACACACACACACACACACACATTGTTCGTTCATCCATTCTTCTGAGTAGTCTAAACCTCCTCTCCAAATGAAGCTGTTCCAGAGATGGCACTGTGTTTGGACTACATTGTTGGGGGTGCTTAGAATTTCACTGGGGTAGTCCTCCCCTAACTTGCTCTGTTTCTTCAGCTGCCATGCAAAATAAGAAGCACATGGATGCTGAAGTATAGATTATTATCAAATATTGTAAGGAACCTGCTTATATAAGTCATCTAGGACTGCCATAACAAAATACCACAGAGTGAGTGGCTTAAACAAAAGAACTTTACTTTCTCATGGTTCTGGAAGCTAGAAGTCCAAGATTAAAGTGTCTGCAGTTTTCATTTCTTATTAGATCTCTCTTCTAGGTTTCCAAGTGACCATCTTCTCACCGTGTCTTCATGTGATCACTCCTCTGTGCATAGGCATGTCTGTGTCCTAATCTATTCTTAAAAAGACATCAGTCATAGCAGATTGAAGCCTACTAATTTGGCCTTTAACCTTAATTACTTCTTTGAAGGCCCTCTCTCCAAATGAATTCACGTTTGGAATTACTGGGAGTTAGGACTTCAACCTATGAATTTTGAGGGGATACAATTAAGACCATCACCGCAGCTATGACATTTATCAGAGCTGCTACTGAAAAAAGTGTTCACTATACGCTCATAAAGAAAACATATTCCTGATTTCAAATAAAGCAATGTGTTATTCCCTCTGAGGAAGTGGTCGGTTTTCTCAGTAACTGTGAATCATGTAACTGGTCACGTTTTGCACTTTGCTTTGACCTAGGAATCCTAGGCTCAATTTAAGTAAATGTATTCTATTTACTCTATTGTCTCAATTTAAATTGCAACTTTACCCAGGTTTCACTCAATTCATTTTGCCTGCAGTGTCAGAATCTTGATTCTTACCACTTTTTTTTCTCTTTTATGGAAAGCAGTACACAATACGATATCCTGGGAAGCCAGATTAAATTAATAAATGGTTGGGACATTATTCAGCAGATGTTAAAAATGCCTAACATCTAAGTGACCACAGGTGACTCTGTCTGACTTTCCGAGCTGTGGTGAAGTCCCTGTACGTCTCCGTAGCACGTCTAATGAAAGCACCATTTCTATGGCCCAGTTGTCTTCTCTACTCAGTAGATATTTATTGTCTTTAGGTCACAACTTCCTCTGAAACTCTGAAAGTTATAAAACCTATTCCCGATCAAAAGATAGCACAGGGTATGTGCTGATTAGGAATATAGATCCAAGGGCCAGACTTCTGAGTTCAAATGCTGGCTTGACCCCTTGGTAGTTGTGACGCCCGAGGCAAATTACATAAAATCTTTGTATGTCATTTTTCTCATCTGCAATAGAAAGATAATGGAAATATTGACATCCTAAGGATGTCATGAGGACAAAGTGGATAGAAATTCATAAAATGATCAAACCAGCTCTAAAGAAATAGGTACTGCTCAGGCACTGTTAAGTCTTATCAGCCCAGAAAAATACACTCCAAATTTGCATATCATTTCAGTTTTCACAGATTCCTTGAAGCTCCTCCCTCCCACCATACAGTCCTGGGGTCCATGAACCCCAGTTCATAATTCTTACTCCATATGTTTTGTCATGAGCAATAGATACAATTTAATTTAACTCATAAACACACAGTGTTTCTATTTTTCCTTTAATGTCTGTTGTGCATCCACAGAATATTTAGCAAAGAAGTGCCAAAGTATGACAATGTTGTTTTTGGGTTTATTTTACTTTCTTAAAAAAGAAGTCCGAAGAATAAATCATTGGTCCAAATGCCATTGGACTGTAGAGTACCTTTGGCCATGTGTTTTGTTTTGTTCTGTTTTGATTGTTTTGTTTTTCTTTTCTGGGAAATGATATCAGGTAATACAGTTTTCTTTCATCTTGTTCTTTCACATTTAGTGAGCATCTCCTTTGTAAAGTTAGTCAGGTAAAGAGAGAGGGAGAGATAAATTGTTGGGTTTTCCCAAGCTAAGACTCAGTGTGATTTGTGACCAGATCAATGAAACCACAGAAATCGGTGTTGGTTATGATGGCAATCAAAAGGATAGACTAATTGTTCTTTGTGCTGGCTCCCCTGACATATATGAGCAGTCTCAGGCATCAGATTTCCAAATACAATTTATACTAGCATAAACTCTCTACCCTTTTATTCACCCAAAGATTGTTAAAGGTACCATTTGCATATATCTTCATGCATGTCATTATACAAAATAAATGGAAATATAAGAAATGTTAAGCTAAATTCTGTCTTTTCTTGTTAAAATAGAATTGTTGTTAATATCATTTTTTCACCATTCTCCCACATGACCTCATCCATGCAGCCTAAAAAGTTTGGGGCTGAGTAAAAAGTGAATTGGGTGTACTTGATATGAACAGTCAAGAGGGGAAAATCCTTTACACAGAAGCTTATATTTTGTAATATAAAAGCTCTGCATTCCTCTATTACTGTGTGCTAAAAGGACTCTCTAGTTTTCAAATAATTTTGCATTAGCTTTGGTTCAGCAGTGATGTTCTTTTCTTTGAAGCAGCTTGCCCACAGCTCTTTAAGCCTTCATGTGTAAATTAAAGAGAATGAAAAATAGCCAGCAAGCAGCATCTTAGAGACCTTGACACTCCATCATCATTGCCACAAATGTCCTCATTAAATTTAATTCATTGATGTTCCTGGTCTAAACTATTTTTTTTTCCTCCTGAGACTAAAGTATATGGAATATTTATTTTCTAAACCAAATTTATTAATAACTGATCAGTAAAAGAAATCTTTAAATTTCGTTAGGTAACAAAGGTTTATAGAAACTTCAACAACCATAGAAGAATTTTCTACATGGGCACAGCCTTAGTCATTCCTGCTTCAATTTAACTCTGGTAAATGCAACATATTTAGAACAATCTCATCAAATGTTAAAAAATTTATTTGTAATAAAATAAACTGAGCAATGGCATTAAATAATTGTTTAAAGGATTGATATTAGTATTTTAGTAAATTATATAAAAATGTTATATTTTCCTTTATTATTTGAGGGAAAATGGTAAAATATCAATGAGTTAAGAGAAAAAAGTCTACACTCATATTTTCACTGCAATGCATTCTAGAAGAAATTTAACTCAATTGTAAACACACTGGCATATTGAAATTATACCTTCTTTTTTTATGTTTATTTATTTATTCTGAGAGAGAGAGAAAGAGTGTATGCAAGCAGGGGAGGGGCAGAGAGAGAGAGGGAGAGAATCTCAAGCAGGCTCCATGCTGACAGTGGGCTCAAACTCACCAACCGTGAGATCATCACCTGAGCAGAAATCAAGAGTCAGACGTTCAACCAACTGAAATTATACCTTCTGAAAAAAATAGTTACACATATGCTAGGATAAAGATGGAGGCAAATATGGAGGGAGGATGGCTTCACTGCAGCTCTAGGAAGAAATGGGATATTAGATCCAAGATTACAAAACCTGGAAGCTTGACAAAATCAGAGGTGAGTAAAAACCACTGAAGTATCTATCAAAAGATGAATGGATAAACAAAATGTGGTATATATGCACAATGAAATATTATTCAGACATAAAAGGAATGAGGTTCTGATATATGCTACAATGCGAATTAATCTTAAAGACATTATGCCAAGTAACATAAGCCAGTTACAAAAGGACAAATGTTCCATGGTTTCACTTATATGAAATATCTAGAATAAGAAAACACGCAGAGACAGAAAGTATATGATAAGTTCCCAGGGGCTTAAGGGAGGGGAGAATGGGGAGTAATTACTTAATCAGTTTCTGTTTGGGTTTGTGGAAAATTTGGGTAGATGGTAGTGATTATTGTACAACATTATGAAGATAATTCCACTGAAGTATACTCGTAAAAATGTTTAAAATGATAAATGTTATATTTATTTTATCAGTTTTAAACAATGGATGTATCCCCTATTCCCTCTCCCACATACACATGCACAAAATGCAAGTCAGAGGCATCAGCAGATAATACATATTAAGAACTTAGCATGGAGATAATGTGTGTACCTGGCACATGGTATATATTCAATAAACACCAATTGTTTTTAAAGAGGAAAAAAGAGAACTTCACCTTTAAAAAGATGGAGCCTACAGGATGGAAATGGAAATTCATTTACATTTGCTTGCTTTCCATACCTTCCACAGGATGGAGCACAGAGCTTTCAACTAGTAGGCAGTTGGTATATGTTTGCTGAGTGACTGAGTGATCTTGGGCTTAGTTACCTTGAAGGGGTTAGTGTCACCTCTGCGTTCATAAGGAAATAGCCTAGTAATGTTAAGTAATAAAGAATGACTAAGCCATCCGTAAAATAATAATAATAATAAATAATTTAAAAAGCAGTAGAGAAATAATTGTAATTCTAGATTTATGGAAGTACAGAATGTTCCAGCTAAAAATAGGAACTTTATTGTAAATTCAATGAGGAAATTGAGGTCAGGAACATAAAATGAAAAGGAATGAAAAGAAAATCAAGTAAAAATGAGTTAGGTGAGGCCAACAAGAACCATGCAAACATCTTCTGTCTTTATTAGTATCATGGATTCAGAGAGCATTGCCTTACGCTTCTCCTGAGCCTAGCACACTGCTTTGTCATATTGCACGAAGTTATTAGTAATACGTGTCGATCAGTAGATTCTGGTATCTGTTCATGAGCTAAAGGGGCATACTGCAAATAGGAGAGGCAGAAGTGTAAAATGTCCAATTCTTTGCCTAACATGTTCAATTCCTATTAGACAACATTAAAAATAGGAATCTCGGGGCACCTGGGTGTTTCAGTTAAGTGTCAGACTCTCAGTTTCATGAGTTTGAGCTCCAAGTCATGCTCTGTGCTGACAGTGCAGAGCCTGCTTGGGATTCTCTCTCTCTGTCTCTGTCTCTCTGTCTCTGTCTCTCTGTCTCTGTCTCTCTCTCTCTCTCTCTCTTTCTGCCCCTTAACCGCTCATGCTGTTTCTGTCTCTCTCACAAAGTAAATAAATATATTTTTTAAAAAGTAGGAGTTTCTATATAGTCATCTGAACAAGGTTGGTTTATCCTTCTAGTTTATAGATATAAACCTTTGAAAAAGCAAAATCACAAAGGGAAGATCTACAGTTTAAGAAAAAATATATTGTGGTAACCATCCTTTATTAATGGTAACTGTATCCTATGTTGGAATATAGTTGCTATTTTCTTTCCAAAAGCATGCTAAACAAACAAATCAAATACCCCTACAGGCCTCACCAGAACTACTAAATAAACCATGACGGCAGCATATGAAATAAACAAACCAAATTAGAAGAGAGGACAAAAAAAATTAAATGCTGTGGATAAAAGTTAGAGACACAAGGTAGAATCGGGCAATATATAGACTACATTTCTTTCTCTCAAGGACGTAGAACCAAAACAATACAGCCTTTGTCTATAGTACTCTAATTTTAATAGAATATTTGAACTTTGTGACAATTATATGCATTACACTAGAAAATGAATAATTTTATCCTTGAATTTTCTATTTATAACGGATTTTCCTTTTTTATACCTATGAATGTTTTTACATTCAGAGACTCAGTTTTTAACATGAGAATAAATTTTAAATTTTAATTTGTAATTATTCTAAAAATATCATTTGACAAAAAGAAATTTGTTTTTATACTCAGATTTGTGGGGGAGATAATTTCTTTTAAAATTCATTATATTTTATCAAAACTTACAATTATCATTTATAAAAATTACACTATAAGACAGCACACTCCTCTCTTAAAAATAAACTATAAATACTTTAGCTTTGCCTAAAAGTGATGGAATGAGCAAAATTATTTTCCCAATACCTTTTTAACCCTGTGACTAAGTAAGATGATCGTGTATATTCTTCAGATATTACCTATCATATATTCCATCTTTTCCACAATGATCCCATTAATGTAATTATTTCATGTACTTCTAGATTAAGTTGACGATAAAAAAGCCTATTAGAAATTGCTTATTTATTTATTTCATTAACATTTATCATGCAGTTATTTTGTCTATGTGTCAAAACCAGCAATTGGGAGGTGCTTGAGTAGCTTAGTCAGTTAAGTGTCCGACTTCAGCTCAGGTCATGATCCCACAGTTCATGAGTTCGAGCCCTGCATTAGGTTCTTTGCTGACAGCTCAGAGCCTGGAGCCTGTTTGGATTCTGTATCTCCCTCTCTCTCTGCCCCTTGCCTGCTCACACTCTGTTGCTCTTTCTCTCTCTCTCAAAAATAAATAAAAATTAAAAACTTTTTTAAAAAACCAGCAATTGGGTAGGCCTGGGTGACTCAGTCAGTTAAGCATCTGACTCTTGGTTTCAGCTCAGGTCATGATCTCACAGTTTGTGAATTCAAGCCCCACATCAGCCTCTACACTGATAGTGAGGAGTCTGCTTGGGATTCTCTCTCTCCCTTCTTCTCTCTGTCCCTCCCCCCGCTCACTCTCTCTGTTTCTCTCAAAACAAATGAATAAATTTTAAGAAAAATTTTTTAATTAAAAAAACTATTTAATTACAACAAGCCCACTATGTACTATAAATTCAATATAAAACTTTAAGTAATATAAGTCATCAACACAGCATTGAAAACTTTATTTTTACTGCCTCATAAACAATATTTATATTTATTTTTATACAAAAATATTTTTTTTCTCATTATACTGTCTTGGTAAACCAAACCAAAAAGAAGTTTTTCTCAGGATGCCAAGTATGATTCAAATTCTCACCATTCATCTGAATTGATAATTTGATATTTCTTTGAACAACAAATGTATTGGGGGCATATACTGAATGTCAGGCAGGGTAGGTGCAAGGGGTGCAAGGATGATACAGAAGATCCATGGTCCAACCTGCATCACAAAGAAGTTCACAGAACTGTGAAGAGGATGTTCATCATTCCCTTCCTTGGCTACAACCGGCATAATCTGCCTGGAGCTATAACCACTTCAAATCTAAAGTTTTGTCTGGTACTTTGCAGTCGCCCTAGTCTAGCATTTGTCATGTTACCATGCTCTCATCCTTGATATCTACTGTTACTTCCCTGATACCGACTGTGTAGCCTGTCTACAGTTCAGAACGTGGCCTGATTAAGATTCTAGATGTTGCTTTGTCTGCCTTTTGAAACGCCCTGTTCCATCAATAGGCTAAGCTGGACATCCTTGATATCCACTGCTTTCCCCCCCTTCCCCCAGGTACCTGCCACTTACATTTTAAGACATCAAGCTCCATCAAACTAACCACACCAGTATGCATTTCCTGAACTACAGCCCTCTGTTGTTTGTAACATCCCATCAGTCAGTCTTTTTCATGGCAGTGTGGGTGGGAGAAAGAAATATTTTTCATCTAGTCATTTCCTCCACAGAAGGAAATTCTACCTGAATAAAAATTCCATCCTGGGTCTGAATAAAAAGCTTCAAGAAGCCTACGACTTTTTGTTCTCTCCTGAATGTCTTTTTAATCGTTCTAAACAATAGTTAACACATTTTTTTTTCAAAATATTACCTTGAACCTTTCCAAACCCAACTTTTTATAAATGTAAATAAAATTCAAAGTGATCAAATGACTTTTCCAAGGTTGTAAGTAACAGCAGAGGTAGGATTTTTTTTTTTACCTGTAACATTGGCATTCCATGATCAAAATCAGACTTAAAAGAAAGGCCAGTTAATGAACTTGCCAAAGTTTTATTACTTGGTGGCCAGAACTTTGATCTTTAAGATAGAACGTTTATAAAAAATTATCCTCAATGTATCTAACCAATTATACTATAACTGATTATATATCTCAGAAGTTTCTGATTTTTCCTAGGTAGTGTGCAAGATAATATGCTTAACACAGACATTTGCTGTATAATAAAGAAGAGAACAAAAGATGTTTGTAGGGAAAATGTAGTCAAAACAAAAAATTTGTATGTCTATATATTTTTTGATCATCATTTCCCATATAAGCATAAAACATATATTTTATATACATACATGTATGCACACACACACACACACACACACACACAATAGCAAGTACAATGTCTTAGATCCTAAGATGTTAAAATAATCAGCATTCCCTAACCAAGCTATCATTGTGGATTTGCTATAAAATGAAATTAATTATATTAGCCCTCCCCAGAAATTCACCAATTATAGGGCCCACTGAAAATGGTTTAATAGCAAATCTTAAAGAATCAATACAACCAAGTGGCAAAAAATTCCTTCTAAAATACAAGATCTGAATTCTGAACATGTAACACTGGCGGTACTATCTGACATCCATATGAAAGAGGTTTCGCCCCAAATATGCAGCTCATGCTGTGACAGTGACAGTGATGTGCACTGTGTAATGTCAACTCAAGAGGAGAGGCCACAGCAGAGTGGAAAAGACTCCTTTCAACATGCATTTCATGGCACTATGAAATCGCTTAAGAACCTTGACTGGAAAGTGACTGAACAATAGGCCAGACGTGACACTTGCTTTTTGGCCGTTTAATGAAAAGAATCTAATAGGATGTCTATCTATTTGGTTAAAAGGGCAGATTCACTCATTTTACCTTTCCATATATCCAAATATTGGTCATGCTTTCTGTATACTCTGTGGAAAATAATATATTTGTCGAGAAACATCTGTCATCATGTGGAAAAATATCACTTTAACCACCTCGGTTCCTCTGTGAGAGAGTGCCGTTGTGGAAAACAGGCCGGTCGGGCTCTGAACCAAATATTTAATAAAAGAATACAGCCATTCTAGTCAACACCAAGAACTTAATTATAAAATACTTTTTTTGTACTATTGCTAACTGGTGATTATCCATTAGTTAATGGCTATTCCAATACTGTGACCTAATTTATTACACCAATAGTGGAGTCCCTTCCTTGTGACCTGCAAGCCCTCATATGGTAGTCATCTGCCACCATGCCTTTAAAAGCCCAGTCCTGGTGTGTCAGGTGAGATTTATGCTTCTGGCACAAGACTGTAACTACCACTACTGGAGTAAAGCCTTCTTAACCAAGTATCTCAGGGGAAACACGCTTCTCATCAAGTTCCTTTCAGCTCCATGAAGTGAGCCAGAAAGATTAGTGACCTTTATAAATTTGAAGGTCACTTGGGGGAAATTCTTTATTTTATTTTATGCAGTATTTATTGTATGACTAAAATGCAACCACTGGTAAAGCCCAACAGCTATGTTCTTACAATACTACTTTGGAATTAAGGAAATAGTTTTTTAAAAATATTTTGTCATTTTGAATTACAGAAAAAAAAATGCCTTTGTGTGTCTCTAGGTATGGATGAGCATTTCATCTTACCAAAATCACTATCTTCTTCAAGGACACTATCTTGACCCAATTGTACTACCTCATGCATGAAGGGGGACTCACCTCATGCAAGTCCACAATTCTCATGGTTTCTTCGATAAGAAGAGTTTATTAATTCATTTATCACTTTGTTATCTTTGACATCTTTAATTTCTCCTATTAATGATACTCTTCATGGACATAAAATGTGACCAGATTTGGAGGAGTGGCCATTTTATGAGCATCGGATGTCTGTTTTTCCATTTCTCAACAGATGCATATTAGAAGAAAATGTCAATACTGTGTCATCTCTAGTTCAGATTTGTAGGCAATAAAGCTCTATGTGTGGGAATTTTACAATCTGGCAGGTAGACTAAGCTTCCATATCAATAAATCCAGAAGGCTTACCTGGTAGAGCTCCCCAGTCCCTGTGGCTTAACGAGAGTCTCAGAGAAGAGAAAATGCCTCCCAGCAGCCCCATCATTAGCTTGCATTCTCATTGTGGTTTTCTCCTTCTACTTCCCTGCAGTGATCACAATATAACTGGAAATGCAGAGACAGCTTCTTGTGAGAAATGGTTTAGGGCCTTCTGTTGTAGAAGCAATCATCTACAAATCTTAACGATTTGCTTCTCCACAAGTGAGAACATTAGCAGGTATACTTTGGAATACAAGAGAAAAAACAAACTTTTGGCTGAAATTATTGCTTTACTAATTTACTTAGATCATAGATTTTCAGCTAAAACAAACTAACTTACTCGCTTTTTTACTCTTGGCAAGGAAAAACAAAAACAAAAACTAACTCAAATCACATCTTTTCTTAGCAGTTTGCAATTTAATTAATTTAATTAAAATAAATTAGTTTTAAATTTGGAGTTGGAATTTTGCAGGGATGCCTGGCTGGCTCAGTTGGCTAAGTGTCTAACCTTGGTTCAGGTCACGATCTCACAGTTCATGGGTTCAAACCCCACTTTGGGCTCTGTGCTAACAGTGCAGAGTCTGCTTGGGATTCTCTCTCACTACCTCTCTCTCTCTGCTCCTTTCCTGCTCTGTGTGTGTGTGTGTCCCAAATAAATAAAGAAAGAAAGAATATTGCAGATGGCCACCTTCTTTGTCATTTGTGTCTCTTGGGTGCTTATTGCCTTCTGCTGTATGCTACACACAGAAGATGGGGCACTTATTGAGGGGAATATTTTAAAATATGAGCTTTAGTCCTGAAAATGATGAAAAGAATATTTTACAATGTATTCACACAAATTATTTTTTATATAAATAGATAAAGTTTGAGGACAATCGCTTGGCTGAAAGCATCTATTGCTCAGGGTGATGTGGTGGGAGAGAATCCCACAGCCCCTCCTGCCTCCTTTATACCCAGGATCAAACAAGAAGTCTTTGATTTCTGGTTACAATTGTCATTTGCCTGTTCTGGTGTTTTTCAAATTTTGCCTCACAATTTGGGTTGACCTCTGCTTACTATGACTTCTATTTCTGAGTGCTACAATTATGACTGTGTCCTCAGGAGATTTCCTTGTGTCGAACTGTAACTCAATTTGCCTCTCTAATAGTTCTACGGTGTTGAGACAAGATAAATATGAACAAGAAGGGCAGAAGCGTTTCCTCTCTTCTGGTGCTGGCTGAACTGGAAGAATTCCTGAAGGAGCTTGCAATTACTCATGTAATCCTGAGAAACTATACCTTTTAAGAGCTGGAAAAATTAAGAACCCTGGATGTCTCCAGCCAAGATTTTCATAGGATTAGTTTCATCACAATGGAAATTCGAAAATAGCAAGAGCCAGACCAGTCAGAGTTGTAGACTCCCTTCAGGCTGCATCAAACTCAGTGACAAACTGAACTTAGATATCACCCACACTGCATACAGTTAACCCAAAGGTGGAATTGTTTAATCTTTGAAAAGGCTCTGGACTCCAAAGAAAGCGTCACACATTTCATGATGAAAAGGAATACCCATTCACTCACCCACCAACTCATTTGTTGTTCAATGTTGTGCTTCTCTGCATGCCAGGCACTCATGTTATACTGAGGATACAATAAAAAAGAAAATAGACAAATAAAGCTGTCGCCTCTTGGAAACTGCATTTTACTGGGAAGAGATAAACTATAAATACCTAAGTATTTATGGGGTAAATGTAATGAAGAAAATGAAGGCAGTTAAGGGGACAGGGTGACAGAAGGGATTACCATTTTAGCTAGCTAGCATGGTCAGGGAAGACCTGGAGGAGAAGGGGACATGTCTTATGAGGATAGAAGAAAGAGAAGTGACAAGTTACAGAGACCAAGTAAGTGTTTGATTCAGATGATATGGCCCTAAGAGTGCTCTGAGGACCACCCAGGCATCACCCAGGAGCTTGTTAGAGAGGCCCCACTCCGGACCTCTTGAGTCAGAATCTGCATTTTCACAGCAACCCTCTGTGTACAGTTAGGTGTGAAAGTGCCTAATGTAGAAAGTTATTACCCAAACAGTCCTGGAAAACAGATCTCCTAGCCTCTCGTTTCTTCTATCCCTAAGCTTCATCTCTACATTACAGATGCATCTTTTTATCCCGCTTGTTATAAAACAGATAAAAAGAAGACTATCTTATGTGGATATTTTTCAATTCCACAAAAATCATCATATTCTTTCAAGATGGTAAGAAAAAGTTCATCTTTTCCTAAATGTCAGAGCTGTCATTCGTACTCCTGAACCCAGTAAATTCCTGGCGTTATACCCTAGAATTGAATGTGGAGTTAGAGAGTAGCACCTGAGCTGCATTCACAGCTGGGCTACCTTTTCATCGTGCATCCTGGAGCTCGGCACAGGGCCAGATGAGAAAGCAGCAGTGACAGAGAAATGGGAAGAAATGCATCCACTCAATTCTTCTCAACTTCTCATCCAGCTAGAGCCAGGCAGCACCTCTGCTCCTGTGCCATGGCTCGGAGCCTGGGAGGCTCTTCCTGCCTCAGCCTACAGCTATCCTTTCTGCACCCCGGAGCCCTTGCCCTGCCACCCTGCCCAACCTTCCTTCATCCACTTTGAAAGGCAAATTCTTCTGCTCATAGCACACTTAAATAATCCTTTCCCACCCTCTAAGAGCGAGGTCTTTCCACAAGATGCCAGAGAATCTGAAGTGGAGTGACTCACCCTCGGGCATAAGCCATCACCGAAGCAATGCCACTTGCTGGCACTTATTACAGTTCCAATTCTATATTTATAAAATCGACTCAGACCTTCTGCCAGAAAACAAAACAGCATTTAACAAAGCTGAAAAAAATAAAAATAATAAAACAACCAAGCTTACATGCTAATTTATGAAAAGCAACAAAGTGCCATCCTTTTTCTTTTTCTTGCTCTGTTCTTTTGAAGTGACTTCCCAGAATGCTTTCCTGTGGAGTGCTGTTCTTCAGAAATGTACCAGAGGGCATCTTACCAGCTCATTCTTGCTCTGTGCAAGTCTATAGACTTCTATCCCCAAAGCACAATGTTCAAAGATACCATGGTCATGTGTTGGGGCAACATTCATATGAGCAGTTTGGCAAAATTCCAGATTATTTAGCATGCCCTCCAAGTGTTCAATAATACGGGAAAAATGAGTTTTTCAAAGAGTTCCAATATGAGCAAAGGGGAAAGCAAATCATAGTATTTTTTCTCTAGATATACCAATGACTTTTTCTGGAGGTATTTTTAAGGATCTTATATATGCTATATAAGCAGTACATTACAATGCACTAATTTCTTTACCCCCTAGAAATTCTAAATAAAGGATTTTTTTTGCCTACTACAGTATGAAAGAAAGAAAGAAAGAAAGAAAGAAAGAAAGAAAGAAAGAAAAAGAAAAAACACATACACAACAGAGGAAGATGATGGAATACCTGAGAAAGATAAATCACAAGTGCTGTCACAGACAATAGGCAGAAATATTCTTCACCAGACTTGGATTCCCTAAAGTTTTCTCCTGCTAGATGTTCTGTGAAGTATGAATTCATTGTCATCCTCTTCAGTTCCCTATTTTTAAGCCCTTGCTTTACGCCTGGCTGGTCAGCTGCACATAGGCTCCTCCATGAGAGTGTTAGGTTCCTCCCTTTAGCAGCGACACCTCTGACAATTTGTTGCAGCCACATTTCCTCGGGTGAGGAGCGCTGGACTCTGAGGAACTCCCCAAATCAATATGAACAAGAATGGATGTTGCTAAATTTCAGGTTCTACAAGTCACCACACCACTGTCCCAGGGCGAATCTGAGATCTCTGTCACTTATAGATATAGAAAAAGACTGGAACATATTTAAGATCAAGCTACCCTCCAGACAATATTATTTTCTTCATTATTTATTATTAGCATCCATTCTATCACATCATTTATATTATACCTAATTCCTAAAGAATATTTAAAACATTTACATTGAAACAAATTCATAACTTGACTATTAAAATATGAGGGGAAAGAAAACAAATAACATATGATTTCACTCATATGTGGAATTTAAGAAACAAAGCAGATGAACATAGGAGAAGGGAAGGAAAAATAAGATAGAAAGAGAGAGGGAGGCAAACCATAAGAGACTCTTAAATACAGAGAACAAACTGAGGGTTGCTGGACGGGGCCTGGGTGGGGAGATGGGCTAAATGGGTGATGGGCATTAAGGAGGGCACTTGTGATGAGTACTGGATGTTGTATGTAAGTGATGAATCGCTGCATTTTACTCCTTAAACTAATACTACACTACATGTTAACTAACTTGAATTTAAATAATATCTCGGAAGAGAAAAATATGGAAGGAAGAGAGACAGAGCCTCCAAAGTAAAGGTTCTTAAGGTTTTATGAAAATTTGATGAAAGCTATAAATCTTCTCCCTAGAAAAATATAGATATGCACATTTGACAAGTGAGTTTTAAAAAAATGCACACTCATCAAAAAAATTTTCTCAAAATTCCCGTTTGAAGGAACTAAATTGTTGTGCGCTAAGACTACAGGTTGCAAACTCACCTACCTAGGAGACAGGCAGATCGCGGTGAAGTGGGCTGGGAGGAACATGTTAAGAAGCCAGGAAGCCTCAAGAGAACCAGACCAGAGCCTCATCGATGCCAATAGGCTGTTCAGCAGCTACTCAGGTCCTGCCTTCTATTGCCAGGTGGCTACATGGCCCGTTGCTACTGCCAGAGCTTCAAGCTTCTCCAGAGAACACCCAAGTCTAGATTGCTGTGTAAAATTTCTCAACGCCTAAGGTTTAGCCACTAATTCAAATTGGTTTCAAACCCTGTGTAAAATTTCTCAACATCTAAATTTCAGCAAAGAATTCAAACTTGTTTAAAATACCAGGCAGGACAGGGGTGCCTGGGTGGCTCAGTAGGTTAAGTGACCGACTTCAGCTCAGGTCATGATCTCGCGGTCCGTGAGTTCAAGCCCCGTGTCAGGCTCTGTGCTGACGGCTCAGAGCCCGGAGCCTGTTTCAGATTCTGTGTCTCCCTCTCTCTCTGACCCTCCCCCGTTCACGTTCTGTCTCTCTCTGTCTCAAAAATAAATAAACGTTAAAAAAAATTTTTTTTAATACTGGGCAGGACAAAAAAGCAAACAAAATTTAAAAAAGCAACCACCACTGTGGCTGAATGGTGAGTGCCTGACACCTATATATTCGGTTTGATTTGAAAAGAGATTGATATTGTTCTGACAATAAGTTCTCATTAGAAAAAGCCTGTATTTTCTCATAGAAAATTAAGAACCTAAAATGTTCTTGCCACTTCACCTTCATAGGAGGAAAACTTCAGGAATATTTGGAGAAATACTTGACAAGGCCAAGACTTTCCTAAGGAAGCAGGTCCAGAGCTGTGAAAACTTGTATCATTAAAGTCACGGTTTTCCATAAAACAAAAAATTGTGTCCTAACAATTCCTGAGGGTAGTAGCTACAAATCAGTGGCTTCAACCTTTAAAAGGTCTTAGTGTGGCTACTATAGCACATTTGTTCTTGAACAGGCTTCCTGCTGATTGGTCAACCAAGATCCACTAGCTGCAAAATGTTCCCTCAGATGACTCTGGGAATTGAACCGTGAAATGGAGTTATTCAGAATTGTCCTTGCAGGTGATGAAGAGCATCCGCATAAAATAGGCATTTGGTTTCTATCACTAAAGGCAGCACTAAGGATTTCAGCCTGCTTGACTTGAGGTAAATTACTAAGGAAACCTAATATGACTGCATTTCTCAGAGAGTTTTCTGTCCCCCCGCCCCACCACCTCCACCAAAGAGGTAGGTGCACTCGACGGCACAGATCAAACCATCTGCGGGTGCCTGGAGAATCAGCAAGAATAGAGCCTCAACCCTGCTCAAAGTTCATTGATATAGATAGATGCAAAGTAAAGACACTGTTAAAATATCCCTAGTATTAACCGATGTATGTCTGCCCCCAAATGTTATTGTGCCACAAGAAAACAGTAAATCAGAAGATAAACTTCTGTATCTCACAAAGGTCTCCCTGTCCAATTAGAATGGTCCTATGGTAGATGGGCATTGATCTGGCTGCAAAGCATTCAAACTCATTTTCCTGGCCCCTTGGGAAA
The DNA here is from genome assembly GCF_007474595.2 of Lynx canadensis. Lineage (NCBI taxonomy): Eukaryota > Metazoa > Chordata > Mammalia > Carnivora > Felidae > Lynx > Lynx canadensis. The sequence continues at coordinate 104,803,877 of NC_044307.1, forward strand.
TTCTATAAGCTACTTATTGCCACATAATGTACCTGTTTTGTTTAAACCACTTAGAGCCAATTCCTTTCCAACAACTTTGAACTCTAACTGATAAAATACCTGAGCTTCAATGGAAAGGACTTTTCTTATGTTTTACAAGATGGGAATGTTGCACTCCAGGCACATGGGCTCCCAGCCTCTCTAGCGTCCCTCCCCGAAGATTGGCATGAAAACAGCAAAGCCACCAAACCAGAAAGGAATCTGTAGTTCCATCAGTAACAGTTTGTTTGACTAATTGCCATTGACTGGTAAGCCCAGATCGATGCTTTGGCTCTCAGGAAGAGCTGAAAAATTTTGCACAATTCTTGTTGAGGGGAGGGGTGGCACAACAATGACAGCATTGAATTTCCTGCTGGCCAAGCAAGAGAGGAGCTCGGAGATAAGCTTGAATTGATACTTTTTAAAAATAAAAAATATTATTTATTGCACTCTTGAGTTTACTGAAGAAAGTTCATACCCATAATAACAATGGTAATAATTATAATCATAACATATTTAACAGCATTGATATATAGCACATTTTGACTTATGTAGCACTTTCATTTATATGATCCAGACTGTAATCAGCCCACGTTAGTATCAGCATTTCTCCAAAACACACAGCACTTCTCATCTGTGTTTACTAGATTATCGACAACCATCTAGTAAACACAGATGAGACAACCATAAAGTAGGATGATCAAAGAGAAATTTAAATTAAGAAAATGGAAGAAACAGCCATTGAGCATCAAGTGAAAGTGGAAATAATGAGCTAAGAGATCTTACTAAAGAAGAATATAAAAAATCAAATATATTTCCAAAACATATGATTCTTGCCATACTAAGAACTAAGGAATAGTTTCCACTTGTTATCTTAGACGAAAAATTTACAGCGTCCTAGTATGAATATTATTCTCTCAGAGGAACATACTGTTTTGCAAATCTTGTCTATATTAATGCAGTAAGCCCAATGCTCCTTGGTATTCTGACATAATAGTAAAATTAGCCTCCTCAGATATAGACCCAGGTTCTTACATTAACCTAGAGGCATCTGGATGAGACAGGAAAACTATTTTAGGAAATGAATGATGCAGTTTTCTACTGAATCTCAGTGATTTGGCTCAGTCCAATACAAACAAAAATGAGTTTGCCTCATAGAATGCACCACTGAGATTGGCAAATGTGTCGTTTCAAATAACATTTTGAAATTAATTAAAATATGCATTTTGATAAAGGAATTTTGTTTATTCAGCAAATGTTTACTAAGGTCTTACAATTTGGCAGGCACTATTCTTATACACACACACACACACACACACACACCATGTTATGATGAATTCTATAAGAAAAGTAAAACAGGTAAAGAACTTGATAGAAACTATTGTGAGGAGTTCTATATGAGGTAGGGTATAGATGATCAAGGAAGGCCTCTCTGTCCTCATAGATGAGAGATTTGATCAGGGATCCAAATGAAGTGAAGGCATAAATCATAAAGATATGTCAGAGGAAATGAGGTAAGCGGCAAATATGAAATGCAAAAGCCTTGAGGCCAAGAATGTCCATGTGATGGCAGCGCATCCTGAAGGCCAGTGTGCAGGAAGCACGATGGTCAACATAAAGATAGAAGGTACAATATGAAATCACTGATGCAGCAGAAACCAAACCACGAAGATTGTGGTATGGCCTTGAACTTCACACTCACACACACACACACACACACACACACACACAAATGAGAAGCCTTTGGGAGGATCTTGAACTGAGTAAATGGTATGATTTTTATATTAAAGCGTCAACCAGGCAACGGAGAGGATAAAAGATTGCGGGAGGCAAAAATGAAGCAAGCAGGTCAGTCAGAAGCTCTTGCAGTAGTTAAAGAAATAAATGATAATTGCTTGGAAGAGTGTGGTGGTAGAAGTGGAGCCTAAGGATAGATTGCAAAGACAGAACAAGTTCCTCTTAGACTGGATGTGAGTGTGGAAAAGAGAAAGGAGGCAATGATGGCTCCAAGTTTTTGGCCTGAGCACCTGTGAGTGGGCTTGAGTTGCTACTTTCTGAGTCAGAGCACACTATAGTAGGATCAGTGGCAGAAACAAAATTCATGTTGGACATTTTAAGTTTGAAATGAGTGTTAAATGTCCAAGAGTGATGTCATGAGGCTAAGGCCTGAGCTACCACTCTGAAAACCATGGTATTTACGTGGCACTCGAAACCAGGCCTAGATGAGGACCCCTAAGCTACACATGCTGATAGAATATGAAAGAGGACTCAAAGCCTTGTTGCAGTGTCCAGAGTTTACAAAGATAGGAGGATTCAAAATATGTATCATTGTAACCCTGGAAAAGGAAAACAAGGCAATAGAACAGAATTAATGTTTAAAACTACATTTTAGGTGCGCCTAGTTGGCTCTGTCACTTAAATGTCCAAATTCGGCTCAGGTCATGATCTCAGGGTTTGTGAGTTTGAGCCCTGTGTCAGGCTCTGTGCTGATACCTCAGAGCCTGGAACCTGCTTTAAGTTCTCTCTCTCCCTCTCTCTCTGTTCCTCCCCCACTCACTCTCTGTCTCTCTCTCTTTCAAAAATAAATAAGCATAAAAATATTTAAAAAAATTAAAACTACATTTCTAGAAAAGTTTCTGGACATAAAAAATTACCTGTATATATATTACATACAATATACTATCTACTTGGGAAAATCGACCAAGAATGGTCAATTCTGAGACATATTATATTAAGCCTCTTAGACGTCAAAGATGAAGAAAAAATCCTCTGGTTCTAGAGGAAGAAAACAGTAATTGCAAAAGGAAGTTAGGCTGGCATCAGACTTCTTTGTAACAATGAACAAGAGAAGACAAAAGCAAAACAAAATTTTAAGAAACTTGAGAAAAGAAGATATGAGGAGATGGAGAATAAACAAAAAGAAAACAGAGCACATAGAGAAAAAATATAGTATATAGTAAATATAAAAGGACATGAGTAAATATAATGAAATAATTTTTTAAATATCACCAAAGTTAATTGTTATGATAAATATAAATGGGCTCAACCCAGCCACGCAGTGAAAAAAAAATTACAGATTAACTAAAAAAGCAAATTTCAACTCTATACTCTATACAAGAGAAATATCTAAAAGGACTATTCCAGAAAAGTTAAAAAAAAAAAAAAAAACTAGGGAAACAAATAGAAAATGTAATTTAAACAATGCAATTTACAATATCGTCAGAAAAATTTAAGTAACAAAGAACGTGTATATAGAATGTTAAAAAGTTATAAGAATTCACACAGAAGTGAAAGTTAGAAAGTCAAAGCAAACTTGAAGAAGGACAAAACCACATGGTATGAACATGTAGTAAGTTATACTAGTTACTATTGTACAGTGTGGCACAATGATAAGTAAGCACATGAATGAAACAGAGCAGAATCCGGAAGCATAAGTGCACAGATAATGTCCACTTTATTTAAAAGAGAATAAAAATCTTACTGGACCTAATTGTATATCCATATAATAAGTGTATATTCAAAATACATCTATATCGTGATCTTCTACCTACCATCACACCAAAAAAAAGTTATTTCCAGATGAGTCACAGAAATAAGTGTGAATGGTAAAACAATCAAGTTTCAAAATGGAAACATCTACATGCTCTTAAATGTAGGCAAATTTTCTTAAACAGAACACAATTACTAGTCATTAAAAAAAATGATAAAGTGATCTATACTGAAATTAAGAAATTGTTCATCAAAAGACACTATTAAGAGAGTAAAAACAACAAAGAAAGTGAAAGATATTTACACTATACATAATCAACAAAGAATTTGTGTTCTGAATATATGAAAAACACCTATGAATCAATAAGAAGCAGATAATTCAATAGAAAAATAAAGGGGGAAAGACATCGAACCTTTCACAAAGGAGGAAAATAAGCACTTCACTGAAGAGGCAAAATAAAAATATATAAAAACTATAATGTGATACTGTTTCAATGCTCACAGTGAGAAATAAATGTTGTTCAAGGATATGGAGCCATAAGAGGAGAAGCTAAGACAACAGAGTCAAAGGAGGACCCTAGGCCTGCCTGGTCCCTTGAGCGCAGCTAGATAAATATCAAATCATTCTGAATATCTAAGAAAGCAATGTGAAGACTGACAGAACAAACTGCACAGCTAGAGGGAGAGAAGAGACCACATCATGGAAGGTAAAAGGTGCAGAGATGCAATTTGAGGGAGAAGTGGATGGCAGGTGCCATGGAAGGGAGCAAGCCCTTGTCTTGGACAGAGGAGAGAGAGAGAGGAGCACACAGGAGATGGCACAAGGAAGATTTCCTTAAAGCCATTGACCAGGAAAATGACAGGAGCTGATTTTCATGAGTTTTCACAACCACAGGGCTCAAGGACCAGAGTTTTAGAGGTCCACAGCATGGCAGATGTGGAATCCAGCTGGCCCTGCAGTGCTCCTGTGCAGAAGGAGGGCAGATAGCCTGGGGGAGTGACTGAGTGATCTGAAGATCCCTTGGGATGCACCAGGCGAGATGATTCCCCCTTCTTGTAGTGCATCTGAGAGAGGTGGCTTTACCTCTCTGGGGACAAAGGAGCAAATGTTTCCATTTCTCTTCCTTACCCCTCAGCAAAAACTAACTTCAGTAAGCATCATAGAGCCAACAGTGGTGGCAAAAACCTATTACACCAAGCCACTTCCCCCACCCATGCTCTTTAGGTGCTGCTTTTCTTGGGCAAGTGTGCCTGTGAAACACTTCCTCAGAAGACCAGCACAAACACCCTCCACCTTCATGCACCACATCTATAGATCATAGAGGTCTGCAAACCTTCAGCTCTAGTGGAAATAGTATCAGGTCCCTTTTAACAAGCACACTGGAGTACATCTAGTTACAAATCACCCACAATTTGGCCAAGGTCCAAACACTCCCCACTGCAGGCAAGGCAAAACTCAGTCTGCAGGTCAGACTGACCTGAGAGAAAGAGTAGCCAAAACCCAGCAGCAGAGGGTACACAGCATACCCTAGAGACACTTCCTGAAGTGCCAGGCCCTGGACAGTATATAACCTCTCCTTTATAAAGCCAATACTCTCAGGAGCATAAAACATAACAGGCTTTCCTAACACAGAGAAGAAGACAGAGACCTAGACAAAATGCCAAGATGGAGGAATTCATCTCAAAAGAAAAAAAAAGAAAAGGTCATGGCCAGGGATCTACTCAAAACAGACATAAGTAATAGGCTTGATCTAGAATTTAAAGCAACAATCATAAGGATACTAGCTGGGCTTGAGAAAATCATAGAAGGCCCCAAGGAGTCCCTTACTGATGGGATAAAAGACCTAAAAACTAGTCAGGCTGAAATAAAAGATGCTATAACCAAGATGCAAAGCCAACTGGTTGTAATGACCCCAAGAAGAAGAGGTACAAATAAGTGATATAGAAAATAAAATTACAGAAAGTAATGAAGCTGAAAAGAAGAGGCAAAGAAAAACTACTGGATCACAAATGTAGACAGGGAACTCAGTGACTCCATAAAGCATAATAAGATTGGTATCTTAGAAGTCCCAGAAGAAGAGAGGGAAGAGGGGGCAGGAGGTTCTTTTGAGGAAATTATAGCTGAAAATTTCCCTAATCTGGAAAAGGAAATGGACATCCAAATCCAAGAGGCAGAGAGAACTATCAAAATCAACAGAAGCATGCCAACACCAAGATACATCCAAGTTACATTGCCAAAAATAAAGCTAAAGAAAATTTCCCTAAAGCAGCAAGAGAACCTAAATCTCTAACTTACAAGAGAAGACAAATAGATTAGCAGCGTGTCTCTCCACAGAAACTTGGCAGGCCAGAGCAAAATGGCATGATATATTCAATGTGCTGAATGGGAAAAATATGCAGCCAGTAATATTTTATCCATAAAGCTGTCATTTAGAATAGAAGGAGAAATAAAGAGTTTCTTGGTCAAACAAAAACTAAAGGAGTTTATGACCACTAAATGAGCCCTGCAAAAAATATTAAAGAGAACTCTTTGAGTGAGAGAGAAAGATCAAAAGTGACAAAGACTAGAAAGGAACAGAGGAAATTTCCAGAAATAACAGGTAATAAAAATTGCACTAAATTCATATCTATCAATAATCACTCTGAATGTAAATGGACTCAATGCTCCAATCAAAAGATATAGGGTATCAGAGTAGATTAAAAAAAAAAAAACAATTATATGCTGTCAACAAGGGACTTATTTTAGACCTAAAGACACCTGCAGAATGAAAGTGAGGTATGGAGAACCACTAATCATGCTAATGTATGTCAAAAGAAAGCCAGAATAGTCATACCTACATCAGACAAACTAGATTTTAAACCAAAGACTATAACAAGACATGAAGAAGTACACTATATCATAATAAAGGGGTCTATTCAACAAGAAAATCTAACAATTATAAATATTTATGACCCCAACTTGAAAACTCAAATATATAAAACAATTAATAACAAACATAAACATAACAAACATTATTGACAATAATACAATAATAGTAGGGGACTTTGACATTCCATTTATAGCAATGGACAGATCATCTGAGCAGAAAATCAACAAGGAAATAATGGCTTTGAATTACACAATGGATCAGATGGACTTAACATATATTCATAACATTTAATCTAAAAGTGAGAGAATACACATTCTTTTCAAGTGCAAATGAATATTCCCCAGAATAGATCACATAGCCAGCCACAAATCAGGCCTCAACAAAAACAAAAAGATTGAGATCATACCATGCATATTTTCCAAGTACACTATGAAACTTGAAGTCAACCACAAGAAAAAAAAATTGGAAAGACCAAAAATATATGGAGGGTAAAGAGCATCCTACTAAAGAATGAATGCATTAACCAGGAAATTAAAGAAGAAATTTAAAAATACATGGACGTGAATGATAATAAAAACACAACAGTCCAAACCTTTGGGATGCAGCAAATGCAGTCATAAGAGGGAAGTATATAACAATACAGGCCTACCTCAAGAAGCAAAAAATTTCAAATACCCAACCCAAACTTACACCTAAAGGAACTAGAAAAAGAACAGCAAATAAATCCCAAGATTCATCTGAAAGAAAAGAGAAAGAACCCAAATAAATAAAATCAAGAATGAAAGAGGAGAGATCACATCCAACACCACAAAAATAACAAGAGAATATTATGAAAAATTATATGCCAACAAATCAGGAAATCTGGAAGAAATGGATAAATTCTTAGAAACATATAAACTACCAAAACTGAAACAGGAAGAAATAGAAAACTTAAACAGACCCATAACCAACAAAGAAATTGAATTCGTAACAAAAATCTCCCAGCAAACAAAAGTTCAGGGCCAGATAGCTTCACAGTGGGAATGTTACCAAATATTTAAAGAGCTAATTGTGCCCCCCTCAAGAAAGAGAGAGGGAGAGAGAGAGAGAGAGGGAGAGAGAGAGAGAAGAGAAAGAAAAGGAAAAGAAAAGAAAAGAAAAGAAAAGAAAAGAAAAGAAAAGAAAAGAAAAGAAAAGCTTTCAAACTCATTCTACAAGGCCATCATTACCCTGACTCCAAAACCAGACAAAGATCCCACTAAAAAGAAGGATTACAAGCCAATATTCCTAATGAACAGAGATGCAAAAATTCTCAGCAAAATACTAGTAAATCAAATCCAACAGTACATATAAAGAATCACTCACCACGATCAAGTGGGATTTATTCCTGGGCTGCATGGGTGGTTCAGTATTTGCAAATCAATCAGTGTGATACACCACATTAATAAAAGACAGGATAAAAACCATATGATCCTCTCAATAGAGGCAGAAAAAAAGCATTTGACAAAGTATAGCATCCATTCTTGGTAAAAACCCTCAACAAAGTAGGGATATTGGGAACATCCCTCAACATCATAAAAGCCATACATGAAACACCACAGCTAATACCATCATCATTGGGGAAAAACAGAGAGCTTTTCCTCTATGGTCAGGAACAAGACAGGGATTCCACTCTCACCGCTCTAACATACTACTGGAAGTCACTGCCACAGAAATCAGACAACACAAATAAATAAAAGGCATCCAAATTGGCAAGGAACAAGTCAAACTTTCACTATTCACAGATGACACGTTACTCTACATAGAAAACCCAAAAGACTCCACCCAAAAATTGTTAGAACTGATACACAAATTCACTTACATTGCAGGATACAAAACCAACATACAGCAATCAGCTGCATTTTTAATGCCAATAATGAAGCAGCAGAAAGAGAAGTCAAGGAATTGGTCCTATTTACAATTGTGCCAAAGACAATAAAAAACTTAGAAATAAACCTAACCAAAGTGGTAAAAGATCTGTACCCTGAAAACTATAGAACACTTATGAAAGAACTTGATGAGGACACAAAGAAATGGCAAAACATTCCTTGCTCAGGGATTGGAAGAACAAATATTGTTAAAACGTCTATATTACCCAAAGCGAACTACACTTTCAATGCAATCCCAACCAAAATAACACCATTCTTTACAGAATTGTTTACATTCTTTACAGAGCTAGAACATCCTTAAAATTTGAGAAGAATCACAAAAGACCCCAAATGGCCAAATCAATCTTGAAAAAGAAAGGCAAAGCTGGAGGCATCATAATTCTGGATTTGAAGCTGTATTACAGAACTGTAATTATCAAGACAGTATGGTACTGCAACAAAATCAAACACATAGATCAATGGAACAGAATAGAAAACCCAGTAATGGATTCACAACTATGTGGACCCCTAATCTTCAACAAAGCCAGGAGGAATATCTGATAGAAAAAGACAGTCCCTTCACCAAATAGTGTTGGGAAAACTGGACAGCTACATACAAAATAATGAAATTGGAACATTATATATGTATATAACATACAAATCTCTATTATGTGATACAGATACTAAATGGAATATTGTTCAACCATGAAAAAGAATGAAATCTTGCCATTTGCAACAAGGTACATGTAGCTAAGGTGTATGATACTAAGTGAAATAAGTCAGAGAAAGACAAATACCATATGATTTCACTCATATGTGGAGTTTAAGAAACAAAACAGATGAAAATGGGGGGAAAAAGAGATAGGCAAACCATAAAATAGACTCAACTATAGAGAACAAATTGAGGATTGCTGGAGGGGAGGTTGGTGGAGGGATGGGTTAAATGGGTGATGGTTATTAAGGAAGGCATTTGTGATGAGCACTGAGTGTTGCATGTAAGTGATGAATCACGTAAGTCTACCACTGAGACTAATATTACACTATATGTTAACTAACTGGAATTTAAATATGAACTTTAAAAAAAGAATGTGGAGCTCTCTAATATATTTCTAGTAAGTATACATTGGTACACCTTCCATGGAAAACTTTTAGCTGGTATCCACTAAATCTAAGCATACACTTGTCCTTATGACCAGACATTTTATTCTTACATATATAAAAAATGCACACTTTTTTATTCTTACATTTATAAAAAATACACACTCTTTTAATCTTACATATAAAAAATACACACACATTGACACATAAACATGTATCAAATTTTACATCTCCAAAGTAGAGAATATTCTTTCTTTTCAAGTGGACATAGAACATGCACAATTGACCATATATATTAAGTAACAAAAGAAAAACGTCAATGATTACCATAAGGTAAGTATAATACAAAAAGTATCCTCCAATTACAGTGGAATATAACTAGAAATTCAAAATAAAGCTAGAAATTCTTATCTTGGGACATTGAAAAACTGATTGTTAAATAACTCTTAGATAAATAAAATGAAGAAATCATCCTTGAAGAAATAGCAGATTCCATGTCAAGGCCAGAGAAAGCGAAGGATATCTTATGCCAAGAAAAGATTGAGGATATGTCAAAAAGACATCAAAGGCAGCTTAAAGGAATTCCAGTGGCAAATATGAAACATTTTCAATATTAAAAAAGTAATAATAGTAAAGAGTTACAACTTACCGAATCTGAAAATGCAAAAAATTATAGTGATATTCAAAAAAAGGGGAGGGGAAGAATATCTAATCAAAGCAATGCCAATTAATAAATGTAAAAGAAGCAGTGAATTTGAAAATTACCTTTTTTAATCCATCAATGTAATAATTGAGTGAGTAAAAGTTCACCAATGCATACTAAACTCATCAGATGAAAGGTATTGGCGAACAGGATATTTACACATTCTCAGAGTATCACTCCACCCAAATACTTATTAACTATAAAGGGAAAAAAGCTTTTTCTATGATGGAGGCGCCCGGTGGACTCACCTTAATCCAGAGATTTTAACAACGGGCGTTATGGGTCTTTTGATTCAATGCAATAAGAATACATACCACCTCTCTAATATTATTGTTTAACCTGAATCTAATCATTAGGAAACAATCAAGGAAAACCAGATTAAGAAATTTTTTACAGAACAATTTATTTGAAATCGTAATGAAAACCAAATAAGGTGAAAAAACTCTTTTAGAAAAAAACAGAGTAGAGGTGCCTGAGTGGCCAAGTCGGTTAAGTGTCCAACTTCGGCTCAGGTCATGATTTCCTGGTTCGTGCCTTCAAACTCTGCGTCAGGCTCTAATGTCAGTGCAGAGCCTGCCTCAGATCCTCTGTCTCCCTCTCTCCCTGCTCCTTCCCCACTTGTGCTCACTCTTTCGTTCTCTCAAAAATAATTAAACATTAAATATAAAGAAAAAGCAGACTAAAGAAACTTAAAAGCCAAATCAAAGAAACTATTTTTAATTGGACTCCAAACTTAAAAACAGTTTTAAAGCACATTATGGGAATAATTGCAGCAATTTAAGTATTTTCTGTATAATAGAAAATGCCGTATCATTGTCTAAGTTTTCCATGTGATAGGGTTATTACGTTTATGTTAAAAAATATTCTTGTTCTTGGGGCACCTGGGTGGCTCAGTTGGTTAAGAGTCCGACTTCAGCCCAGGTCATGATCTCACAGTTCATGGGTTCGAGCCCTGCATTGAGCTCTCTGCTGACGGCTCAGAGCCTGGAGCCTGCTTCGGATTCCTTGTCTCCCTCTCTCTCTGCCCCTTTCCTGCTCATGCTCTCTCAAAAATAAATAAATGTTAAAAAAAATATATTCCTGTTCTTAAGAGACTTATGATGAAATACTTTATGAAAAGTGAGAGAGAAGCACTTTGGGAAAAAAAGGCTGAAATTATGTCATTCCAAATGACTATCACATACCAAAAAATTCTGTAGTAAAAATTAAAATGATCTAGTGGCTTAAGAGAACAGGAGGGAAAAAGGAAGAGAAATTCGGTGGATGTGCCAGACAGCACCAAACAACCTGGCTGGTGGCTTTCAGTCGGCCGTGAGCTAGTGTAAATGGTTCTATGTTTTCCTTCAGCCACATTTAAGGCTAAAGTGCAGGCATAGGGTGAGTGGTTCAGTTTTCCTCAACCAGGGCCAGGGTTTCACCCGGTGGGTTTTGTCATGGAGAGGTCCACAAATGCATTATGTTTATGAAAAGAAAGTATGATGGTAGGGACCCCTGAACTGATGGGGTAGAGGGCTATGGCTCTAGAGTTGTGTTCCTCAGCATAACTCCCTGCTGGGTCTCTCTTCCAGACCAAGGAGTCTGCCTCTGAACCGCCCTACATCCCGGGAATCCTACGTTCTAAACATCTCTCCAATCTAGATGTCTTCTCCATAGATGCTATTTATCTCCTTTCTTCTTATCATTCATCTTATTCTTCATTTTGCCCCCAGAATGATTCCTCAAAAGCCCAAATATGATCACATTACCTCTGCAGTGTCGGGGCCAAGGTCATACTTCTTCACATAGACCAAGGAGGCTTGACCCAGGATCCCCAAACATACCTATTCTATCAACCAAAGCAGCTTACATTCTCTGCCACCACATTTCTGTGCCCTTGTACATGCTGCTCTGGAAGCTACAGCTGACAGTAATGTCTGCCTGCTTATGGCCTATTGCATACCTGTTCATCATTCCAGACTCAGCTTAGATCCTAGCTCCTCCATGATTTTCAAGCGTGACTCCTCTGTGACTCACCACTCAGCGATCTACACTGGTAACCACCCTGTCCCTTGACCTCCTATAGAATCTGTGAATTTCTCTAAATTTTTGGCTTTGCTTTGTTTTTACTTTGTTATATCTTTTTTAAGGGCTTCAACATCAGACAAAGCTGAATTTAGATTCTGACTCTGACATTTATTATCTCTGCAACTACGAGCATATTCCTTAACCTCTTATTTCCTCAGTTTCTTTATCAGTTAAAAGAAAGATAAGAGCACAGATTGCCTTGGTCCCTCCCTCTCAGCACCCCCATTTCTGGAATTTCTTTCCATCCGACAACAGAGCTAAACAGCACGAAAAGAAAAGATACCCCCAAACCATTTTTATGATGAAGCGGAGTCTATCTGAAGAGGACTCTTTAATTAAGGTATGTATTTCAGTAACTATAACTAATACTGCAAATATCACCACTATAAAACCATTAACTAACTGAAAAAAATTTTAATGAGGAAATAACAGCAAAAACTGTAATTATGCCCCTTTGAGGACACTGAAATTTTTCAAAAAGTATACCATATATAAAATACCAACATGTAAAAGAGGTTGGGTGAGGGGTTCAGCACACAAGAAAATCTTACAATCACTCCTTGAGAGTTTCTGTGTGTTGTATTGGGATGTATGTGGGACGGGCAGATGGTGGTTAAAAAAAGAGAGAGAGAGTCTTGATTCTGTATTGTGTTACCTACTGTCATCAATGACAGCAACTGGATCTCAGCTCCAAATCTGCAGTCATGGGCTCAGGGTGGTTAGCCCCAGTGATTACCTAGGGTAATGTTGTGTGCTGCATTTCCCTTGCTTTTAGTGGCAAAGCCTTTTATTTCACTCTGGTAGCACTAATTAATTATGCATTACGATTGCCAAGTAAGAGAAAGATTTCACCCTAAATTTACAGAGACATAAAAAAAGGTTAAGTAACCTTATCAAGGTCACACAGCAGGCAATCCACAGAGTGAGGCATAAGCCCTTTGAATATTCACCAGTGAAATATTTAATATTAAAAACAAGTTTTCCCAAAGTACCGTCAAATGTAATGAACACTGCATTTTGAGTATAGAATGAAAAATGAGAATGCTCTGAGGGAAAACAGTGAAATGACTCACTGTTGGTTCTAGTTGAAAGAAAAACACTCATTACAAATGTCCCTGTGTTGCAATCCACTTTCTAAAGAAATTTTGAAAACCTTTTACAATTTGTAAGGTTAAGACATCCCACGCTATTGTAAAATGGTCTATAGTCAAAAATGCCCTTAGCTATATTTAAGAGTCAAAAGATCTGGGTTTGAGTTCTGACTTCAATTACCACCTGTGTGACCTTGGACAATCACTTATGCTCTCAGAACATCAACTCCATTATCTACAAAAATGAGAACAATAAGACAATAACTACCAGGGCTATCATAGGGGTTAAAGGGGATAACGGAAGTGAAATTGTGCAGATTGCAAATGGCTATACAAATAAAAGGTATTATTATAGGAAAAGAACACAAAGGGTTTTTCTCAGTTAGAAAATGATAAATGTGTAACTGCAGCTTGGAATGTCACTTTGGTTTTAAGCAGAAAAAGCCCTGCCAAGTGGAAATGGAGATGTGAAGTCAGGAGTATTTGGCTACTTTCAACTGCATTGGAACAGCATGCCCTTTTGGGTCTGAACAAATCTGTCCCTCACTCGTTGTGAGCCAGCCTAATATAATAAATCCTGAGGGATGTGCTGAACCCATTTGGCCAAGGTTTTCAGCTTGGGGCTAAAAATCTTGTGGAGCAAGCACTCTGGCCTCACAAAACCACCGTGGAGTCATTAGTGTCCGTATTGAGCAGATCAGGCTCTGATTCAGGTTTTATCACAAGCAATACCTTTGATATATTTTTCATGTTCACTACATTAAACATTAATATGTGAATGTCACAATAAAGAGTGCGGTTTTTCATTAAATAAATAAATAGGCACCAAACTTGAGCCAGAAAAGAACCATTTTAAATCAGATTTCATACAGCCGTGAAAATAAACCAGTGTTGTCATCACACATAAGAACTGTAGAAATGACTTATAGGGAGAAGGTAAAAAGGTCAGACAGAGGGGATAAAATGGATAAAATCCTTGACATGCCAGGTAAAGAAAATCATTTCTGCTTTTTCCCTTCTGAAGCCCATAATGCTAATCAGCACAGATACAAAAAGAAGGTTCAACTAAAACCTGCAAGTGAGTCACATCTAGAAAGATAGCATAATCCATGTAATACCCTCCGAGATTTCCCAGTGAACATGGTATTATCATTTTTGCCTTCCAACAGTTTCAAAGATTACATTAAAATTAAAAGCAGGGACATCAATGTAGCACGTGTTCCAAAATTTCTTCAGACAATTTTCTAAATGTATTGTCCTTAGAAATAACCCACCATTCCCATGTAGTAGAACTAAAATTTATTAAATGATTAAATTTATTAAATAACTCCATTTTAAAAATGCTATTAAGTCTCAGTAACTTTATTTGTTTGTTTGTTTGTTTGTTTATTTTGAGAGAGAGAGCTCATGCACGCCAGCAGGGGAGGGGCAGGAAGAGTGGGAGACAGAATCCCAAGCATGTTTCAGTGCAGAGCCCCACAACGCCTCAAACTCAGGACTCACCCGTGAAATCATGACCTGAGCTGAAATCAAGCATTGGCTGCTTAACTGACCATGCCACCCCAGCACCCGTCAGCCAGAATAATTTTTAATTGTTTCAAAAGAAGGACTTACAAAAGTGTTTGGGTATTTTTTTATTGTTGGTCTTTTTCTTTTGGTCAGATAATATAATCTGTTTTATTGAACTGCCAAGGTCAGAATTGAACAGAGCTTATTCCTATTGCTACTATTGCTATGATGGCTCAACCGAAACTACAGTTCAGCGGATTCCCTGCACAGTAAGCATATGACTTTTGATTCCCCCAAAAGTTAACCACTAATAGCCTATTGTTGACTGGAAGCCTTACCAATAACAGTTGATTAATATATATTTTATATATGTATTATATATTGCATTCTTATAATAAAGTAAGCTTGATAAAAGAAAATGTTATTTAAAAAATCATAAAGAAGAGAAAATATATTTACAGTACATACCATAAAAAAAAAATCTACATATAGGTGGGCCCATGCAGTTCAAACCCATGTTGTTAAAGGGCTTAAGGCAAAAGGGACAATTTTGCCATTTCCAGGGTAATTGGGCAACTGCTTTTCCACTATGAGTGGAGCTTAAATTGCTGAAAAGTGTATATATATATATATATACACATATACATATATATGTATATGTGTATATATATATATGCATACATATGTATATACATATATATGTGTATATATATATGTATACACATGTATATACATATATATGTATATATATACACATGTATATACATATATATGTGTGTATATATGTATATATATACACATGTATATACATATATATGTATATATGTATACACACACATATATATGACATATACACATATGTATATATGTATATGACATATACATATACATATCTATATCTCTCTATATACAGAGAGAGAGAGAAAAAGGGAAGGAGTTGGAGGGAGAAGGTGGTAGAAAGTCTATATGTGTGTGTCCTGCTAAAAAAACAAAAAACAAAAAACAGATGTTGCCCACAGTTCTCTCATAATGCCTATATCAGTTATGACCCAAAGTTGGGAAAAATTGGAAATAGTTTTCAAAAGAAAATTGGATGGGTTGGAAGTGGGGGAGGGAGTAGAGGGAGAAATAGTTGAGAAGTTGGAAAAGAAGCCTTTGTTGCTGGGAAAACTTTCTTCCTGAATTCAAAATATAGGAAGAGCCATTCTGGGAAAATGATCATAAATTCTGTTTGCAAGGGGATAAAAGCTGCCTCTGATTCAGCCAGATGGAGACATAAAGTCAGTATTGGGAACTACAAATCTGGAGTCAGAGAGGAATCTAAGGCAGAGCTTCTGAAACTTTAATGTGCATAGAAATCATTAAGGGATCTTGTTAAAATGCAGATTCTGATTCAGCGGATCTGTGGTGGGAGCAAGATTTCCTCATCTCTTACTAGTTCCCAGGCGATGCAAGTATCACTGGTCTAGGGATGAAAATTGGAACAGCAAGCCTCACACTAAACAGGAGTAAACTGTTCAAATAGGGTTCCTCATGTTTGAGGGAGTGAGCCTAGGATATGGACAAGCCAGAGTGGTCTTTAAACTGACAGAGAAATCAGATGGCACCAATTTAATACAGTATCGTTCCATTTTGTTTCATAGCTTTTACCTTGTAGATGGTGAGTCAACAAGCAATACGTAAGTTCAATTGCAAACAAAAAATTTCCATTTAACATGACCACATTCAAGACAAACTTAGGATACAATTTGGTGAATGCTATAATCTCAGAACTTGCAGTGCCGAATCAGAGGACATGGTGATGAACATGTTCACAGATTTCCCTAAAGGAAACTTGGTTTCCAGTCCCACTTGTGGAGCCAGCTTACTGTGGGACTGCGTGAGCCTTCCACTTCTCATCCATTAACTGAAGAATTTAATGTGGCAGATTTTTTTTCCCCTCTATCTCATTCCCCCCCCCCCGCCCCGAACTTCACACCCCTCTTAAATCATTTGTGTCAGTTGACTTCTATTGGTCATTTGGGTGGGTGCCTCTGCCCTTCCACAGGGTTCCTGTCCAAGAAAGGCAGAGACCATATTTGGCTCGTTTTTATGTTCAATCCCAAACCCTCACACACAGCCCTTTTCTCACAATAGCTGCTCACTAAATGTGTATCTGATTAACATCCATCTCTAACATTCTATGATTCCTTAATTCCAAAGTTAGCACCATTATAATTACTGTCATCTCTCAGTAAAAAAGATGACACAGCAACTTGGAATAGTCTCTTTGTTGTACAACTGTCCACTCAGTGTGCACCTCTGTGCTGCAGTGTGTTCTGGGGCAAGGAGCTGTCTCAGAACTTGGCCTAAGAGATGCCTGGAAGCCTTGGAGGTATGAGCATTGATTCCAATCCTTCCAAAATTTGCTTGTGGCTTTCTGATTTATAATCACAGTAAGACCTAGATTCTAGCCTCTTGGAACTACCGTCCAAATGTACAGACATTCTGCTCTGATCTCTGGGGCCTGAGACATCAGCTGGGAAATGAGCATGCACTGGCTCTCTACTGACCACAACAGCAAGCTGTGGATAAGGCCTTCCCAGCTCCTTGTTTACAATAAGCCTATTTAATTCTCACTCTCTTGCATATGATGTTCCTTCCAAGAGGCCACACCTGGCTACCCCCATTCGTTGGAACCCAGACAGCCCCTGCTAGTAGAAGGGACTTCTTATGCAGACATACTTTATCTATATTCCTTCTGGCCCCAAATAACAGTCATTTTTGAGCAATATATATCATTTCTATGAGTTTCTGACTCTTCCATATACCCCAAATACAGAATATGCTTTTTGCTATCTTTACTGTCACTTTGTACCCAACTTCATTTCTTTGTCTTTCCACTACCTATGCCTATTACTGTTGTGCACCACGAATCTCCTGTCACAGTCTTTTGATAATTTAAGTTGTCTTAATGGCCTTCCTAAACACCCTCTGCAGTACAATCTGTTCCTCTTGGCACTCACAAGCACCACCGGCTTCTTTGGGTACATTCTGTTCATAATCCTTCCTGGCACTGTCATCACACCCCATAACACAGCTCATTGCCCCAGTGTTCAGTGACTGCCACCATGAGAGAGAAGCTGTGTGAGGTACAGGAGGCTGCTCATCCAGACTCCAGGCTGATGATCACCACACCCTCATTACAGCCCAAACGACTTGTGAAAGTGCCATTGGAACACATTGGCATGATTATACACTTCTAATTTGAGAACCCAGCGCAGAGCAGCAAAGAGGGCTAGAGTGAGGCACTGCCGAATGGCTTTGCTCCTTATAATATGATGACAAATCTCTACAGCAGGTGCCAGGCCACTGCTAATGCTGCTCTTGGATGGAGCAGGTTTGAAAACAATATGAACAATAACTTCTATTCTTCAATCAGTCAAGAGTAGCATGTACTGAGCACTCAGCCAACACAGGTGCCCAACTAACACTATAAGGCTTACAAACAAGAAGGACATGGTGCCTTTCCCAGAGGAGTCTGCCACAACAAATGTCTTCCAATAGCTCCAAGGAACAAAAGCAGATTTTATAAGCCATCCTTAATTACCATGATGAAGTTAAATGATCTTCATTTCTCCCTCCGACTTCCCCTATTGATCTTTGCACCCTATTAAATCATTCATTTGAGTTGGCTTTCTATCAGCCTTTTGTGTGGCTTCCTCTGTCTTTTCATAGCATACAAGTCTGGGAAAGACAGAGACCATAAATGGCTTCTTTGGACACTCAATCATTAACCCTCACATAGTCCTTTGCTCACAGTAGGTGCTCAGTAAATTTGTGACTAAATTCATGTTCTAATATTCTATGGCCATTTTAAAATAGGTGAAGACAGTCTATTTCCTTTTATATCTCCCCTTATATGGATCAATAAATAAACATCCACCAATAGGTCTTGGAAAATAATATAATACTAGAGCCATAAAACGTTTTACTTTTTTAATTAACTTATTTATTTTGAGATAGAGTGAGCATGAGCTGGGGAGGGGCAGAGAGAGAGGGGAGAGAAATCCCAAGCAAACTCCATGCTGCCAGCAGAGAACCTGATGAAGGGCTCAAATTCACGAACGCTGAGATCATGACCTTAGCTGAAATTAAGAGTCAGATGCTTGAGAGGGGTCAAGATGGAAGAACAGCATGGAAGTTTTTTTGCATCTCTAGTCCCTGAAATGCGGCCAGATCAACACTAAACAAACTTGCACACCCAGAAAACTGATCTGATAATTAACACAACAATCTGCACAATCTGAACTACAGAACTTGGCAGAAAGAGAAAAATTTTATTTTTATTTTCCATTTTTATTAAAAAAGGTTTTCTTTAATTTTTTTCTACTATATTTTTTTACTTTTTGTAATTTTTTAAAATTCTATTTTACTTCCATAATTTCATTTTATTCTGTTTAATTGTACCCATTTTTTCAAATTTTCACTTTTTTTTCTTTTTTTCCTCTTTTTATTACCTTTCCCTTTTGTCTCTAATCTATCAAGGTTTTTTCAACAACCAGACCAAAACACACCTAGGATTTAGCATCCTTTATTTGATTTTTTGTGTTGTTTTTATTTTTTTTTTTACTTCATTAGTTCCTTTTCTTCCTTCAAAATGCTGAAATGAAGGAATTCACCCCAAAAGAAAGAACAGGAAGGAATGATAGCCAGGGACTTAATCAACACAGATACAAGCAAGATGTCTGAATCAGAATTTAGAATCACGATAATAAGAATACTAGCTGGGGTTGAAAATAGATTAGAATCCTTTTCTACGGAGATAAAAGAAGTAAAAAGCAGTCAGGATGAAATAAAAAATGTTACAACTGAGCTGCAATCTAGAATGGATGCCACAGAGGCAAGGATTGATGAAGCAGAGCAGCGAATCAGCGATATAGAGGACGACTTATGCAGAATAATGAAGCAGAAAAAAAGAGGGAGACTAAAGCAAAAAAACACAATATAAGAATTAGAGAACTCAGTGACTCATTAAAAGGAATAACATCAGAATCATCGGAGTCCCAGAAGATGAAGAGAGAGAAAAAGGGGTAGAAGGTTTTTGTGAGCAAATCATAGCAGAAAACTTTCCTAACCTGGGGAAAGACACATACAACAAAATCCAGGAAGCACAGAGGACTCCCATTAGATTCAGCAAAAACCAACCATCAACACGGCATAGCATAGTCAAATCCACAAAATACACAGACAAGGAAAGAATCACAAAAACAGCAAGGCAAAAAAAGTCCTTAACCTACAAGGGAAGACAGATCAGGCTCTCAACAGACCTATCCACAGAAACTTGGAAGGCCAGAAATGAGTGGCAGGATATATTCAATGTGCTGAATTGGAAAAATATGCAGCCAAGAATTCCTTATCCAGCAAGGCTGTCATTCAAAATAGAAGGAGAAATCAAAAGTTTCCCAGAGAAACAAAAAGTAAAGAAGTTCATGACCACCAAACCAGCCCTGAAAGAAATTTTAAGGGGGACTATCTTAGGGGAGAAAAGTTGAGACAAACAAAAAAGATCAAAAGCAACAAAGACTAGAAATGACAGGAGAACACCACCAGAAACTCCAAGTCTACAGGCAACTTAAATTCATATCTTTCTGTACTCACTGTAAACGTCAGTGGACTAAAAGCTCCAATCAAAAGACATCTATATGCTGTTTACAAGAGACCCATTTTAGACTTAAAAAAACACCTTCAGATTGAAAATAAGGGGATGGAGAACCATCTATCATGCTAATGGTCACCAAAAGAAAGCTGGAGTAGCCATACTGATATTAGACAATCAAGATATTAAAATAAAGACGGTAACAAGAGATGAAGAAGGGAATTATATCATAATTAAGGGGTCTATTCACCAAGAAGACCTAATATTGTAAACATTTATGCTCCAAGCGTGAGAGCACCCAAATATGTAAATCAATTCATCACAAACATAAAAAAAAACTCATTGATAATAATACCATAATAGTAGGGGACTTCAACACCCCACCTACAACAATGGACAGATCATCTAAACAGAAAATCAACAAGGAAACAATGGTTTTGAATGACACACTGAACCAGATGGACTTAACAAATATATTCAGAACCTTTTATCCTAAAGCAGCAGAATACACATTCTCCTCTAGTGCACATGAAACGTTCTCCAGAATAGATCACATACTGGGACACAAATGAGCCCTCAACCAGTACAAAAAGATTGAGATCATACCGTGCATATTTTCAGACCACAACGCTATGAAACACGAAATCAACCACAAGAAAAAATGTGGAAAGATAACAAATACTTGGAGACTAAAGAACATCTTACTAAAAAATGAATGGGCTAACCAAAGAAGTTAAAAAGGAAATTAAAAAGTACATGGGAGTCAATGAAAATCACATCACAGCTCAAAACCTATGGGATGCAGCAAAGGCAGTCATAAGAGGAAAGTGTATAGCAATCCAGACCTTCCTAAAGAAGGAAGAAAGGTCTCAGATACACAACCTAATCTTATACCTTAAAGAACTAGAAAAAGAACAGTAAATAAAACCCCAAAACCAGCAGGAGACAGGAAATAATAAAAATTAGAGCAGAAATTAATGCTATCAAAACCAAAAAAAAAAGCTCTGACAGCTCAGAGTCTGAAGAACTTTGGATTCTGTGTATCCCTTTCTTTCTGTACTTCCCCTGCTCACACTATGTTTCTGTCTGTCTCTCAAAAAGAAATAAATGTTAAAAAAAATTTTAAAGAATGAAAGAGGAGAGATCACAACCAACACAGCAGAAATAAAAACAATAGTAAGAGAATATTATGAGCAATTATATGTCAATAAAATGGCAATCTGGAAGAAATGGACAAACTTCTAGAAACATATAAACTACCAAAATTAAAACAGGAAGAAATAGAAAATTTGAGCAGACCCATATCCAGTAAAGAAATAGAATTAGTAATCAAAAATCTCCCAAAAAACAAGAGTCAAGGGCCTGATGGCTTTCCAAGGGAACTCTACCAAACATTTAAAGAAGAGTTTACACCTAGTCTTTCAAAGCTGTTCCAAAAAATAGAAATGGAAGGAAAACTTCCAAACTCTTTCTATGAAACCAGCATTACCTTGATTCCAAAACCAGACAAAGACCCCACTAAAAAGGAGAACTATAGACCAATTTCCTTGATGAATATGGATGCAAAAGTCCTCAACAAGATACTACCCAACCAGATCCACAATACATTAAAAGAATTGTTCACCACAACCAAGTGGGATTTATACCTGGGATGCAGGGCTTGTTCAATATCTTCAAAAGAATCAATGTGATACATCACATCAATAAAAGAAAGAACAAGAATGACATGATCCTCTCAATAGATGCAGGGAAAGCATTTGACAAAATACAGCATCCTTTCTTGATAAAAACCCTCAAGAAAGTAGGGATGGAATGATCATACCTCAAGATCATAAAAGCCATATATATGAAAGACCCACTGCTAATATCATCATCAATGGGGAAAAACTGAGAGCTTTCCCCTAAGGTCAGGAACACAACAGGGATGTCCTCTCTTGCCACTGCTATTCAACATATTATTGGAAGTCTTAGCGTCAGCAATCAGACAACACAAAGGAATAAAAGGCATCCACATGGGCAAGGAGGAGGTCAAACTTTTACTCTAAGCAAACAACATGATACTCTATATGGAAAACCCAACAGATTCCACCAAAAATCTGCTCAAACTGATCCATGAATTCTTCAAAGTCACAGGATACAAAATCAATGCACAGAAATCAGTCACATTCCTATACACCAATAATGAAGGAACAGAAAGAGAAATCAAAGAATCAATCCCATTTACAATTGCACCAAAAACCATAAAATACATTGGAATAAACATAATCAAAGAGGTGAAAAATCTATACACTGAAAACTGAAGAAAGGTTATGAAAGAAATTGAAGAAGACACAGAAAAAATGGAAAAATATTCCATGCTCCTGGTTTGGAAGAAAAAATATTGTTAAAATGTCAATACTACCCAAAGCAATCTACATATTTAATGTATTCCCTATCTAAACAACACCAGCATTCTTCACATTGCTAGAACAAGAAATCCTAAAATTTTTGTGGAACCAGAAAAGACCCTAAATAGCCAAAGCATTCTTGAAAAAGAAAACCAAAACTAGAGGCATCACAATCCCAGACTTTAAGATGTATTACAAAGCTGTAATCATCAAGACAGTATGGTACTGGCACAGAAACAGACACTCAGATCAATGAAACAGAATAGAAAAGTCAGAAATGGACCCACAAATGTATAGCCAACTAATCTTTGACAAAGCAGAAAAGAATAGCCAATGGAATAAAGACAGTCTCTTCAGCAAATGGCACTGGGAAAACTGGACAGCGACATGCCGAAAAATGAACCTGGACCACTTTCCTAGACCATACACAAAAATAAACTCAAAATGGATGAAAGACCTCAATGTAAGACAGGAAGCCATCAAAATCCTCGAGAAGAAAGCAGGCAAAAACCTTTTTGACTTTGGCCACAGCAACTTCTTACTCAAGATGTCTCCGGAGGCAAGGGAAACAAAAGCAAAAATGAACTATTGGGACCTCATCAAGAGAAAAGCTTCTGCACAACAAACGAAACAATCAGCAAAGCTAAAAGGCAATTACAGAATGGGAGAAGATATTTGCAAAAGACGTGTCAGTTAAAGGGTTAGTATCCAAAATCTATACAGAATTTATCAAACTGAACACGCCCAAAAAATAATAATCCAGTGAAGAAATGGGCAAAAGACATGAATAGACACTTCTCCAAAGAAGACATCCAGATGGTCAACCGACACATGAAAAAATGCTCAACATCACTCACTCATCATCAAAGAAATTCAAATCAAAACCACCTCACTCCAGTCAGAATGGCAAACATTATCAACTCAGGCAACAACAGATGTTGGCAAGGATGTGGAGAAAGAGGATCTCTTTTGCACTGCTGGTGGGAATGCAAACTGGCTCAGCCACTCTGGCAAACAGTATGGAGGTTCCTCAAAAAATTAAAACTAGAACTACCCCACAACCCAGCCACTGCACTACTAGGTATTTATCCAAGGGATAGAAGTGTGCTGTTTTGAAGGTGCACATGCACCCCAATGTTTATAGCAGCACTATCCACAATAGCCAAAGTATGGAAAGAGCCCAAATGTCCATCAATGCATGAATGGATAAATGTCCATCGATGCATGAATGGAATATTCCTCGGCAATCAAAAAGAATGAAATCTTGCCATTTGCAACTACATGGATGGAACTAGAGGGTATTATGCTAAGCGAAATCATTCAGTCAGAGAAAGACAAGTATCATATGACTTCACTCATATGAGGAATTTAAGATACAAAATAAATGAACATAAAGGAAGGGAAGCAAAAATAATATAAAAACAGGGAGGGGGACAAAACAGAAGAGACTCATAAGTATGGAGAACAAACTGAGGGTTACTGGAGGGGTTGTGAGAGGGGGCGAATGGGCTAAATGGGTAAGGGGCACTAAGGAATCTACTTCTCAAATCACCATTGCACTATATGCTAACTAACTTGGATGTAAATTTTAAAAATAATTAATTAATACAAAAAAAATAAAAGAGTCAGATGCTTAACTGACTGAGCCACCCAGGCACCCCAAGAACTGTAAAGAGTCTTAGATATATCATCTAATACCATTCCAGGCCCCTTTTGGTGAAGGAAAAGAAAACTCCAAAAGCCAAAAGAACTTCTCAAAGTAGCAAGGCTCCTTTGTGGCAGAAATGACTAGAACCCAGGCCTTATCTTTTCCAATATAATACTCACCACACTCACTACTGTATGATGCCTCTGAGCTGGTTGCCACTACTGTCTCCATCAAGCTTCGCTAAGGTCAGTTTGCTGGACTTCTAACTCAGACATGTCCATTAAAAATAGTAACATTTCTTTCCCATTAGCATCCAAGGCTACAGCCTTATAAGGCACAAGTCATAGACAGCTGCACCCCCAAGTTCCCAAATATCTTAAGGCTATGGCAAAAGAAAAGAAACTTTTCTTCAATAAGCAAATGTTTTTGCTTATAAGAACCGGTCATTCAGAGAAAAGCCCTGGGCAACTGGTCATTCAGAGAAAAGCCCTGGGCAACTCCGATTGGCATTATTCACAAAGCAGTCCTTTCAATGGTGATGTAGTTACTAGGGGATGTAGAGTCTTAGTTCATCACTTGTTCAGATTCACAGCAATTATCAGGGCAGTTGTTATGCCAGGATCCATAGAGGTGGCAAACAGTTCACTAAATCCTTTCCTTTGGTCTAGTCTGAATTTGATCAATGAGCAGAATTGAGTAGGGGGGATATTTAGAAGAAGAGTGCCTTTCTTCAAACGTACTGGTCACAAAGACTATGAAAACTTCTGTCTAAAATCTGAATGACAGGATAATAATGAGTATGTAAGATTGATTCTCAACCCTTCCCACATAGCGGGAATTACAACAGGACTCTTAAAAGTACCAGTAGCTGGGTTTACTCCAGACCATTTAAATCAGAATTTCTAAGGGGCATTATCATCTTTTAAAAGCTCCTCAAATGTTTAAAAATGGGCAGAGTACCCCTGGATACATATTCTTCCAAAGAAGGCACACAAATGGCCAGAAGACACAAGAAAAGATGTTCAGCATCACTAATCATCATGGGAACGCAAATCAAAACCACAGCGAGGGTAGCACCTGGGTGGCTCAGTCGGTTAAGCATCCTACTTCCGCTCAGGTCATGATCTTGCAGTTTGTGGGTTGGAGCTCAGTGTCAGGCTCTGTGCTGACAGCTGGGAGGTGGAGCCTACTTGGGATTCTGTGTCTCCCTCTCTCTGTCACTCCCCTGCTGGTGCTCTGTCTCTGTCTCTCTCTCTAAAAAATAAATAAATATTAAAAACACACACACAATAAGATGTCATCTCATGCAAGTCAGAATGGCTCATTTCAAAAAGAGAAGATATAATGGGTGTTGGCGAAGATGTGGAGAAAAGGGAACACTCGCGCACCTTTGCTGGGAATGCAAACTGGTGCAATTGCTGTGGAAAATGTTTGGGTGTTCCTCAAAAAATTAAAAATAGAAATACCGTAAGATCCAGCAGTTCCACTGTTGTGTATTTACTCAAGGAAAACAGAAACACTAATTCAAAAAAACTATGTTTATTGCAGTATTGTTAACAATAGTCAAGATATGGAAATAAAACTTAAGTGCCCATCAACAGATGAATGGATAAAGAGGATGTAGTGTATATGTACAATAAAATACTGTCCTTCAGTCCTAAAAAGGAATGAGATTTTGCCATTTGAAACAACATGGATGGACCTAGAGGGTATAATACTAAATGAAATAAATCAGACAGAGAAATACAAACACCATACGATTTCACTTACATTTGGAATCTAAAGAATAGCATAAATGAATAAAGAAACAAAAAGCAAAAACAGGTTCATAAATACAGGGAACAAACTGGTGGCTGTCAGAGGGGACGGGGGAGGAATGGGCAAAATAGGTAATGGGGATTAAGAGGTATAAACTTTCAGTTATGAAGTAAATAGTCCCAGAGATGCAAAGTATAACGTAGGAAATAGGGTCAATGATATTGTAATACTGTTGTATAGTGACGGATGGTAACTACACTTATCATGGTGAGCATTGTGTAATACATGGAATTGTCGAATCACTCTGTTGTATACCTGCAACTGATATAATATTATATTTCAACTAGACTTCAATAACAAAAATTAAAAAAAAATAAAGTTACCTCTTTCAGTAATAGGGGCTCACTAAAGCATTGAATGGGGCAAAGGAGTTGTTTGTGAATGAGATAAGATGGATATCTTCTAGGAAAGCATGTTAATCTCATCAGGGAGGGAAAGGCAAAGAAATGCTTCACACTTCCACCCTCCCTGATGGTCATAGACCTTTTGCAAGATTTTCTCTTCCTCCTTGTTAAAATGGAAGTAACATCTAATTCCATCTCACCTTGCTCCAGGCTGTGGTGCAGAAAAGTATTAAAGAAGGCTCTTTGTTTTTCTTGATGCCCTCTCCAGATCAAGTCTGGTCTTATCACTTTTGGCCAAAGGCTGTTTCAGAGTTTACAGAGCAAGTCTCTGTAATCTGATCTTCCAAGTGAGTTAGTTTGGGACCGAGCACTTAAGTATGCTAAAGAAAAGAAAATGTAGCATTTTAGAGGCAGTTTTTAAAATAAATCATTATATGTGTTACGTTTTCCCATCTAAAATAACTTTACCTCTGATTTTTAAACAGCCATTTTAGAAAAGCCTCTTAAATTTATGTCTGTGTTAGGTGAGAGACAACTTACTTTTTGAGTGGAGTATTGATCGTGAGTAAATATTAGTTGAAATTTATTTGGAAAACATTTGATATGGAACCAGGCACATAAGTGAGAATATGTGTGTGTGTGGGGGGGGGGGGTGTATACACATACATATATGTAAGATCTGCTCCATCAAGCCTCCAAATGCAGGCCTACTGGCTGGAGGAAGATATCAGTTGGTTATAAAAGTGTGAGTTTAGGAAGAATAACAGTGTCCAGAGAGACTAAGCTCCTATGATCATTTTGGTTCTCCAGCCCCACCCTTCTTGAGGGGAAAATACATTATAAGAAAAGAAAATATCAGTCTCAAAAACTAATGATAATAATAAAAATCGGTCATGCAACCATGGAAAGTGAGCATGCAATTTATGCACTCTCATTAATCCCCTTGATTATCTATCTTCAACTAGTACAATTTTGTCATGGGTTTGTGGTGATTTTTTTTTTAAAGGAAAGAGATGTATGTTTCAATTAAGAAAAGGACACACACGCACACAAAAGTCAAAAGGTAAATATAATTTCAATCTGATTAGATCTGTTTTATTTACTAATAGTGCTTTCAGTATTAGAGGTTACCTTGAAAGAAGGGGAAACAAACTATTAGCAACATATTTAACTCATTTAGCACAAGGAAATATTCCACTAAATTCAGAAACATATTTAGAGCATCTATCTAGAGACAGACAATGTACTTCGAGTCCATAATGCCTTTTCTCAAAAAGTTTACAAGGGTCACTTCCTCAAGTGAGACCTCCAGCCCTCTAGAGACCAGAGGGCTCTGTGACACTTTCTCACAGCAAACACATTTCTCTTTACAGCACTTCCTGCAACAGTCTCTTAGTCACCTGTTTTGAAATGAATCAGTCTGTCTTCCTAAAGAACATCAGCTTCATCCAGAAAGTCACTGTGTCTTGTTCACTAATATCCCCCCAGAAACTAGAACAGTGCCCGGCACACAGACCATGCTCAATAAATATTTGTCACATAACTAAACAAGTAAAGAACAATAACTAAATAGAAGATAGAAAATAGTAAGAGAGAGAAGGTAAGAAAACGATGGTTATGCATCTACTTATTAACATAAAGGAGGAATTCATAGAGTGAAAGACTTTTTTTTGACACCACAAATTGTTGAAATGTTTCTTCAAGGAAGGATATGAGTCTGTTATTTGCCTTTTGCTCTCATAATAGTGTCTTTTGAAGAGCCCAGAGGTTTTTCATTTTGATGAAGTCAGAGTCATGTCTCAAATATTGCAGAAGCTATAGAGAATCCTGTCTGACTAAGTAGCTGCCTGCTTTTTGATTTACCAAAAGGAAGTGGAATCACTGTCGAAATCATATTCAAGAGCCAATAATTTGAATCTACATTATTAGTCATCATGCTGCCTCATCAGATCTAAGTTTTAAACTAGAAAAGTAGGGCAAGGATATCTCTAAGGAGTCATGTTGTGTACCCTTCCTGGGCCTGAACAGCACCCTAGTATTAGGCATTCGCTAAGTAGACAACCTGTCTCACAAGACCACTATCCACCCTAGTGTATTACTGATTTTCAGTTCTATCCCTTGGCAGGTTTAATGGTGATAATCCAATAAGGAATATGGCTTAGAAAGAAGTTTCTACCTTTGTAGTTCTTCAGACTTAATGTAGACTACAGAAAACCTATTCCCTAGGTGTTTGGCTAATTGCACACTGTCATCGGGGTTAGCATGTCCCTTTGTTCTTGCAAAATCGGTTGGAGTAAGCCATTAACTTTCTATTAAACCAGCATTAGTGGATTCACTGTGTTGATCCCCTTCTGATAGAAAATTTATATGCAATAAATAATTTAACACTGAAATTTACATTACACAGAAACTTCCTGGTGTGATATCAGGGATTATTATCTGGAACAAATTATAGGCAAAGAAAAAAATCATTTGTACAATATCCGTACACCAAAGATAAGGTTTAGAAAATCACCATTAAACCAACAGACCATGAAATGACAATAGGCACTATTAATTCAAAGAAAAAAATGATCAACTCTCTTATTTAGACATTGACACTAAATTATAAGTTACATTTGGGACATCAGTGTGTTTTTAGAATTAAAGAAAAGCCAACCAGAAGAAAAAACGCTCGCAAAAGCTTTTTAAAATCCTTTATTTAAAACTATTTGTGCCCTGTTAGCACAGTTTCAGTCCTAACTTGTGAATGAGAAAATCATTCCAGGATAAAACATTCAGCATCAAAATACACCAAAAAACATGCAATAATCTATGTCAGAGGAAAAGTAAGAACTTGATGTTACTAGAAGAGTAAAGCACACAAGCCTTTCTAGATTTAGAAATATTGCGCCTACATATTTTCTTTTTATCTCAATATATTTCCTTTCCTAATTGCAATCTTGCAAAAAATAGCATCTATAATCAGAGACAATCTATGATAATGTAAGTAAATTCCCAGAAATGTTTTCTAATGCATGGCTGCCATTTGAATAAGAAAATGAGAGGAGGAAATGCATTATTGCAACATTAAGCAATTAAGGAAATATTATCAAATTAGAGTGTCCAAAAAGTATTAAAATTTGACATAATTTTTCTCCCTGTCTTGGTCAAGCATCACTCATTTAATTCACAATACTTTTTAAATAACATCAGTGTAATTGTCTTCTTAGCCTTCAAAGAGGGTGTAAATAACACTTTCTTCTCGACATACATGGTTGACGGGGGTGGGGGCGGGGAATCTGTCTTCCCACTTCCATCAAAATCCAGGTGACGTTTGCCCAGAGCTGGCACAGAATTTCTTGCCACGTCTCAGTAGTCACCCACAAAACAAATTCCAGAAGATCCGTACATCAGTATGTCAAAGCAGAAGTTGTGGTGTGGCAGCTGTGTGATGAGAGTATGTCACCGGCAAAGGACCCAAGGAAGCCAGGTTCTGGTCATCACCTATCACATTTGTTCACCTCCTGTAGCATAAGAGCCATGGGGAAGACAGTGGTGTGGATTTATTTCCCCTTCTTCCTCCTCCAAAAATGTTAGCACAGAAATGGAGTTGGGGGGGGTGAGATTCTATGCTGTGTATGGACATTTTCTGACTGGAATAACAAAAATATCACAAAATCCCTTGTGGATGACATTCTTTTGCCTATAACCCATATGAGGGAAATATGGTGAAGGATAGTTGAGGCCCATGTGTGCCTTCTCTCGGAAAGGCCCTTTTGCATCTGAAGTGTCAGTCTGGGCCAGGCCCTGGACCAGGGGAAGACAGCCAATCACTGGTGCTGGTTCTGACGTGTGGAAGAGGGGTAATGGTGGGAAATGCATGGCAGTGTTTCTGCCTCCTTTAAATAATTAGTACATGTTTCTTTCAGTGGCCAGCAGGACTGGTATGAATACCTTTGAGGTGGGGACATCAAATATCACCTAAATATTGTGGATTTCACATAAAGCTAAAGAGATCAGAGTAGGGAGAAAATGTTGAGAGGTGCCTGGGTGGCTCATTCGGTGAAGCGACTGACTTCAGCTCGGGTCATGATCTCACGGTTGGTGGGTTTGAGCCTCGCATGGGGTTCTGTGCTGACAGCTCGGAGCCTCGAGCTTGCTTCACATTCTGCGTCTCCCACTCTCTCTGTCGCTCTGCTGCTCATGCTCTGTCTCTGTCTGTCTCTCTCTCTCTCAAAAATAAACAAACATTAAAAAAAATAGAACTTTGAAATATGTGACTGGTAGCAGCAGTCAACATTTTTGTAGGATTTTAGTTTACCATGCACATTAACCTTCTTCTTCTCCTACAAAATCGTGAAAATAATATTACCCACATCGTACGGTTGCTATGAAAATTAAATTGGATAAAACTTGCAAAGAATCTGAAACAGTACCTGATACATACAATATTATTATGTGTTATGCATTTTAACATTATATCTGTTATTATTATTAGTTTTCATACTCCCTTATATTTTATTATCCCAATGTTATGTACAAGAAAACTGAAATTTTCTAATTGTACATTTTGTGGGTTTTTGATACACCATACTATTTTAATAACACTAATTATTACTATCGTTACTGATACAGTTAGCATTTATTCAGTGTTATTATGTGCTAAACTTGTCGTACATGTTAATCTGATTTGAACCTTGTTGCTCTCACAGGAGGTAGACAGTATTATCTGCATTTTACTAATGAAATGACCCAAGCCCAGAGATCCTAAATAGATTCACCAAAGGCACAAAATTCAGATGTTGAGCAGAGATATGAAAGCTTAAATCCCTAACTATTCTTGCTACTGTCTCCTATTTTAGTATAATCCCTCTAGGATTTGCCAGTTTTCAAATGAATCACCAACTGACACACAGATCAAATGGGTGGCCTTGGTGTACCTTGTATTCTCTGTTACTCCAATCCTGATCTAACAAGGAGGAAACTACAGATACCCGGTGCCATGCTTTCGGCACTTGCTCACCATCCTCAAAGTACCAGTCCTGCTCTTTGATATGTGGCTCTTAGCTTTGCTGGAGGCAGGGTGGGGATTGTAAGATATGAAGCAGCGCCCCTAACCTGTACCTTCTAGATCAAGCACACCATCACAATAGTGACAGTCAACAGCGTCTCCAGATATTGCCAAAATCCCCCTGAGGGACAAAATCACCCTTGCTGAGAATCGCTCATCTATACTTCCTTGTTAAAATGTTCACACCTATTTCGAAACTACGAGCTTTAACCAATAACAGGGACTGAAACCCAGATTATAAGGCAGGATTGGGTCCGGGTTAATTTGGAGAAGATGAGAAATGTCAGCTGCAACAGGACTGGCCGCAGGGATAAACTTCAGCTTAAATCAGTTGAACAAATATTCACCAAGCGCTGACAAGACTCTGGGCTGTGGACTGGGCCTGTAAGAAGGAACCAGAACAACTCCAATCTCAGGATCCACCATCAGGCATCACCCCTCCAACCTCCCCAGATCTGCCTGAGGTCTGCTCCTCTGCAGTGAGGCTTTCTTGGATGTTTAATTTCTGCGACTTTGATTTGCTGACTCATCACTTGCTCTTCCTGTCGGAAACTGTCTGGAGACGGGAACCTGGATTTAAACTTTTAGTTAAAAGGCACAGAGTAGAAAAATCTATGTTTCCTGAGGTCATAGTGACAGTTATCTCTAATTTCAGAAGCATAGAACTCTACTCAGGTAGAAGCAAAAATTATCCTCTGTCCAAACCTGGCAGACTAAGAGTGTTTCACCTCCAAACGTTTCTACAGCTATTTTAGAAGTTCATTAGGTTTGGGGGGTTTTGTTGGTTTGTTTGTAGATTTGCTGCTGGTTTTGTTTCTATTATTTTTTAATATAATTTTAAATGAGCTTGCTTTTTTCATTGCCTTAAAGCAGACAATATGAGTTCAAATTCTGGCTCTGCCACTGTTTGTGTGTCCTTGGGAAGATTACTCAAGTTCATTACAAATTGGAAAGAACAGTGCCTGAATCTCAGGTTTTATATCTACAAATATGAAGACAGTATTTACTCTGCATTAGGGACTGTCCATATGACTCTTGGTTTCAGCTCAGGTCATGATCTCACAGTTTGTTTCATGGGATCAAGCCTGTGTCAGTGCCAAGCTTGCTTAGTATTCTTCCTCTCTCTTTCCCTCCCTCTCTGCCCTGCCCCTGTTCGCACTCAAGCACTCTCGCTCTCTCTCAAAATAAATAAATAAACATTTAGAAAAGAGGAAGAAGTGGCAATTAGACATTGACACAGGATGAGGACAGCATCAAACATAACAAAGTCTTAGAGGCAAGCAACTCTGGGTGTGTGGTGCCATTTTGACAGGTTTCTTTCATAAACGGTTATTTTTTTATAAATATTATAAATATTTTTTTTTATAAATGGTCGATTTTTTTTATATATATAAATGGTCAAGTTTTTCCTAAGTTCTGTGTCACCTGAAGGGGCATACGTCTGTCCTTTGGAAATTTCAGTTACAAGGGAGAATATGAGGTAAAGGATACTAGGCAGAGAGTTACAAAGACCCTTTAAAAAATAGCTTCATCTAGTCATCCATTCAGTGTGTGTATAATCATCAGTATGTATAATAATCATTATGGGTTGAATCGTTTCAACTTCAAATGTTAATGTCCTAATCACCAGCACCTCAGAATGTGACCATATTTGGAAATAGGATTGTTGCAGATATGATTAGTTAAATCAAGATGAGATCATACTGGCACAATGTGGGCCCTAATCCAGTATGTCTGGTGTCCTTATAAATGGGAAAATCTGGACCCAGATAGCATAGAGGGACACTGATACGCAGAGGCACGCCCATTGAAAGATAACCAAAACACAAGCCAAAAAAGTCTACAACTGACCCTTCCCTCACAACCCTCAAAAGCCCTCAACAGCCCTGAAAACACCTCAGCTTCAGAATTTTAGCTCCCGACCCTGTGAGATTGGCAATGCCTGTTGTTTAAATGACCCAGCTGGTGGCACCTCGTTACGACAGCCCTGGTGAACTAACACAATTGCCAACTGTCACCAGTCACATGGTCTAGGTTATGCTACAATAACAAATGACAACCCATGTCACAGGGTCTTCTCTAACAAAAGTTTATTTTTCTCTCACACAAAATCTCTGTCACTCTCCATGGAAGCTGTCCCTCTACGCCGTTGTTAGCATTTCAGGCTGCTTCCAGCTTGCGGCACCTTCAGCCCAACATGCTACTTGAAGATTTTCCTCAACGTGAGAGAGCATTGGAGGGTCTCACACTGGCAAGCAAATGCCATCCCTGCCATTGCCTAGAATGTGGCTCTTTCCCACTGTAAGGGGGCTGGTAAATATAAGCATCCTGGTTCCAAGAACAGGAAAACCCATAACACCCCCAGACCAATGACATGCTCAGTACTAGGCACAGAAAAGTTTGAAAAAAACAGACGTGGCTCTCACCCTTCCAGGAATTCAACATAAAGGAATCACACTGGATACGTAAAAGAGAAATGCAGAAAGAATTCAAACGGTGGTAAGTGCGTTGAAGGAAACAAGTGGGTCCTTGATAATGAATAGAAAGGAGCAGCGGACTATACAGGATTATCCGGGGAGGCCCCTCTAAGATGTTATTCAAGGTGAGGCTTGATGAATGAAAAACATCCATCGATGCAAAGAGGAGGCAGAAGAGTAGACCAAGAACAGAGCTTTTTACATAGTATGATATCAAACACGTACACGGTGACTACACGTACATGGTATACCAAGAGCTGTATGCTCTATGTGCCCTAAATATAACCCCATTTTGCAGATAAAAAAAGAGACAGACGGTCAAAGCGATTGCCAAAGGTCACAGAGCTCGTCAGCAGGGAAGCAAAGATTCAAACACATGCACTTCGGTTCTAGAGCCTGTGTGCTGAATCGCTATGCCTACTGCCTACGTGTGAAGAGGTTGGCTTGTTCAGAGAACTCAGTGGAGGACAGGATGGGCCAAGAGAGTGAATCAAAGAATGGCTAGAGGGGTATCACAGAGTATGTAACCAGGGAATAGATCACGTGAGGCTTTATACATTTTTGGCAAAAGTTTAAATTTTATCCTTTAAGGGCAGTTTGAGCCACTTAGAGGTTTAAGAAGAGCTGGAAAGTGAAACCGATTTACATTTTAAAAGACAAGTGAGCATTGCATTGGATCTAGACTAAAATCTGGAAGACTCTGGATAGCTGAAATTAGACCTTGTATTTGTTTTCTGGTGCTGCTCCGACAAATTAGCAAAACCTCTGTGTGCTAGACACACACATATAATTTTGCAGTTATATAGGTCAGCATCGCACAAGAGATCTCATTGAACCGAGATCAAGTTGTGGGGTCCTTTCTGGAGGCTCTACAGGAAATCCATTTCTTTGCCTTTCCCATTTCTAGAGGCTGCCTGATTTCCTTGGTTCACGCACCCCTTCTTTCATCTTCAAAACCAGCAGCGTCACATGATCTGGCTAAGTACATCTTATTCTGCCACTGACTCTGGCTCTCTCTTCAGACCTCTCCTTCTACTTTTAATGACCCTGATGGTGACTCTGGACCCCTTCTGATAATCCAAGGCAATCTCTCTCTTTTAATGTCATCTGATAAACCTTAGTTTCATCTGCAATCTTAATTTCCCTTTGCCTTGGAACTTCACACATCGACAGGTTCCCAGAATGAGGATGTAGACATCTTTGGAGGGCCATTATTCTGCCTCCCACACTCTGAATGACGATCAAGAATGGCTTGACTTAATAATTATGGTATAACCTTATAATGATATCTTGGCAACCTGTAAAAAACAAAAAAGTTTATGACATGGAAAGATTATGTGATAAAGTGCTATGTAGTGTGAAGTCCATCATCTCCCACTCCTGGATTTCTTTCTCCACATAGTTAGGTCAGTGAGGACAGGTAAGGAATGCTTTATGTACACCAATTGTTGAAAAGTACCAGATGGCAACAGCAGGAAAGTCGGTGCTGAGAATGTCACCAACCTGGTACCCTTGACCTAAATCCTTGCCCATAGGACCTCAGTCTTCCTCCTCTGCACAGACTCTTCCACATAATTCTAATTCACCTGTCTCTGATAATCTCAAGATTTCAAGTCTGTTCATTCTTTCCTCCTTTACCATATCTGTTCCAAAAAAGCTTGTTAACCAAAATACACTTCTTTTAATGACGACTGTTTTTCTTAACGATCACACTCATGTTTTTCTTTTTATTCTACCAATTCCAACCTTTCTATTTTGTATAGGAACACATAAAAAAGTTAAAATAATATATTCTTTAACACATATGACTACCTATAGAACCACCTAGAAAGTACAGTGACAAATTTTAATCAATATATCAATAACTCTTTATGATAATACAATTTTTTCCCTCTGATTGAGATTTTCTATACTTCCTAGGGTGCCTGGGTGGCTCAGTTGGTTAAGTGTCTGACTCTTGATTTTGGCTTAGGTTGTGATCTCACAGTTCATGAGATCGAGTCCTACATCAGGCTCCGAGCTGTCAGTGTGGAGTCTGCTTAGGATTCTCTTTCTCTCTCTCAAAATTAAATAATAAACATTTAAAAAGATTATCTATACATCTCACCTGTTGCCTATGTTCCTAAGTTTTAGCTTCCAGTAGAAAGCTGTATTTCTCTACATTCTCTGTTCCTACCAACCTCAAAGCAAAAACAGAGTTTATTCACATCACAGCAATTTTTAGCATGCCACTAGGTAAGTGTGCTCGGGTGTATGTGGAGAGGTGCACGTGTGCACATAGGTCTGAATGTGTTGAGTCCATAAGATATATACCACATCATGATCAATGTTACCTGTAGGTGGGAATATAAATGAGAATTGAGTTTTTATAGCTCTCCTCCTTTCAAAATAAATATGTATATAAAAAGAGAAAAAGTGAGGGGCACCTGGGTGGCTCAGTCGGTTAAAGGGCCGACTTCAGCTCAGGTCATGATCTCGCAGTCCATGAGTTCAAGCCCCGCGTTGGGCTCTGTGCTGACCACTCAGAGCC
Source organism: Lynx canadensis (assembly GCF_007474595.2). Taxonomy (NCBI): domain Eukaryota; kingdom Metazoa; phylum Chordata; class Mammalia; order Carnivora; family Felidae; genus Lynx; species Lynx canadensis. Next base: position 104,840,500 of record NC_044307.1, read on the forward strand.
TGGAGGCTGTTTCAGATTCTGTGTCTCCCTCTCTCTGACCCTTCCCTGTTCATGCTCTGTCTCTCCCTGTCTCAAAAAAATAAATAAAACGTTAAAAAAAATTTAAAAGAGAAAAAGTCATTTCCATTTGTCAATAAATATGTTTTAAGAAGATTAGAAGTACTGGGTGCTCTACCTTATGTTCTGTGTGTAACTCATATTTCATGGCACTAACGGACCCATCCTCTGCTATCCCTGGGTCACAGGTCACACTGGACTCTGTCCTCAGATATGTGAAAAACGCTGACCCTGTTAAATAATAATAAACTGATGCTGAAAGCTAATAGATTTACCATCAACAAATCAACAAGATTCCAGCAGTACCAAAACTCAATAAAGGGAAGAGTCCATTTTTTTGCCTCATTCACTTTCTGAGGAAGACTGTTTGTACCTCATTGATTTTTCTCTCTTCATTGAATAACGTTTGCCAGTTCATTTAATTTAAAGTTGGAGAGGCAGGGATTGTACGTCTGTTTTTTTATTTATGTTCCCTACCCGTTTCTCCCCCACCTTCAGTTTCTTAACTCTTTATTTTACAATGACCATAAATGCCACCTAACACCTGAAGCTGAGATGGGGTCCACCATTGCTCAACTACAGAGCCTGCAAAATAATTCTGAAATAGAATGCACAGGTGTATGTGCTTCTTGATTGGCCTTTTCCCTTTTATGAAAAAATGAAACATGTTAGTAAACTACCTTTTTCTAAGATCATGTATTTATTTTGTGAGAGCGAGAGAGGAAAAGAGGAAGAGAGAGAGCATGGGGTAGGGACAGAGAGAGAGTGAGAAAGAGAATCCCAGAATCTGCACTGTCAGGACAGAACCCGACATGATGCTCGAACCCACACACCATAAGATCATGACATGAGCCAAAACCAAGAGTCAAATGCTTAATCAACTAAGCCCAAAATCAGACATGTTAAAAACAAAAAACAAAAAAAAGGGAAGGTGAATCAGTTCTATTTTTTAAGTAGAAAGAACTAGAACAAAATGCTAAAATATTATATGAGTATGAGATTATTGAGCTAAGCCTGACCTTCAGGATTATAGGAAATGAAGGCCAGTTTGCTAAGAAGATCCTTATAACTATATGTCAGAGACAGTAATTGCCACCTTTTTGTAAGTCTGTATAATTCGGTTAGTTTTGTTGCCCAAGTGTGTTGTCACTCCAGTGTCTCCATAAAACTTCTTAACATGCACAAGTCCATACACCAGATTTTTAACTAACTTGTGCATTTTCAACATGTTTCATCGTTTCAGAATAGTAACATCTTACATGTGTCAGGTTCATTCATTCCACAAAAATAATATCGTATACCTCTTGTAGGTCAGATACTCTTCTAGGTGTTGAGGATAAGCAAAACAACAAATAAGCAAAAGTCCCTATCCCGAGAGAGCTTACATTTGAAAGGGGAGAGACATAGAATAAAAATATATCTTGTAAATATATAGCTTGTATCTAGAGAAGTAATGCAGCCGAAAACAAAGCAGGGTAAAGGCAACAAGAAACGCCAAAGTTCAGGGTCAGGGTGAGTACAGATGTCACTCCTCTGGATGGCCCCCGATGGGTTTAAAAGTGACTGAATGATTTTCTAGTTGTGTTGCTCCTTAAATATAAACGCGTTTTACTCTTCACCATTAAAAATTCTAAACAAAAATATATCTCTAAACTCCATTCCTCAAAATCCCTGCCTATTGTCTCTGTCCTCCCTTTCCTTCAAAGCTAGGTGTTATAATGACAAGTCCACATGCAATTTGTGTCCATTTCTCACTTTCCATTCAACCTCAGAATTTCTGCCATTTGACTATCCCCACCTCACAGGGAAGCAGCTCCACCAAGATCATCACTGACTTCCCAGTTGCCCAACTGCCTAAACTTCCTTTAACATCTCTGAGTCATTTGTCACCGGACCATCACTACTTCACTGACATTCTTTCCACAACTGCCACACATGTTCTCCTACTTCTACTCCCTTCTTCTTGGACCTTTTTGCAGGCTTCTTTTCAGGCTTTTCTGTTATCATCCACTCGTCCCTTCAACCTGGGTTCTCTAGAAAGAGAGCTAAGGCAAGATTTAAAGTGTGATTATTTAGGTCATGCAAGCCCAGTCAGGGGGAGAGATTAAAAAAGGAAGCCTTATGAGCAATGAATATAAAGAGCAGTTTGCTCAATAGATGCATTGACTCAGCAAGCTGGACTCTTCAGGAAGGCTAATACAAGAAATTGCCCCTCAGAGTAGTACACAGGAGAGAAGAAGGAAGACGATTTATCTGCTTAGTTCCTCACCCTTCTGTTTCCTCTTGGCTGGAGTCCCAGTAGTATTGACTTTCTTGAACTGGCTGGTGACTTCATCCAAACTCTTCAATGCCCCCACATGGTTCTTCATCATCCAGTCCATCTTTGATGCTGCAATCAGAGTGTCCTTTCCAAAGAGAACTATAGCATTGCTACGTCCCGGATAAATCCTTCAATGGCTCTCCATTGCAGCATCAGTGTACCTGACATATGGTCCAGCTCAAGGCATTCCGTGGCAATGCATGTTCTGCTCCAGCCAAGTTTTCTGAGGGTAGATACATCGTGCTGACTCAAAGGTCTGGCTCTAAGGTTCAGCAAATCTAGCACACTGCTTACTTATGTCTAGCCTTTGAACTAAGGATGATTTTTAGAATCTTAATTGTTGGGGGGAAAAGTATATGCAATAGAGACCTCAGTGGCCTGCAAAGCCTAAAGTAATTAATGTCTGGCTTTTTACAAAGAAGTCTGCCAAACTCTTGTCTGCACTCCTTCTTTTCAGGTTACGGGACAGTTAACAACCAACCTCCCAAAAAGAGTGCAGCCAAGCCCTCCTGGGACAGACACCACTGGGCTCTTCAGTCTCATCATGCTCTTATCAACCCTGTGCCCTGTGCTCTCATTGTGAATTTGCATTTCACGTCTTTGAAAATATTTTCCACCTTTCTGTATGGAATTCACATCCCCCAACCCCATTTTGTCTGCCTAAAAAAACTGCTATTCACAACTCAAGATCACGTATCATTTTCTCCATGAACTAACTCTGGTTTCCCACACCACACCCAAAACAGAGGGTTCTTTTATTTCTACCTCCAACTGTTTCTCCTTCTTAAATTTGAATTTCTGAGTCCAAAATAATACTAATAATAGCTAACACTTAGCATGTGACAGGTTGATTCAGTGTGATTACATAAATTAAGTCATTTTATAATCACGGACAATCCATGAGATAAGTATTCTATTATGCCCTGTTTACAGGTGAAACGACCAAAAATAAAAATAAAAACAAGTTCATAGGTGTTAAGGAACTTGCCCAATGTCACAGGAGTTTAACCAGCATTCCTGCTCTAAGTGAAACTCAACCACTATGCTATTCTCCCACTCAGTAGTAACTTAAAAATAAAAATAACAAGGACATTATGAGTAAGCTGAATTGAAAAACATCTTGGTACTGGATTCTGAAATTGGGATTTCTACTCTCCTATATTCATCTACATCAGACACAAACAGAGGTGCTTACAGTAAGACCCGCTCTGATAGGTTTACCGGGGTTCATCTTCAGGCAAGAGAGAAGTAAATAGGGCAGGAAAATTAGGAGAAACTGAGAATGTGTAGCTGGAAGTTGCTATTGTATGGCCAGGATAAACATAAATGATGAAGAGGGGCCTGACAAATAAGGGTCTGACTAATAAATAAAATGTTGAGAATATTTCCAATAATCTTATCTCATAATGGACAGGGTCTGTGTCCATGGTTGAAAGTCCTCTATAATATTCCCAGCATTCCTGTTGAATCATTCCCATCGTTGGCAATTCACTGTTCCCAAGCATTCTACTGGCAATTTCCAAATGGCTCAAATATTAGACAGTTCTTTATATTTTGATGGTATCTATCCCACATCTACTTTGACTCATTTGCTTTGGTTTTGTTCTGTGGAGACAAAGATAAGACATGTGATTACTTCTCCCACAATGAGAGACATATGGTAGCCAATTCTAAATTTGTTCTGGTCTACACTACATGTCTCTCATTTCTGCGTGAAAGACCAAGGTTTCCTGCCTCTCACTGTCCAGTCATTTTCCTGTGAACCTGACCTCATCTGCCAATGTCTCTTCTACTCTCCGGTATCCCAAACCAGACACAATATTATAGTTTCAAAGTCTCACCAGTGCTCAGACTAAAACTATTACTTCTGCACTGAAGAAGATAGTTACCATATCTGTTCTGTCACCATAGTTCGGTTACCATGACTCTCAACTGATTTGTCAGGAGATGGCCATATGATACTGTTACTTCAGATTATGCTTCTGGGTAATAAAAAACTGAGGTTCGTTTTATTTTGTTTGTCTCTTTGTCTGCCTTTGTTATTAGTAGCACTACCGTCTAACTGTGACTTACCCAATCTCTACATGCCCAGTAGTTTGGGATCTTTTTCAAAGAACATGCATAAAAAGCTATGGATGTATGCCTAAAGTATTTCATTTCACAGAACTAGCCCAATATTTCAACTTACTGAAGATCACGTACATTTCTGGTTCTGGTATATGGTCATTCCTCCATCTTCACCTCTCCGTTTGTTCATAAGCATGCAGGGAATATGCTAATAAATCGTTCAACTGCTCATCAACGCAGATGACCCTGGATAACTTCTTTCGCCAAGCTTGCGCAACTCCATGTGCCTAAAATGTAAGAGATTGCATTTTTTATAAAGATTCCGGAAGGAACTGAGACGTCTCGCTCTACAGACTGGCCCACTTCTAATTAGTGGAAATTATCGAGACTCTTCAGAAATTATATCAATGCAGTTTGTCAGCAATCTGTAAAGTGATTTGCCATTGCATCTGGCACTGACAGTTGGGAGCAAGTGTACCTCTCTTTTGAATGGTCTGGTGACAGTTGATAACTGTCATTCAGTCAGATCCTGAGGGCGCCTCCTGTCTTAAACTGAGGCGGTTTCAAATATGAGGCCATGGAATCAGTAAACAGACTCTTTGACATATTCAGAGGATATGCTAACAAATTCTTTATTCTGGTTGTTACTCTTGATATCACTGAGCACATATTAATCCGCTCTCTCATTCACTTAAATATGTTAGGTATTTTTAAATCTCAGCTTTCTGTTAATAAGTGATTTATGGAGATCTTAGCAGAAAATTAATAGAACAGCTATTGCTATTTGTTTTTAGAATCAACAGATGTTTTCAAGCATCATTGATGGCATAGGAGAGGATTCCAAGAAGGCACTGAGGACAATAAATAAATAGACTTATAACCTGCTCTCAAGGAGTTTCCAATCTATTGAAAGAAAGAAGAGATAAACACTTACTAGGCTAATGACACATAAAGGGAAATGCAAAAAATAATAGTACATGATGTATGGCACAAAATCAGTAGAGGAGACTCATAGAGGGTTAATGATATGAATTGAGGGGCTTGAGGTTGATTAACATTGACAAGATGCAGATGATAACATTTTTATGGGGGAGGAACTATGTGAGCAAGGTTTGGAGGGGACAGCTTAACCGTAAAATGATAAACTATGTAAGTGAGGAATAATAGAAACTAATAATTTATATTCCCTAACAAACCTTTTTCCATCAATAAATATTGATTAAAATTGAACATTCACTTAGCTGCAGTGACAACAAAGGGCCTAGAAAAAGAAACACTCTGCCCTCTAAACAGATGAAAACTCAACAGAATAAACTTATATATATATATATAGACACACACACACACACACACACCTATGTATACATATATATATATGTTTCTTCTTTTCATATATTATATCTATATATATGGAAATGACATATAAATGGAATTAAAGATGAGATAATAATTACACAAAAATCCATGCATTGTATGGAACTTGTACATTGGTGGTGGAGCAAATGTCATGGTCAATCCATTTGGGGTTGAGTTTATTTATTATATTATATTATATTATATTATATTTATAATGTTTTATACTTGAAATAGTTACATTTAAAATTATTCCCAAGATTAGATACATGATCTCTAATTGTAAATTCCTTGAAATCAGGTTCTTGTAACATGATTGTTGCTTCATATCTTTTTCTTAGGAACGAAGAATTTATCCTCACTTTTCTTTTGCGTATGGGTTCCTATAAATCCTTTGATTCACAGAAAATATATTACGGGCTGGGACCCTTTATGTTCTGTGTTTCAAGAATACTAATTGTTATTCAAGGGTCTCTTTAATATTCTGTATAATGAAGAATAGTATTACTCTTTAATCATTGCTTGATGGATACAATCAGCACGTCTAGACAAAGTGAGTTCATGTTTTTCTCGGCAAGAAAATTAACAAGCAACAATTATGCAGCTTGTCCACTTTTTTTTTGCAAGGGAAGCTTCGAGAGCTTCAGTAACTCAGCTCTTGGAAGATGACAAATCGATCGATAATAATCGTCTGGCTTTAAATGGCTTCAGGTATTCTCTGCACGTACACAGTACTCTACCAACGAGGCTGCTACCTTAGATGCCTTCAGTCTTTAATATTTTTCTACTGATAGGAAGAATATTTGGTGTTTGCAGGACCTGGAGAATAACTTACTTATGCTGAATGAACTGCTCTCTCAATACACTGCTGTTTTGTCCTAGCACTTGCCTTCAGTAATTTATTTAGGGCAAACCAATGAGATCATTAAAAATGGGGGTAATGAATTTTATCTATACTACAAAATTGGGATGGTATCTAAAAGACAAATCAACTATTCCTTCTCTTTCTTCCATTTGATTTTAAGATGCATGTCTTTATGCTAAAACAGTGTAGGTGGTAATTATTTGTTCTCCCTAATATCTGAAGATCTCCACGATTGCATATCTAAGAGTAGAAACAACCATATAAGCAAAAAAAAAAAAAAAATCACAATCCAATGCAGTAGAAGCCATAACCAAAAGTGTCAATGTTGGGGCACCTGGGTGGCTCAATCAGGTTAAGCATCTGACTTCAGTCAGGTCATGATCTCATGGTTCATGAGTTTCAGCCCCACATCAGGCTCTGTGCTGACAGCTCAGAGCCTGGAGGCCTGCTTCGGATCTGTGTCTCCCTCTCTCTCTGCCCCGCCCCCGCTCATGCTGTATCTGTCTCTCTCAAAAATAAACATTACAACAAATTTTTAAAAGAAAAAGGTGTCAGGGCACCTGGGTGGCTCAGTTGGTTAAGCACTGACTTGGGCTCAGGTCATGGGCTCAGGTCAGGATCTCATGGTTTGTGAGTTCGAGTCCTGCATCAGGCTCTGTGCTGACAGCTCAGAGCCTGGTGTCTGCTTCAGATTCTGTATCTCCGTCTTTCTCTGCCCCTCCCCTGCTTGCACTCTGTCTGTCTCTCTCTCTCAAAAAAACAAATAAAATTAAAAAAATTTTTTAAAGAAAAAAGTGTCAATGTAACAAATAACTTCAACTTGGAGACAGGAGAGATTTCATAGAGGAGATGGCATTCAAGTGATCTGTGAAGGATGAGTATTATTTACCGGGTGAGGAAAAAGGAGAAGGGTATAGCTAAAGATGTAAAAGCATGTGCAAATAAAGAATGACTACTTGGCATATTCAGAAGGAACAAGTACCCTGGGGGTATGTATGTCCTGAGGTCTTAGTCCAGGCTACTATAACAAAGTATCATAGACTGGGTGGCTTAAGAAATTTTTTCTTCATAGAGGCTGGAAGTCCAAGATCGGGATGCCAGCATAGGTCCGGGTTCTGGTTGCAACATCTTTCAAGTTCCGAATGGCTGTTTTCTCATTGTATCTCCACACTGGAGAGCAGAGAAGGAAAGCAAGCTCTCTGTGTCTCTTATATGAGCCCTAATTCCATTCACAAGAGCTTCCACTCTCATGACCTATCTATCCAAATTACCTCCCAAAGGCCACCTCTTGATATCATCACATTGGAGCATAAGGTTTCAACATATGACTTGAATTTGGGAGGGACACAAATATCATCTGTGTTGACAATATAGACGATGACTATAATAACAGATAGGTATAGATATAAATATGGAGACAGATATAGATATATACTTATACCAAATCATTATGCTGTAGATCTTAAACTTATATAATCTTGTATGTCAATTATACCTCAATAAAACTAGAAGAACCCAAAATTCACTTGCTAAATTGCTTAGAATTTATGCTACAAGCAGAGGGAAAACAATAGTTTTAGAAAATAAGTGACATGGAGAGGTATACACAGGGACATGAATCAGATGAAAAGTGGTTGGAATAGATAATAGCATGTGTATGCCTGTAGATATTTTTTAAAAATATTATGAAATTTTTACATCACACCTACAATCTTGATCTCCCTGGACAGTCTTTTTACCTTGGTCCACATGTTCCACAAACGATAGGTCTTGAAACAAACTGAAAGATCATCTAGTTCAATACTCTCTCTCATCTTCCAGATAAAGAAATTGAACAATAAGCCACCCCAAACTTGGTAGCTTATAACAAGCACCATTGATTTAATCCATGCATCTGTGGGTGGGTAGCTCATCCGCTCTGACTGCTGATGTAGGCTGGGCTCACTCATGGCGTATGTCAGTTGCCAGGAAGGATGGGAGCCGACTAATCTAAGATCAGTCACCTGGGCATGACAGCTCGTCTTGTATGGCACATGGTGTCCCAGCAGGTCAGCCTGGCCTGGTCTGGTTTGGCCTCCAAAGAAGCGAGAGGAAGTATGAAAGCCCTCCTGAGGCTCCCACCTGAAACAAGTTCAGCTTTGTTTCTCCCATCTATTGGTCCAGACAAGGGACAAAACAGCTCCGGTTCTAGGAGTGCAGAAATAGTCTCCACCTCCATCTCTGGATGGAAGACATGCAAAGAAGTATGGCTTTTTTTTTCTTTTTAAGTCTACTTGACCTACAGAAGTTTTATGGCAATTTGTACACTCACTCTAGCCATTAAGAACACCAGAAATTAACTCTTCCATTTAAATTGAGTGATATCCCTCCATTGTTTCTACACCTCACCCAGTTCACCATATCCCTTTTTATCAGACATGTTTTTTTAAACTACCACATTTATATTAGTAAGAATTCGTTTTCACGAATCATTTGTCCTTGTACAGCTTTCGTGAAAGTTTTAGAAGAAATGCAATATTATTAACATTTTCTGTGTCTCAACCAAGCCTGGCCAGTTAACTTGCTTCCATCTGAAATCTTATCTCAACGCAGGAGAAGAACAATCTTTGGACCTTTCTGCAGCCACCCAAACAGCCCTCCTGTTTACAATGGGGCTCATTTCCAGATACACGGAAGGGCATAAAAATATGAATGCAAATGTATTCTCTTCTTTAAAAACAGATTTGGATCACTTTAGTATATTTTTGGAAAACTTTGTTCACTTCATCTTTTTGGCATTTCATATACTTTACGATCACAAAGTCAACTCTCCTGCAACAAAGCGAAACATGGCCCTTTGAAATAAATGTTGTCATTAACAAGCCATGCCAGGCATGGTGACAGATTTGCAGCTGTAATGAATAACATTTCCCGCAAAGTTCTTCTGTCTGACAGAAAAGCTGTGACATTACTGCAGGCAACAGTGTTGAAAACTAAAAGATTGATTGATACAAGTGGATAATTGAAACCTCAGTACTGTCACATGCATGTCAGCCTAACAACCAAACTACTACTCTTAAGATAATATTTATCATGATACAGCCTCTCTATGAATAAAAAAAACCCACTTGTTGAAAAACGTAGACTATATCCCATTAAATATGATTTAGAGGATGCCATTGTAGATGAGTCCATCAGCATCAATAAATTACACAGGGCTCAACTTACTCAAAACTCACATTATAGTTGAAAATTAGTTCCTGCAATAAAATTCAGTCAAAGTAGGCATTAATTCTCTTTTAATAGCAAAGTAGAGGGTACGTTTTTTTTAGTTCATCTGTGATTAACCTTGCAGTGATCCAGTATTCGAGGCTGAATTTGAAAAAAATAAACGGATAGAGCCTCGATAAAATTTTCTTTTCAAACCATATCTCTTCACATCTATTCACTTATACCAGATTTATTTCTAAATACTTATAGTTCTATATGTATACAGAAAACATGTGTTCTTGCAGAGAGAAATTACATATAGAAAAGGAGAACATATATTTTTGCCTGTGGTAACTGTTTCATATTCAACAAATTAGAGGAAGAGATGACATTACTATAGAGAGCAAAGATTATAACCCGTGAACTGCTTATTCACATGAAAAAGGCAGGAACCTGGAGGCCTCAGCTTTTCCAGCAAATTTGGAGTTTGGAGATTGGTGCCAGTTCTCTGGGTATGCTTGCATATATATAAAAGGATTACAATAGTCATTAGGGGACCAACCGGTGGCAGTTACCTGGGATGTTTCCTAGATATATAACTGAAGGTGCTGCATCTGGGGAAACCCCTCCGTCCCAAGCAGAGATGACTAAGCATGTACTAGTAATATACACATAACTAATCATGAATGTCTTGTGTATCATAGATTCTTTTAAAGAGATGAAAAGTGTGGGCCCATTCTCAGAAAAATGTACACCCCAATTCACAAAAGGTTCCATTAAATTTCAAAAGATCATTGACCCATTTACAAATTGCAGCTTAATCACCAATTCCACTAGATCATTATTCCATCTCTTTCCAGCTGACGTCATATCTATAATTAGTGAGAAGATCTTCTGTGCTTATTGTTAAGGTATCATTTGCATTGTACTGAACAAATAAGAAAAGGTGAAATGAGCTTTGTCACCCCAGGGCTTTATAATTCCAAGAACACACAGAACAAGAAAAGTGATATTTTTTTTCCAGTGAGTATAATGGGAAAAAAATAGACAAAACAGAATAAAATGGCCTTCAAATATTTTTAATCAAATTTGCCTTGTAGGTTTGTAGTACTGTTAATGTCAGACATCTTCTAACCTTTTCGCTGGATTTCTCATTTCTGCTACATTGTCCATCAAAGCCTGCATGCCTTAAAACCTTATCTTTTTTTATTTTGTTCAATGATGCAGGGTGGGTTTTTTCTTTTGAGCTTTTGTTTTACTTCAATTTTTCTCTAAAATGATATTATATGTCTACATGTCTTTTCTTCTTTCCTAAACACTTTATTTTGGTTTGGTAACATCACCTGGGTCACATTTTCATCTTCTGTTTACATCTCTTTCCTTTTGATCTAACATCGCAAGAAGATTATTGTGTATTCAGGATTCTGGAAGGAGCTCACCTTAGCACTGATATATGAGAGTCATATTAAGCACATAGTTTCTGCAATTTCTTACCAGAATCCTGACTTTAAATCTTTATTAGTGTCCTTCTTAGTCATCACAACATGGATTTTGGTGCAGTACAACTTTCTCAGGCAACCATGGTACTCAGCTTGCTTTCAATTTCTACTGCTCTCTTACACTACCATGGTCAATCACAGCCTGAAATTTGATGTGGTCACCTATCTCCATGGCCCTGCCTCTCATATTCTCATGTATCCATTATTTAATACTGCATCGCCTTTAAGTTTTAAACTCCTCCATTGGTTGTTCACTCAATAAATTTTACTGAGCGCCTGCTATGTGCCAGGTACTGCTTAGAGCAAATCACAAAAAAAAAAAAAAAAAAAAAAAAAAAAAGAAGAAGAAGGAAGAAAAAGAAGAAGGAGAAAGAGGAGAGAAAAGAAGTCCTTGTCTCATGGAGCTTTTCATTCTAGCATGAGAAATAAAAAACAGTTAACATGATCAAGAAGTAAATTATGCATCATTTCTAGAATATAAGTCCTTTGTAAAAAGGAAAAGAGTAGAATAAGAGATTGGTGAATTCAGGAGGGCAGAATGGCGGTTTAAAATTTTTTTAAGTTATTTATTTATTTATTTATTTATTTATGTATCTATTTATTTAGAAAGGACAAGTAGGGGAGGGGCAGAGAGTGAGGGAAAGGGACAAAATCCCAATCAGGCTCCACACCATCTGTGCACTGATGGTGCGGAGCGTGACTTAGGGCTCGAACCCATGAAACCATGAAATCATGACCGGAGCCGAGTCGGATACTCAACCAACTGAGCCACCCACTGCCCTGGCAGTTTTAATTTAAGTTGAAGAAATAATTAAGTGACTAAGTGATGGAGGCTTCCATCAGGAGTCAACCTTTGAACAAGACCAGAAGGAGGTGAGGACATGGACATATCCATTTATAGATTTGTGGGTTCTGGAGGCTTCCAGAGGTTAGAACTGACAATGCTTGCACTGGGTGTTTTTGAAAAGGAGGGATGGTTAGCTGAATAGCTTTTCGAGGTTAGTTTTCAAGATCTCACCCAGGAGCAACACCAGTATCTCACCATTGCACTGCAACTAACAGGTGCATTAGTCTTCCTAGATAGTGTCATGCCCGCAGTGACCCCCAGGCTTTCCACATGAGACCAATTTTGCCCAACTCCCCTCCTGAATTGTTGAACTAAGATAAGATAACACACATACTGAAGACCTTCAAGGACAGCCTCTCTTTCCCTGTCCTTCCCATTCCTCAACTCTGCACCCCAGTACCTTCTTAGTTCCCTTTGAATGCCTGTATGTAGAAACTAATCACACTTTTTAAAATTAAATTCCGATTTATCTGGACATGAGGATGAGGATATATTTTATCTTTGCATCCTTAGCCATGATGCTTGATAAATATTTATTGAGTGAATGAACTGTGGAGTCCATCTAATAGCCTTTTATGTTTATAATGTGAAAAACAAAATTTAGAAAAGTAAAGGGATCTATCCCAGGTTGAGCAGAGAGTTAATATCAGAGCCAGGAGATACTGGCAAGCAAATAATGTGGAATCACCAACTTAGAAAAAGGAATATCTATTGCAAATCTTTTCAATGAATACAGAATGAATTGTTCTGCCATCTAAAATATATGTCCTATGTAGTAAAACATGGCGCTAAATAAACCAAGTACTTATGGCCATCATTCTCATTAACTGGCTTTGATAAAAAGCACTGACTCGTGCTAGGGCATGTGAGGTCTTCAAAAAGCCTCTGCTCTCTAACTTACCTCATTTTTCTTTAGTTTATTCCTATTAGATCGGTTATTTGCAAGCCATCCACCCAACCCTTTTCTGGGACACATAAGAAAATATAAGGTCAATATAATAAGAAATTTCACCCAAGATACCAGCATATTTTGAAACAATATCTAAATTTTCAGTTGAAATGTGAAGCCGTATGTTTCAGAGACTGTATCAGCACCTCTGTGTATGTGTGTATGTGTAGAATAACTACACATTCGACCTGCTGCCACTGTGCAAACCTTTCCCACTGTAGTCCAAGCCAAGAACGTTGCCAAGCCTAAGTATGTGTCTGAAATGTGCCTCTTCTTTGTTTTCCATTAGCTTTTATTCTCCTAGAGGTCTTGCCCTTCCCTCTTGGCTTCCATTTCTGGAACAACCTTATTTTGCATCAAACAAACCTATGACTTCCATTTTTACATGAAACCACCATAGGATTCACTATTCTGGGAGACATACCTTGACTATCACTTTCCCACATGGACCAAATTGAATATGTCATACCCCTGCTTTGTTTCAGTTTCTGATTATTGTCCCTGCCCCCACCCCAGCCCACTAAGTGAAAGGGCATTAACTCTATCTGTGCTTAATTCGGTCATCCTCTGTTTTTTACATGTCACCCATCCACAGTGAATCACAGCCCCTTCTCTGCTCTGGTCTGCATTATGCACTTGGCAATTTGTCCTTATGGAGAGCTGCCATCTTTTCTTCACGCTCAGTATCCCTTCCCAACTTGTGAGATAAATTTCTTACATAGGCAAATAAAGCTAAGTCTGGTTAATTTAAGGAGAAAAAAAATGGAATTATTGGATGGTGGATGGTGATTCATAAAATTGAAGGAATGACCAAGCAATCACTTTCAGGATAAACAGGAACCAGGCAGCATCTTGTATCTGGCCTCTGGATCTATTAAGTTATCTCTTCAAGAGTCCACTATGAGGATTAATTGGTATGGTAGGCAAAATAATGTCCCCTCCCCCAAAGATATCTACACTCCAATCCCCGGAACCTGTAAATACGTTATTTTACAATGCAAGAGGGGCTTTGCAGATGTGATTAAGGATATAAACCTTCAGATGGAGAGATTATGCAGGATATTCTAGCAGGCTCAATATAATCACAAGAGTCCTTAAAGTGGAGAACTTTTTCTGGCTGAGTTAAAGAGAGAGAGCTGTAATGATGGAAGAAAAGTCAGAGGGAAGTGATGTTAACCAGTTTTGAACATGGCGAAAAGGGCTCAGGAGCCACAGAATGAAGGTAGCCTTCAGAAGCCAGAGAGGGCAAGGAAACACATTCTGCCATGGAGTCTTCAGAAAAGAATACATCCTTACCAACACCTGGGTTTTAGCCCAGTGAGGCCTGTGTTGGACTCCTGATCTACAGAACCACGAGCTAACATATTTGTGTTGTTTTAAGCCACTAAATTTGTGGTAACATAGCAGCAATAGAAAACTAACACAATCAGCTTCGGGAGAACTTCTACAAAATAAAAGACAAATCATCACAATTTTTACCTCCAACCCGTTAAAAAGAGAGAGAGAGAGACTGAGATCATTCAGAATTTTGGAGGCAACATGAATCACATTTGGGTGGTCTTCTCTGATCCATTTCCAACCTGAGGGGAAAACCCTGCCTGCTCTTCAAAGTTTAGACCTTTTTGATACAGCACGTATTACAGTGCTCAAAATGTCGGTGTGGATTAGAAGTATTTAGGGGATTTATATTAAGCTCTGAGAAAAGAATCACAGCATAGACATCTGGAATTTTAGAATGAAACAAAATCCCCCTTGACAAGTACTCCTTTCCCCTGGGAAATGGTTCCTGACTTCCTCCTAGGGTCTGATGGATGCTGAACACAGGCCTGGGTCACTGGGTAATGTGTAATCGGAGCTGTTCTTCCAGTAAGTGCTACCTCTTCTACTTTACCATTAGGGTGGGCAGTCCAAGTGTACATGGGGCAGGACTGCACAGGTTTTGAAGGCCCAGTGAAGTGCCTAAGCAGGTGGTCCTCACTAGGCGATGGTACTCCAGACACCGTCATCTCATGCTCAACAACACCTGTGGCCTCATGGCTAGGACTCCGTGTGAGTCGACAGGGGATGAAAACATACCGTCTTAGATAGAGGTGGTTCTGAGCAAAATGCTGGCACCAAGCAGAAGTTTACTGCTACGGGGTTAATTCTTCACTCGGAAGCTCCTTGAAGATGAGTGGGCAGAGCATCCTGACTGGAGATTGGCAACAAGATGTGAAAAAGGAATGTGGAGTTCTGGGCTGCAGGACATATCTGTTGCTTTTTCCTTTGAGCATTGCCTCTCATATTGCCAACATCACATTACTTTTACCTTTGAGGAGATAGTCCCCTCCTATTATAAGATGTCTCCAGACTGTTGCAGGGAGTATGGCCAGAGTCTCCAAAGATGAATTCGCGAACAAAGTGCAGTGAAGTGAAGGTCCTCATACTCGAGGCCCTGACTCCAGAATGAAGCTTCTCTTTATTAGGATAATTGCTAAAGACTATGCGCATAAAGTCAGCTAAGAAAGTGTGTGAATCAATCTAATGGTTTAGCTTTTCAAGGTTGAATTTCAAGTTAATTGGTTTCTATAACACTAGGAAGGGTCTGGTGTGAAGGAGGATCCGGCCCTGGACAATATTAATGGCTCTAGGGGTTCCTTACAAGCCGCAGTCGCGTTCATCTGTGTAAACATGTCCTAAAGCCTTGCGCCTTCTCCAGCCCTTCCCTCTTGAAGCCTTTTCCTTTGATGCTTCTCTCCTGCATCTCCCACACCAGACTTCTCAGTATAGTGCTCTGCCCTTTACTGAGGACAAGCAGCACCCCTATTGCCAGCTGGGGCAATCACACATGGAAGACCTTGAATGTTTGTAGCTTCAGCAGCTGGAGAACAGATTAACTTGATTCATTCTAATGGCAAAACCCCGAGAAGATTGTTCATCAGTTTCTCCTTCAAAGATTCCTGGAGCTGCCTGGTTCTTGATCTTTCCCTAGCCTGGATTTTGTTCTTTTCCTTCAGTAATGTAAGCTATTACTTACCTTACTAGTTAATTCTCCTTTTAAATGACAAGAGTTAATTGCTGTTGTTGTTGCTGTTGTTGTTACTTGCTGCTAATCAACTCTGACACACTTCCTCACTTATCTTATAAACTGTGCATGAAAGAAAGTGTATTTTATACAATTACTGCAGATCCATTCTTTCCGAAGAGTGCCCGCGCTGGGATGTACTATGGCAATTCACACACTGGGAAATACCTGCCCACACAAGAAGCATCTTCTCAGGCATTTTGTCAGTCTTCCATTGGGTGGAATTCTTTGTGCCCTTAGGAAAGAGTTGTCCATTTTTAGGGGGTATTCATTCCTCTTTGGAAACTCTGCCAAAATGGAAAATTATTGGGTCTCCACCTCCATATGTTGTCAGACCCCTTCCTTTAGTTACAATCCAGGGATAACCCACTCCGTTGAAGGAGTGGCAACTCATCCAATCATGAACTTTACTGTCAAGAGGGAGGGATGGGTGTACCGTCACCAAACGCCTCCACCATCACCACCTCACCATAAGTTTCTTAATTTATAAATGGTTGTTAGGATCCATTACCTTAACAGCTTCAGTTCTGAGGAACCATCCCACATTACTAACTCGCAAGAATCTTGACTACTTCACCACTATATAGAAGCCTCTTCCATGGTCCACTAGCTTGTATCTACCATGAGTATCTAAACTTTTCAGTAAGACCCCATCTCTGGGTTGCATCTCCTTGCATGTCAGTGGAGTTAAGGTGCCTTTGCTGGTACACAGCATTAAGCTGAGCTGCCCGTGCTAAGCATTTGATGGTATTCAGTAACTTGAATGTTTCTCCTTGTTTTAAGTGCATAACTGTTCAAACTATTCATTTGGCTTCCCCTGTTGGCCAATGAGTGTCTTTGGATCCATCTTAAATATCAATAAACAAGGAGGGATGTTGATAACATTATACTAGTAGCACTGTGTGCATGACACGGGAAGCCCACATGTTTGTTTTTGCCTAATAGCGTCTTTATTTCTGCAGTCCAGAATATACTACAATCAGATTTTTAGAAGACTTAGGCTCCAAAAAGATTATGGAAGCACCACTTATAAGTCAAAATAAAAGTGATAAGTACATACGAAATAAAGTTCAACTTAATCTTGCTTTTTCTTTAGTATTATGTTGACTCTTTTCTAAACTGTTTCGGTGTTTCCACTTTGCTGGTGGCATACACATGTACTTAGTTCATCTATTAGATAATCACTAACCCCCCCCCCAAAATTAACAGATCTTCCAAATCTCTCAGCTCCTTTGATGATTTTTATCAAATGAAATAATTTCCTATAGCAACTTACTCTCCATTTTTCTTCTCTGTTTAGAAGAGATCTGATCAGGAAACTTATAAACCTGGATCTGAGCAAGTTGTGTGTAACTGAGAAGTTTTCCCACAATGCTTGCAGTGATGTTTTCTGTCTAGATGGAAAATTCTCTGATGTAACATGTAAAGTGGCCTACTACCGGCAAGGTTCATATTCTGAATGTCTACTTTTAGAGAAAGAAGTGGAAAGTGGGTAAGTCACTTTTAAGGAGACTGACTTGAGGAACAATAAATGTGGCTGAATGCATTAGGTACAGGTAACATATTTTTCTTGAACTTCTTTTATTTACCTTCTTGGGTTAGAGGAAAAAGCTATCTCTAATTTTATCTTGCCTCTTCCCTTCTAAGATAAGAAAACCTATATCCACAGCAACACCGCACACAGTTCACTATTCACTTGCACTATTTCCATCCGTTTACAGAGTAGACTCTCCTGAGGTTGGAAAAACACCTATATCCCTACACTATCAGGGTGTCTTTTTTCCTTCCACAAACAGCTGCAGCTGTGAATCACCCCCATAGTACACTGTATTCACTCTCTCCATGCTCTCTCCTCTCATCCGGAGACAGCAACAAAGAAAATGAGGAAATATGAGTCACTAATGCTGTGGCGATGGCTCAGGGGTTGTAGCCCAGAGCTTCTAGCTACACAGTCTCTCTTTTCCAGTAAGCAGCCCTTTTGCTGACCCAGATGGCATAAAATGGCATATACCTCTCTGCTAGATATGGTGTGAGTCCACATGGAGGGGTCTCTGACACAGAGCATGTACAGCTCTGATACTTAACCCATCTCTGATCAATATGCAAAATATAACCCTCTAAGAAAGCTACTCACTCTACCCATAAAATCCAACTTAGTGAAGGAATATTTGTGAGGGGGTTTTCAGACCTTACTTAGAAAGAAGTCCCCAGGGGCACCTGGGTGGCTCAGTCGGTTAAGCATCCGACTTCAGCTCAGGTCACAATCTCGCGGTCCGTGAGTTCGAGCCCCGCATCGGGCTCTAGGCTGATGGCTCAGAGCCTGGAGCCTGCTTCTGATTCTGTGTCTCCCTCTCTCTCTGCCCCTCCTCCATTCATGCTCTGTCTCTCTCTGTCTCAAAAATAAATAAAACGTTAAAAAAAATTAAAAAAAAGAAAAAAGGAAACAAGTCCCCAAATAAAGTCCTTTAAGTTATGCATGATATACCACTTTAGTCATAAACATTAAGTTTATAAATAAGACATCCCGCTGCATATCAGACAGACTATAACTAGTGGCTAGACTCTTTACCCAAGACTCTTATATAGCCCCACATTAGCCTAGCCATGTGGATGTCAAACTGTGTAAAACACAGGGACCTACGTTTCCCAGAATGATAGACTTCCCCGGGTCCATAGGCCAGTGCCACATCTCTCTTCCCGAGCTTTAAGCTGATCCTGGCCATTCCTTGTCTGGCAAAAGATCTGAGTGCCAGGACACAAACTTTGAGTCAAAAGAGAGAGAGGTTTGGGTAGGTAAGTCTGATATTTACCTCTCCACTCATAGTAACTGGTGAATCTTCCAAGATGTTTGCAATTATCTAACATTTTTTAGACAGAACCAGTTGGAGGGAATAAAATGGGTTAAGTAGTGCCCCCTCCAAGAGATATATCCATTTCCTAATCTATGGAACCTTTGAATATTACCTTTTATAGCTACAGAGTGGATATTACCTCCCAAGAAATGAAACGTAATCATTCCTCTTGAGAGGAAGAGTTTATCCTGGATTACACAGGTGGGCCCTAAATGCCCTCACATGTATCCTATGAGAGAGAGGCAGAGGGAGTTTTGACACAGTCAGAGAAGAGCAGGAGGCAATGTGACCACAGAAGCAGAGATTGCAGTGATGCGGCCATAAGCCCAAGAATGCTAAGTCAGCCACCAGAAGCTAGAAGAAAAAAGAAACCCATATTCTCCTACAGCTTCACGGGGAACACGGTCCTGCTGAGATCTTGACTTCAGATGTCTAGCCTTTCTACACCTGTGAAAGAATAAATTCCTGTTGTCTTATGCCACCAAGTTTTTGATGATTTGTTACAGCAGCCACAGGAATTGGACACAGGGATAAAAAGTCTCTTCTGGACTTGTGTTCATACTTTGTTCAGAGATACTTTGTTTCATATCCTCCAAGAGCAATAGAAAAGACATTTGACCGGTGACGGTTTCAACATTATCCCTCAAGGTAATTAAAATCTCTCATGCTTTGAAAAGGCTTGCCAACACACAATTGCCATCACTTGCAAATAGTTTATGCTCCCTGATGGAGGCTGGTAGGGATGTCAGTGATATGCCGGAGAACCGCCTGAACTGGAAAATTTATCTTAATGGAGTTTTGTTTTCCCTTTTATTTCTATGCTAATGGGAATACCTTAATAAAACACTCAGTATCACTGGGTTTCTAGTCAGCAAGCAAAGATACCCTCAACTTGGAGCATCATGTACTGTTCAGAATTAAATTTTTTTTTTTCAGTCTTTAGAAATATATACACATCCCAGGCACCTGGGTGGCTCAGTTGGTTAAGCATCTGACTTCAGCTCAGGTCATGATCTTGCAGTTCGGGAGTAAGTTGGGGCTCTGTGCTGACAGCTCAGAGCCTGGAGCCTGCTTCAGATTCTGTGTCTCCCTCTCTCTCTGCCCCTCCCCTACTCTCACTCTGTCTCTCTCTCAAACATAAATAAACATTTGAAAAAGAAGAAATATACAGCCATCCCGATTATGCCACATTTCTTCAAACCACCACGATCAGCAAGTAGTGACCGAGGTATAATACATCAAGTAAAGGCCACTCAGCCTGATGCATTAAGTTGCCGATTTCCCCTAGATTGCTTCCCATTAGCAAGACTCCATCTCTGTACAGTGTTGCCCCCCTTTCAAGCAGCCCACGTCTCAATCAAGAAGAAAGCATATCATCTCCACCACCACCCTCCACAGCTCCTCCTCTAGTTCTCGTTCATTCCTCAAGTGTCAAACAATCTCCAAAGTCAAAACTGTTGAGATTACATAGGCTGGTTCTCTCCACTCTATCACAAACTGTGTGCTGAAATACATTAGGAAATTCTTCCTGATCTCCTGGCTTATATTTGACCGTCCTCATTAGAACACAGATACATGTAGTCTGGTCAGATACCACTTCACTGTAATTGCCAATATAAACAATAGAACATGTGACATAAGTTGGAATTTTTCCTGATTAGTACACACCTCCCTCAAACGTGCAGTACCTAAGCAAAGACTTCTACCAGTTCCCCTCATTTGTTCAAACTGCAGAGGTCAAGTTAAAGTGGATTTGTAGGACATGAAGATGTTGGGTGCTAGTTGCTTTGTCTTTTCTAAAAGTCAAGAACTCTCCTTAAGAGCTGGTCCAGAGCCTGGCCTAATGTGACTAGAATGTTATGAGAATCTTGATACAAGATTTAACATCAAATGAAAGAAGATATCGAAGTATTAGAAGTCTGTAGATCCATCATTATTGAAAATAAAACTCAAGCGAAGAAGGAAAACGGAAAAAATACTAAAATGACATAACTAAGGAAGTCTAGAAATCAAACTTTTGTGTTACCACCACAAATGTAGAGTGGTGATTTTCAAACTTCAGTGTTCATATAAAGCACCAGAGGACCTTGTTAAAATGCAGTTTTTAATTCCATATATCTGAGGCTGGGCCTGAAAGTCTGCATTTACAACAAGCTTTCAGAGGATAATGATCTAAGGACCACACTATGAGAAGCAAAGCTTTATACCGTGAAGGCTTGAAATAGTGTACTACCTTTTTCCAGTTAATTATGACAGCACATATGCTGCTCTTGGGTCTTGATTAGTTCAGCACACTCAACTACATGCTTCTTTACAAGCTTAGAAGAGCAATATTAGAAAGCTGATGCCCTGGGCCATCTGCAATGGCAGATTCACAATTATGTTGTATATTCTTTCCATTAGAAACTGTAATGTTACAAGATATCCCTGACCAAGCTCTCTGGTTGATCAAATCACAGTGACTGGTGCCTGAAGGTGGATGGCCAAGAAGGTAAGAAAGTGCCTGAGGAATCACACTGGTCACAAGCCATCAACGTGAGTTAATAGCATATAAAAAAAAGGGAATCTCATTTCTCTTCTAGAAAGCAGCTGTCATTACAGTGTCTTGATCAATGAACTTGTTGTTCTTTGCAGAACTGTCCCCACCAAAGTATTGGCTAGAAGCTTTACCTTGCAGGGACATATGAGGAAGGAAGTAGAATTAATGTTGACTCAGAAACTAGAAAATACTTGTAAGCGTTTATAAAATGCTAAGCTATTCAGCATCATTTGTCCAAATTTTCTACATTTCTATAGAAAGGGCTCAAGAAACTTTAATGAAGAACCATATTGAACAGAAATGTCTTTATTGTGTTTCAAAATTCAAAGAGTTTCTGATTTTAAGTCAAGCCATTACTGCAACAATTGCAGGTTTATGCCATTGGTAGTGGTTTGGAGTTACCTCAAGTGAGCTCATTCTGTCAGTGGTGCCTAATCTGAGCACTAGCAAAGGAAGACTGAAGGAAGTAGAAAGCCCAGACCTAACACTAGTCCTTCCTACAGGTGTCATGGGACAGCGGATGATAGAGCCTGTTCAAAAGCCCCTGAAGCCCCTAAAGGCTTGTTCTCAGAATTAACAGTGTGACAACTCTCCAAGTTTCCCATATATGAAAGTAATATTATTATTTTTTATTACATTACCTCCGAATCACTTTATATTATAAATTATGACTTTTTAAATACCCTGCAATTTTTGAAGTGAGACATCTAAGAGGATAAAAGTGAGGCTCAAATGTTAAGTAATTTGGTGAAAAAAAAGAGGCTAGTGACATACAAAGCCAGATGGTGACACCAGATTTCTGAAGTCCAGTTATCATCACATTCAACCAGACTAACCTTGGATGTATATGTTCATGCTCAACAAATGGAAACAATCCCACGCAGGCTATAATGAGGCAATATGCCCTACTGTCTCCATCCAGACTTGACTAAGACAGCCCAAACATATTGTAGATATCATCGTGTCCACGCTGCCCTTCACATATTTATACCCTCAAATTCCTCTTTGCAAGGACCCGTGGTCCTAGGCCAACATGCAGCTGCTGCATTGGCACAACTGAGATCGAAATCACGCAAGTTTCCAGGTACACACAAACAAGTATGATGTTGCTGCGAGAGCACACACAAAAACATTCTTCCTAACTGCCAAAGCTTTAGAAGCATTTTCTGTCCAATTAGTATTGTTCACTATATGTGAAGACTATACCTTCTAAAAACTCTCAAGAGCCATGAAATGAAAGAAACACTGACTGTTCTGGGGACAGCATAATCAGGACAGAAGTCAGACTAATAGAGCACAGTCATCGTCTCATAAAATGATGCTTCCTTATTATTTATTTATCATTTATTTTGAGAGAAAGAGAGAGAGAGCGTGCAAGGGGGTGGGAGGGGGGGTGAGGGGCAGAGGCAGAGGGAGAGGGAGAGAAAATCTTAAGCAGGCTATGCACCTAGCACAGAGCCCGACGCGGGAGATGATCCCACAACCGTAAGATCATAACCTGAGCCGACATCAAGAGTCCAACTCTCAGCTGACTGAGTTGCTTCCTTAATATTTAAGTGATCATGTCCCTCCACGGTACATGACAAGGGGTAACAGTGGGGCATTCTAGTGTGTATTACATGCACTGGAGTTCTGCAGTGGTTTGTGGAGGTCGTCATGTGAGTGTGCAATCGGGAAAAAAAGAGAAAGTTAAATGTAAATAATGCTACAGTATTAAAAAATATCTTTTTAAAGTGTCCTCTAACTTTTTTATCTATTTTCCAACATAGCATTTTACTTCTTTTCTAAGTTTATTTTCTTTGCTTCAGAGTTAATAGCAATGTCCATTTAACATCAAATCTCCAAGAGTTCATTATATGGGTCATCACTGTGTGCTTTGGGGAATTCACCCTTCCTGAACTGTGAGTCAATTTTGATGCTTCAATATCTATGCAAAACAGTTGCTAAATGCTGGTAATACAGAAAATGAAATATACTCAATCATCATTTGGAATTCTTTTATAAGGGAGACCATGAGTGAAAATTTAAATCCACACAATTGTCATAAGCTCATATATCTGCTCAGCTTATAATTATCACAATCTTTTATAGCTAATAGAGTAATCATTAGCAACAGATAATTTAATAATGTGCATCCATTAATTGTTTCTAGATATACTTTCTTGACCTTTAAGTGGAAATAATCCCTTCTAGGCAGCAGGCTGGAGTCTTTAGTTGGTTGTTTGAGATGCAGAAAGACAGATTTTCAGAGTTTGTCTAGAAGAACCAGGAGAAAGATAAAAGGAAGTCAGGGATTTGCTCTTCTGCAGCAAGATGTGTCAGATAATGGAAAAGATTATGACATATTGAGTTACTGTCACTGTTTATTAAGAGGAGAATGCATAACTTAGCATTTCCTACTAAAATTTCATTATATGAGGAAACCAAGAGTTACTGAAGAAGGGCCATCAAGCTCGTCTCCTGGAATTATTTCCTTTTTGGCACAATCCAGACTGATTACCATCACTCATATATGACTCATCAGGGAAAAGTCTTTTTCTATTATTGTCATTGCATAACTTTAATTAAATGTATTCATTTATTGTGTAATAGGAGATATTTTATTAATAACTGTGCAAATTATCATGGAAAATGTCCTTTTCAATAATTCCCTCACATCAAATTCAAATGAAAAAAAAAAAAAAGACTTGACTCCAAGTTCAGGTTTAGCATAAGGAAAAATGCTGGAGTCCTCAGTGTTCCATGTCTCATTGTCAAATAATGCCCCCACTGTAATTACTGCCAGCATCAGTGATCACCAGAAACTGACATTAGGAAAAATATGACTTAACAAAGCTCCAATCTATTATAGTGACACTGCCCTCTCATAATCCATGTCCTTTGAAAACGACAAGTTCAGCTTTACTAGTGAAAACCTGTTTGCTTCTCTGGTCATTGTTGAAGTGCAATGAAGCCAAGAAGTGTTGCTATTTTTGTTTTTAATGACATCAGCATACCAGGTAATGAATGTCTGGTGTAATTTCAATATTCTAACAAATAAAATTACAATTTTGTTATTTAAATAACTATAATAGGGGCGCCTGGGTGGCTCAGTCAGTTGAGCGTCCGACTTCGGCTCAGGTCCTGATCTCACGGTCTGTGAGGTCGAGCCCCGCCTCGGGCTCTGTGTGTTCGGCCCGCCTGAGCTGCTGACAGCTCAGAGCCTGGAGCCTGTTTCAGATTCTGTGTCTCCCTCTCTCTCTCTGACCCTCCCCCATTCATGCTCTGTCTCTCTCTGTCTCAAAAATAAATAAATGTTAAAAAAAAAATTAAATAACTATAATAAAGCAAACATATTTGATGTGATTAGTTTTTTCACCTACGGAGTCCTCTGCTCAAAGAAAAAATGTGAGGAATATTCAAAGCTTAAAGAAACCACCAATTAGCATTTCAATTACTGTAATTTAAAAAGAAAAGATATAAGTCAAAAATAGTGTTATTCTACGTAAACAAATTTGTATTTACTTTCAACATCTTAATATTATAAGTCCTATTTATAATATCTTAATCTTACAGTTTTAAACAGAAAACTCCTGGGGGGGAAAAAAGCACATAACTTTCTCCCCTTTCTTCTATCTCAAAATGGAGTCACATTTTTAAATCATATTTAATGGGAATGAACTGTTTATATTATTACAATAATGAGAAATGGGCTTAAAGAATGGAATGTGGAGTTTTAAATTAGTATTTTTCCCTCTAATGATGAAACCACTGTTGAATACGCTAATCCCCTCATGCTGTCAGATCCATTATCTGTATTTATATTTTATAAAAGTGTAAGCCCAGCGCTAAACACAAAGCTACTGAAATAAGAAGATAAATAAAATTTTAAAATTCTAAATAAACAGCACATTGACCTGATCCTTTGGGCGCTCGGTTCTCTACTATTTTTAAATAAAGTCGAAGTATGGGGAAAAAAATTTATTTTGAAATCAGTCAGGCTTCTCCGCATACAGCTCTATAAACTTTGGTGTGTTATTTAATCTCTCTGAGGTTATACAATGGATAGAGATACTAGAAACAACATACAAGATATATTTGATTCAAGATGACTAACTAGGCAAGCATTTATGTCTCCTCAACACCAAATTCCATTAAAATGATGCAAAACATATAATAAATTTCTAGCAATGCTGAAAGCCTGAGATGGTGTTACCAACTGATCAGAATAGTCTACTTTCTGGAAACTATGACAGATAACAGCAGGATAAGAAAACCTAAGAAAGGGACACCTGGGTGGCTCAGTCAGTTAAGCCTCCAGCTTTGGCTCAGATCATAATCTCATGGTTTCTGAGTTCAAGCCCTGCATCAGGCTCTGTGCTGACAGCTCACAGCATGGACCCTGCTTCGGACTCTGCGTCTCCCTCTCTCTCTCTCTCCTTCCCCTGCTCTCTCTCTCTCCCTCTCTCTCTAAAATAAATAAACATCTTTAAAGGAGCAAAAAAGAAAACCTAAGAGAGTGAAAGGAACAACAAAACTACTTCCCAACAGAAAAATAAGAGCACCACCTCAAAGCTAATACTGACAGCAGAACTCAAAAATATCCTCATGCATGAATAAAGTCGAACTGTGTAAAGGAAGGGTCAGTGGGAAATTCACCAGGTAGTTGGCTGAAGAACAGAGCAGTTGAATCTTGGTTCCACCCTCAGAATATCTGACACTGGGTGTATAGAATAGACAGTAGAGCAGGAAAAAAAGAAAGTGCTGCCAGGTAGCTTATAACCATCACCCAAGAGTCCCTACTCGGAAGTCAAAACAGTTCATACTCCAATTGTACACCAAGACGCATAAGCACACACGCACATATTCCACGGCGTGAGCGACACTACAGCCCATTCCTACACTCACATTTGTTGCCTAGAGAAAAGTTTCTCACTTGGGCAGAGGAAATACACTCTGGGCAACAATTTTGATCAGTTAAAATCCTTAACCATGAATCAATAGACATTTGAAGAGAAATAATAATATGAAGCAAGCAAATAAATATGAAATAGGAAAACTAAACGACCAACAAATATTAATATAAGAAAATAAATAGTAAGATGAGGAAAACCAACAGATATTCAAGAGGATAGTGCAATCATTAAAAAATAATAATAAAAGAACAACCTGCAATGAAAAAGGAAAAGTGGAGTACTTCAAAATTCAGAACATAATTACTGAAATAAGAATTAAATAGACACATGCTAAATAGATTTTACACAATTTAAGATCTTTTATTTTTTTAATATTTTTTAAGTTTATTTTGAGAAAGAAACAGAACGAGCAAGAGAGGGGCAGAGAGAGAGAGAGAGAGAGAGAGAGAGAATCCCAGGCAGGATCCATGCTGTCAGTGCAGAGCCCCACGAGGGGCTCAAACCCACAAACTGTGAGATCATGATCTGAGCCAGAACCAAGAGCTAGGTGCTTACTCAACTGAGCCACCCAGGTGCCCCTATTTTTTTTTAAATTTTTCATGTGTATTTATTTTTGAGACAGAGAGAGAGGAAAGAACGTGCACACATGGACGCAGAGGAAGAGCAGAGAGAGGGAGACAGAGGATCCAAAGCAGGCCCAACACTGATAGCAGAGAGCCCGATGTGGGGGCTCAAATTCACAGAACCACAAGATCATGACATGAGCTGAAGTCCAAGGCTTAACCAACTGAGCTACCCAGGTACCCCACACAGTTGAAGATTTAATTAGAAATCTGAAAAACCAAGTCAAGGAATTCTCTCAGAAAGCAATACAAATGGATGAAGAAATGAAAAGCATAAGTTTGAAAGAAAAGGGTGTAGAAACAAAAGCAGAATTCCAACATGATTGTAGAAGAAGAAAACAAGTAGAATGAGAAGTAGACCAAGGTAACAATATTAAATAGAATTTGAGATGAAATTGTCAAAAAATATATTTACATTAAAAAGTGTCATTCTTTATGGGGACATAAATGTATACATCCATTAAAAGGTGAGTACCATGATGTTGATATAAGCCTTATGTTTATATAACCCAAACCTGGAAATAACTTAGGTGTCCATCAACAGGAGAGAAGATAAATCCTCATAAATTTGAACAAGGGAATGCTATGTAGCATTTTAGAAAACATCAACTAATGATAAATGCACAACGTGGATAAATCTCACTGACATAATGATGAGTCATAAAAAGCCAGACATAAGAGTACATATGTGACTCCATTTATTTGTGAACCAGGGACAAAACTGATCAATGGTGAGAGGGGGTTAGTATACTGATTATTGTTGATAGATGAGAATAGCAACTAATAAAGAACATAAGGTGGACTTCTGAAAAGTGGTCTCTGGGTGTTTACATGGGTATGTGCATATATGTAAAACTTCTAGTTATACACTGAGGATCTGTGCCCTTTACAATATTTATATTTACTTCAATAAGAACCATTGCAAAGTTCAAGTCACCAGGAAAATAGAACAGTTGTGAACATTTTTGTAAGAAAGAGCTTTCATTAATCACAGTAAATATTTTTGTGTCTTTTGATTAGTTTACAAGTATAAGACATAGTCAGAATTTTTAAAAACAAATAACACAGGTCATGTGCCTAGTATAGTGGTTTCTACACTCAAGAAATGATAGCTGTTTTTCATACTTTAAAATTTAATGATTCAGGGCGCCTGGGTGGCTCAGTCGGTTAAGCGTCTGACTTCAGCTCAGGTCATGATCTCATGGCTTGTGAGTTCGAGCCCCATGTCGAGCTCTGTGCTGACAGCTCAGAGCCTGGAGCCTCTTCAGATTCTGTGTCTTTCTCTCTCTCTCTCTGCCCCTCCCCCGCTCACACTCTGTCTCTCTCCGCCTCTCAAAATTGGATAAACATTAAAAAAAATTTTTTTTAACTTAATGACTCATCCAAGTCAAGAGATACAGCTAATAGAAATATTTATACAGTAAATAAATATCACAACACTCAAGAGATTTTAAAATATTTATATGGTCATTATTTTCTTAAAATCTCACTAAAACTCTGCATGGGTTTGCATGTCTTATTTCTGATCTGAAAATCAGTTAAGCAAGCTTTGTATGTTCAGTGATCTGACAGAAAATTATGCAGTCAGGAATGTAACTCCTATCTGCTGATTTCAAGTCAATTAAAATTTCCACTAACCGTGCTATGAAAACCTACTGAAACATGTAAGTGAAATACTATTTTTCTTGTCTTGGATCATGGAGTAAAAGGATCCTATCAAGGTTAAGTATGCAAAGTAATGAGCATTTGTTTTCTGTATCACCTCGGAGCCATCATTTGGCCCCCACTTGACTCCTGGTGTCTTAGCAATTCACACCCTCAGCGACCGTTTGGAAAACATATCAAGTTCCAGAAATTAGAAAGGCTGCTCGTCCTTTCATGAATAGACACTTAAGTAAGTACCTCCCCTCTGGCAGAAAATGTGGAAACTGAAGAAGTACTGAAGAAGTATATTTCCATAGATTCTAGCTGATAACTTGTGAATTCCAAGCACTGAAACTTATAACTGATTTCAAGGTCATGTGTAGTAAGAAAATGTTGGGCATGTTGCATAATCAAGATTTTCGGAGAAAAATAGGACAAAAAAGGAATAAAATAGGAAAAATGGCAATGGTCAGAACCCCAGCATGTGTTGATTTCCTTCACTTAACTACTTAATGCTAACATTTAAAAAAAGGTCAGATAACATTTCTCTAATAATTTTGGATTCTAAGAGGTCATTAGGTGAACCTTCTTAAACACAAATCTAATAAAGATAATATGAAATTAGTAACCTGACTCACGTTACTTACTTACTTCACTTATTAGTATTTCCTTCCTTGCCCATTTCTTAAACAGATTAAGATATTCTTTTTTTTCCTTATAAATTAATGCCATGTTCTTACAGATACTAAATGCATGCAAATTCTATATTCTTATAGAGAGCTTCATCTCCAAATTGATGTTAGCATTAAGATGTCTGTATAATACAAAAGTGTATATGTCACAGAAAAGTCCCTTTTGTTAAATTTCCATATTCCTGAGTGTTCAAATGATTAAGGCAATTTATTGTCCTTGAAATTTATGTTCATTACATGGGCAAATTCAAATTGCCATTTTCTTTCACACAATATGTTATAATTTCAGAGCTATTTAAATAATGTACAAAAAGCACAGAGTAGATAAATGGAAATTGTAAAGAGTAATTCAATAAATAATAATCAAAGCAGGACAATCAAAAAGGAAAGTCATGTAAAAGCTGCCAAATTTGAAATGTTTTAAAGCAAGTGAGCTAAGTGTTCTCCTTTTTTTCTTGAAATATTATTTAACATGCACCTCTCTTTATTTGTTCTGGGAGGTTAGGTCATAAGTGGAAAGGAAATAAAGTCCATCCTCCTAATTGGGCACACTTCTGCTCTCTGCTCCAGCATTTCCAATTTCCTGACGTTCTGAAGTGAATTCAAACCTGATCACTCTGAAAGAGGTGCAGAAATTCTGACTCCATTCCTTAGGAACTTTGCATTCAGCTCAAAGGTTCATATGAAAAATTTTTAAATGTGAACCATTCATAAAGGATTGCACGGAGTTTGGATAGAGTAATAAACAGGGACTCTTTCACCAGGATCAGGTTCTCAATTGCCCTGGGTGTTCAACATGCATAACTTCTACTCAGGTAAGTGTTACCGTCTCACGGCTTACCTGTCTGGCAAAAGTTTCAATCTCCAGATTTCTTCCTAGTGCATTTCTATATATGGACTTTTCCTCAAGAGCCATCTTCGCATCTTGCTTTACTGAAATCCTTTGCAAAGGGAAGTGCTTTATGGGAAAGAGGCTTTTCTGCATTCCAGGTGGGATAAGGCATACTTCTTCTGGGACAGAAGGAAGAGGCTATCCGGAATGAAGAAATCAAAGAGAAGAAGAACTGAACTCCGTGAGGTGCAGGGACATGTGAGGGAGTGGCTAGTGACTGAGAGGGGAACAGGATTCCCAGGAATGGCACGGTCTCAGAGAGTCTTGGAAAACTAAAATGTTTCAGAAAGTTTTTCAAGTTGCCTCTGTCAGTAAACTTGTTCCTTTGTTTGTCCTTCACTTAAAATTATTCTACATTGTTTACTAATGTTTTGACAAAAGAATAGAATTATTTAGGAAAACTCAAAGAAAAGGGCTGGGGGTCATTTGTCATATCAATTATAGACATGCCTAACTAATCTTTGACAAAGCAGGAAAGAGTATCCAATGGAAAAAAAGACAGTCTCTTTAACAAATGGTGCTGGGAGAACTAGACAGCAACATGCAGAAAAGAATGAAACTAGACCACTTTCTTACACCATTCACAAAAATAAACTCAAAATAGATGAAGGACCTGAATGTAAGATAAGAAACCATCAAAACCCTAGAGGAGAAAGCAGGAAAAAAACCTCTTTGACCTCAGCCGCAGCAATTTCTTACTTGACACATCTCCAAAGGGAAGGGAATTAAAAGCAAAAATGAACTATTGGGACCTCATCAAGATAAAAAGCTTTTGCACTGCAAAGGAAACAATCAACAAAACTAAAAGGCAACCAACAGAATGGGAAAAGATATTTGCAAATGACATATCAAATAAAGGGCTTGTATCCAAAATCTATAAAGAACTCACCAAACTCCACACCCGAAAAACCAATAATCCAGTGAAGAAATGGGCAGAAGACATGAACAGACACTTTTCTAAAGAGGACATCCAGATTTCCAACAGACACATGAAAAGATGCTCGACATCACTCCTCATCAGGGAAATACAAATCAAAACCACTACTGAGATACCACCTCACGCCGGTCAGAGTGGCTAAAATGAATAAATCAGGAGACTATAGATGCTGGAGAGGATGTGGAGAAACGGGAACCCTCTTGCACTGTTGGTGGGAAGGCAAACTGGTGCAGCCACTCTGGAAAACAGTGTGGAGGTTCCTCAAAAAATTAAAAATAGATCTACCCTTTGACCCAGCAATAGCACTGCTAGGAATTTATCCAAGGGATACAGGAGTGCTGATGCATAGGAGCACTTGTACCCTAAAGTTGATAGCAGCACTTTCAACAATAGCCAAATTATGGAAAGAGCCTAAATGTCCGTCAACTGAAAAATGGATAAGAAGATGCGGTTTATATATACGATGGAATACTACTTGGCAATGGGAAAAAATGAAATCTGGCAATTTGTAGCAATGTGGATGGAACTGGAGGTATCATGCTGAGTGAAATAAGTCAGGCAGAGAAAGACAGTTACCATTGTTTTCACTCATATGTGGATCCTGATAAACTTAACAGAGAACCATGGGGGAGGGGAAGGGGGGAGTTACAGAGAAGGAGGGAGGCAAACCATAAGAGACTTAAATAGTGAGAACAAACAGGGTTGATGGGGGGGGGGGGGAGAGGGGAAAGTGGATGATGGGCATTGAAGAGGGCACCTGTTGGGATGAGCACTGAGTGTTGTATGGAAACCAATCTGACAATAAATTATATTTAATATAAAAAAATTATAGGCATGCCTTTGTTCCAAATCACTACTCTACACCTACAATTTTGGCCCTAGCTTTTTCCTAAGCTCATGTGAACAAGGTCAGGAATTTAGTAATTGTCACTCTGTTGTGAAAATTGTATTGCTATAAAGTAGTATGGTCAGCAAGACTTGTTTGGCAAGATAAAGATCTTACACAAAACATGAGGTTAAGGGAAAAATAATAAAATGGCAATAAATACAACTTCAAAGCAGGAAGCAAACCTTCTAGAATCATCCATTTCTGGATGAAACCAGATTTATCCATTAAAACCTGCTTTGGTAGGTAAGTATTTTTTTGAATCCTCCCATCAGAAAAAAACTGCAGATTTTTCTGCTAAGACAAATTCTTTCATAAGTTTTATGCTTGGCAGATTCCATGGCAGCTCCATATACGAAAAGAGTTTATGGGCAGCTGTCTGGTCAGAAGATGGGGACTTGACTTGAAGCAGGATTATTTGCTATAGTAAACACCTTGGGTCAAATGCTTAGTTGCGAATTGAAAGCTAGGATTGTCAAAGTCCCCAAAACAATCCCCTTGACATCACTATGGTACAGACCAGGTTTCTTTTCATAGTTTCCAAACAGATATAGCAATTAAACATCATTTACATAGCATTTTCTTTTGTTGTAGTTGTTTTTCAGAAGTCTCATCAAATGCTTGTTCGTCAAGTTTATTAACTAAAATATAACTCATGAAATGTTCATGAAGTATAGTAACTACACTTAATATTACCCTTGTCTCGACCTGATCTTTTACTCGTATATTAAAATTATGGGGCATGTAACAGATTAATTGTTCTGCACTATTTAACACACCTAGAAAACCCCGTGCTTGCCTTAAGAAATTTTGAAGGATATAAACTTAAATATATGTTGGATAATATTGGTTTCCTTTTTTGAAGAATGCTATACCACATTGCCATGGCTGTATTGGCCAGAATGGATGTTATCATTAGGAAGAGAAGCAAGGGAAGATAAATATCAGGTTCCTCTTGTCCAAAGTTCCATTGTTCTCAGCAGTGTGCCCTTGGTGTTCTCTCTAGTTCTTAGGCGTTTGGGGTCTACACTAGACTGTATGCTCTCTGAAGCAGAGATTTGCTTTTATATGTATTTAACGCTAAAATTTCTAGCATTGCTGTATGTAAAAAAAAAAAAAAAAAAAAAAACTTGTCACGAAGTATTTATCCTTGGAGAGATACTGAATTTCACAGGCAGGTAAGAAGGAAGTATTCAGGAGAGAACACAGTTTGCCAGAGCACTGAGGCATGGGGCAGGTTCATTCAGTGGAGTCCCAGCAGAGCAGAGGGTGCGTGGTGTGGTCTGTGACGGTGATCTGCATAGCCATTTCATCTAGCTTCTTGGTCAAAGGGACACATGGTAAAATTACAGCCAACACTCCAAAAACTAAATTTCTCTGCCCTGCGTCTTCCTCCCAGCAGGAGTGAGGACTAGCTACCCAGGCGCCTTTGCAATGGTCATTCTTTCTTCTGCCTGCAGTGATCTTCCTCT
This sequence comes from Lynx canadensis, assembly GCF_007474595.2. Classification (NCBI taxonomy): domain Eukaryota; kingdom Metazoa; phylum Chordata; class Mammalia; order Carnivora; family Felidae; genus Lynx; species Lynx canadensis. The sequence goes on from NC_044307.1 coordinate 104,874,142, forward strand.
GGGTCATTTCATGGCCACTCTCTTCTCATCATTCACAATTCAGCATGGGTGTAACCTTGTCACAGACCAATTCAACTAAGCATAGATCTGTCCAACCATTCTATCTTTAAGTATGTATGTAGCTTTCTTTACATATGTAAGTTTTCCATCAGCCCCATGCCTCTACCTGGCAATATAATTTGAACTTTTTAAGGGGGAGCTCTGAGTACCTTTTCTTCAATGTATCCCAGCAAGAGAAATGGTGCCCGACTCACAACGGCACTGTTATGGACTCAATGTCTGTGTCCCCACCACCAGCAAATTCATGTGTTGAAATCCTACCCCTCAGTGTGATGGTATCAGGTGGTAGAACCTTTGAGAAATAATTAGATTTAGATGAGGTCATGATGGGGAAGACTCCATAATCGGGTTAGTGCCCTTACATGAGGAAGAGACACCAGAGCTTCCTCTCTCCATGTCAGGTCTCGACAAGAAGGCAAGCCAGGAAAATGGCCTTCGTCAGACACCAAATCTGCCAGGACTTTGATCTTAGACTTCCCAGCCTCAAAAACTGAATAAACATTTATTATTAAAGCTACCTAATCTATGGTACAGTATTTGGTTATAGCAAGCCAAGTTAACTAAGAGACCCTCAGTGTATTTTCTTGAGTACTACTGACTCACTAACCCTCCACTGGCTGTTCTGAGACAGTCTTTAAGAAAACAAGAAGATTGAAGGCAATGTCCACCTGCAAGCTAAGGGTATCTAATATCAGTTTTACTTCATTGGCTTTGACACATGGGATACTAGGAACAAGCTCTGGGCGTTGCCATAATTTCTGAGATACAGCCTCTTCTCATCCTACATGTTTTGGACCCAACTGATGTTACTAGCAATAATAATTATTTACAGCTAAAATGTATTGAGTGCTTACCAAGTGCCAACACTGTTGTAAGTGGTTTACATATATCATTTCTTTGCTCCACACAATAAAGCCCATGATGTACATTCCATCAGAGGTCTCATCTGACAAATGAGAAAACTGAAGCCCAGGAAGGAAGAGTGACTTGTCCAAGGCCACACAAAATGCCATCAGTTTTCCTTCTTTGACTTCTCTTTCTGTCAGGATTGGAACTGTACACTGAATGCCTGTGTTTTCCTCCTGGAACTTATATACCCTTATGACTTGGGTGGCTTTTCGGTCCTGGGTGGATAGGAACTTCCTTCACTACCTTCCACCCTTACCTCGGGAACTTCTCATTCTTCAGGTCTCAGCACAAGCGCCATTTCCTCCAAACACCAGATTTCCCCAGGTAGAGTTTAAATGTCATTCTTGAGTGTTCATGCATAGCCTATACTCCCCCATTGGAGCACTTCTCATCCTGTGTTAAAATTATTTATGTGTTTGCTTCTGTTCTGAGACTTCAAGCTTATGGGAGCAGGAACTGTATTATCCCATGTATATGTAACTCAACAGTCTATCTCTAATATGCTAACCCCTAGCACGGTGCCTGCTACACTATAAGATGTTCAGTAGGGAAAGGTTGTAAAGGAATGAAGGAGAGTAAATGAACACTGCCCTCTGGACTGAGTTATGATATGAATAGAATGCCCTCCTAGTCCATGACCCTGCCATCAGCCTGTGTCACTCAGGGTATCACTTCCTCCCTGGGCTCCCTTTGTTATTCTCCTACCTGTTGGATTCAATCCCCATTGTGCTCTTCACTTGATCCATATCTGAGCCTTTAGAAAAATTATAATTCTTTACAGGCAAAAGAATGTATTCTGTTCACTACTATTTCCCCAGCAAGGAAGACAGTGCCTGGCAAATATAAATAATTAGATATGTATTTGTTGAAAGAATTAATGAATAAAAAAATTAATGAATGGTACATTGAATAGTCCATTAGCCTCTCAGAAACCAGACTTCAGAACCCTGACAGATTACTCCCACCCTTCTACAAGCCTCAGATTTCTTTTCTATCTCCACTAGCTGTGATGCTGAAAACCAAAAACATCTTACATTCAAGAGTGCCCTAAAGTGACATCATGAACCTGTTCTCATTCAGATTCATCCTGACAACATCTCAGATGTAATAATCTGCTTTTATCTGGCTTGTCAGCAGACAAATCCTCCTTTCACAACTTGTCAATGGCTAATACCAAGCAAATTCCAGAGCCTGCAAATTCATCCACGCCATCTCCACTGAACTTTAGACCTACCTGGATCCTGCCACTCAGTTTTGTTCCTTATTTTTTATCTGGGGTTTCTGAACGGCCCATAAAAATTTCATTCCATATTTTAAATTTCATTACACTTGACCTTATTAAAAGAAGGTTTTTAGATATTTAAAGATAAAGAAGGTTTTGGGGCGCCTGGGTGGCGCAGTCGGTTAAGCGTCCGACTTCAGCCAGGTCACGATCTCGCGGTCCGGGAGTTCGAGCCCCGCGTCAGGCTCTGGGCTGATGGCTCAGAGCCTGGAGCCTGTTTCCGATTCTGTGTCTCCCTCTCTCTCTGCCCCTCCCCCGTTCATGCTCTGTCTCTGTCCCAAAAATAAATAAACGTTAGAAAAAAAAAAATTTAAAAAAAAAAATAATAAAGATAAAGAAGGTTTTAAAGATATTGAAATCTCTAGTTAAAATTTAACCTTCATTTAAAGCTTTGCAGATATAATCCCAGACCGATTTTTTTACCCATGAGCTTATAGTTTGCTTTTGGCTTTCCTGACTTTGACCCCCAACATGTAACAAGAACTTTAGCTCACATATTCATTCTTTCTTTTTTCTTTTGACTTCAGCTACCTAAAGTAAAATATGTTGCCTTAATTTTTGATTTTAAGACTTGGTGTCAAACATTAACTCTTCTGACACAGATTCCAGCCAGGATGATCTTTGTCCTTACATGGATGGAGATTGAAACTGGGATACTCTATTTTACTACAAAAGAATTAATATATCAGCAGCAAAATTATAAGTATGATGTCATAGGAGAAGTACAAAGTCATTTGTATTCTCTTATCCTTGTTTATAGAGCAGCAAAACCATAGAGGAACTTATTTCTTTTCTTTGGTGACAACTAATATAATTTTGGATTATAAATATTATGTGAAAGGTGGCTTAGTTATAGTTATATAAATAACTTGTAACAAGAGGTAATAACACATTTGAAAACTTCTGGATAAATATGTGTATTTAGCACAAGTATTTAGCCCTAAAATGACTGTAAGTAAAATTTTTAAAAGACATAAACCCTCAAGGACAAAGAGAAAGGGAGAGATCCAGAAACTTAACAGCGGATTTATGAGTGGTAACTGGCATTACAAATCTGAGATTTTAAAAAATATTCCAAATTTGGGAAGCTGAGGAACAAAACTATTTACATTGTAGAACCTTCAAAGTCTCAGGCATTGATAGCTTCAGATATCTTGGAAAGTCGAGACCAAACTGGAGCTAAAAACAAAGCTTGGTTAAAGGTCTGAGAAACACGTTTCCACACAAACCAGTGTCCCTCTCTCACCCTGACAAAAGACTGGAGATTTGTTTTCTGGGATGGTAACAGAAAGTCTCAAGGTTGTTATACACTGACCATAGCCATAGATCAATGTGACAGGGGGAGGCCTCAATTTAAAATAGTTTACAACATAGTGGACACACTGAAGTTCAGATCTTCGGCTTTTTTCCACCTGTAGCCTCCCAGAATGCTGACAATCAGACATAAATGCTCCAATCAAGAAACTGGAGAAGACTGCTCTTAGAAATCTGACCAGCTTAGGAAAAAAAAAAAAAAATCTAAAGAAATTGGCATTCAGGTTTACCAAGTTACTCAAGGCAAGGGTTAGTTTCAACACTACAGGAGTAAATATCGCATTTAAAGACACATGCACAGAGCTCTTAACAGCTTGTTACTTTCCCATCTTTATTTTTTTTAATTTTTTAACGTTTATTTATTTTTGAGAGAGATAAAGAGACAGAGCGAGCGCAGGGGAGGGACAGAGAGAGATAGAAACACAAATCTGAAGCAGGCTCCAGGCTCTGAGCTGTCAGCACAGAGCCCAACCAGGGACTCGAACTTACGAACTGCGAGATAATGACCTGAGCCAAAGTCAGACACTTAACCGACTGAGCCACCCAGACACCCCATGCCCCATCTTTAAATATAAGGCAGAGATCACCACATATCTGAGGAAACATCTAATAAGAAATATGGTAACCAAGAAAAAAACAGAAGAATACAATCTAGAGAGAAAAGAAACTATACAAAGAAAAAAAATCTTCAAATACTATCATTTCTAACCAGAAAGAAATAAGAAAGGACATTATATATTTGTGAAGGAAGGAGAGGATGCTATTTTTAAAAAGGGAAGAGGGTATTTGGGGGAAAAAAAAGGAACTCTTGGAATTCAAAATATGATAGCAGAAAGGAAAAACAATCTCAATCAAATGTTTAGAAGATAAAGAATATGTTGTAAAAAGATGGAAACATGGAAATAAAAAAAGATGATGAAAAGAGCCCAAAATGAAAAGCCAAGGGCACCTGGACAGTTCAACCAGTTAAGCATCCAACTTTGGTTCAGGTCATGATCTTGCAATACGTGGGTTCGAGCCCTGTGTCAAGCTCTGCGTTGACAGCTCAGAGTCTGGATCCTGCTTTGGTTTCTGTGTCTCCCTCTCTCTCTGCCCCTTCCCTGCTTATGCTCTGTCTCTCTCTGTCTCTCTCTCAAAAATGAATAAACATTTAAAAAATTAAAAAAAAAAAACAGAAAATAAAAGGAATGAATTTTTCAAGTAACTATTTTAAGCATTTTCCCAGAAATGAGCCTCTGGGTTGGCTTATTGAGTTGGCTTGAGAAGAGTTCAGCCTCATGGAATAAAATGGACTCACAACAGTGCATGTCATCATGACATTTCATAACTTCAGAAAAAATACAAGATAATATATGCTCCCAGAGAAAATAAAACAGGCGTTATTATAAATAGTCAAGAATCGGAGGGGAACTAATGTATAGCATGGTGATAATAGTTACTAACACTGTATTATATATACTGGCTAAGAGAGTCGATCTTAAATATTCTCACCACAAAAAAGAAATGGTAACTATATGACATAATGAGGGTGTTAGTGAAGGCTATGATAGCAATCATTTTGCAAAATACATAGGTATCAAATCAACACTGTGGTACACCTTAAACTTATACAATATTATATGTCAATTATATCTCAATAAAGCTAAGAGAAAAGGAGAATCAGAACATCATTAGACTACTCAACAGCAATCTGAAAGAAAATTATTTCCAATACACAAATCCAGCCAAATCACTAATCAAAGGTAATGGTAAAATAGAGACATTTCAAACATTCGAGATCTCAAAAAATACACCTCCCATGTGGCCATTCTCAGAAGGTTATGAAGAATGTGAACTACCAAAAGAGGGAGTTAATCTAGAAAGAGAAAGACATGGGATCGAGGAAATGGAGATTAAACCGAAGAGAAAGGCAAAACCAGAGAAAGTTTATGAGATGACCATGGACAGAAGATTGAGAAATCAACCAGCTAATCTACAGCAAGTTACTAGTTTCAAGTGAAAAGTCTTCAAGGAAATGAAATTGACAGGGTACTTAATGTGTTTGAAAATGTTAAGGGTAGATTTTAATGGTTGCAAAGAAATTGGCAGATAAAAGAAGTCTATGACAAATATTAGCCCTGGGTCAGAGGCTGAGGGATAGATTATACACAGAAAAGGAAATTTATCACAGTGGACCGCATGGCTGCATTACGAATCTTGCTACATAATCAAAATAATATCAAGATTGTGTATTGATCTAAGCAAAATCAGTGTTCGTACACATCTATCCATGTTTGTAATGGGGCAGAGCAATGAAAGAGGACTAAATCCTCATCTTCTATAGCCGGAAGTCAGTAAATACAAACTATAAGTTTTGGGGGAGGCAGCAATAAGGCATGTTATTTAGAGATATGTAGGTAAGTACCAAGACAATTGCATCAGTGTCATATGATGTATAAAGACATAAGAATCCCCAAAGATATATTACGTTGCCTGGAAAATAGAAGGAAGGACCTTCTTACCAGAGAGAACATCTTCATATGCTGTGGTCATAAGTCTACATCCTCATCCAAAGAGCCACTGTCCTCCCTGCCACAGCTTTACCCACACCCTAACTTCAGGAGTTCCTACACCATTCACATTTGGTTATTCACTTCAAACTTAGTTTATATTTGCTGTCAGTCCTGTCCAGCGGAGTTTGGTCTTTCCTTTTCCACATTCCCATCTGCCGTTTTTACTTTGCTCTCCACTTTCCCTCACAGCCACACAGAGCTTCTTCTCCATGTTCTGCTGCAACAAGATTGCCTGCCAGTTAAATAAAGGTCAAACACAGGCGCTCTCTGTTCTTCAGGCTGATATGGTTGCTCTGACGGATTGCTATTCTTACCAATATTGATGGCCTTATTAGATTCCAATTACAGCTCCCTTCAGCCTGGTACCTAATTGGATTAGAATCTGGAGGCTTCAACTACACAAGCTCCCTCTGCTCTTAAAAAATGCAGATAGTCTTTAAAGAAAGACAGTCTACTCCCAATTAAATTAGATACACAGTACACATGCGTGCTAAGTTTTGATATTAAGCTCCAACATAGGTGTCTGTTTTGTAGGAGGCTAAGGGCTAGCTAATGAAATAATTTTAATTTCTCAGGGAAAAAAGTACTGACCAGCAATACCATGACAACAACATAGAGTAATCATTCATTTACACCCCCAATCATTCAGCAAACATTGATGAGAATCTGCTCTCTTCTTGGAATGCTGGTCAGTAGGGGTAGAGAATAACAGAGGCATGGTTTCTGCCCCATGGAGCTCATAATTGAACAAGGATGTCAGTCTACAGAACCGTTGATTATGATGTGTCTTCCAATAGCTCTGTGAGAAAGATTTAGACCTCTTTCACTCCAAATGCTAGAGCACATTTCCAAAACGTGACTGTCACTCAAATCTCCAAAGTTTTCAGTGATGTAAGATGAGAGCAGACAGGGGTATATTTATTATTTGTACTTTCCCGAGTGCCCATTTCTACTGCTAACGGGGATGGGATATAGTACCTTCATCTAAATCACCAAGCCTTGCTTATTTGTAATAGGAAATTGCTGTGGAGACACAGGAGTCACCTGAGAAGGCATAAAATAAAGAAAATTGCCAAAATTAGGACCATTGCCCTTTCTTCTGTCACCGTTCCAACTGCAAAAGCAGTATTTCCTAATGATCTTTGAGTCCATGGACTTCAGACACACTCCATGTTCATTTATACTCTTATCTTGCTAATTGCCCATTCCAAGCTTAAAGTAGCCTCTCTGACTCTACAACTGTGTCAGCAGGGGTGAGCTGTTCCATAGTTTTCCTTGAAAGCTAGAAATAAAGTCTGATTTCTCTGGGGAGTCCCATGATAAAGCTCTATTGAGATTTCCTGCAAATGGTAGTCAATGACATGCTTGAACACATCCCTGGCAGAAAAAAATCACACCATATGATCATATGTGGTGGATGCACTGATCCACTGCCTAGATCCCTCTTAAGGAGTGAAGGACTGTTCTCCCAGCTGTTGAGAATACTGACAGAAGATGGTCTTTAATCACTAGCCCTCCCTGAGGACTGACTTGGCCAAAGAAAACTGCCCTGTTCAAGTTTATACTTCCTTCTAGGGGCAGCTTGCATTCACGCATCAGTGTTAGAATATGAAGACTCTGCTCCTTCATCCCAACTCAAGAAAGTTGTTCTAAAGGGCCATCCAGTGCCAGAGCTCCCACAGGATCAGCTAACACAACTGTGCAGACTGGTTGCAGCTCAACGTCTTCCTAACCAATGCTGCTTTCTTCCACTCCCTATCACAACCCAATAGCAATCCCTAATATATGTCCTGTTCATTAATCTCCATTTCAAAATTTGTTCCCCAAGGAATGCAATTTGTGACCATAGATCAACTAGTTTAGAAACACTATGCATTCCTGCTTTAGAACTTTGGCTAAATAGAGACTCTGGAAGTTACTTTGCAGTTGTCTTTCATTAGATTTGGTACTTTTGGTAAACAAAAGTGGTGGATTTTTTTTAAAAAGAATAAATGAGATCTTCCAGCCTAAGTTAAACTTCTGTCACTAAAGAGGACTTTGACTTGGCTGTCTTCAAATCTCTCTTTCCGACCTTCCATTAAGGTGATCCCTTGCTTAAAAGGAGCATCAAAAGGAAGATGATGGTGGGGTGCCTGCGTGGCTCAGTCTGTTGAGCGTTCGACTTCGGCTCAAGTCAAGATCTTACGATCCATGAGTTTGAGCCCCACATTGGGCTCTGTGCTGACAGCTCAGAGCCTGGAGCCTGCTTCCGATTCTGTGTCTCCCTCTCTCTCTGCCCCCCCCCCCAACTCATGCTCTGTCTCTCTCTTTCTGTCAAAAATAAATAAACATTAAAAAAAAAAAGATGGTGGAGAGAACATCCTAGCTTGATAAAAGCTAGGGAATTCTTACGGGAGAGGTTGGGAGTGAGAAGCTGAGAGCTGAAATATAATAAACAGGGGTGATGGAGAGGAAAAAATAAAAGGGAGGTGGTAAGAATTATTCATAGACATTGAGTGTCCCCTTCGTGGTGATCAAGAAGTACAAATGGAAGACTTGAGTTATGTTGAAATTTCATTTGTTTGTATATCCTCTTTAGACCAGAGCATCATTCAGGATGCACTTGTGGGTCATGCCTTAAGAATCTTACCCATCTCGGGGCGCCTGAGTGGCTCAGTTGGTTAGGTGACTGACTTTGGCTCAGGTCATGATCTCACAGTTTGTAAGTTCGAGCCCCGCATAGGGCTCTGTGCTGACAGTTCAGAGCCTGGAGCTGCTTCGGATTCTGTGTCTTCCCTCTCTCTACCCCTCCCCTGCTCACGCTCTGTGTCTCTCTGTCTCTCAGTAATAAATGAGCATTAAAAAAAATTAAAAAAAAAAAAAAAGAATCTTGACCATCTCAGTGAAGATGGAATGGATTAGCCCACTGGCTACATGTAAGCTCCCCCCCAGCTGGACATCATCAGCTCCAAGTAATAGATATGTACATTGGAGTGAACACAAAGCATTCTGAGTATTGACCCCCAAATGCTGTAAGAAGAATTGACATTAATTATTCTTACTTTAAATATGAAAAGTGGGAAATTAGCACAGAGAATAAGTTAAAAATAAGATTAAATAAATTTTAAAATGCGAAGATTAAAATGGAATAAAATCCATTTTACCTAAAATAATCATTAGTTGATACTCTAAAGTAAAAAAGTACTTTGTTGTAAGACAAATAGAACCTGGAAATTATGCCTACTAAGTAAGCTAAGCTACTGTCTAAACATCAGCAATTATTTATGTATTAGTTCTGAAAATCTGCCTTACACTGCAGGAATAGGCATGGAGGTTTTTGCTATACAGGTGATAGAGCTAATGTGATCGTTTATGAAATGGCATGAAATACCTTCTGAAAAAAATTCAAATACCAGAGTAGTTCTTTCCCTGTGATAAAATCTGTATAATTTGAACTCTGGCTGCCAAGATAAGAAAGTGGACAGTGACCTAAAAGAACTTTATATGTAGGTTTGATTAAATCATACATTCAAGAGCAAGCAGTATGTGACCAAAAAGGGATGACCATAGTGATCAACTGTGGCAATCTAAGTCCATCAGGAGTTAGAATTCACACAGTAAGTTAAATAGTGGAAGTTTAACACAAAGAATGATTAACTGATAAAAGAATAACTAAGTTATGAGGGCACTCTTATATGGTACCGTAGGGCTAAGGAAGGGACCTAGGGAAGGATAAACTTGGAAGGGGCGAGTAGATGTGGTCAAGTCCACCATATTGCTGAACAGTTTACTGGTTTGGCTAAGTTAGAGCCAGTGGGTAGCTTCTGGCAAGCAATAGGTCACCCTCCAGAGTGCAGGTGGGGAACAAGAGATTAGCCATTGATTCTTTGCAGCTATAAAACTTAGATGCTTGTTTCCTAGCTGGCTATAAGCTGGAGACTGCTCTATCTTTGTGGAAGCCATCCACGTTCTACTCATGCACCCCCCTTCTTCAGCAGTGGGGCATCAAGTCTTATTTATATTTTGAATCTTTCTGACTTCCCCTTTTGCCATCACTCCTTTCTGTGAAAGGGCTCATGGGATTAGATGAGGCCCACCTAGATACCCCTCAATGTTAAAGTCCACTGATTCTACATCTATATGATTCTTTTGAGTGTGTAAGAACACATAATAACAGGACTACACAGGACCACTAGAAAGTGGCAAAGACCTCCTCAAATTCTACTTACCACAGAGCTTCGCTTTAATCAACTCTTACTAAGAATACTTTTTAGATCATACTATTGATTAAACAAATATTACATCTAGAAAATGGTGACTATAGACTCTTTAGTATCAGTACATTGGTAAGGAAATTTATGTTTGCTAAATTCCCTCAGATATTATATTAGTACATAATAGTTAACGAATATCAATTCTGTTGCCATTACTTTCTCATTCTGCACTCCAGATGCCAAGAACTATGGGCGGATCAGGTAAGAACTGTATGTGGCCTTTCAAGCCAACATAAGGCAAACTGCTTATTAGCTCCTCCCAAGCTGTGGAGAAGAGTCTGTAGTTGCAGGCTGTGGTGTTACTCAGTAGGATGATTAGTACCTGCCAGAAAACTCACCCAACTCTTCCTTTATAAACCAAAATCCATAGTTTAAAGGGTTGGAGTCAGCTAAGAGCTACAGAAGATGCATTCAAAAACATCTTTAGTTCAATACACAAGGCTTCATTCTATCAGCATTTAACATATACACACCAAGGGCCTAGCCCAGCATGTTCTTGACCTTTGGGTACTGCCGTGAACAAGACAGAAAAGGTCTGTGCTTTCAAGAAGTTCACATTCTAGTGGAGATAGCAAAGAATAAGTAAACAAATATACAGGTAAGTAATATAAATAAGAAACTCCCAGAAGGTGTTAAGTGTCATGGAGAGAATTCAAATAGCATGGAATAAGGAGTTAGTAACTGGGTGTATACTTAAGTCTGGGTGGTCAGAGAAGATTTCTCTGAACGAATGATGTTTAAGATGACATCTGAATGACAAGAAGCTGGGAAAGCAAATAACAAGTGAAAGAGCATTCAAACTCAGGAAAGAGTTTGTATTAAGGCCCTGATTCAGGCAGAGACCTGGCACATTTGAGGAACAGGAAGAAAATCAGTGTGGCCAAAGCCTGATTGGCCCGAGGTATGTGACAGAAGAGGCAGGTGGGACAAGAAGGTTGCTTATTAATATGACATGAGGTAAACATGGCGGGCAGGGAGCAGACTTATATAGGATGTTATAAGCTAGGAGAGACAGAGTTTGACTTTTATTCTGATGAGAGCCTTTGGGGTATTTTAACAGGAAAGTGACATGAGCTTATTAATCATTTTAAAAGATTACTCCTAATACTTTAGTGAGTGAGAGTAAGGAAAATGGAGGCAGGGAAAGTAATTAAGAGGATAACGTAGTAACCTAGACAAGAGATGAAGGTGGCTTCAGACTAGGAAGGTAGTGCTGGAAATACAGTGAAAATTAAAGGTATATTTTGAGAGAAAGACAACAGAACCTACTGAGGATTTGATGTAGGGCTGGAAGAAAAAGGAAAGAATTGACAGTCATTCCTAGGTCTGTTCCTTGAGCAGCTGAGTACATTGTGTTGATGTTTAGTGAGATGCAAAAGACTGAGGGAAGAACACATCTTGGGAGAAAACTAAAAGTTATAGCTGGCTGTGTTAACATAGAAGCATATAAAGATGTCCAATTCACAGTAAGATATATTTAGCTCTTGAAATGGGGAGCAGGCAATGACTAAAAATATATTTTTGAGGATGTAGATGGCAGTGGAATATGGGATTCATAAGTCCACCCAGAGAGAGGATAGACAGTGAAGGAAAGTGAAGGAAGTGGTGAAGGACAGAATCCTGCAGTAACCTGAGAGAAATCAAGCCCAGGCAGCAAAGCCAGCAAACAAAACTTAGATGAAGTAGCCAAGGAGACAGAAAACACAGAAACTTCCATGTTCTAGAATGTAAGAGAAGACTGTGTTCCAAAAAAAGGAGAGTGATTGTGTGATAAATTGGCGAGAAATTACTGGTATCATTGAGCAGAGCAGAACCAGTGGAGTAGATGGGATAAAAGTCCAATTGGTGAGAAAGTGCAGTCAGAGACCCAGACACCTATGTCCTAAAGATTTGTGGTGAAGGGAAGAAGAAAAATAGGTGATCAACCAAAGAGGATGTGAGGAAGGGAGGATTTATTTTTCAATACTTAAGGCAATTATCCAATAGAAATAAAGAAAGTGATGAATCTCTTTCCCCATGTAGTCTGTATTCTGCTCTAAAGCTAGAGGCAAATGTAATCCTCATAGGAGACTTTAAAACCTTGGGATGTGTGGTAATATGGAACAATTATTTTCCATGTCAAAAACAATATTTATTCCTCCAGTGGGTAACCAAATACTGGCTAGTCATTTGAGCAGAAATGAAAGGAAATATTCAACTAAAATAGAAGGCAGAGGGAGTAAGCAAGATACTCAAGTGTATTTAATACAGAATAAAATTGTTTCACAGGATATAAAATATATGAATGAGGGGCGCCTGGGTGGCTCAGTTGTTTGGACATCCCACTTCGGCTCAGGTCATGATCTCGCAGTTCATGAGTTCGAACCCTGTGTCAGGCTCTGTGCTGACAGCTCAGAGCCTGAAGCCTGCTTCGGATTCTGTGTCTCCCTCTCTCTCTGCACCTCCCCTGCTTGTCCTTTGTCTATTGCTCTCTCAGAAATAAACAAACATTAAAAGTTTTTTAAATAAATAAAAAATAAGCAAAATAAAATATACGAATGAGGTGTCATGTGAGATCAGTGGAGAGAAAAAATCTGGCATCAGTATCAAGCTACTGTGCCAAGCAAGATGAGTGGTTGGTCACTGAATGGCCTTGGCCCAGTATAAATGCAGAACTAAATGGAAGGGAAAATGCTATGATCACTCACCTGACTAATGGAAGAATTATATACCTCCTACTAGAGTATACTGGCTCCTGAGTTTGGAGCTCAAAATAAACCTCCTCATACATTGCACCTCTGTTCGTACAGAAAGACCTAGAGAAAAGAATAATTACAAATATACTATGTTGTATCTATTCATATCTCTGAATATTCTACTAAAATGTTAGCAACCAAAGCAGGCTCTACAAATATTCTTACCTGCAGTTTTCCTGTTTTATCATTCTTCTCAATTTAATACTGCTCAAAGGGGAGCCCTTGGTCTATATGTTTTTTAAGGGAGGGTATTCATACAAATACACATACACTTTTATACATATTCCTCACCCCATACCCCCACATATATAATATGTGCACACATACGTGTGTTTGTGGGTGTATATCTACATATACACAGAGACAAAAGCAGTGTCAACATGAATAATACAAACTTCAGCTCATATTAACATAAAAGTCAACATAAGAAACTGGAATGTATATTGTTCTACAATAGAGTGTTTTAAAACTTGACTTTCAATAACAACAGAAAGCATAACCCTGTTTCACTGATAACAAAATTGACAACTTTTTTATTTTTTTTACATTTTTAATCATTTTTTGAGAGACAGAGAGACTGTGAGTGGGGGAGGGGGAGAGAGAGAGAGAGGGAGACACAGAATCCGAAGCAGGCTCCAGGCTCTGAGCTGTCAGCACAGAGCCCGATGGGGGGCTCGAACCCACGAACCATGAGATCATGACCTGAGGACCTGAGCTGAAGTCTGCCACTTGACTGAGTGAGCCACCCAGATGCCCCTAAAAGAAATGACAATTTTTTCAAATGTCTTTTTGTTTGGACTCTTACCTGGTTTCTCTCCAGAGAAGTTGTAGCTATAGGAATAAAACTTCTTCTAACATCAGTAGATTCACTAATGGATCCCTTTCTCTGTTCATGGAGACAGAGTTTGCCTGGTTAAATCCAGGGCCCTCTAGTAGACCTGGCTGAGTTCCCATCTTCCTCTGGCGCGTCCTAGTTATGTTTTGACAGACAAGCTAATTAGCCACTTTGCACCTCAATTACTTAACCATTTAAGTTTGGTCAGAAAGACTACCTACCTCATAGAGATTTTCTCAGGATAATGGAATCACATGCCCATGTCATGTTACACAGAAGCCACCCATTCAGTGAAATTTTTTTTTTATTTTTTTAATGTTTTATTTATTTTTGAGAGAGAGAGAGACAGAGCATGAGCAGGGGAGGGGCAGAGAGAGAGGGAGGCACAGAATCCGAAGCAGGCTCCAGGCTCCGAGCTGTCAGCACAGAGCCCGACGCGGGGCTCGAACTCACGAACTGCGAGATCATGACCTGAGCCGAAGTTGGATGGTCAACCAACTGAGCCACCCAGGCGCCCCATAAGCATTCAGTGAATGTTAATTATTATTTTATTATTCATTTGTTGGTGACTTACTCCATTAAAATGTATTTCCATTATTGTTGCTGCATTGTTGAGTACTCGCCATGTGTCAAGCCTGTGTTAGGCGCTGGGATACAATGTTGAAGAAGATACAGATCTTTCCTGAAAGAACTCAAGCACAGAACCCTCACAGGCTCAGATGCAGACCAAGCAAAACTCCAGGGGATCTTCCTTATTATTCCTGCCATCCTCACATCCGTGTATCTGTCTAACAAATTATTCATAATACGTATATTCTATATGTGTGTGTATGTGTGTGTCATGATGATAATAGAAAGGGATCATTACAACCCTAGAGATACAGGAAAGGCAAACAACAAGCATAGTCAACATGTTCTTTATAATTTAAAGCTCCATGCCTGGTAGCCAAACAAAACAAAAAGATACATCATGAAATCTTCTTTGTTTGATAAAAAAGAATCCTATCAGGAAAGTGTGACAGACAGCAAGGCACACAGCACTACCGCCTGCCAGCATCTCCCTGCTGGGACCACAGCTCCACCAGCCCCACCAGAGAATTCCTATTATCCGCGCACTGCCGACCGCGGTCACGGCAGCAAGACTCCCTTGCCAAACACTATTCTTTTCGGAGCAGATTTCCAAGATAGGCCATAAAAAATATTTTTCAAATGCATGATTTGACACTTCTTTTTCAAGAGAGGACTGGTAGCGTTTTAGTTAATTTCCAGTACATTTCTTTAGCTTTGCAAGATCAGTTACGTCATTGTTTTGTACCATGAATGCCCTACTTCGTTCACGGTTGCAGGTAAGTGGCTCTCTGAGAGAGCCTGATTTCCACACGCTTACCCACATTTCCCAGCAGATGGAGGTTCAGGGCTGTCATTGAGGGCCCCGGGCTCCTCTAGCCCAGGGCTCTGCCTGTAGCCATGCAGCTCTCTCTCTCCCGGTCACTCCTGTGGCCATCAGTAATGCACTGTCCTCTTCTGTCAGTTTTAACTTTTCATGAGTCCATGCCTTCTGCCTCACTAAACAGATTTTAAGGCTCTTGAAGTCAGAATACTTGGAGGTGGTCAATAACTTTCATTTTATTTACAATCAAAATCAGGGGTTTTAAGTTTTAAAAGTGTTTCCTATAGTTAACCTAAAAACAGGGCCATAATTACCGTCCGTACTTATTACTCGATCCCTGTTGTGAAACACAATTCCCTGCTTGTAGAACTTAACAAGGAGGTACAGGACCACATTAGATGTAGTCAGAGAAGATAGGGAGTAGCTAATAAAAGAATGCATTAGAGAGGGGTCCTTGGGTGGCTCATTTGGTTAAGCTTCTGACTCTTGATTTTGACTCAGGTCGTGATCTTATGGTTGATGGGATTGAGCCCTGCATCGGGCTCTGTGCTGACAGCACAAAACCTGCTTGGGATTCTCCTTCTCCCTCTCTCTCTCTCTCTGCCCCTCACCCACTCCTCCTTGCTCTCTCTCTCTCTCTCTCTCTCACACACACACAATAATAAATAAGCATTTAAAAAAGAGAAAAAAGAATGCATAGATTTATACAGGGCTAAAAACTCAGCTACGTATTTTTCAGGAAGATAATAAAAATGAAAAAAGGTGCCATTATTTGAGTTTCCACTATATATCAGGGATATATGTTTATGTATTAATTTTAAACCTCATAAAAATCATTCAAATTGGCTTGAATGGCCTCATTTTATAGATGAGGAAACCGAGTCTGAAGTTTAGTAGCACTCGTATTCTCACAGCTAGCAAATAAGACAACCAGGGTTTACACCCAGATCAGGCAAGGTATAAAACCCAAGTCTCAACCATTACACTCTCCCTTTTCCACGGTGGCAAATGCTATATACAATAGGCTGTCACCCAAATTCCAAGCCCTTCTGTAGCAACTGGTTACTACTGTGCTTATCGGCCTTTCTCAGCAGCCACAACGCCCAAAGCCCAGGACTCCCTCCCCCGCTGTTAGTTCTAGAAATCTGTATTGTTGTTTCCAAACTCCTAAGAGGCCCAGCAATGAAACAATGAAAGAATGAGAAGGCGCTCCCTTTAAGTCTAACGAGGATAAGAGGTTCCTGTAAAAGGAGCAAACTTTTGCTCTGGGGCTTTATCTTTCAAAGATTCTTTCATCTAAAGAGAGCTATACTAACATTCTCAAAGAAAGCAATGAATTTTTGTTTGAGGAGTAATTTGGGGTTATGTCAATTATTTTCCATCTTTTTAGACTGGATCTACAAGAAATATCCTTTAACCAAACTTTCTTCAGAAGGATTGCAAATTTTTCCATCAGAGATTAAACCTGTCAAAGGTTCCAGAACTGCGACTGAAATCATAATAAAGAATTCTTAGTATACAAATTCTTATTTTATATTTGCAGTGCATGTGGCTGATATTTGGAAAAGGGCCTAGAAACCCTACAATTATAATCAAGTTTATAAATTCTGTTCTCACTTAATTATAAATCCTGATTACATTTTCTCTGCCAGATTCCTGCCTAATGTTCCCATTTGATAATGAGCTCTATAAAAGCTATCCAGTGCACATGATTTCATGTGATGTTTCCCCAGGTACCAATGTACTCTGACTTGAAAAGATTACTCTAGTCCACGCATTTGGAAGTGAGTTTCCTGAATTCTGTCATTCTCTGGTGTGCTGCAGTGAAGCCCACTAACTGGGTCAGAGAAGTAGGAAAGAGGTTCTCCTACGTAGTAATGAGGATGAATTCTTGCACTTCATTCTCAATGTTAAGAATCCTTTCAGAACAGAAGAGATTTATGTAACCCTGCGCTGAGTGTGGCAAAATCCAGAGCTGGATGAGAAGGATATTTGGATCAACACATAACCATGAAATGTAACCTCCTTGCTGAACAATTTGCCTGGAATTAGTGAAGAGAATCGCCTAAGACACTCCTGCCCACTGAATTGTATCTGGTAGGGGGTTCTCCCTTTTTGTAGAGTCCCAAAAGCCGTTCTCGGGACGTTTTTCTCTGAATGAAGTAGGCCAAACATCAGTAGACTTCCTCCTAGAAGACTTACTGTTAAAAGGAAATACAATGTGCAGCTAAAGTGTAATCTTGTGATAGCCAATAAAACAAAACTATGTTTAGATGTATTTTATTCTGTAGGTTTTAAGAAATGAAAGCTTATTTTCAGATATTTTTCTTAGGGAAGTAGCTTTCCTGGGTTCTGGTTTCAGGCCAATCCATCTCAAAGTCCACCAAGGAAACAGGGAGGAAGGTCACCTGATTTTATGTATACAGACTTTTGAGACTGGAGTTAAGAAGAAAGTCCACTGGGGCGCCTGGGTGGCGCAGTCGGTTAAGTGTCTGACTTCAGCCAGGTCACGATCTCGCGGTCCAGGAGTTCGAGCCCCGCGTCAGGCTCTGGGCTGATGGCTCGGAGCCTGGAGCCTGTTTCCGATTCTCTGTCTCCCTCTCTCTCTGCCCCTTCCCCGTTCATGCTCTGTCTCTCTCTGTCCCAAAAATAAATAAACGTTGAAAAAAAAAATAAAAAAAATAAAAAAGAAGAAAGTCCACTAAAAGCCTTCCCTAGCCCCAAGAGCACCCAAACAGGGAGCAGATGATGGAAGAAGGGAGGCCAAACTCACTGGGATTAAAAGATTGCCGCCCTCTTTCCCTTTCTTACTTCCACAGTGATGGTGGAAAAAATGAGAGTTCTCTTCTTCTTTCCTTACGTACCTTCATTATTATACAATTCACATTTACACAACGTAATGTGTGCCTTTTCACAAACTTTGCGTCAGCCCAAGCAATGAGTGCAATTATTCTGCTGAAAATGAAAAAAGCATTGCAAGTGATTTTCACATATAAACAAGGAACTTGAGAGAAGATGAGTCAGAACGAATGAAAACTGGAAAGGAGTCACTTGTCACAGGGTCAGTCAGCTGACTTTTATAATTGCCAGAGAGGAGTGCGACGCTCCTCGAGACTGTTTCTCAAAACAACCACGAGTCTCCAGTCTCATTTCCGGTTCCTTTAACAGGCATTTTGGTCTTCCGACACAGCCATTTGTGCTCTCTACAGCCCAACCCAAGAAAGGAAGGAATCATAAGTAAAGAAGAGACAGGTTTTGTTTTGATTTTTTAATGTTTTTTAATGTTTATTCATCTTTGAGAGACAAAGCATCAGCGGGGGAGGGGCAGAGAGAGAGGGAGACACAAAATCCCAAGCAGGCTCCAGCCTCCCAGCTGTCAGCACAGAGCCTGACATGGGGTTCGAACTCGCCAGCAGTGAGCTCACGACCTGAGCCAAAGTCCTGCACTTAACCAACTAATCCACCCAGGTGCCCCAGGAAGAAACAGGTTTTGAAATAAAGAAAAACACCAAGGGGCGCCTGGATGGCTCAGTCGGTTAAGCGTCCGAGTTCGGCTAAGGTCATGATCTCATGGTTCATGGGTTGGAGCCCCACGTCAGGCTCTGTGCTGACAGCTCAGAGCCTGGAGCCTGCTTCCGATTCTGTGTCTCCCTCTCTCTCTGCCCCTCCCCTGCTCCCGCTCTGTCTCTCTCTCTCTCAAAAATAAATAAAAACATTAAAAAAAATTTTTTTACAGATCTCCAAGTAAATTTATACTCACACTATGAGACAATCTCAGAATCTGATTTGTAAACAGAATTCTGAGTGATGCTTTCAAAAACAACACCAAGATGATCAAAAGTCTAAACTAATAATATCTATTGCTATATGTCTATTGCTATATGGGATGTGTCTGTTTTAAGGACTTTTGTGCTATCTTTCAAGCACATGTGTATGAAATACTAATAAAGATGTGGTTTTCAGCTCTATGAGCTTCTATCTCTACATTTTATAAGTAGAAGGAGGAAGAATTAATACCTCATGACTAAACAATGGTACAGAAAGTAATTTATATAAATGTCCATACTTATATATCCTGTACACTAGAAAATGTTTTAAAAACTGTTTCAGGGGTGCCTGGGTGGCTCAGTAGGTTAAGCTTCCAACTTTGGCTCAGGTCATGAGCTCAGGGTTCCTGAGTTCCAGCCTCATGTTGGGCTCTGTGCTGACAGCTCAGAGCCTGAAGCCTGCTTCACATTCTGTCTCTCTCTCTGCCTCCCCAGACTCATTCTCTTCTCTCTCACTCTCTCTCTCTCTCTCTCTCTCTCTCACCTTCCCTCTCAAAATAAATAAACATTAAAAACAAAAACAAAAACAAAAAAACTGTCTCATCCCTTCTCCCCCACTGGTTCTGGGTAAATCAATAGCAGTAATGAACTATATGCATTTTTACACCACTATACTTACAAAGACATAATAAAAAGAAGCTGTGTCTTGAATGTGGTAAATAATTATGAACTAAAAGTACAAGTGAAGAAACTTCTGGAGAATAGGATCATTAGATAAAATGGAAGGGGCCTAGTTAAATTTGAATTTCAGATAAACAGTAAATGATTTTTCAGTGTTAGGTATGTCCCAAATATTGCACAAGACATTGTTATGCTAAAAAAAAAAGTAAGTTGTGTTTATCTGAAATTCAAATTTAACTGAGAGTCCAATTTTGTTTTCTTTTTTTCTGAAATCTGAGAGCCCTAACTAAAAATCTGAATGGGGCTACATTGTTGTATCTTAGAGAGCCACCAAGATATTGCCAAATTTATCCTACACACTGGGTCTTGCACTGTATTATGCGTCTATATTTTAACAGATTTTTTTTTCATCTTTTATTTTTGAGACAGAGAGAGAAAGAGCATGAGCAGGGGAGGGGCAGAAAGAGAGGGACACACAGAATTGGAAGCAGCATCCAGGCTCTGAGCTGTCAGCACAGAGCCCAACGACACAGGGCTCGAACTCACCAGCCGTGAGATCGTGACCTGAGCTGAAGTCGGACGCTTAACCAACAGAGCCACCCAGGTGTCCCTGAATAGATAGGTTTTGTCTGCACCATCATTCGAAAATCAAATTCCTCTTTAAGCGTGATTTTGAATCAACTATAGCACCATACTTGCTGTTGTATATTTAGGGTCCCATTACTTCACATTTCTTTTCCTCAGTCTTCTTACTTGTAAAAGGATAATACATACCTCATAAGTACCACAAAGTAATTGAAATATTATCCATGTCATACATAGTATAATACCTGACAAGCAGTAATAAATTTAGTAAGGTGTAGGGATTAAGAGAGAGGGCTCTAGAACTGGGTATTCTGGATTCAAGACCTAACTGCATCCCTCCCTAGCCATGTGACCTAAGGCAAGTTACCACACTTCCCCCTGCTTCAAGTTCTTCATTTGAACTTAGAGATAATAATAGTAAATTTTTCATAGGGCTGTTATGAAATTTAAAGAATCATTGCACATATAGCCCTGATTTTGAACTTTATAATAATTTGATGATGGTGAATTTAAATAATTAACACTCTTGAGGATTTCAATAAATACTTGTTAATTAATGAGTTAAATGCACAATTTGCAGCCCAACATTACTAAATACATTGGATATATGTTGCATTCCCAGTTTATTGTGTCAAAGTTTTGCCTTTTACTTTGGATTTTGTGCTACAAATCACTTCCTAAATTCTAAGCTCTACAACCATTAGAATAGAAATTCACATGTAAATAGTAGCTATGTTTACCTGAACATTTGAAATATAAATTTAGCAAGACTGTATATTCTCTCACTTGGCTTGAAATTAACAATGTGGTACCTGTTTATAAACTGTCAGATCTTTTTTTGAAAAAAAATGTTCCTATCCCTTTCATAAATGTAATATCAACCCTGGAGCCTATACACTGATTTGATTGAAAGATGTTTTTATCTAAAGAAATAAAATGCTCAGGGCAGTCGGGTGGCTCAGTCAGCTGAGCGTCTGACTTCCACTTGGGTCATGATCTCACTGCTTGTGAGTTCGAGCCCCATGTCGGGCTTTGTGTTTACGGCTCGGAGCCTGGAGCCTGCTTCAGATTCTGTCTCCATCTCTCTCTGCACCTCCCCTGCTCGCTCTCTGTCTCTCTGTCACTCTCAAATGTAAAAGAAAAAACATTAAAAAAAAAAAAGAAAGAAAGAAAATGCTCAACTAATGAAATTACTAGGAAATTGTAGTGCCCTGGCAGAAGTGTTTACATTTTTACCTGTATCTAGTGGTGTTGACTATGATCCCATGAAACAATCCCTGAAACAAAAACAAAGGCTTTAAAGTAAAGTTGAATAAGGGCGCTTGGAGTGCTCAGTCGGTAAAGTGTTCAACTCCTGATTTCAGTTCAGGTCACCATCCCAGGGTCGTGGGATCAAGCCCCACATTGGGCTCTGTGCTGAGCATGGAGCCTGTTTGGATTCTCTTTCTCTCTGTCTCTCTCTCTCTCTCTCTCTCCCTTTGCCCTCTCCTTTGCTCTCTCTCTCACTCAAAACATAAATATAAATAAATAAATAAATAAATAAATAAAGTGAAGTTGAGTAAAGAGTTAGAAACTATGGTAGTTTGTCTTCTACTCTCTTTACCTCTGTAAAATATATGCATTTTTTTTCAGCTTTTATTTATTTTTGGGACAGAGAGAGACAGAGCATGAACGGGGGAGGGGCAGAGAGAGAGGGAGACACAGAATCGGAAACAGGCTCCAGGCTCCGAGCCATCAGCCCAGAGCCCGACGCGGGGCTCGAACTCACGGACCGCGAGATCGTGACCTGGCTGAAGTCGGACGCTTAACCGACTGCGCCACCCAGGCGCCCCAAATATATGCATTTTTAAAAAGTAAAATGGAATACTTCAAAAAACAATAACAGAGCAACAAAATCCATATGCAGTCCGAATTAGCTACATCTATGCAATCATATTAATTAGTACACACTGAATTATGCCACACTAACAAATTAAGCCCCAAGCTTAAGTGGCTTAATACAACCCCAGGTTACTTCTGGTTCATCTAAAGCCCAGTGCAAGTCAGTGAAGGTTTCTGTCCCCATATACTCCTTTGGGGGTCCCAGCAGGTGAAGATTCCACTTTGGAACTCACAGTGGCAGAAGAGTGGACAGCTTCCACCTGTCCAAAAATGCCTTGGTCCAGAGTGACAGGGTCACTTCCTCTCCAACCTGTTGGCTAGAAAGTGATATGGTTGCATGTACCTGGAAGAGAGCCCAGAATGTGAGAGAGCAAAGGAAGCTTGGTGAACAGTAAGTGTCCCTGCCAAGAGGCGACCGTCATCAAATAGTCGAGTGTAACTCTGACCATCGCAGCTCTTCTGAAAGACATGAAGTTCCCAGTAACAAAAGCCTGCCCTTGCTTCACAATATACACTGTTCCACCCCCGCCCCCAGTCAGTCAAGATAAAAAGTGAACGAGCTTATGGTTCAAGGAATTTAATTATTTTCTTCTAACCAGCTATAGTTGAACTTGTCAGCCATGTTGATATTGAGTAATTGCCTATATATCTTGTCTTTCCTCACAATTTGATTTCTTTTCGTAATGAAAGCTCAAGGAATTTGTTGTTTCCTTTAGTACAGATGTTCCTCATTTGATGTTATAAATGTGCTACTGAAAAGTTGTGCGTAAATCAGATTTTTATAAATTGAATCACATTCCCATTAACTTTATCTTTGCTTCTGCTTCACAGTAGCTCTGGACAATTTATCTTTAAATTAGTCTCAGTTTTATAAAGAAGAGTGACAGGTCAGAGGGTATTTCCCAACAGGCTGGGATAAGAATAGACCTTCCATCACCACGATACGGACTAGTTCCTCACACTGACATGTTATCGGAGTCCATTTAGGAAAAAGGTACCCAGTTTTTGAAAATAAAAACAAAAAAAGAAAAGGAAAGACTGTCAGAGAAACAGGTATGGGAGGAAGGATTTCCTTCCATTTTAAGAGTATGTCACCCAGTAAACTTTATTTAATCCAAGTGAAAGGGACTTTTCTGGAGGGCGGCATGCTCATACAAAGCACTGAAAGCTTTTTCCTCAGATATAATGGGTCCTAGTCAAACAAATTAACAACCAGATTTCATGAACTCACTTGATAAAAAAGAAATGTTCACATTGAAATAAAGAAAAGGAAGGAGGTGTCAAAAAGATGTGGGCAAGATGTTTGATAATTTGTCCAGATATATGTTCCTGCACTAATTTTGTTAACTAAACCCTGAAAAGAAAAAGCTGAACAAGACTTTTTTTTTTGAAAACTGAACTGTACAATTCTCTTATCTTTTCTCTCTTTGCCTTTTTCCTTCCAATGATTTGCTACAGTCTCTAGGGACTCAGAGAATAGTCAGTACAGCATGAAAGAGCTTTCTTTATCTGTTACGTTATTCTGAGTTGTTTTCTCCTTATAGCCCAACTTTATTCCGATGGCCATTCACTGATCCACAGCAATCACAGACTCATGAAATCTTAGGGTACAGAAGGACCTTTAAAAAATCACTAATCCTCTTGTGTGCATTCTGGGCCATATCCCATGAAACTAAGAGGAAATGTCAGTGAAAACTAAAAAGTCCAGAGGATGCATAACACAGAGCACAAATGCCTTTGTGGGCAGAGAGAAGAGCTAGGAACATACTAAATAACTATTGAAATTAGAAACCTAGTAAGTCTCTGTTTTGCTTTTCTGGTCCCATTGCTGTTCCACAGATATCCCACATCTATAGTGATCCCAGAATGTTATGACCTAGCCCTCTTTCCAGTAATATGCATATTAACTATGCTACTGTTCTGTAGGATAAATTGCTATTTGATACATATTAAATGTAATGAAAATGCTTGAGAATGGTAGTGTCTTGTCAGGACCAACACCCAGTGTTAGAAATTGGTAAAAACATTAAAAGAGAGATTGGGGCACCTGGGTGGCTCAGTCGGTTAAGCATCTGACTCTTGGTTTCAGCTCAGGTCATGATGAAATTGTAAAGCCTGCTTAGGATTCTCTCTCTCCCTCTCTCTGCCCCCCCCCCCCCCCTCTCTCTCTCTCTCTCTCTCTCTCTCTCTCTCTCTCTCCCTCTCTCAAAATACATAGACAATAAAAAAGAGAGAGAGGTTAAAAAACAGAGTTACCCTTACAAATTAGGGAAAGTCTGGGGTTAAATTACAAGGATTTAATTGTTTGGTTAAGACCAGAGATCAGAGAACAATTTTAGAAGCAGAGTAGAGGGGATAACCTGTCAAGGAATGAGAAACTCAGGGTGTCCCTTAGAGCCTAAGAAGTTGCCTGACACTCAGGACAATGCCTTGAGAGCCCCTGGATTTGTAATTTGCTGCTTAATTTCAGGTATATAAAACAATGCATATTTTGAAGGAATATAAACACAGACAATAAATGCTTATGAAACATATGAGAAAGGGGGCAGAAGGGATGATAAAAGGCAAGCAAGCAATCCTTTCCGTCAGTGAATCCAAAAGGGACCTCTCTCTCTGAGCCCTGCAATTGTGGGAGGACTCAGAAATCCTAGTGGCTCCTGACGGCTGAACTGAGCAGACATGCAGAGTTGTTTACTGCAGTAGTGACTACAGATCCCACGCAGAGTGGATTGTCAGGAATTTTGTCAAGTGGTAGAGTGATCAGGGGCTCTACGGACTTAACAGGACAAGGGGACCTGAGACAGAACATAGGAGGTGTCGGTTTCATCCTTTTAGGAATCAGTGACTCAATTAGGAGCATATTAAAAATACAGACCCTAACTTACTCCTAGACATTCTTACTCAGAGGTGGGGTAGAGCCTAGGACCTCGCATACTTAACAAGCTTTGTAAGTGACTGTGAGGAGATGGGCCATAGAATACACTTTGAGAAGCACAGCTTTGAGGAAAGTAGCATGAAAACAGCTTCTCATCACATTCCAACAGAAGAGACGTAGGGCCAGGAGATAACAAGGGAGGGCAACAAAGCCAAGTTCACACACAGACCTGATCCAGATATTTATAACAAACCAGACTTCCAAATAAATTTGCCAAATTTTATAGATATCTTCAGACTCCTTCAATATTACAATCATATGATTATCTAAATGAATTAGATAAAGATACGAAGGGATTTGAATCTTCCTAACAGTTACATCAAATCTGTTATGACGTATCTGTAGAAATCACCTAAATTAGGTGAGAATATCACTTTGTATATAGAAATCATTCACACAAATGGGTTTTAAAAATGCTCACATTCTTACAGCTTCAAAGGCATGCTGCCCTAATTTAAATTTGTTGAAAAACGTGTCTTTGTGCAAGTGCTGTATATAGGAAACATGATGCTCTATGTCCTAAGGTATTGAAAATATTTTTCTTTTTTTTTAAGATATATTTTTAAAGTTTACTTATTTCTACTGAGAAAGAGAGAAGGAATGTAATTGGGGGAGGAGGAGGAGACAGACAGAGAGAATCCCAAGCAGTCTCCACACTGCCAGCACAGAGCCTGACCCAGGGGCTCGAACCCAAGAACTATGAGATCATGACCTGAGCCAAAATCAAGAGTCAGACATTTAACCAACTGAGCCACCCATGCACCCCACAAAATATATTTCTAACTCTATCTCATCCAGTTGTAGGACCTCCTTTCCCCATCAAGGAAATTTTCATAATATTTCTGAAAGTCAATAAATACTTTCCATCTTCAACATGACGTCAATTCCTTTCCCTTCTACTCTGACAATCATCAGAACAGGAGAACATGCCTCAGCAGGACAATTTCTCAATGTCCCTCCTGCTGCTGGTGCATCAGTCACATTGTGCCAGTTCCATGAAGCACGGAAGCTGGCCCACTGATGTGGAAAGAATCACTTCCTCCTCAACCCTCAAGTGACTTTGTGCCATACTCTGCCACAAGGATGCCAAATGTTAAGCCACAGAGGAAAATTTCCTCTAAATACTGAGTGTTAAAGCCACTGTTTCTGTCCCTTTTTTCATTCCCACTTTCCCTCAGACTCAGACCAGAAAACACAGGAGCTGGTCAGAAAACTAACCTTGAAAAACACTCCCCTCTCTTCCAAACATCCCATCCCAGAGCAAAGATTATCTTTCTCTGTCTTCCTGTGCTATCCATACTCCGACAGAGTTTTTAAATGGGATTCTGGAAACTCCTGGATCAGATCTCCAAAGCTACTTGTGAAATAGGCAGACTCCCAGGTACCATTCCAAGCTGCTGGCTCAGAATCTCTAGGCTGGATCAAGGAATTTGGCTTATGACAAAGCATTCCAGGTAATAATTATGCATACTAAATTTTATGATCCTTTAGAATTGTGCAATTAGCTCATTCTACCCAAGGGTTTTATTTCACTTGGAAACTTTACATTAAATGAGCAATTAATGTCTCCTTAAAAATTGAGACTTAGATATAATTGCAGCAGGCTCCCTGAACCAGTTAGTCTCAGTTGGGATTGATCAGAAAGGATCTAGAAAGTTTGAAAGGCTTTATTTATACTTGTAGAAAAACATTATTTTATAATTATTATTTGCTCTGGTGCTATTTCTGTCACATTTGCTTAGAAAAAATGGTAAGAAAGAAAAATGAGTCCCTCTCTTAGAAAATTACAATAGACATCTATAAACCAATAACAAAGCAGCAGAAACAAAAATCAAGGAATTGATCCCACTTACAATTGCACCAAAAATCATAAAATACATAGGAATAAACAGAAACAAAGAGATTTAAAAAATCTATACACTGAAAACCATAGAAAGCTTATGAAAGAAATTGAAGAAGATGCAAAAAAATGGAAAAATATTCCATGCTTGTGGATTGGAAGAACAAATATTGTTAAAATGTCAATATTACCCAAAGCAATCTACATATTCAATGCAATCCCTATCAAAACAACACCAGCATTTTTCACAGAGCTAGAACAAACAATCTTACAATTTGTATGGAATCAGAAAAGACCCCAAATAGCCAAAGCAATCCTGAAAAAGAAAACCAAAGCTGGAGGCATCACATTCTGGACTTCAAGATGTATTACAAAGCTATAATCATGAAGACAGTATGGTACTGGCACAAAAACAGACACTGAGATCAATGGAACAGAGTAGAGAACCCAGAAATGGACCGACAAACGTACGGCCAACTAATCTTTGACAAAGCAGGAAAGAATATCCAATGGAATAATGGTGTTGGGAAAACTGGACAGTGACATGCAGAAGATTGAACCTGGACCACTTTCTTAGACCATACACAAAAATAAACTCAAAATGGACGAAAGACCTAAATGTAAAACAGGAAGCTATCAAAATCCTCGAGGAGAAATCAGGCGAAAACCTCTTTGATCTTAGCCGCAGCAACTTCTTACTCAACACGTCTCCGGATGCAAGGGAAACAAAAACAAAAATGAACTATTGGGACCTCATCAAAATAAAAACCTTCTGCACAGCAAGGGAAACAATCGGCAAAACTAAGACAACCAACAGAATGGGAGAAGATATTTGCAAATGACGTATCAGATAAAGGGTTAGTATCCAACATCTATACAGAACTTATCAAACTCAACACCCAAAAAACAAATAATCCAGTGAAGAAATGGGAAAAAGACATGAAAAGACACTTCTCCAAAGAAGACATCCAGATGGCCAACCGACGCATGAAAAAATGCTCAGCATCCTTCATCATCAGGGAAATACAAATCAAAACCACAATGAGATACCACCTCACTCCAGTCAGAATGGCTAACATTAACAACTCAGACAAGAACAGATTTTGGTGAGGATGCGGAGAAAGAGGAACATGTTTGTACTGCTGGTGGGAATGCAAACTGGTGCAGCCACTCTGGAAAACTGTATGGAAGTTTCTCAAAAAGTTAAAAATAGAACTACCCTACAACCCAACAATTGCACTACTAGGTATTTATCCAAGGGATATAAGTCTGCTGTTTCAAGGGGGCACATGCATCCCAATGTTTATAGCAGCACTATCGACAATAGCCAAAGTATGGAAAGAGCCCAAATGTCCACTGACAAATGTATATGTATATATACATACGTATATATATGTATATATGCATACACACACACACACACACACACAAAATGAAGTAATACTCAGCAAATCAAAAAGAATGAAATCTTGCCATTTACAACAACATGGATGAAACTATAGTGCATTATGCTAAGCAAAATTAACCAGTCAGTGAAAGACAAATATCATATAACTTCACTCATATGTGGAATTTAACATACAAAACAGATGAACATAAGGGAAGGGAAACAAAATAACATAAAAGCAAGAAGGGGGACAAAACATAAGAGACTCTTAAATATAGAGAACAAACTAAGGGTTGCTGGCAGGGTTGAGAGTGAGGGGATGGGCTAAATGGGCAAGGGGCATTAAGGAAGATGGTGGTTGGGGCTCCTGGATGACTCAGTTGGTTAAGCATCTGACTTTGGCTCAGGTCATGATCTCACAGTTTGTGGATTCGTGCCCCGCATCAAGCCCAGTTCTGACAGCTGGGAGCCTGGAGCCTCCTTGGGATTCTGTGTCTCCCTCTCTCTCTCTGCCCCTCCCCCGTTCATGCTCTGTCTCTGCCTCTCTCTGTTTCTCTCCAAAATAAATAAAAACATTAAAAAAAAAAAAAAGGAAGACACTTGTTGGGATGAGGATTGGGTGTTACATGTAGGGGATGAATCACTGGATTCTACTCCTGAAATCATTAATGCACTATATGCTAACCAACTTGGATGTAAATGAAAGACAGAAAGAAAAAGAAAGAAGAAAGAAAGAAAGAAAGAAAGAAAGAAAGAAAGAAAGAAAACTATAATAGACATGGCATTAGATTGGTCTGAAAGTTTATCTACTTATTTCTTAGGGTAAAACCACACACCAGAGTTAGCAGTATATCACCAAGGATTTAGCTAATAAAAGAAAGAAAGCTGATATTGGGGGAAAAAATGGTGTCTTCCAACTGGTACATAGCATAGATACTGTCTAAGAGTGAGCTAGTTTATGCCTAAAACTTCTTACAAAACATGAGTGCTATTGTTCTAACTCAAAAGAGATGTGGTAGCATTGGCTGATATATAATAGAGCTTCTCCAGGCCTCCAGCAACATAAAATCTAAAGTTCCCATGGGACCACATCAGCTACAATATAGAAAAATTGAATAGGGTGGACCCTCTTAAGAAAGAAGCAGCATTTCATATTGACACGTTTAGAGGATGCTTAGCCTTATGTGGATGGCATCCCTGGTTGAAGGACCTGGTGTGAAACGGCACTGCAGTGAAGGTTCTCGGGCATGGGAAGGTAGAAATTCTCAGTTTCAGGTAGGTATCTGAGGTATGGGCCAAGAAATTTCCAGGTTCAGTTCCTTGATATGGAAATAAAATTCATAGCAAGAACTAAATAAAAAGGAACCAGGCTGAGGTCCCAATTCCAAATGGAAGGAGAAGCCTAAGCAGATAGTCTGCCATATGGTAAGGGGTGACTAAACAGGGAGATCTCACCTACTTTCAGAGCAGAGCCAGAAGCAGTGACATCAAAGCAGCTGACTTCTAGGCTCACCCGATGAATGAAGATAGAGCTCCTGCATAAAGCCAAGCACTGTTGTTTCTCTCTGCCTCAGGGATTGGACACAGCTAAGCCTGTAGGGCGTGAGTGTTTCATTTTAGGTGATTTGGTGTTGTTGGGAGGCAGGTAGGTGGCAAATCAATGTTTTCTGGAAGATCACTAAAATAGTTCTAAACCAAGAGCAAACTTTTGGTCTCAATCTAAAGAGAAGACCGGGAGAAGAAAAGGGGGTTCAAGTGATAAAGTGACTCTCCTATATGACTGAGGCAAACAAGAATGTGTGACTCCTGGGTATGCTTAGCCATCGGTAGGAAAGCGCCCAAAAGTAATACATTATTGGAAGTTGGGAATAACTTACTGATGAGAACAAATTCTGCAACACCAGGAAGATTTCAAAGAAAATGTTTTAAAAACAGAAAAGACAACAGAAACTGGAAAACTATTGCCTCGTATGTTGCAATATTGAGAATTGGGTGAAACATGTCAATGTTTACATAACACTGTCCAAAAGAGATTGAGTAGCTAATTAACATAATATCTTAATCATCAGAACAGTGTTAAGATGCATGAAAATATTTTGTAATCTGAAAGTCAACAGGTTTTTTTTTTAACTGCATATTTTTCCTTCATATTGTGCAGACTTGTGCCATGTAACAGAGCAAGGCCCTTCATGGATTCCTCAGAAAGGGTACTCACCTCAAATACATACAACCTCTGGTTACTCAAGTCTTTTCCCCAGATGTCTTGTTACCTCAGATGTAGCTAGCGTTTCCTATGTATTCTTTAAATGCCAAGGATTTGGCTAAGGATTTTTACATACATTACTTCATGTAATATTCTAGTGTGCTTTATTATATATTCTTTTATACTGTGCTCAGTTATAAGTCATACTCCATATTACAAATTAATAAATTGTCACAATGCTTTATAAGATCAATCGGTTGAATTTGAAAAGTGAATCTGTTCTGTGGGAACTAATTATTCTTTAAAAATTTGTGGATTCTGTCCTGTAGGAAAATCAACTCTTGACTAAAACAGTCTCTCAAACCCCCCCCAAACCAGCCCACCAATGATATCCATACTTTTACTATATTTACCTATTACAAACTAGGTCATTCAAAATAAAAACCCAATTTTATTAGAATAACTAAAAGCCTTCCTTTGAGACATTTAAAACAAAACACTTATTCTTTAAAAGGGTTCAAAGTTTATTTCTTTTCTAAATAATTCTCTGTGAATTGTATGATTCCTTTAATTTTCCTTTAAATGAGGAAGCAGCATTGAGTAGTTCCCTGAGACCAATAGAGAAAAATCTTCATCTTGCCTTTACTCGCCTTTCCTACCAAGACCCTCTCTTGGGAGAAACATAACAACCAGAGGTAACGCACAGCAGAAGGACATGATAGGATAATGGAAAGAGAAATGTTGTCTATACATCTCCAGCTGAGAAAGACAGCACATATTAATAAAGCAACCATAAAACTCTTTCAACTTCTTCAAATGAAAGAACTGCGTAGAAAAAAAGGTGATTTAACGAAAAATCTTTTAATAAATACCAGCACTGGATTATTAAGATGGCAGATAAGAGCACTTAATAAAACACGTGTCAAGCAAAATCCAGGCCAGGATCATTTGAGATAAAATAGGCTTATTATCATACAATCTATAAAAGATTAATGAAACCTTTAATGCAAAGCATTAATGGAGCTGGCTGCATTCTGACCTTACCTAGACTTTTTTAGGACTTTTGCAGTCTTAAGTAGAAAGAATAGCTTTATTCAAGAAGGTTTCTTTTCCTTCTAAAATTTGTTCACATTTAAGAAAATTCAGATATATGGGCTTTTCCCTTAACATATAGTGCTGTTATCATTCATCTATAATTGTCCATAAAACTCCTTGAAAAGTCTATTAATCTCTTCAGTATCCATGAACTTAATACCATAATTGTTCTTAACTGTAGCTGTAGTAGAACTGCTTGCCTGTTTTCTTGCTAATAACCCACTGGTTTTATGACTGAATTGAAATAAAGCCAGTTCTTCTAGCAATAAAGGTGAGGGTGACCCAGATGAATTAGATAATTGGCTTCACAGCCTATTGATCTTCTATTTGAGGTCTTTTAAGTCTGAATATTTTCTCTTTACTAATAGAGCTTCACATTTTTTTTTCAGTTGCTAAGAGATGTAGCTGGAGTCTAAAGAATATTAGGGGGAAAAATTGAGGGCAAGATAATATTAAAACCTGCCTGGGTTCAAAAGTTCTTTCAGTTTCTGACATCAAGATGGCATTTTCCATGACAAAACATGGAACCTAGAGCGTAAAAAGTAACTCATTTGCTCACGCAGGTGTATTGTTACCGTGTGTGGTTCACTATGTTAGACCTGCAGTTTGAAAAAAGAAATCTGTCCTGAAGAACCTCAGAGTTTGGTGAGAAGAAAGGCACATATATAGATATTTAAATATCAATCATACAATGGAAGAATGCTTAGGTTATTATGAGAGCGGAGATGAGACACATCCAGCCCAGAGTGAGGGAAAGGAGTAGAAAAATGCAGATGCGCAGAATATGCTTTGCAGCCTGAAGTGCCGTCTCAGGTTAAGATTTCCTGCTACAAAAAGTGAGAATCCCTTAAGCCTCCTTGCCTTTGCGCAAGAAAAAGGACACCTCAGTCATTGAAACTGGAACGACAATAATCAAGATATTAGTGATTGAAACAAATGTGCAGTTAAAGTGGGCATTTTAAGGGAATTGGAGAGCTGGCATGGTAGGAACAATAGGAAAAGAGGATAGAAGTTTACAATTTCAGGGCAAAATTGCAGAAGAGTAATTGAAATTGGAATCACAAAGATCATTCTAGAAAATGCAGCAGACAGTGTTATTACAACCAATCTGACCTTCTGCCAGTCAGACCCCTTTCCTTGAGTTCTGCAATTTGCATTTTGTTCCAACCTTCATGTCCTTCTTATTGGAATTTCATCCCCTTCTCTTTCACCAATAATCTTTGTCCTATATGAGACATCGTGTTGTATAATAAGAAATATAGATTTGATCTTTGTCCCCATTTCTGACACAGAGCTCCTAAATCCCTTGAAATTTCTTAAGTAATGAGGACTGTAAAGCTGTCTTTTGTTATGTTCTTGATGTGAGTTTTGGACCACGTCTAAGGAGGGGGCTGGCTATCAGGAGACAGCCATGTGATTAGAGAATTGGAATTTTCAATCTCACCTTCCACCCCATCACGTAACTACTCCACACCTCCCCCTGGTGGGAGTGTGGGGTTGAGATTAAGTCCAATCACCAAAGTCCAGTGACTTAATCAATTGTGCTTATGTAATAAAGCCTCCATAAAAACACAAAAGGATGGGATTCAGAAAGCTTCTGGGTTGGTAAACACGTGGAGACTTGGGGAAGGTGACATGCTCTGAGGGCATGGAAGTTTCACGCCCTTTCCCACAAATCTTGTTCTATGCATCTCTTCTAGCTCCCTATTCCTGAGTTGTATCCTTTAATAAAAAACCAGTGAATTAGTAAGATGTTTCTCTAAGTTCTGTGAGCCACTCTAGCAAATTAATTAAACCCAAGAAAGGAGTCATGAGAAGCTCTGATTTAAAGCCAGCTGTCAGAAGTCCAGGTAATAATCTAGACTTGCCATGGACATCTTGTGTTGGAGGAGGGTCATTGGAACCCCTAATCTATCACTGCTCAGCCAGAAGCCCTGGGCTTGCAACAGGTGTCTGAAGTGTGTGTGTTTGGGAAAGAGGAAGAGGGGAGTCTTTTAGGACTGAGCCCTTAACCTGTGGTGTCTGATGCCATCTCCAGGTGGATAGTTTCAGAATTGACCTGAATCATAGGACACCAAACTGGTGTTCACGAATTGCTTGGTGCTGTGGGGATACTCCACACACATTGGAAATTTGGTATAGAACCCTTTTATTGTACTTATTGATGATCCAGCCCTAGACTTTGTCTCTTATTCTGTTTGGGCTGCTATAACCAAATACCATAGACTTGATGGCTTATAATCAACAGACATTTATTTCTTACAGTTCTGATGGTACTGGAGGCTGGAAAGTCCCAGAAACACTTGCTGACAGATTTGGTGTTTGGTGAGAACTCTTTTTCTGGTTCACAGACAGCCTTCTTCTTGCTGTGTCCTCACATGGCACAGGGGATAAGGGAGCAACTGAGATCTCTTTTATAAGGCGCTGCCCTCATGACCTAATCACCTCCCAAAAGCACCACCCGCAAATACTATAACATTGGGAATTAGGTTTCAGCATAATACTTGCGGCAGATGGGACATAAACATTTAGTCTATAATACTTATCTTCCCACAAACCTGCAGACTGTTTCAGCCACCACTGATCTTTCCATACAACCTAACCACTTGAATCACAAGGTTTTAGAATTGGATCAGGAGGTTTTCACATGCACCCTACTCATTTTACATATCAGAACAAGAAAACTGAGTGAGTTTCAATGATTTGCCCAAGATGTGACCAATCCCAAGAAAACCCCCTTTAAGGAAATATTTAACGTGTTAATTCCTTTGTGGCAAGCTTACATGGAACTAACTGAAATTGAAAAATATATTTCTATATTATTATATCAAATATAAGCACACAGAACAAGGAAGTACTGTGGGGTTCACAGGATCTGCTTAAAACCTCAAGAATCGGGGCGCCTGGGTGGCGCAGTCGGTTAAGCATCTGACTTCAGCCAGGTCACGATCTCGCGGTCCGTGAGTTCGAGCCCCGCGTCGGGCTCTGGGCTGATGGCTCAGAGCCTGGAGCCTGTTTCCGATTCTGTGTCTCCCTCTCTCTCTGCCCCTCCCCCGTTCATGCTCTGTCTCTCTCCCAAAAATAAATAAACGTTGGGAAAAAAAATTAAAAAAAAAAAAAAAAACCTCAAGAATCACTGGGGTTCCTGGGTGGCTCAGTTAGTTAAGCATCCGACTCTTTTTTTTTAAATTTTTTTTTTCAACGTTTATTTATTTTTGGGACAGAGAGAGACAGAGCATGAATGGGGGAGGGGCAGAGAGAGAGGGAGATACAGAATCGGAAACAGGCTCCAGGCTCTGAGCCATCAGCCCAGAGCCCGACGCGGGGCTCGAACTCACGGACCGCGAGATCGTGACCTGGCTGAAGTCGGACGCTTAACCGACTGCGCCACCCAGGCGCCCCAAGCATCCGACTCTTGATCTGAGATCAGGTCTTGATCTCAGATTCATGAGTTCAAGCCCCATGTGGGCTCCAGGGCATGGAACCCACTTAAAAATTTTTCTTAAAAAATGGCACAAAAACAGACACTCAGATCAATGGAACAGAATAGAGAACCCAGAAGTGGACTCACAAACGTATGGCCAACTAATCTTTGACAAAGCAGGAAATAATACCCAATGGAATAAAGACAGTCTCTTCAGCAAATGGTGCTGGGAAAACTGGACAGTGACATGCCGAAAAATGAACCTGGACCACTTTCCTAGACCATACACAAAAATAAACTCAAAATGGGTGAAAGACCTAAACATAAGACAGGAAGCCATCAAAATCCTCAAGGAGAAAACAGGCAAAAACCTTTTGACCTTGGCCACAGCAACTTCTTACTCAAGATGTCTCCGGAGGCAAGGGAAACAAAAGCAAAAATGAACTATTGGGACCTCATCAAGAGAAAAGCTTCTGCACAGCAAACGAAACAATCAGCAAAACTAAAAGGCAATGACAGAATGGGAGAAGATATTTGCAAACGACATGTCAGATAAAGAATTAGTATCCAAAAGCTACACAGAATTTATCAAACTGAACACCCCCCAAAAAATAATAATCCAGTGAAGAGATAAGTAAAAGACATGAAAAGACACTTCTCCAAAGAAGACATCCAGATGGCCAACCGACACATGAAAAAATGCTCAACATCACTCATCATCAAAGCAATTCAAATCAAAACCACCATGAGATACCATCTCACTCCAGTCAGAATGGCAAACATTATCAACTCAGGCAACAATGGATGTTGGCGAGGATGTGGAGAAAGAGGATCTCTTTTGCACTGCTGGTGGGAATGCAAACTGGCTCAGCCACTCTGGCAAACAGTATGGAGCTTCCTCAAAAAATTAAAACTAGAACTACCCCACAACCCAGCTACTGCACTACTAGGTATTTATCCAAGGCATACAGGTGTGCTGTTTCAAAGGGGCACATGCACCCCAATGTTTATAGCAGCACTATCCACAATAGCCAAAGGATGGAAAGAGCCCAAATGTCCATCGATGGATGAATGGATAAAGAAGATGTGGTATATATACATACAATGGGGTATTCCTCAGCAATCAAAAAGAATGAAATCTTGCCATTTGCAACTATGTGGATGGAACTAGAGGGTATTATGCTAAGCGAAATCATTCAGTCAGAGAAAGACAAGTATCATATGACTTCACTCATATGAGGAATTTAAGATACAAAACAGATGAACATAAGGGAAGGGAAGCAAAAATAATATAAAAACAGGGAGGGAAAAGAACATAAGAGATTCATAAATGTGGAAAACAAACTGAGGGTTACTGGAGGGGTTTGGGGAGGGGGGATGGGCTAAGTGTGTAAGGGGCACTAGGGAATCTACTCCTGAAATCATTGTTGCACTATATGCTAACTAATTTGAATGTAAATTAAAAAATAAAATTTTTAAAAATTTTTAAATTTTTTTTAAAACAACTCAAAACTCTCTGCATATATACTTGTGTCCTCTCTCTACTTAGCAGCTTACGTCAGCGCTCTTTAAAAGAGCACCGCTCACAGAATCCGAAGATATTCTGGTCAAAGGGAGAATAAAGGATCCAGAGCACGGGAGCACTGCTTTGGGGTTTCTCTGATGAAATGTGATACAAAGTGGTGGAAATAGACATGCACTTCAGAAACATGAGGAGGAGACCTTACACTTGGTACACAGCGCATGACCACCCTGGTGGAGGCTGAGTACCTAGCAGTAAGTCAATGACGAGCACCCTCCAGCAGCTTCATTGGCAGAGGATGCCAGTGAGTAGGTCTGAGCCACAAAGGGAAGAATGTGTCAGATGTGTGTGATGACACATTCTGAGGAATTTCCAAAACCATAGGTGAAATTTTGAGGGGGGGGGGGGGTGGAGAGTATGGCAGGTAAGAGTAGGAGTCAGGAAAATATGACTTTCTAATGTTAATGTGACAAAATTATACCAGCCAGTTGGTATAAGTCTGTGAACAAAAACAAAGATCTCTATTTTTATGGAACCTATGTTAGGCTAAAGGAGGGAGATTCATGATTTTTCAACCTTATTTTTTCAATCTTTCTCATGCCCCCTCAGATAACTTTTATCACCATGAAGGACTCAGAATAATAAGATAACCAACCACTCTTTTTTTTTTAATCAGCTAATTCGCATTCTATATCCAATTTTTAGGAAAAAATAGTTGTTTTTTTTTTATATTGGAGTTCCTCTCTGCATTCCTACAATTATATAAAGGGGTTAACAAAAATTTTTCACATAGCACAAGGTGGGTGAGTCACAGATATATTCATTCCATAAGACATTTTATGTCACACATAGTTCCACTGAGTCGCACCCTACACAGATCAGTTAAGTTAAATACAGGTTAAGAGACCTCAGTCAGCGGTGGAAGAAAAGGGTTCCTCTACCAGATAAACCATTTGTATCATAAGTAGCTAGCTCATTAGCAAGGAAAATTGTAGCATGTTTCATTTTCTTCTAAGTTTTCTAGCTAAAAGAAAGGATAAAAAAGAATTCGAAGCACATCAAAAGAGCTGGCTGTCCTGAGGTAATTCACTCTGGGTGCTGAGCAAGTTAACATTCCTTGGGAATAGACAATAAAGTATCCACTAGTTACACCAAGGACTGTTAAACCCTTCAAGGAAAAAAAAAAAAAAAAAAAAAAAGAATCCAACCACTTCTTTTGATGAGAATAACCCTGAAGGAACTAATAATAGAAATTGAGTAAAATATACTACTGATGTCAAGAAATCGATGTAATTTAGATCTTCTTTAAAGAGGAATATTAATAAAATATACCCTGAGATCACAGGGTGTATTTTTTATTACTTTGCAAAGATAAAACTTCATTAACGGGGACATAAAAAACTATAACAACATGCCAAGGAATATGGATGTAATCAAATTAATTGAGATTATTTCACAATAGTGATAAATCAGACATAGAACCTTACTAACCTTCATTTTATTATTTACCTTACATTCTTTATGTACAAAGTCAAAAGTTGCTATTCTCACAATATTTCAGAGAAAGGTCTTTAATATTAATAATTGTTTTATAGAATTCAATTGAAAAAAAATGTGTTGAGCTTCCCACTCTCTGCAAAGAGCAGGGCAATGAACTACAGAAGCTTCAGGAAATAGGAAGCAGTCCTTTCTCTCCAGGTGTTTGTACCAAGAAGTGGGGAATGACCTGCATGAAAACAAATAAAGCCTCATTTTAAATGGAGATAGAAGCCCTGAAGGGGGAGCTCTAACTCAGGTACCACTCACCGCAGCCTGCATAACCAGCAGGAAGAATGAAGATAATTATTTTGACAAAGGAATTTTTTTAATGCTTATTTGTCTATTTTGAGACAGAGAGAGCTTGAGCACAAGATGGGGAAGAGCAAAGAGGGAGAGAATCCCAAGCAGGTTCTGTGCACTCAGTGCAGAGCCTGATATGGGGCTGAAACCCACGAACTATGAGAGCATAACCCAAGCTGAGGTCGAAGAGGCCTATGCTTAAACAACTGAGCCACTAAGTTGCCCCTGGAAAAGGAATTTTCACGTGGGAATTTATCTCCTGCCTGTAAGAAAAAAAGAAAGATCTCTCCCTGCCCAGCAACAACATGCTAACCACTGACTGTAGCCAATAAGAAAGCACTGCTACCTTGAATTCTTGTTCTTCTCCAATAACATTTCATTCAGAAACCCTCCCCTATTTCCTCTTAAACCCTAATAAAAACTGACCATCCCTTTGTCTCTTTGGACTTGCCCATAGTTCACCATAGCTTGCTTGTCCTGAATTGCAATCCCTGCTATTCTCAAGTGAATTCATTTTTTTACTTAAAGAAAACTGTCTTGGGGCGCCTGGGTGGCTCAGTCGGTTAAGCCACTGACTTCAGCTCAGGTCATGATCTCGCGGTCCATGAGTTCGAGCCCCGCATCGGGCTCTGTGCTGACAGCTCAGAGCCTGGAGCCTGTTTTGGATTCTGTGTCTCCCTCTTTCTCTCCCCTCCCCCGCTCATGCTCTGTCTCTTTCTTCTCAAAAAATAAACGTTAAAAATTTTTTTTTAATTTTTAAAAAATAAATAAATAAATAATAAAACTGTCTTTGTTCTACTTAAAGTTAGCACTTGTAAACCACAAAAATAATTGCAAAGTAATATCATAAAAAAGAATGTAGATTACTATAGAAATCCTTTAAAGATGGTGGGAGTAATACAACTAATAAGTTTAGGGGAAAGTTTGGGTTAAGTGGTGGCATTGAGGAAGATCCTGAAGTCAGGATAAGATTTTTGTATTCATAGTTGAGAAACGTTCTAGGTAGGACCATTTCAGCAAACATGGTTAGTAAGTTAAGACCAAGTGAAGGAAAATATATGAACATGTTCTGATTCTACATGTATTGCCCTTGTAAAACTTAGATTTTACGTGCATTGCTTTTGTAGAGCACTCCAGTCTCCAAGAACTACTTAGCACATCATCTAATTTTAACCTTAAAATATTCAGGAATTATATGCAATCAGAAATTAGCATATCCATCTTACAAGTAAATAGAGGAGACACAGCCAAACTGAAACTCAGACAGGACAGGAAATTTGCCAAAGGCCATCATGCTAATGATGTACGATCCACATTAGAAATCCTTACCACTGCCCCTTTACTTAAGTAAGCTTGTGTGGACCACAATTCTTTGCCTCTTCCTAAAATTTTAGTTGTCGCCAAGTAAAAACTGTGGACAGGCAAGATAAAGTCATCTCTTATCTTTGCCATGAAAACATTAAGGAAATGTTTCTCCATTTCCATAGTATTGATTTTGTCTTGTCTATTACATGAAGGATTAGTTTCATTTTTAAAGAGAACAAAAACTTCAAAAAAGCAATTCAATTATCATGAGGAAGACCATTTTATCATCTATAAAAATGTAATTAAAAATACATTTTTCTTAGAGTTGTTTTGTGGGTTAAATGAGGTAATGAATGTGAAAGGCCTGGCACAAATCAATGCTCAATTAGTATATTTCTTCTCTATCTGAAGAGGGAGTCTTAAAAACCAAGTTTCTGTAACATATTTCTTATACAACTTATATCATGTTATATCTACTAGTAGGTAACACTTTGGATGGACGTAAGTAAAATTTACTACTATGTACTCAGCTACAGTGAAAATTGTAGAATATATCAAGGAAATACTCCATCCACTCAAATAAAGACCAAAAATTATAAAAGTTATTCAAATCATTATTTATTAAATATCTGAGTCAAAACATTTCTGATAATTTTTTAGTGAAATAACTCTGCTACAGTGCTTAATTTTTGAGTCCTCACTGGCAAAACTTTTACTTCCTTGAGTAAAAGTGGTTTGAAAAAGTTGGGAAAATAAATTGAAAACCAAAGGCGATTAATTAACCAAATGGTTAGCAGGAATTAATCATTTCATTATGCTGTCAAAGGAAAAGAAATGCAAATCCTTACATTCGTAGGGAGAGACTACATTAAGGAAACTCTTGCAATAATGCAAGGAAGGGAGTTACTGCAATAGGGAGAAGTCTCGAAATGTAAGATCTGCAAATGTCTTCTGTGAAAGTAGAACGAGAAGGGATTTTTTTCATAGAGAGAAGTAAAACAACCCAGTGGAAAGAGCTGAATGTGGGCAAATGGAGTGAGCAGGTGGCATGATGGGACAGTTTAGAAGGAAATATTTTTCACCACAGTCATCAGATTCTCAGGAGGGGGCAGTAAGGGAGGTTCGCTCCATGTTTCAATGTCTGCTTAAGCTCAAAAGTAAGCAAAAGTTCTGGGGCCTGGGGAAGTTTGGTCAAGTCAAGTCAACAGGAATTTTATCCATATTGGTCAGTGAAAATAAAGAATTTGGCTAATCATTTACAAAACAAAGAATGGGAATTTGGAGGGTCTGTCTCTGGCCTTGTCATAGGTAATAATCTATTCATAACAGAAGGCAAGCAAATAAAACTAAACAAAGAAAACAAACAAAAAAAACACCATATATCCACCAAAAAAAAAAAAAAAAAAAAAAAAGCATTTCCTAGAACAGAAAAGGGTGAGATTTGTTAACTGTTACTATTTTCCAGAAGCATAGGGCTTAGGTAAAGTTCAACATCATATATGTTCATTAGGTCAGGAATCCAGGTAAGATATAGTAGAGAATGGATGGTCTATGCTCAGTAATCTCTGAGTCCTAGGGGAAGATCCAAAGCCTAGAAGTAGCTTGATAGCTGGGGACTGGAGTCATCTGGTGCCTGGGCTCAGTGACTTGAAGATGAGGACTGCCAACTGGAGCATCTCTATGTGGCCTTTCCATGTGGTTGGTTTCCTCACAGAATGGCAACCTCAAAATAGAGCTC
Organism: Lynx canadensis; assembly: GCF_007474595.2. Classification (NCBI taxonomy): domain Eukaryota; kingdom Metazoa; phylum Chordata; class Mammalia; order Carnivora; family Felidae; genus Lynx; species Lynx canadensis. Next base: position 104,915,674 of record NC_044307.1, read on the forward strand.
AGGGCTCCAAGCACCAGCATTCAGATGAATAAGACAGAAGCTGCTGTATCTTTTATGACTCAGCCTCAGAAGTCACAGAGTATTACTTCCAGAGTACTCTACTGGCCAAGGGGAAGCAAATTAGCCACTTCTTAATAAAAGAATGACAAGGCCACATCATACAATAGCACGTGAGAGATTTTATTGCTACTGTCTCGGAAAATACAACCAGTCACAATCTTCAGATCTATATCTATAAATATCACAGGACTATTTCTGGGTAAAATATACAACCAATTGGCATTTTAAGTGAATATTGAGAAATAGAGACCATAATAAAATGCCAGACTCAATCTAAAGATAATTTTAACACCCCACATACATATTAAATACTGTACAATTATTTTTATTATTTGAGTACTTTTATTATTATATTATAATCTCTCTTACAGAGACACGTTTTTATAAAATTATGTAAATGTACACTTTCTCCTAAGAATGAAGTTTTACTGGGAGTTAGCATGTCATAGCAGAAAGAAACTTAGCTTTTGCATTAAGGCAGATATACCTAAAAATTCCAGCTTGGTCACAAGCTGGTATTGATGCATTTCCTACAAAATCAGGAATAAAGTAGGATGTCCACTATCACCAAAATAATTTAACATTTTACTAGCAAGAAATGGATAAGACCTATTGTTCAAAAAATGTAAGCTTTTCTAAAGGACAAAAACTGATACTTAAGTAATAAAAAGCTACATTAGGAAGACATAATAAAGACATAAATTACCCTAAATTAATTCATGAATTTAGCGCAAAAACAACAAAAATACGATTTCAAGGGAAAAATAAACAAACTGACTTGAAAGTTTATGTTTAATAAAAAAAATTAGCCAAGAAATAAAGGAAAAAATCTGAAATACAAGAGCAAAAGAGCCAGAGGAGAATTTGTCCCATATAATATTAAAACATATGATAAATCTCCTAACATTAACAGTGTAGCATTAGCTAAGCAAATAGGTGGTTCATAAAATTAGACTTTCACCTCATAATAAATTCAGCCAACATGGTTTATTTGGGACTACCCTGGGACAGGATGCAAAATATTTCATATATATGCCTCATTTTGAAATTATATTGATATAGTGTTTCTTTATGTAAATAGCTAATGTTGACTAATTTAAGCCACTTTCATTCACAGCTGATCACACTTTCAGCATCCAACTCCTTAAAATATCACAAATTTCTGTTAAACATCCCATACTAAATATAATACTCTCTTACCCAAAATAATAAGGAAAATCTCTCAAATTAAATATATTTGTACTATTTGTAGGTTACCAAATAGTCCTGACAGCTGTTCTAGCTTTTCTTTAGAATACTTTTACATAAAAATTTAATATTGGTGAGGCATCTGGGTAGTTCAGTCAGTTAAGCATCTGATTCTTGATTTCAGCTCAGGTCATGATTTCACAGTTCATAGATTGAGCCCCACATAGGACTCTATGCTGACAGTGGGGAGCCTGCTGGAGATACTCTCTCTTCCTCTCTCTCTGCCCCTCCCCTGCTCACGCTCTCACACTCTCTCAAAAATAAAAAAAGTAATAACATTGGCTTACACTCAAGTGCTTAAACTTTCATATTATCGTGCATAGAATATAGTGGAATACATTGGAACATACTACCTTCCTCCCAAACCATTCAAAGAAGACTTTCTCTCCTGACTGCCACATTTCTTTTCATCGTTATTACGCTTTTCTAATCCAGAAATTTGAAATTTCTGTTTCATGCCTTCATGTCCCTCATACCATATCCCCAGTCACAGAAGCACGATGGACTAGATATTTCAGTAAACTCTTGCACTACAGAGCAAGTATCTCCTCCATAAAACCCATTTTTCAGTGCATTAGTGAACTGCTCCAAAGTGAGGAAAGGTCCACCCCCAAAAGAGCAAAGCAAAACACACACACAGTAAACCGAGAGCAGAGAAAGGATTGGAGGGCAGAGAGCAATGACCATTGGACAAATCAGAAAGGTAGTGTCACCACGAGTGTGAAGCTATAAGTGTGGCTGACCCTAAGACACCTCTGCCGAACTAGGGACGCTGGAAAGGACTTCAGTTTGGGAGAGTACCTGGCTGCCATGGGACCTCTTTACAGAGATGTATCTCGATTATGACCCCCGGATTCCCACTGATTATGATCAAGTAAACGCGGTCTCATCATCAAATATCATGAAACACCCAACAAACCAGCCATTACTAGTGAGCGTCTGGGGAAACATCGCACAATGGACTTACGTATTAAATGTTTTCAATATTTGAAATATTGGGTGAAGGACATGTGTAAAAGTAAACATTTTAAAGGAAACGTTGAGAAATAAAAACAATTAAAAATGAAGAAGCAATAAGAGCGTATAAAGGTTACTTCAAACAGAATAGAACTTGCTAAAGTGAAAAAGAATTTTGCAATAGCAAATCTCCCCTTGACATGCGTCTCGCAGTTAGTTTCCCTTCCAATACGATTTCCACCTCAGATTATCTCTCGTTGATTTAAACAAAGCTATGTGGTGCAGTGATCTGTCATCCAGACCCTCCCCCCCACCCCCAAACTCCAGGTCTGCAACATTGATGCTTTCAGTTGCCTGGAGAACTGGCTGCCTACACATGCCAGCAAGCACTTCTCTGGGATGTGTCCTGGGTTGAAGAAAAATGCCTCCAAAGGTCACAGCCTCTGCTGGGAGCAGTTCACGTCTAATAACCTGTTGCTGTCATAATAAGAAGACCCACCACCTTCACCCCAAAACAGGACACCCCTGAAGGGTCCGCCCACTGGAGTTCCCCAGGATTAATTGATGTCTTTGTTGTGACGGAGAAGAGGCAGGTTAACTTGCCCTCCCAGCCAGACTCTGTTTCCTTCATTCTGTCATTCTGAGAACTGTCCCAAGGAATGGCTGCATGCAAATCTCCATCTCAGAGTGCCTTCCTAGGGAACCTGAATCATGATTGGATACAAACTATCCCCATGCTTCAGGTATCTCATTTCTTCCATGCACTCACTTCTTCTGTCATCTTGATTTGGACCTGACAAGAATCTTCAATAGTTACCCATTACATATAGCAAATATACTACCTTTGTATCGTTTAAGACACTATATGGAATTTGTTGTCATCTTATCTTTCCAAATCTATAAACTTACATCAGGCCCCTTTTTTCCAGACCTCTCATTCTGTTCTACTCACTCACGGGCATTTCCAATCCTTGTCTGGGTTCATGACCAATTTCCGAGCCAGATTAACGATCCTTCACCCCCACCCCAAAAGCTAGTTTCACAGTTTCTATCCTTTAACACTCGGCCTAACCCCCAATTTTTCCAAAATGCATTTCTTAGCCCCAGAGGCACAAAAGCAATGCCTGAGCCAGTGGTTTGTTGCAGCAAACTCTGTGTAGATTTGCAATAGCCGATTATAAATTGTCATGAACTGTGATAGGTGATCCATTTCGCACTAGCGGTTTGAAATCAGCTATGGTGGAAGTATTTAACACCACATAAATCAGCAGCCCCTACAGATGAGGACTCCTCCCCTCCCCTCCTCAGAGAGCCAGTCGTGTACCAGTACACCGCTGAATGCTTCTGTCCTGTTACACAGTATGGCTCAACCTTCCTTCGGCAGTAGATTTGAATCCCCAACTGCTTCCCGACTTACAGATTTTGGTAGCCATGACATCCCAACTGGCCAGGGTAATTTTTATGACGGAAAGGACATTTTATCCAAGTTCAAAACACTTTTCTCAGCCTTTTCCACGTAGTAGTAATCCAATCATGGTTTTTATAAGAACAATGTACCCTTCGGATTCATCCTGCACAGAAGATTTGGGGAAAGAAAAACAAACAAATGACAGTCATGAGGTTTTTGTTTTCTGAATATCTATCTCCTTTACCCTTTAAGTTATTCAGCCCCAGCATTCTCCCATATTTTTATTTCCATCAGCATATTATGGACTTTTCTCAAATCCAATATAAAAGCACTCTACAATTTTCAGTTTATATTACTTTTTCCCCAGGAAGTTATTTTCTTCACATAGATATTTGCTTCTTACTTAATAATTGGACCCTCTTTGAAAGGAACTTTCTAAAAAAACTTCATCTGTAAAATGTATGAGTCACGGTGTTTTTCTCCCTGGACGATCATTCTTTCTTCAAAGATGTCCCTTGTCACACTTTTATTTCACCTCTTTTGCCACTTGGGAATAGGTTTTTAAGACTACTAACCGCATTCTTTATTTACTGTTAAAGATAATTAATACAAAATCACGTTGACTTCAGTCAGTACAGTGTTCTGAGAGAACAACAGAATATAAAGAAATTTCTTTGCCTTTCCTTCTGCTGACACTCTGTACTGTTGGCTGGGCGCCGTGGAGACAGGAGACGTCCTGCCCATCACTTCGGATTCGTGAGCCTTGTCAAGTGAGCTGCTCTTGTGCCACAGGCTCTCAGGCTGGACGCTGTCAGCACTGCATGCACTGCTGAGTCAGCATGGTGACAGAAACATGCTTCCTTAAATCACTCCCAGCACCAGTGAGCTGAGCCTCCCTAACCAGGAGCCCCGTGTGACTTCGAAACCAGATGTGACTTGGGGCTGTATGCCCTCTGGTATGTCTCTTTTCACCGGTGTTGCGCTTCCCTATTTGTGACTCGGTGGCAGATGACGTTACTGATACTCACAGTCCTGCCCCTTAGACAAGCTCCCTGGCTCGTGTCCCACCCTCTCCCCTTTCCACACTTAGTTCCCTATATTGATGCTTAAGCACTCACACCAGGTATTAGAGCATTTGCCGGACGCCCTGAGCCTATCGCTGCACATGTGTCTGAAAGCTGCAAGCTCTGTTCTCACACAGCCATGTTGATCAAATCCCCGGTACGGAAAGGCCTGGCTTGAGATCTCACTGCTGTGCCTTTCTGGAACAGTAGAGCAGCACTGGGTCACTTGGGATTAGAGTACGAGCAAAGACAACATGTTAAAATAAATGGTGCCGGAGGGTCTCTTAGACCAGGGCCCCCACGTCTCACTTCTGTAGTGAAATATAGAACCATATTTTGCTTGTATTAAGTGTCAGTAAAGATCGAGAGAGAGAGAGAGAGAGAGAGAGAGAGAGGGAAAGCGCACTCACAAAACTGGGTCAAGAAACTATAACACTTGACTGTATGTTGAGTCCTGTACCTGCTTTTGCCATGATGCTTTTATATCACCGTTGGCAAGTGGTTTAAGGTTTCTCTTTTCCAAGATATTCCCTGCTCACAGTTAGAATGATTTTCTTTCATTCTGTTCCTCAGGGAGATCGCAGGAGGAACAAAATAGCATTTAATGAACATTTAGAGCTACTGATATGAGATCTCTGAGAGAACAAGTCACCTGTCTCATTGTGAATTTTATTGGTCAAGCCATTTATGTAAAAATAATGTGGGTCTTCTGGTTTTATCTCCAACATGGAAAGAGCTTAGAACTTGTCACTCCCAGGTCACCTGGGTGGCTCAGTCGGTTAAGCGTCCATCATGATCTCACAGTTTTTGAGCTCCAGCCCCACGTCAGGCTCTGTGCTGACAGCTCAGAGCCTGGAACCTGCTTCGGATTCTGTGTCCCCTCTCTCTCTGCCCCTCCCCCACTCAGGCGCTGTCTCTCTCAAAAATAAATAAACATTTAAAAAAAGAAGAAGATTTAAAACATAATTAAAAAGGGGGAGGTACCTGGGTGGCTCAGTCAGTTAAGCATCTGACTTCAGCTCAGGTCATGATCTTGCGGTTTGTGGGTTTGAGCCCTGCATCGAGCTCTGTGGTGACAGCTCAGAGGCTAGAAGCTGCTTCAGATTCTGTGTCTCCCTCTCTGTCTGTCCCTCCCCTGCTCACTCCCTGTCTCTCTCTCTCTCTCTCTCTCTCTCTCAAAATAAAATAAAATAAATAAAAACATTTTTTAAAAAAATTTTAAAGAAGTTGTCAATCCCATCATTACAATAAAAAAAGTCTGAGATAGGGGAGCCTGGGTGTCTCAGTAGGCTGAGCATCTGACTTCAGCTCAGGTCATGATCTCACGGCTCACTGTGATAATACAGTCGGGCTCTGTGCTGACAGCTCAGAGCCTGGAGCCTGCTTCTGATTCTGTGTCCCTCTCTCTCTGCCCCTACCCCGCTCGTGCTCTTTGTCTCTCTCTCTCAAGAATAAAGAAAACATTTTTTAAAAAATAAGAAAAGAAGAAAAAGCTGGATAACTGAAAATCAATGAGTCTTCTTAGACCCATTGGAGAACTGAGGCTACAGGGCATACTGCCACATGAAAATCTGGAGAAACCGTGCATCTGGAGCCCCATCTGAGACCCACTTACAAAGTGCCAAATCTGTAGGAGCCAGAAGCTGGTGGGAACACTCCACTGGTAATTTTGAAGGATTGCTGGAGGCTGAACTCCTAGGTACCACAGTCTTAATGGAGCTCCCTATACCATCATGGGTTTTACCTCCAAGAGCCCCTCTGGGTTCATAGTGAAGGTCCACAAAAGAAACCTCATAACTCTAGCAGGAGGAAGGGAAAAGTGATCATTATGAAACATACCCAGGGTGTTCTCCATAACAAAAGCCTATTCTCCAAGAGAAAATAATTTACTAGAGATTTATTCCATCTAGGAGAAAGCATTCTTCCTACTCCATCCTGCTGTAGCTTTCCTGCCTCACCTGAAGGGAGAAACACATATTCACCAGGGGTCAGTTGCTCAAGGAAATAAATGGAAAATGCTGCAGCCAGTGAAGAGAATGGGGGACAAGGACAGGGATGGGGGAAAGAGACCACCAGAGACATGCTCGTGAAGGTCATAGTCCTGGGACACAGGATGACTAACTGATTGAGATTTAATCAGAAGACTATAGAATGTCTCCTCTCCACACTGGCCACAACTTACCCGCCCTGACCAACAGGGCACAAGTATCACAGCCTACAGCTGAAAGGGCTGCAAGATCCAGACTCTCCAAGAGCAGGAGCACTCAGGGCAGACCAAACTCGAGAAGACAGAGAGAGACAAAAACAAGGGCACCAAAAGAATTCGAAGGCTCTGTCACCTATGGCTACAGCAAACATTACAAAGAGCCCAACTCCTGACAAATTAACATAAATGCTCACACTAAAGAACTATTTACAGAAATTCCCATTTCCAGTACAACATATCCAGCTTTCAACAACAGCAACAACAACAACAAAATTACAAGGCATTCCACAAAGTCAGAAAATGCAGTCTGAAGAGATAAAGAAATCATCAGACCCTAACTCAAATATGATACACGTGTTGGGATTATTAGACAGGGAATTTGAAATAACTGTGATTAATACAGTAAGGACTGTAATGGAAAAAAGTAGAAAACACGTAAAAACAGATGGTAATAAAAGCAGAGAGATGTAAACTCTCAAAAAAAAATAAATAAAATAAATAAACACTTAAAAAAGTGTTTAAAAAAAATGGGGTGCCTGGGTGGCTCAGTCAGTTGAGCGACTGACCTCAGTTCAGGTCCTGATCTCGTGGTTTGTGAGTTCGAGCCCCGCATCAGGCTCTGTGCTGACAGCTCAGAGCCTGGAGCCTACTCCGGATTCTGTGTCTCCCTCTCTTTCTACCCCTCCCCTACTCATGCTCTGTCTCTCTCTATCTCAGAAATAAATAAACACACAAAAAAAATGTTTTAAATAAATAAATAAATAAATAAAAGCTAAACATCCACAACACTAACAGAAATGGAAAATGCCTTCAAGAGGATCATTGGTAGACTCAACACAATAGAAATTTCCTTCAGTGAGATGCAAAATAATGATAATAATAATAATAATAGATAGAACAATATATCTAATAATCTGAGAACTCAAGGATAATCTCAAAAAGTGTAATATGCACAGAATTAGAATGACAGATGAGAAGAGAGAAGAGACCAAGAAAAACATTTGACACAATAATTGCTAAAATCAGTCCAAAATTAATGAAAGAAAACAAACCACAGATTCAAGAAACTCAAAGTAAAACATGCAGAATAGATACCAAAAAGTAACACACCTAGGAATATCATATTCAGAATCCAAAAAACTAAAGACAAAGAAAAAATCTTTAAAGAGGCCAGAAGAGAAAAATTCTTTACCTATAGAGGAGGTGGATAGGAATTACAAAGGACTTATCTGTAGAAATCATGTACATAATAGGAGAGTGTAGTCAATTATTTAAGTATTAAAATAAGAAGAAAAAAACCCCAGGAACCTAGAACTGTATATCCAAAGATATCATTTAGAAGTTAAGGAGAAACAAAGACACATATTCAGACAAACAAAAACTGAGTAAATTCATTGCCATCAGAATGCCCTGCAAGAAATGCTTAAACGATATCTTCAGGCAGAAGAAAAATGATATGACATAGGTCAAATATAAAATTAAATGTCAGAAATGTGTATCCACATAAAGAAAAGGATTGGAGAAGAAATACATCAAGGTAAAAAAAAAACCTTCATTTTTCTTATTAATTGATTTAAAAGAAAAATGTATTTTCAAAGTAATAATAGTAACAATGTATTGAGTGATCATAGCATATGGATAAGTGAAATGAATGACAGCAATGTCATAAGGGACAGGAGAGAGGAATTGGGAATACCCACACTACTGTTTAAGTGGTGCAGTGTTATTTAAAGGTAGACTTAGATTACTTAAAAATGCAAATTGTAAACTCTAGGGCAACCACTAAAAAAATAAAGAGGTATAATTAATACATAGGCTAAGAGAGTAGAGGAAGGAAATCATATAAAATGCTTAATTAAAATGAGAGGGGAAAAAGAAGAAAAAGAAAAGAACAAATGCAACAAATAGAAAACAGTTACAAACATGGCAACCCAAAATTGAGAAGAGACAAAACAAGAGCACTAAAGGTATTGACTATATCAATAAATCACTTTAAATGTAAATGATCTAAATAAACCAATTAAAAGGCAAAGATTGTCAGAATGAATTTAAAAAAAAAAACCAAACACCCAAATATATGTTGTCTACATGAAAACCACGTTATCCAGAAAGACTAAGGTTAAAAAGTAAAAAGATGGAGAAAGATATGCCATGCCAGTGCAAATCAAAAGAAAGCTGGAGTAGCTATTTTAATTTCAGACAAGGAGCAGGCATCAAAACAGAACAAATGATCAAAGATAAAGAAGGGCATTGCATGATGATAGGAGTGAAGTCTCCAAGAAAACCTAACAACCCACAGAGTATATGCACTTAACCATAGAGCATATAATGTGAGCCAAAAAATGATAGAACTGAAAGGAGAAATAGACAAATAGTTGGAGAATTCAACACCTCCCTTTTCGGAATTGATATATCCAACAAGAAGAAGCAGTAAGGATATAGCTGACATGAACAGCAGCACTATCAATCAATTTATCTAACTAGAATTTATAAACTACTCTATGGACAAGTACAGAATATACATCTTCTAAAACTCACATGGAACCTTCACCAAGCTAGACTACATTCTGGTCGTCACAAATTTAAAAGAATGGAAATCATAAAAGGCATGTTCTCAGACCAAATGGAATTAAACTGGAAATTATGTATTTTCTCTTCCTTATGATTTTCTTAGTGATATTTTCTTCTCTCTAGCTTATTTATTTCTCTAGCTTATTTATAGTATATATTATGCACAACATACAAAATATGTGTTAATTGACTGTTTATGTTACTGGTAAATCTTCTGATCAACATTGGGCTATAAGTAGTTAAATTTGGGGGGAGTCAAAAGTTACACATGGATTTAAAACTGTGCACAGTGTTGGCACCCCTGACCCCCACATTATTCAAGGGTCAACTGTATCAGCAAAGAAAAAAGATCTAAAATCAAAAATCATGAAGTGGACCTTGATGTATTCAAATTTTAAAAACTCATTTAAGAGGTTAAAGAAATCCCTGGACAGGATACAGAATATGAACAACCATCTAACTGTATTATAAATGTATAAAACAACCTCACCAAAGGGATCAGAGGGGACTGTGCTGACCTAAGTATCTTTAGGAATGAGTGGAGTCTACAAAACTAAAGGCAAAAGGAACTATGCATAAACACTGCACTCTAGTTGCTAAAGTTATTTCCCACAGGGATACAGGTTAACAATTCTGATACTGCAATACATAAATACTAGAATTATGCAATTACATAAATTAGAAGCTAATGGTGGGAGCCAGTTTTCTCACCATTGCAGGGGGAATTTACGGATGAACAAGGGGATATAGCCAGAATAATTCATGTGTTAATGGACCAGAATTGGAGACATCAATACAAACTGATTTTTATTTGGATATAGATAATTACATACAGAAATGTTTGTAAATCTTGTAAATTTTGTTTACACACAAATTAGTATACACACACACACACACACACACATTTTCTTCTTCTGTGAACTGAGAAGTCCTGGAAACAAGGATATCCCAATAATAACTAGCACATGTAATGCCCAGAGGTTTATTTCTAATACCATTCTCAAATAAGAGGACCCAGGGCTTCTTGGGAAAATGGTTGAATCTGGAATTCAGGTAGAAAATATACAGGATGAGCTTGAAACATCTTGTAATTCCAGAAAGTAAGAAAGTGCTTCAGGTAGATGATAGATGATAGATAGATAGATAGTAGATAGATGATAGTAGAGGTATACTAAAGTGACACAGGCTCCACTGAAAAGACTCTCAATAGTTGAACAACAAAATAGATAAAGTAGCTTATTGAGTTATAAGCCCAAGTATAAAAGAAAACTCCATACATCCTTACTGATATAAATGATTGAACAAATTACTAAATGGTGATGAGGCAATATATCACATACAAAATAATTCCACATAACATATATATATATATATATAAGTATACTATAGTATATATAAAATATATATATATACATATATATATATATTCCACCCTCAAGAAGGGGATCATAACTCCTTTTAATTTTATGCTGCACATAGTATATATAGTAGAGAAAGGGAGGAAAGGGGAGCCTGATAAAAGTGACCTCAGCCGAGTAATGAAAGTCAACATCAACAATAATAAGTCATGTTACTATTACGTATCCGTGATGTGATGTGATGTGATGTGATGAAAATGGCACTTTATGCTCTGCCTCCCAAAAACCCAAAGCCCCAGTCTAAAAATGAGAAAAACATCAGATAAATTCTTATTAAGGAGCATTGTACCAAATACCTGACCAGGATTGCTCAAAAGTATGAAGATCATCTAAAGAAGAAAAAAGAAAAGAAAGGGAAGGAAAAGGAAAAGGAAAAGGAAAAAGAAAAAGAAAAAGAAAAGAAATGAAAAGAAAAAGAAAAAGAAAAGGAAAGAAAAGAAAGGAAAAGTAAAGAAAAGAAAAGAAAAGAAAAGAAAAGAAAAGAAAAGAAAACCTCAGAAACTATTACAAAGCACAAACTGCACCAAAGTCAAATAGGCAAGGAAGGCTTCAACAGGGGAGAACTCAAGTTCATTGAAACAAATGGCAAGAGGGTGTGTAAGTGCTGGAATGAACTAGTGGAAAAATACCAGAAGACACTAGGGGAGAGATTGATCAATGGGATGTGTCAAGCACATTGAGTTATTCCTGAGTTTGCAAATGTTTTTCTCTGGGATTAGGCCATCTGTGTTTGCTAATTGGCCCCAGGAAGTTAGGTTCCTACCCTCCTAGAGAGGCTAGGAGATAGGGATGCCATCTCCCAGCTTATGTTTATATTTCAGCTTGTCTTCAGTTTCTATTTATATTATATTGATACTCAGTTTATATTTATATTTTAATGTATGTTTATATTTCAGAGATGGTTCCCGGGTCCTTGAGAAGGAGTCTATGGACTGTGAAAGTGGTAAGATATTTCCATACATCTCAAAGGAGTGGAGACATAATTTACAATTGCATGTCTCCTAAAGAAAACTCTCTTAAAAAAGGGATATCAGAGGCCTCCCATCACAGAGAACCTTGTCTAAAGTTTAGTTAAGTTAAGGAGAATGTTAAGGCCATCTTTGTCACTGTCAAAGCCGAGAAGAACTTATGGAGATATGGCAACTAAATTTAATGTGGTATTCTGGATACTACATTAAATTTGAGGAACAGAAAAAAGATTTTTGGTGAAAAAATAAGAAAATTTCAGTAAAGATGGACTTTAATAATAATCTATCAACCAATATTGATTGATTCAATACTGTGATTGGTTCATTAATTGTGACAAATGTACCACAGTAACATAAGATGCTAATAATAGGAGACATGAGTGTGGGGTTTATGGAAATCTTTCTACAAACTCAAAATTTTTCTGTAATTCTGAGACCATTCTAAAATTAAAAGTTTATTATAAAATAGTAGTAAGTCGGGCACCTGAGTGACTCAGTGGGTTCAGCGTCTGACTCTTGATTTTGGCTCAGGCCATGGGATTGAGCCCCAAGTCATCATGGAGCCTGCTTGGGATTCTCTCTCTCTCTCTCTCTCTCTCTCTCTCTCTCTCTCCCTCTCCCTCTCCCCCTCTCCTCTGCTTGTGTGCACTCTCTCTCTCTCTAAAATAAGATAAAATAAAAATAGTAATAACTCTGTACTATTCTGGACCTGACTTTCTTATTGTTTAAAGAATGCACTTGTTTCATGGCGGCCACAGAATAATAGGACATGAGTTGTTCTCCCTGTGGCAGACATTTGAATGCCTGTTTTACAAGCAGGAGCTCCGGAGAGAAACTGTTGCTCAGCGTAGGAAGGCTTTACGTGTAGAGTCCTTGAGGTCTTGTTTGAAGTAAGCATGAAAAGATAAACATCATCCTAGAAACATCCTACATAAATTTTTGGTTTGTTAAATATAGGGATGGAGTATTGGCAAAGCAGCATTTTATTATCCATTCACCGCCTCCACCTTTCACCCTGCCTTAAGGACAGGCATCCAGGGACCCACACCACAACTGCTGCCCACGCTGATGCCAAAGGAATACTGGTGACTTTCGCCTTAGGAATCGTAAGCTCTAGGAAGCTCAATGAAGACCGACCCAGAGAAACTGGAAGGATGTCAGATTATGTTGCTAGATGCTAGCTGTAGGTATGCTACGAGGAAGCTTAAGGAAAGCAGAACATGCAATTGATAACTATGCCTACAGACAAATAAACTAAGAAGTATTTGCATAAAGTGCCTGCTAGTCTGGGCAAGGCTTGATTGGGCTGGTCTGCCCGGGGCTGGGCTGGGCTGGACTGCCTCTCAGCTCCTGACTCAGTAACTCACTGATGACTTGAAAAAGCTCAAAGAGATGGGCTGCATTTAGTTCACAGAAATTTTGTTTCTTGTTTGTTTTTAAGTAACAGCATATCTTTCCTTTCCAAGTTTCTCCTCTAAGAAATGGTGTACACATAAACTGTAATATTTTTAAAGAATCATTATATCACAGTCATGTCTCACAGTTACAGTTACATTGGTGACAGCATAACATGCAACTTTGACACCTTTAGCTGGAAGAAGTGTGGTTGAAGTTAATTATGACATAGTGATATATTTTCGTACTGTTAATGGAGTCTAAAGATGCACAAGGGCACAAGGCAATTTTATGAAGAGACTGATATTTCAGCAATTCTGTAGACTTCTGATACTATTTGGTCATAATTTGATTATAGCATTTATGGCATTTTATTTCATAGGGGGTTTTTTTGGTTTGCTTTCTTTTTGTTTTGTTTGCCTCCTGCTCTGAATGGACTATTAACTTCGAAGAGTAGGGCAGCTCCTTCATTCACAAAATTGATAATCAAAATGTATCTGTTGTTAGGACAAAATCAGAAAAATATGCGTTCTAAGTCAACATTATTTGGTATTTAATATTTCATGGACTCTCTGACCTATTTCTTCTTTTTATTTCCTGTTCCTCAAGCCCTCTTCTTTCTACAAATATGGTACCAAGTGAAAATATAATCTATTAGTTCCAATAATTTTTTAAATTAAATTTGATTTATATCCTGACCTCATTTCATATTCCTCCAAATGTTGAAAGGTAATTAATTATTTATTGTTTATTACACCCTCCTAGTGTGCATGGAAGTGATCAGAATTAATTAAAACACACAGGCATCTCAATGAAATCCATAAGCACTTCACAGAGATCTTTTATCTACCTCTAATCATGCACCACTTAATTATTTTATAAGGACACATATTTGCTCAAAAGGCAACAGTCAGGGGTGCCTGGGTGGCTCAGTCAGTTGAGCCTCTGACTTCAGCTCGGGGCATGATGTCACAGCTCATGAGTTCGAGCCCCACGTCAGGCTCTGTGCTGACAGCTCAGAGCCTGGAGCCTGCTTCAGATTCTGTGTCTCCCTCTCTCTCTGCCCCTAACCCACTTGCATTCTGTCTCTGTCTCCCTCAAAAATAAATAAACATTAAAAATATTAAATAAATAAAATTAAATAAAAAATTTTAAAAATGCAACAGTCATCCAACAGTTTTGTAAGAACACAAGAAAAGTAAAGTTCATTCAAACAGAATGAAATTACTATAGTACATATTTATAATTTATACTTCCAGGAATATTTCTAAAGCCTTTTGGAGATCCAAATGTTCAATGGTCACATTTCAAGTTTTCATCCTTCTCAGAAATCGCCATTTTGATCAATGCTATGAAGTTTTTTGTCAAAAAGAAATTGAGCAAAAAGGAATTTATGTGACAGAATATAATCCACGCGTTTTGTCTCCGTCTTCACCTTGTTCGTTGAGTTTCTTCACTTATACCAAGAGCTTACTCACCCAGCACTGGTAGAGAAATCACAATGGAAAATTACGAATTTTTGATTATTAAGTTCAAAATGCCTCCATCCTGGCTTTAGATAGGCAGGATTTGAATGGAATATTATCTAGCAGAATCAATTGGCACTCCCCTCTCTAATGTCTATATAAATGAGAGAAGAAAAGATGGAAGAAGAACAAGGAAAAAGGGACAACCTTGTACTCTGCCAGGTACCCCAGGACAAAGAGAAAGGAAGTTGTAACTTCAGATGTGTTTGAGGAATTCAGAGCACAGAAAACCAAATAAAAGGGAAACCAAATTCTCCCTTTTCATCTTGATCTCTGACCCGACAGCCGTCTTCTCAGATTCCCCACTGAAAGTAACAGAGGGTTGCTGGGAAGCCATCCGACACCCCCACACACACATCTGACACCCCCCCACACACACACACACACGGCCAAGAATGGCAGAGCAGTGACACAGGACTGGCTAAAGCAAAAGTCTCACAGTTGGGACAGAGGGACACTGCTACAGAACTTGATATAAACTGTCCGCGTAAGCACCAGATTGGGGTGCAAGACACCTGCACAAACCACTAGAAAGAAAAGAACAACATGAGAAGATTGAACATCCCAGTGCATGACCATGGTGGGCACAGGGTACCCATGGACCGGACGCCCCTCCTCATCCACCAACACACCCTTGCCTGGCAGAAAGTCTGGCATTCAGCAGTGCTTTTGCAGAGGAAAAGGAAGGAGAAATTTTAATCATCTAAGTTAAATTTGAAATTATTAAGACAAGTTTTGAAACATTAGAATTTCCTCAGGAGATCATAGGTCAAATGTTTTTCCATCAAAGGGAATGAAAAGTCCCAGGAATATTAAGTTCAAGCATAGGTTTGAAAACAGAAAACTTAGTAATTTTGCTCATGAGCCTATGCTGTGAAAATTGTAGCCCAGCACTTATATGGCAATAAGAATAAATATTATGTTTTAGAAACACAAAAGTTTTTAACTATTGAACTCTCTCTCTCTCTCTCTCTCTCCATCCATATATATGGCTTTATTTGTTGCTCCTGACAATATGGCAAGGTAATTAAAGAAGAGGGTATTAAATTGTGCCCTAGAGTATCATGTAGGGCTAACAAGTGATTTCCCAAAGGGCAATCTGTTAATCAGTGGGGTGAGACAGACCTAGAACCTTGATCTTTGACCACAAGTCTGGTTCTCTTAATACTTTACCAAAATGTTACCTGCATTTGAAAGCTGAAAAAATCACTAGACAGAATTGTAAAATAAATTGAGACATATGCCATCCCCAGAGGTAAATTATGCTTCTGACCAACTCCAGAGGGAGATATCCTGGACACAGCTGTGCCAGGGCCAGATCTGATTAATCACTGCCCAACTAGGTGTTTGGATCCACTCATTCATGGACAGGCACAAGAGCAGATGTAATATTTTACTCCTCTGGGTTTCCAAGGACAAAGGAGTGCACAGAAGAATTAATCAAACAAACCCACAATGAATTATTCATTTTAAATAATATATACACATTAATAGAAAAGAATTGGCAAATATTATGTTTCAACAATACGAAACATCTTGTCTCTAGAAACCCTAAATTAAGTCTATAAGTAAGTGATAGATTTATTAAAATTGTCTAAAATTACTGATATTAGGAGGCTCAACAATTTTTCAATTGTCACAATAGTCTCAAGGTCCATGACTCTATGTGTCCAATTGTCAGAACTGAATGAAGTCCTAACAAGGTACAATCCACTCCATCATCCAAAGATCAACTCTCTCTTTCCAAGCAGAAAGAATAAAAAGTATTTTATTGGTAAGAAATCACACTCCATAAAATCAGTTCAACCACCAAAAAGAAGTAAATCTGCATAATCGTAAAACTCATTCAGAAGGCCTCCTAAAGAAGAAACTGGCTTCCTCAAATTTGAAAATCCTACTTTAAGGGTTGGGGAGTCCTTTAAGGAGTGGAAATGACAAGATTCAAACAAGCTTCAAGAGCCAGCCTATTCAAGATCTAGGGTTAAGTTTCTTTTCCTGGGATGGTGTTGAAGAGCACTGCCAGTGTTTGACTTTGTAACTCTCTTTCATTTATTCTTTCTTGGAAGACCAAGCCCCTCCTTTCGTTGATGCCATTTCACTTTATGTATGTTCAAATATTCATTCAGGTGACAAAATCAAGTTTCATAGCCTTGAGGATTCTTTATGCTTACACGTTCCGGTTATCCTGCATTGATTTTCCAACTAAATGTGCAGAAGACAATCATGGTTTTCTTGGGTTTCTAGGGTTTCTTAACCCTAACATCTTAGAAGAATGTCATTGAAACCCACATACGCTGACCATGGCAATACTCGTGAGAATTCTAGTTCTGGGAGTAAAAGCTCATCACGTATGTGAAGAAGAAAGAGGACAATAACAAGAGAGGTAATGATGATGATGGTGGTGATAACAACAGTAATTGTACCCACATATATGCTTAGTTCTTAATAATTGACAAAAAAAAGTGTTTACATATATTATCTCATTTAGGAGGAATAAACTATAGCCGTAAATCTAAGGACTGCTTAGGGTACCCAGATACCTCCAAACAGTACATGTTGCTTAATGGGAGAGAGAACACAGCTGAAAACCTGACGTGGTAACCTGCTCAACAACGCCTTAATCTGTGACCCAGGGAAAGTGAAAAACACTAAGTGTAGAAAATCTAGTCCAAGTTCATCTAGGGGGAAAGACATAGTAACCAGAGATGCACTTGCCAATCCTGGTTTAGGCAAATTGAGAGCACCAAGATTCCAAGCAAAAGGAATGAGATCTCTCAACATTGAGTGGAGTGTAATAATAGGACATGCAGGGCAAAATTACACGTAAGTACATCATTTTGAAATGTTTTTTGCTGCAGAGAGCAGACCCCATCCAACTCAACTACTTGCAGCTTTTATCATTTACTTAACTAGAATTCCAGAAGTAGGCAAAGTATTGGTTCAATCACTTAGCAAAGTCATTGTGGATCCAAGCTGTTTTTGTCGGTCATATTGGTTTGTCATCCCTGTACTTTCCCATTCTGCCACAACATGGCTTCCCCGACTTCAAGTTACCATTTTAGTCTTCCAGGCAAGAAGGAAGACTTAAGGGAAGGCTTTTTTTCTTGCTGTTAGTTTGGAATAAAATCACCTCAACAGTTTCTGTGTGACTCATCGGTCAGAATGAGGTCACAAGACCACCGCAGACCAATTACTGGCAAAGGAGAATGAAATTATTAACTGATTTAAATCGAGTATCATTCATCCACTAGAAAAGAGGACAGTAGAAGAGTTGAGATAAAAACTGAATAAAGGAGGGGTGCCTGGTTGGCTCAGCCGGGTGAGGGTCCGACTTCAGCTCAGGTCATGATCTCATGGTTCATGGGTTCAAGCCCTGTGTCAGGCTCTGTGCTGACAGCTCAGAGCCTGGAGCCTGCTTCAGATTCTCTCTCTCTCTCTCTCTCTCTCTCTCTCTGCCCCTCCCCTGCTTGTGCTCTTTCTTGAAAATAAATAAATAAATAAATAAATAAACAAACATTTTTTTAAAAATTGAAAAGGGGAGAGGATGTGAAGAAAATTCTCTCCCTTATTCTTAGGACTGAAGTTTTGAAATAGACTGAGCTTTCTGAATCTTCCTTCTGTCTCCTTTCCCCACCCCACTCTTGCTGTGTGATGGTGGCCAGCACTGCCCTCTAGAAATGCATGACGGAGGCCTGCTCTGGCCCTCAGAGAAGTTCATGTTTGGGAGAAGTGCTCACACTCTGGATCACTTTTGGCAGCAGAGTATTTACTAAAGGCTTAGATCTAAGGTGTGAAAGACGGAAAAGAATTGAGGATGAACCCAATTTGGGGGCCAACAATGAAGCCAAAAAATGAAGATGGGGAAATAAGAGGAATAGACATTCCTCTCTCTTCCTCTCTCTCTCTCTCTCTCTCTCTCTCTCTCTCTCTTTCCCTTTCTCTCCCATCATCTAGACCCACGGAGACATGAAGCTCTCTGTTTGATTTTTTTCTTTAAGTTCACGAGACACCAGTTACTTGGGGGCAAAAACTCAGACCAAGGAAAACGGTGATTTTCTGCCAAGACTGCTGAGGCTTTGTAAGCAAAGAACTTACAGAAAAGAGTAAGCCATGTCGACAAGGTCCTGAGATTGAAGAATAAGAAAAAAAAGTGAGTGAAAATATTTAAACTTTCCGGCAATTAGTGATAAAAATAGAAAGGCAAAATAATGCATGCACTCCAAGAGTGTGCCGTCAGACCTGCCTCCATTATTTGTATTCTAAAGGGAGCCCCTTATGAGGCATTTTTTGAAGTCAAATCTAAAAACAGGAAAAATAATGTCTTTTAAGGCTTTAATCTGATCACAAACAATCGCGACTTTTCTCCGCTTTTGTTCTTTTGAAATATTATAATAGAATAAAATCAAGGGAAGTCATAGTCTGAAGTCTGTGGGGGGAACAAGAGTGAAAATAATGTCCTTTAATTCTTTCTCTACCTTCCAGAAGTGATGTTGTACCTGTTACTTAAGATTCTCTGAATGCATAGCACCAAACAGTGACTCCATAAAATCAGTAAAACATACCCTGCTTAATTCCTGTCAGAGGCACCATCAATACAGGAATATATTACCATTCAATGAAGTTTCAACTGCCAGCTACCGAGATGACCAAGATAAATAGCCAGCGTCATCTTAATCTTCAAAGGTACTTGTTTCTACCATCATGAAAAATTCCTTCTCTCATGTGATGGAGTTTACCCTGTAAATTAAATCTCTCAAGTAATGGAAGAAATAACCCATGACACTAGTGAGGGAAATTAAATTAGAGTCACTAATAGCAGGTCAGCACAGTCTGAGCAGAGGTAATGGAAGTGACCACATGAATGATAAGCAGGTCTCTGTGAGGCTGTGACAAGTGTCTCCCGGAGAGTGTGATGAGCATTCATCTAGGTGGCAAGCAATTCACAGTCAAGACACTAACATGTTTATAGTGCAGCTCAGCCCCCATCTATGCCAGAGCATGTCAACCTTTCTGCGGAGGATGTTCTAATTCCCTCGTGAAGGCCATTAGGAAGAGTTAAAAACAAGGCTCCTTGTTTTCTGGGTAAATCAATTTCTCATCGCCTAGAAACCTTTCTGGCCAGAGCAGATGACCTTTAGAGACAATAAGAATCCCAGAACTATACTTAAATAACTTTATTTTCTAAAGGGTTAGAGAGAAACAAAAGCAAAATTGCTCTACAATTCAACAGTCAGAGAGTGGCTAAAGCAAATGCAGTTATTTTAGCTTAGCTGTGTAAGGCCTGGGGAGCATGGTAATGCCAATGACAAAATAACCTATTATGTGGGAAAGTCAAAATGGTACCTTGCCCTTTATAGGTAGCCCTCCTGGATCTCGGCTGTGATTTACTCTGGAACGCCCAATCAAGATCACTGGACTCTTGATATAAACATAATAACCAAGTAAATAACACAGCTGTTGAAAATGCAAACATGAGCAGGAGGAGGGGTGGTGGGAGGGGCAAAGAGAATAGTAAAGAGTGACTTCTGGAAAACCACTGATGATCTGCTGGCTGCAATGTAATCTATCCAGTTAAATTTTTTTTACTAAGATTTGAGATTATAAATGATAAGATCATCATAAATGACCATTTTGAAATAGAGAAATGTCTATATTGCCTGCAATATTGTTTTGAGTATTAACAAACTGAAACATACCCTTAAATCATTACCTATGTGAACTTTAAGACACAGACCAGATGACCATAAGGGAAAGGAAGCAAAAATAATACAAAAACAGGGAGGGGGACAAAACAGAAGAGACTCTGAAACATGGAGAACAAACAGAGGGTTGCTGGAGGGGTTGTGGGAGGGGGCATGGGCTAAATGGGTAAGGGGCACTAAGGAATCTACTCCTGGAATCATTGTTGCACTATATGCTAACTAATTTGGTGGTAAATTAAAAAAATAAAATTTAAGAAATTTTAAAAAGAAGCTCCTGTAACAAAAATAATAAAAATAATAAAAATAATTTTTTTAAGAGAAAGAAAAAAAATCATTACCTATGTGAGATGGTGAGGCTGCGATTGTGACAGTACAACGCTTGTTAAGTATAATGTCTCTACAGTCGCTAATTTACAAAAGGAAGTCACCTTTGCATGCTCTCTGCTTTAGTCAGATAGTAATTAGGCATTGTTGGTGATAATATTGAGCAGTTTTTATTATTTGTATGAGAAAGAGAAAATTAAAAAACAGCAAGGACAGAAAGTCATTTGCCCCAAGTTAATTTCCTACTTTTAAAATACAAATATGTTTCTTGATATAAAAAGCAACGTAAGGGGCGCCTGGGTGGCTCAGTCGGTTAGGTGTCCAACTTTGGCTCAGGTCATGATCTCGTGGTTTGTGGGTTCAAGCCCAGCTTTGGGCTCTGTGCTGACAGCTTGGAGCCTGCTTCAGATTCCGTGTCTCACTCTCTATCTGCCCCTCCCCCACTCATTCTCTCTCTCTGTCTATCTCTCAAAAATAAATAAACATTAAAAAAAAATTTAAAAAGCAATATAAAATTATCTTTATTTTCATTTTTAATAACTCAATCTCAGTACAATTAATCAAGAAGAGCACAAACTGGATTTTGATAATATTATGTTTCGCTGGTACATGAAGTCAAGTCAAAAACCACAACACTAGAGTCAGAAAAAAAGGAAATGAATGGCTAGTTGAAACAGTGTTTAGTAGAATAGAAAGCTTAACAGACTGTCATTTTGGAAAACACATGGTCTGCACAGTCTCTGAAATTTAGTAAAGCAGGGAATGTGAGTTTCAGGGAACATGGTGAATGAATGGCCACACAGTATATGGGGCTGTGAGTTCTGCCTCATCCCCCTTCTAAATTCTCACGTCACTTGGTCAAAATATTTGTTTTGTTTCTCTGAGTCTTGTTTCCTTATCTTTAAAGTAAAATTATAAAAATTAAAACCTTACCAACTCTGTTTAGAAATTGACTTTTACGTGGGTTTCCTTGGGTGTACTCAACAGAGCACATTAATTTCATACCTGACACAATTATCAGCAATAAAGTGGAGCTGTGAATTTAAGGGCTTTGAAATGTGAAGGGGCTTATACTCAGCTCCAAACACATACACAGTTCCCCCAAATCCAACTGCCTGGTTCTTCTGCTTAAACAAATGAAGGAAGAAAGGGGTCCCTGTTTAACAAAGGATAACATTATTTCTTTGAATAATTCATTTTCAATTACTGTTCTGTTGTTATCAAAGTAGAATACTGAAAAATTGGGAAACTTTCAGAGGTTGGTAGCAGTTTGCTTAAAATAACATCTCTTGCCTTTCTTTCATATGGTAACAATATCTCTAAGTCTTGGGCACCTGGGTGGCTCAGTCGGTTAAGCAGCCAACTTCAGCTCAGGTCATGATCTCACAGTTTGTGAGTTCGAGCCCTGCGTCGGGCTCTGTGCTGACAGCTCAGAGCCTGTAGCCTGCTTCAGATTCTGTGTCTCCCTCTCTGCCCCTCCCCCACTCACACTCTGTCTCTCTCTCCTTCAAAAAATAAACGTTTAAAAAAATTTTTTAAATATCTCTAAGTCTTGATTATGAGGCCAAATCAAATCAAACACTTAGTAAAGAATATACAACAAAGGAAATAAATCTTTCTTTGTAGGCAAATATGTATGTATTATTTATTTATTTATTATGAATTTTTCCTTCTCTTTATAGATCTTTCCCCTTTCAAATGAACTGAGCAAGACTGATCCTAACTAGATTACTTTTAAAATTAAATGAAATATTCTTACTTGTTATTTGTGATAAATAAAAAGAAAAACCTACACTTTTCAGGTAGATCTACTAAATTTAGTGATGTAGGAAATTATTGACAATGTTAGAAAATGAAGAAATACTAGTCAAAATATTAATATTAAACTTTGCTTTTTTTTAAACTTTTTTTAAACATGTATTTATTTTTTTGAGAGACAGAGAAGGAGTGGGAGACGGGCAGAGAGAGAGAGGGAGAGAGAGAATCTGAAGCAGGCTCCAGGCTCTGAGCTGTCAGCACAGAGCCCAACGTGGGGTTTGAACTCACAAACTGTGAGATCATGACCTGAGCTGAAGTCGGATGCTTAACCGACTGAGCCACCCACATGTCCCTTGTAGAAAGAAATTTGAGCATGAGAGAGGTGGAAGAGGCATACTGTCATGTTATAGGGAGGGCCGTGGGGCAAAGAAGAGCCGGTAACCTCTAAGAGCTGAAAGTAACCCCCAGCCAGCAGCCACAAGGAAAAAAGGCCTCCGTCTACAGTTGCAAGAAACAGAATTCTGCCACCAGCCTGAATAAGCTTGGAGGGCGACCCTGAGCCTTGTAGGATATCGCAGCCCCGTCAGCACTGAGACCGCTGCCTTGGGAGACTCCAGACAGAGGATGAAGTTAAACCAGGCCTGGGCTCCTAACTCACAGAAATGGCAAGAAAGACATTTGTGTGGGTTTAAGACATGACGTCTGTGGTACCTGTCATGCAGCAACACAAAATTAATGCAGAGAATTTATGCTTACTTAGCCTGGTTAAGGGAGCATGCTTTTTGAAAACTTTCAGCAGAATACATCAGTTAAGAAGATAAAGTTTTCTATTATTAACTGTTTCTTAAAGTGGATTTTAAAGTAGTTCTTTGCCAAATTTTGTTGGCCAGACCTTTGTGAATTGGAAGAGGAGGATTAGATGGAAGAAAGGAAAACCCCATGACAATGATGGCAATAGGTGATGACAGTAAAATAGTGTTTAAAGCGTTGATGGCGGTGACGCTGATGACAAA
This sequence comes from Lynx canadensis, assembly GCF_007474595.2. Classification (NCBI taxonomy): domain Eukaryota; kingdom Metazoa; phylum Chordata; class Mammalia; order Carnivora; family Felidae; genus Lynx; species Lynx canadensis. The sequence continues at coordinate 104,939,292 of NC_044307.1, forward strand.
TAATTAGTATGACCATCGAGATTATAGCCTGTATTTATTTCCATGGGTAGCAGAGAGCCAAGAAAATGTTCTTATCATCAGTAAAGGAAATATCATTTTCGAGTCAGACATTCATTGTTGTGTTATTCACTAGGTAATAACTGACTGAGCCGCTGGGCACCCCTAAACTTTGCTTTTAAAACTATGCAATATAGGGGCGCCTGGGTGGCTCAGTCAGTTAAGCATCCGACTTCGGCTCAGGTCATGATCTCGCGGTCCGTGAGTTCAAGCCCCGCATCAGGCTCTGTGCTGACAGCTCAGAGCCTGGAGCCTGTTTCAAATTCTGTGTCTCCCTCTCTCTCTGACCCTCCCCCATTCATGCTGTCTCTCCCTGTCTCAAAAATAAATAAACGTTAAAAAATTAAAAAAAAATAAATAAAACTATGCAATATAAATATATATTTTTTATGCATGCTTGGTTATGTATATTCACACACAACACACACAAACACTTCACACACATATATACCCATATCATAATATAATTGGATTATGGGTAATTTCCTCTTTCTCTGAATTTTTCTGCATATAAATTTTTTCTACTAAAAATATGTATGGTATTTATAACCATAAAATGTTACAAAATAAATATAACTTTTCATTCACCAATATGGAAGAGGTGGGCTAATGTATTCTGATACTACTCTTGCATTGATCACTTTTGCTAGGCATTCTTAGGTAAAAGAATGTGTCAAGTTAATACCATTTAACATAAAAACACACCAATTTTCTAAAAAAAAAATACAAAATTAACAATATTATCTTGTATTATTGTATAGTTCAGTGTCTCAAATTTTTAGTTAACCTAACTGTGCAGCATTTTATACAAAAAAATATATATAATTTTTCTGTGATGTTGAGACAGCTGAAACAATTTGATATTTCTCTAGTATGAATTAGGTATTATTACTTAATTGACTGTCATCTAGAACAGATGACAGATTCGGCAATACAAGGTGTACAGGGCGCAGGCAAGAAAAAATAAATGAGAAAAGCTGGCTATGTATTGAGCAATATGCCGTGGTGAAGAGATCAGAAACTCCTTTGCTCAACTGATTGTTGCCATGCGGAAATGAAGGCTCACTGAAGGATGGATATTCCAGTTCTTTGTGAGAAGACAAAAATTTGGATTTTCAGTTGCAATCTACCAATTTTTAAAACACTGTACAAGTCAAGCAAAACAATAGTGCTAACCTAATATAACATATTGCAAACCTGATCTAATCAGTGCTAGGCTAGAGTATTTCAAATATACTGTATTTCCGCTTGGAGCAGCCAAGATGGCGGAAGAGCATGGAAGCTTTTTGTGTGTCTCGCATCCATGAAATACAGCCAGACCAACACTAAACCATCCTACACACCTAGAAAACTGATTGGAGGATTAACACAACAATCTGCACAACCTGAACCACAGAATTCAGCAGGTACGCGACATGGAGAGGTGAACTTGGGGAACGAGAAGCCGCAAGAAGGGAGGTGCTTTTGCGGGTGGAGAGAGGACAGAGACTGGGGGCAGGGGGAGAATACGGGAAAAGCAGCCCTCCCCAAAAGCAGCTAGAGAGAAAGTGGAAAATTGGAAACAGCCGCAGGGACTAAACTAAAAAGGGAGAAAGGAGAAAGGAGAGGGTTTAAATTCCATTGAGACTGTAACAAGGAGAGCACAAAGGCTGCAACTCTGCAGCTCGATACCTGGCGGTGCTCTGGTGGGAAGAGCGAATCCCCAAGAACAGAGGGGGGTCAGGGAGGTTCTTGGGCCACATGGGGAAAAGCAGTTCCACTGCTGGAAGGACATTTGGAAGAGACTGTTGAAGCCACCTGGCCCCAGCAGACCCCGGAAGGTGGCCACATTCACTGGTACTGGGGCAAGGTCGTTGAGGGTGAAGCCTGGTGCCAGATGTGTGTTGTGATTTTCCATAATCCCTGAAAAGCTGCTGCTACACTATCTGGTGAACATTTTCTAGGGTGGGCTGGCATCTGGCTGCAGTCTCAGGGCACCAGCAGCAGCAGGGTCCAGCAAGCATTCCAGGGTGCAGCTGATATTCGACCATTGTTCATTCAGCCATTACTTGCTGAGACTCTCCCGCAGAGGGGCAGAACGGGTCAAAGCCACAGTCCTTCAGAAGTAAGGGGCCGGGAAAACAGCTGCATCTGAGACAAACCTCCGGAGAGAGGTACTGCCTGGGGCTTGGTCACAGACAGTGAAGAAGCAGGCAGTGGATGAAAGCTGAAGACAGAGGACCAGTGAGTGCTGATCAGAGAGAACAGAGTTCCCATACTAGAGACTGGGTAACTGGGTGATGCTATTTTCACTGCTCCAGCGCATGCACATATGCACCTACGAGCGCCACAATGCTCCACCCCAGTAGGCTAGCAGCGCAATCTAGTGGAGAACAGAGCCGTTACACTGATGCCCCCCCCCCAACTGGGCCAGCCTCGCTCTTCAAGAACACAAGTCTCACCGCCTACTTAGTTTATGGACTATAAAGCGCTTCAAAGTCTGACTTCTAGGGGAGACCAAAGTAATTTCAGTCCTATTTCAATCTATTAGCAGGTCCATCTATTCAATTTTCTTCCTTTTTTTCTCCTCTCTTTTTCACTTCTTTTCTTTTTCTTAATACAGAAAGAGAAAAAATTCATTTTTATTTTCAATTTTTATTAAAAATATTTTTCTTTAATTTCTTTTACTATATTTTTTGCTTTTATGTAAATTTTTTCAAATTCTATTTTACATCCATCATTTTATTTTAGTCTACTACAGTGCATTCACTTTTTCAAATTTTCAAATGATTTCCTTCTTTTTTCTCTATCTCTTTTTTCTCTTTTTCATTTTTTCCTTTTTCTTGAATACAGAAAGAGAAAAAATTCATTTTTATTTTTAATTTTTATTAAAAATATTTTTCTTTAATTTTTTTTCTACTTATAGCCTTTACTTTTGTGTAAATTTCTTCAAATTCTATTTTACTCCCATCATCTCATTTTAGTCTACTTCAGTATATTCATCTTTTCAAATTCTCAAACGATTTCCTTTTTTTTTTCTTTTCCCCCTTTTTTTCCTCTAATCTGTCAAACCACTTTCAACACCCAGCCCAAAACACACCTTGGATCTAGCATCATTTATTTGATTTGTGTTTGTGTATTTTTAATTTTAATACATTTTTAATTTTAATTTTAATTTTTCTACCTCATTAATTCCTTTTCTCCCTTCAAAATGACAAAATGAAGGAATTCACCCCAAAAGAAAGAGCATGAAGAAACGACAGCCAGGGATTTAACCAACACAGATACAAGCAAGATGTCTGAACCAGAATTTAGAATCACAATAACAAGAATACTAGCTGGAGTCAAAAATAGATTAGAATCCCTTTCTGCAGAGATAAAAGATGTAAAAACTAGCCAGGATGAAATAAAAAAATGCTATAACTGAGCTGCAATCACGGATGGATGCTGCGGTGGCAAGGATGGACGAGGCAGAACAGAAAATCAGAGATACAGAGGACAAACTTATAGAGAATAATGAAGCAGAAAAAAAGAGGGATATTAAGGCAAAAGAGCACGATTTAAGAATTAGAGAAATCAGTGACTCATTAAAAAGGAACATCAGAATCCTAGGGGTCCCAGAAGAGGAAGAGAGAGAAATAGGGGTAGAAGGGTTATGTGAGCAAATCATAGCAGAAAACTTTCCTAACCCGGGGAAAGACACAGACATCAAAATCCAGGAAGCACAGATGACCCCCATTAGATTCAACAAAAACCAACCATCAAACAAGGCATATCATAGTCAAATTCACAAAATACTCAGGCAAGGAGAGAATCATGAAAGCAGCAAGGGAAAAAAAGTCCCTAACCTACAAGGGAAGACAGATCAGGTTTGCAGCAGACCTATCCACAGAAACTTGGCAGGCCAGAAAGGAGTGGCAGGATATATTCAATGTGCTGAATCAGAAAAATATGCAGCCAAGAATTCTTTATCCATCAAGGCTGTAATTCAAAATAGAAGGAGAGATAAAAAGTTTCCCAGACAAACAAAAATTAAAGGAGTTTGTGACCACTAAACCAGCCCTGCAAGAAATTTTAAGGGGACTCTCTGAGGGGAGAAAAGATGGGAGAAATGAGGAATATATATATATATATATATATATATATATATATACACACACCAAAAGCAACAAAGATTAGAAAGGACCAGAGAACACCACCAGACTCCAACTCTACAAGCATCATAATGGCAATAAATTCATATCTTTCAGTACTCACTCTAAACGTCAACGGACTCAATGCTCCAATCAAATATACTGTATTTCTGACCACTAAAGTTTGTGGCCATGCCAATTGCTTGCCAATTAAGATTTCATAAATCTTTTCAACTACTCTGTAAAGATTGATTACCATATGGTCAATTTATATTTATAGAATACTTTGATATTTGCCAGTATGTGAACTACTGTTATTTATGGAGAATCAAGATTAATTTCATTAATCAGAAAGGATAAATAGATCTCTGTGAGAATCCTCCTCAATGATCCCCAAAGCAGTAACACATGGGCACTTCCCTTCAGAATTTTAAAAAAGAATTTGTTCAACCTAATTGAATCTTATGAGTATTAGCTTCTTTTATCTTAGTCATTTAAAATAGATGCTTACCATTAAGTGATTTCATTCTTATTTGTGTTGAAGTTTGAAATGCTACAGATAATGAATTAACGTGGTATGCATGTAAGCCTCAAGGCCTAACCCTAAAACATGCATATATCTATGTAATGCACACACCATCAAGGGAAAGACTATCATCATAAAACCTTATAAATAGGAACTTTTATGTCACATGAAACAGTCCATCGATCTGGCAATTTCTTTTGTTGGTGATTCATTTCTTCTTAGTCTTTTCTCTGATTTAATTAAAATATACTGATATACTGCCAATCCAAAAAAAAAAAAAAAGGTATCAGTTTATAGATATTGCTTTAGCTTCAAGATCCAGACACAGTCAGGAAATTGAGTCTGTTTGAATATGTAGCCTCCACTCCTCAATTAGCACTCATTCAACACATTTACGTATAGCAACTATTATGAGCTAACCCATGTCCATAGTGCAGCAGATAAAGTGAAGGACCTGATCTCATGATTCTGACAAAATGAGACAGACAATAAATACTAAACATGAAAATGTCATAGAATAAATGTTCTGTAAACAATTAGAGTAATGTGATACAGTGACAGGGGTCACCTTAGATTGAGTAGTCAGGTAATAGGATATCTAAGCTCTTAGGATATCTAAGCTGAGACCTGAATTACCAAAAAAAATACTCACCATAAAAAGATCAGAAGAAAGACAATTTTAGGAACAGAGAGAAGACCAAAGTCACTGGGCACCAGGTGCAAGCGGGAGGGTGTTGAGATGTGGAATCCAAAACAGCGACAGAGATGGGTTCCTGTAGGACTTTGTAGGACGTGGGAGGGATTTGGAGTTTGCTCCAAGTGAAGGTGGGAGGTTAGATAATCCAATGTCTGCTTATCAAGATCTCCCTGCTGAGTCTGTGGAGAATGAATTATACAGAGGCAGGAGTGCAAATACAGACAAGGATTCCAGGGAGGGATAAGGATGGGTTGGACCAAGCAGTGGTAGAAGTGCAGGAGATATGTCTTCGCAGGTGGGATCAATTTTACTTGCTAACAATTTGGAGGTAGAAAGTGAGTGAAAAAGAGGAAGTCGAGACTCCTCATAGATTTTGGCCGGAGCCATGAGGTGGGTGATACTGCTATTTGCCGAGGCAGAAAAATGGGAGAGAAACAAGTTTGGGTTAAGGGAAGGCAATCTGTTTTGGAACAAGTTCAACATGCAGTGCTTTGTAAACATCTTATGGAAAGCAAAATTGGCTGGATATCTGATTCTAGAGAGGGAGAAAAATGTCAAGACTACGGCAGTCACATAGGAGTCATCCGCAAAAGAATGATATTTAACAAAATGGAGCAGGAAGATACTACCTAGAGACAGTGTATTGTCCAAAAGGAAAGAAAAAAAAAGTCCAGCTCAGACCTTGAGGTACTCCATCTTTTAGACACCAGAGAGGAGACAGAGAAGAGAATCCAGCAAAGGAATCAGATAAGGAACATCCAACTAAGTGAGGGGCGGGGAGGGGCGCTGAGGAAAGGAAGTTTCAAGAAGAAGGAGTTAATTCTATTGCATGCTGCAGTGAGGCTGATTAAGATACAGAAGGAGAAACTGGCCACTGGATTTAGCAATATGGGGGCGCCTGAGTGGTTCAGTCAGTTGAGCCTCCAACTTCAGCTCATGTCATGATCTCACAGTCTGTGAGCTCGAGCCCTGCGTCAGGCTCACCGCTGTCATCCCGGAGCCCGCTTCAGATCTTCTGTCCCCCTATTTCTCTGCCTCTATCCCACCCACGCTCTCTTTTTCAAAAATAAACATGAAAAAAATAATAAAGAATGTACTGGAGAGTGAACTAGAGGTGATTTATCAGAAAAAATGACTATAAAAAGCAACTCTTTCAAGAAGTTGTGCCTTGAAGACAGGTATAGAAATAGGGCAGTAGCATCAGGAAAAAAAATTTTTACTTTGTTTTGTTTTACTGTATGCCATGCTGAGGTTACCTGGTGACCAAGATGCTCAAGTTCTCTTCAACTCGACTAAATTTCAGACAATCTTTTTCCTGATAGGCTCCTGACCTCCCTTTTCTGAGAGCATCTACTTAAAAAAACAAATACAAAAACAAACAAAAACTTGTAATTATAACTTCTTTCTCTGACACTTTGAGATGTAAATCTTTTTAAAAGCTTCTTGTCAGTTTCATAGGATAAAATGTCTTTCTCAAGAATCTAGCAACCATCCCTTTAAAATGTAATCAAGAGGGGCGCCTGGGTGGCGCAGTCGGTTAAGCATCCGACTTCAGCCAGGTCATGATCTCGCGGTCCGGGAGTTCGAGCCCCGCGTCAGGCTCTGGGCTGATGGCTCAGAGCCTGGAGCCTGTTTCCGATTCTGTGTCTCCCTCTCTCTCTGCCCCTCCCCCATTCATGCTCTGTCTCTCTCTGTCCCAAAAATAAATAAACGTTGAAAAAAAAAATTTTAAATGTAATCAAGAAAGATACTCCCCTTAGTTTCTGAGGGGAGGTCATAGCCTAACTTTGATGGGGGCCTTGCTCCAAGTTGCAAAACTCTTGTCATAAAGATATATGAAGTTTATTAGCAAACAGAGGTGACCTACGACCTCTTCCTAACATCCTCCAACACTTTTCCAGTTGCTCACCCTAGCCTTTAAAAATTCCACTATTCCAGGGCACCTTGCTGGCTCAATTGTTAGAGTGTGCTACTCTTGACCTCAGGGTCGCCAGTTTGAGCCCCACATTGGGGGTGGAGTTTACTTTTAAAAACATTAAAAAACAAAACCCTACTTTTCTTTGTTTGGGTGAAGTTGAGTTCTAGCCTCACTCTCCTATTGAAATGGCCTTGAATAAATTCTTCTTTATTTGTTGAATTTTATCCAGTGTAATTTTTGCTTTGACACTGATTCACCCTCTAATTCACTATCCACTTCCTCAATTACTGCATGTTCTCTCTTGCCCTCTGTCTGCCAGTGGGGAACATGGGCAGGAGATTCCAGACGGAAGGAGGAGAGAGAGGAAGAAAAGTTTTTATCACCGCACCCAATCCCTCGCCATGAGGTCATAGGGGTTGGCTGTGCCCCACCTCTTACAGGAAACCATTGCCCTTTTAGGCAACATTTTCCACATAGCTCTCTCTCTGACTCCAAGTAATGGCTCACTCCCCCCACCCTTCAGGCCTAGGGACTAAAAGAAGTAGATGTGGGAGTAGAGAGAGTCTTACTTCACTGGTACCACACTACCTGTCATGGTGTTCCTACTACACCTTATCTATACCTGTGTAAATATTCTCTTTATTAATACTTTCTTGAATTACCCAATTGAAATGTACCATCTTCTTCCTATAGAGAGGCTAACTGACACATAAGCTAAGAAGAATGATCTAGTAATTTATGATGCTAAAGAACTACACGATAATTATAGGAACAAAGTCCTTGAGAAGATACCATAGAATGAGATACAGAACGTATGTGGAGGGATTGACCTTTAACGGGAGTATTGCAATAGGAGAAAAGACAGAATTTGTGGGGTTAGATAAAGAGTAGATCTAACAGTGGGGAGATGAGGAAGTTCAAGTCTGTAGATGTGTGAGGCAAGGTCACAAACTATGAGTGAGTCATGGTAAGGGTTTAGAAGCTTTTCAAGGAAGTATAATGTAGTCTTCATGAGGTCTAGAAGGATCGAAGCGTGTTAGGCAAGCAATCTACAAATGCAGGAGAACGCAGAGTGCCCTTTTAGGTCTATGTTCATGATTTTGATGGAGAGCAATCAGCAGATCTTGTAGTTCTTTCTCCCGGGCATGGATCAGACAGATAATTGGACTTAACTAGGGTTCTAGTTTGACTAAAAGTAGTGTGATATTTAAAAAAAAAAAAAAAAAAACTAGTCTGATATTTGGAAGGAGATATAAGAAAGTTAAGTAGTTTTCAAGGTATTGAGAATAATAATATACCACAGAATCTGCCCTGGATACAGTGGAAGGTGAGGATCCCATACCACATAAGGATATCATAGAACAAATATAGATGCTTGTGGTCAGATAGACAAAGAAATGATAAAAGTCTGCCCAACAAAACACGTATTAGTATAGATTTTCTTGTTTCAGAATAAAAAATGAGCAAATTCACCTTATCTTCTAACCTGGGAAAGATGTGAAACCGGATAACCCCATATACACTTACTGATCGTTTGTGTTTGAACAGAAATGTGCTAAGCAGCAAAGCAGGGTACAAACAACTGCAATAAAAGAAAAGGAATGCGGGTCTTTCATTTTTGTGACTCCATCCAACTCCAAAGAAACAAAGACGAGGGGCTGGGCCAGAGGCTGCTGAAGATACGGAGTCCCAGTTACTTCCTTCCATAAGAACACTCAGACCCTGACACCACGACGCTCTGAACCTGCTTGCAACGGGAGGGCTGAGTAGAGGAATGAGGAAGTGCGAAGGCATTCTTCTGCCTTTGAAAAAGATGCCCTAAGAAAAAAAATCTCTACTTCTATTGCATATATGTGCACATTTTAAATGTATTTGTATATATTTTATGTGCATGTGTATACATGTATTTCCATACACACATGTGCGCACATACATATACATGCATACATACATAAAACGAAACGAAGAACCACCAGAATCAGGACTTTGAGATTTTTTTTCCATCCCCTACAAACAATGTTCAGTATACAGTGCTTGGATATGATGTAAAAGCAGGGCTTAAGGTTGTGTTCTGGTTCCCTTCTGCCGACTCACGGTCCCGTCCCATCAACACGCCTGCATTCTCAAGGCTTCAGCTTCCTCACTGGTAAAATAAAACACTGGGGGCGCCTGGGTGGCGCAGTCGGTTAAGCGTCCGACTTCAGCCAGGTCAGGATCTCGCGGTCTGTGAGTTCGAGCCCCGCGTCAGGCTCTGGGCTGATGGCTCGGAGCCTGGAGCCTGTTTCCGATGCTGTGTCTCCCTCTCTCTCTGCCCCTCCCCCGTTCATGCTCTGTTTCTCTCTGTCCCAAAAAAAATAAAAAACGTTGAAAAAAAAATTTTTTTTTTAAAAAATAAAAAAAAAATAAAACACTGGATTAGATTCTGTATGAATTTATTTCCATTCTAAATGCGTGGATTCGCAGTGAATTAATATGCAGAAATGAAGGGACAGTGATGTTGATAATGAATGACAACAGTTGGCACGTGAGGTGTGGTTTAGGTGCAGGCTAGAGATGGGAGTCTTTGAGCAGACTGCGTGGGAGGGGCGCCCAGCGACACCACACCCTTGCTTGCGTGCTTGGAAAAGTTGCATGCCCTCGCTAAGATTCTGTTTCTCCAATTGTGACACTGGAATAACAGTGACATCAGAGAGTCATGGTGAGCACTGTGTTAACACATACAAAGTACGAAGAATAGTGGTGCCTGGCACATAGTAAGCACTCGGTAACATTAGCTATTATTATGACCACTATTAGAGAGTATTAAGTAAAAAGAAGTTATGTATTATGTAGCAGTAAGTCTTTATGTGGTTATAAAATTTTAGTTACTGCTCAGGGTGGAAAAAGGTTTAATATTCTGAGTATGCGATTCGGTTTCTGACTGGGCGGACCCTGTCTACCGCAGACAAATTAACCTAACCCATTCCACGTGGTCTCCGCGTCCTCTCCAGCCATTGCTCAGGTCTATTCAGGTCAGGCCTCAGTCACAGTCCATTCTCGAACTTCTTTTCCAAACTTGTCTTCCCCAGTGCCAACCCCCTCCCCACGCCTCCACTGATTCTAATCACCTTGGAAATTTTACACAACATCAATCACAGACAAAGCTCCTCATTGGAACTGGTTAGAAGATTATCCCCTATTTCAATTCGAATTTAGTGACCCCATTAGCCTTACAATGGGGTAGGATGATGTTATTCTATGATCCTGGATAGCTGGGATGGTTGTTTTTATAGCTAAAACCGCACGGGTGTTTCACTGCCAAATGCGATTTAATCTACTTCTAGCAACTGAATCCTGACGTCATACCTTCATTAGGTAAATGTATTGTACATATGTTTCTCCTTTTTCTTTAAGTAAATAGATAATTCCTAGGAGAAAGTCTGTGGCCTGTTGAGCCAATAATTTTCATTTCTTTTATAACTTTTAGTCCACTCACTTTGGAGCAATTAAAAGTAGTTTCAAAGAAGAGAAAGACAAAATTAGGTCAGATAGGCGATGAAATAGCTGTTTATAAGGGACCTCATAAGTCATGTGAAGAATTTCTATATTTCTGGGGTGCCTGGGTGGCGCGGTCGGTTGAGGGTGTGACTTCAGCTCAGGTCATAATCTCACGGTTGGTGGGTTTGAGCCCCGTGTCAGGATCTCTGCTATCAGCACAGAGCCTGCTTTGTATCCTCTGTCTTTGCTCCTCCTCCACTCATGCTCTTTCTCTCTCTCTCAAAAATGAACATTTAAAAAATGTTGTTAAGAATTTGGGTGTTTCTGATATTAACGAACATAGAAAACTGTGGTTTATACAAAGGAAATAATACTATCAGATTTCCATCTTAAAAAGATCTCACTGACTCTTCAATTTTGCATCCCATCTGCATTGATAGAGGTAGCTTTGTACCTATAAGTGTGTGACTGAATCACTCAAACTAGGTTGCAGGTGTCATTTTCATCCTGTCTTCTTCCTACCATCCCTTCCTGTTAGCACCTAGTAGAGTATTCAGGGAGCATTAATTCACTGATTTTCCCTCCTCTCTTAAAACCCACAGTATACTAAATATAGCACCAAGGGCATGAAGAAGTAGAAAATATGACTCTTCCTCAAAAATCATTTAAAATGTTCCTGGGCATAAAAGATATTTATTGAACTTCTATCACAGAACCAAACCGTCCTATAAGACAAATACGAATAGAGAACCATCACAAAAGATGAATAAAACTAGCATGGGAGGTTCAGCAAGAATCTGGAATCTAGAATCAACAATCTCTTCTGTCCCTTCTTTCTATCCTGATATGTATCATCAGATCCCTTTATAGCTTGAAAATATATTTAGGCATTGGTTTGAACTGTATGCATAGTAGATCAAAGAGATTCTTCCAAAGAAAAACAAGCAAATGGACAAAGGTTATGACTGACAGAAAATTCATCACCTCTCCATTTGCCCCTAAGCCATGGCACAAAGGTCTTAGAGCATTAGATTAGGACCATTTACTCATTTATAATGGAAAGTTAGCAGCATGGGCTGAAAGGATACACAGAGAAGGAAATAGAACTGAATGATGGCTAAAGCCCTGGGGAATGAATATTCACAAACAGCAAATAGGAAGAAGAAAAAGAGCCATTCAGAAGAACAGAGAAGGATCATTTTTTAACCTAATAATGAAATGGTAATAACCAGTGGTTTGGCATATTATTTGCTTCCTTTGGAGACCAATTTTGATTTCTTATTTTTGACAGACTATATCTGTAACAGTTTTATCCAGTCATCAATTGCTATCTCACAAGTGAATATAATACATGGTACTTGATATAAAATGCTAAGAAAAAGAAAAGAAAAATTACTTTGTATATAACATTATAATATTTCTCAATGTTTGTAAAACACCTCTTGTACATAAAAGCATATTGTGACTTTTCTCATCTACACCCTTCACATGCATTCTTGCAACCCATATGAGACACCATTTATATGGGAATCGTGTTCACAGATCCAGCAACACTACTTGCGTAGCATCACAGCATCTACCCCTCAGGGAAGAAAGTGTACACACACACGCGCGCGCACACACACACACACAGGGAGAGAGAGAATAATAAAAGGTGAGTGTATCTCTAATCAGCATATCTAAAATGTTTTGTTCAACCCAAATCATATTGCACTATAAGCCAATAGCTCTGGAAGCACTGTTTGAAATGCCAGCATTGGTGTTGAAGAAATCATTCTAGAACAGCCACAATAAATCTCAAATTGTAGCATACAGCCTCTTAGACACTGGTCATTTAATCCTTCGGCATGGCATTCTGTTCCTATAGGGTGTCTATCTCTGTGCCCATTAAGTCCCTGCCTCCACTATGGATGTCATTTACAGCCATCATTTGGGGGCTTTCCAACCATTACTTACACTAATTTCAAATATCTCGGGACTTAGTCCAATGTTAAAAATGTATTGTTTTCTAAAAGAACCTCTTAATGAGTCATCAGAAGACTAATTCTCTCTAAAAGAATAATTATCTAGCCCAGGGGCACAGAGCAGAGGTTTGATTCCAAATAATAAAGCAAATTTAACTCCCCAAGCATAAAAGCTGTTGCTGCTTTTGAATAAAAGCACAATTTTGGATGAGAATCCAGTTACTAGCCCTCTTTATTTGACCCACTGGCTGATCACATCTGAATTCCACTGGAGAGACATAATATGGAACTCAATAAAGTATGAGCTTAACTTTTCTCCTTCCAATTCAGGAAAAGAAGAGCAACATTTGGTGCCCTTCTGATATCTGCAAGGCTTGCTATGTGGGCATATGAGGATTTCACTTTTTGTGTGAGATCCTGGAAGCATTTATCCAGATAGAAATAGAAATGAGAGATTCTAGATCTGTGACTGCAAACTGGAGAGTCAAAAGCCACTTGACTGTCATATGTGTTTTATATGAACAGCTCGGTGTTCTGGGGAAAAAAAATCTATTTGAAGGTCCTTAGATAGAGCACACATTTCAATCTCTAAATCTCCTCTGTACTGTATTAATTATACCTGCTCACTTATACGGGAGGTATTGAATTTGCAATGACCTGTGTTTGGTGGTGGAGGGTGGAGTACTTACCTGGGTTCTAGAAGAAAACAATGTGTGATTGCTACCTTCAGGTAGGGCAAATCACCTTCAATCCCTGGAAAAGAATGAAGCCCTTTTCGCATCCAAGGCCTCTGTCTCTGACATTCAGTTTTCAAATGAGCTTCAATTTTCTTTGGTTTTAAATATTATTTAATATTTGCTCTCACAAGGATCAGCTTATTAAAGAAAATCTGGAAAGATAGAAATGTGGGGAGGGTAATCTGCAACTTTATCAAATATAATCACTTTCAATATTCTGAGTTATTTCTTTCTGCATTTATTTTCTGTGCATAAGTTATATAATTAACTGTATACAATAACTGTACAATCATATTGTATAATTTTCATCTTGCCTTCTGCATTTACTATCTCTTAAATATTTTCTTTAATTTTCTACCTTTCATGAGCAATACTATAATAAATAATATTTTTCATAAACATTGCTTTTCATTTACTAGGTAGACCATAGTTTCCAGCAGAAACAAAAATTGGGTTTGTTTCCAATTTTTCACTATATAAACTATATATCCCACCACACTTCTGAATAACACATTTTTCCATAGTTAAAATTATTTCCTTAGTATCAATTTTCAAAAGAGAGTAAAAGATCATTTTAAGGTTCTTAATAACCACAGATGGTCCCTGCCTTAACGATGGCTCCACTCACAATCTTTTGACTTTACAATAGCGAGAAAGCCATATACGTATGCTACAAACCACTTTGCATTTTGCATTTTGGTCTTTTCCCAGGCTAGCAATATGGGGTATGATTCTCTCTTGGGATGCTGGGCAACACCAATGAGCCACAGCTCCCAGACAGCTAGCTACTCGGTCTCTAGGGTAAACAACTGATACGCTTACAACCATTCTGGACTCATATAGCCATTCTGTTTTTCACTTTCAATACAGTATCCAATAAATTACATGAGGTTGTTGACACTTTATTATAAAATAGACTTTGTGTTAGATGATTTTGCCCAACTATAAGCTAATGTAAGTGTTCGAAGCTCAGTGAAGGTAGGCTAGGTGAAGCTATAATGTTTGTGGCAGGTTAGGTGTGTTAAATGCATTTTCAACTTACAGTATTTTCAACTTACACTGGATTTATCCAGATGTGACCTGTCATAAGTCAAGGAAGATCTATTTTAACACATTTCCATAGGCACTGAACCATTCTCAGGGACATATTCAAGAGATGCTAGATATGGGTGTTACTGAATTCTAAACATCTTTGAAATATGATGCATAAGCAGAGCAAATGCTTAATGAGCTATTTTTTTTTATTTGAACTTCTATTCTACACTTTTCCTTAAGTTCCAAGAAGTGTATAATTGAGTGAAACCTCCCAAATCATCTGTTCTGACCCTTTTATTCAAAGATTTGGAAATTTCATGCTAGAAATATGAAGTGACTTGTTGGATTTGGCCTGTTTGTCTTTATTTTTAAGACCATTAAGCTTCAAATAGTGAGAGAGGAATGAAAGCATTTCTAGTTCGTAAGTTCTAGCTGATGGGATAAGCCAGTGGATTCTTTTATGAGGCTACCTTTTGTCTAGAAGCTCCTGGTCATGCCAGAGTAGCAACTATCACAATGAAACAAGCTATTTTTCCTGGCTCCACTCAACTGTAATGCTATTGTCCAAGTCACCTTTGCCCAGCTGTTCCCAACAGTTTATTTTCCCCCACACCTCAGGGAATCCACCATTTCTATCTTCTGTCAGCGTCCCTGGTTCCTGACCTGCTCAGTGTCTTTGCTTTCTGTTTCGTTCTGAATCTCTTATTCTCTCTTTAGTGTCCCACTACAATCTTGATCCACCTTTCATCTGGTTTCAGTACATGCCTCAGTCTTCTCTTCCATCCAACACCATCATCATCACTGACCTACAATGAAAACATAAAATACACTGGACTTTCAGTGTCTTTACTGTCTTACTTCATGAACCTTCTTCCTCCTTTCTGCTTAAGTATTCTCATGGCCCCACCATAGAATTCATCATCATCAGAAATTGTAATACCAATTAACTTTAAATTAAAAAAAAAATAAGGTCTTTGACCACTGCTCCACCTCCTGTCTTTTTTCCCCTGCAATGCCCTCCTTTAACAGTAATTGCTAATCCATTGAGCTCGGAATTTTCATCACTTTCCATCAAACTTCAATTCCTTCATTGGTCAGTTTAGATCATATGACACAGCATCATAATTAAGTCTTTGCAAATATCCTCAAGTTACTTGCCTCTTCCCATCTTTCCATCAGCCTCAAAAACCCTAATCCTGTATGAACCTGACCATCTGCATTCTCCACACTTGCACCCAAAGAGCTGAACACTACTGAACAAAAGTGACACAAGCAAGTAATTGATTTCACCTTAAATGTATGGACATAAGCCTTCCCTGTCCATGCAACTGTGCACTCTTATTATGTGTCTCTGATCAGCTCATATTCTCCTTCTCTGAAACATTTCATACTTTATAGCTTTTCTTAAATCTCAAAAACCCCTTCCTCTTAGTCCCATTTTCAGCTGGTAAATTCACTTCAAACTTCACATAGAAAATAAAAGCCATCTAAATCCACAATCACGAATCTACCCACAGCTGAACCCACCCTCTTACTCTTTGGTTCTTTTTAAAAGAAAATACATGTTATCAAATATAATCTCCGCACAACTTCATGAGGATTGCATTCCTGCAATTATCTCCTCTTTCTCCTACACTAGCCATCTCTTCTAGTCTCCTCAAACATTTCCATGAACATGCAAATATGCGGTTGTGTGTTAAACACAAAACAAAGCAAAAAGTTCCTGTAACCATGCATCCTCCTCAGTTACTGTCGCAATTTTCTGCTTTGTGGAAACAAAAGCATATTACATATGCTTCAAACAAAACAGAGCACAATAGATTAAATTCAGAAACAGATATGAGAATTCAGCAGTCTTCCATTAAGCCAGACTTTAGAGAGATTTGCAAAAGTGTAAAACAATGTCATTGTTCTCAGTACTTTTTGTGTTGATAAGTATAGTTATTTTTCATGAAACTAAGTTATTTATGCTAATATGAAATGGATGCATTTTGTTATTTTTTTTCATTTTGCTATTTTTCAATGAGTAAATACACACCTTAAATTTTTCTCAGTTTTAATTTCTGACATGGTACACATTGATAGATATAATTCACAAAAACAGAAGCCTCTGGGGGTTCTCCAAAATTTTTAGGAGTGGAAAGCATTCCAAAATGTTGGTGAAACCAAAATGTTTGAAAGTTTACCTTTGGTTTAACTCACCCTCAGCAATACAGCTGACACATTATCCTCTTTGCTTTTATAACATCACAACTGCTAATTGTCTGTATACTTCACTGATTTTCTCTTTTTTTATGAGATCCTCCTTGTTTACCCATTCTCTAAATTGCAGACTTACTTTGAGCTTTCTGATAGACCCTCCGTATTCTCTTTCTATATTTTCCTTCCTACAAGGTCTTATTTGTTATCATGGCCTTAAATTCCATCTCTAAAGAGTAACTTACAAATTTACATCTTCACTGTATTATTCTCCAACTTCTCGCAGCTCCAGATTTTACAGACAATCACACATGGTATTTCCAAATGAACGTCTCCCAATTATCATGTTCAAAATTTAATGCTTGATTCCATCTTCCCAAACCAGCCTTCCTCTGATCTTCCCATGTATTAACCTCACAGGCTGAAGACCTAAAGATCATTTTTAAATTTTCTTTCCTTCTATTCTCCACCCCCAGTCTAACAGCAAATGCTGTTGTTTCTTGCTCTAAAATACAGCAAAGAGCTTTCCACTTCTTCCTATCTTCACTCCCACTAATTTAATCCAAGTCGTCATCCTTTCTGACATGGTCCCCCAGCAATAGCCTCCTTCTGTCCACCAAATTTTGACTCTTGCCCTACCTAACGCATTCTCTAGAATAATCACTCTATTATTCTCTATCACAGCACGCTTTAATTCTTTTTGTGCATTTCAAAATGGTAACAATTTTTTGTGCTTTTTGTTTGTGGTTCATTTAAGGGCACGACTCTTGTCTGTTTTGTTCTCCACTGTTTCTGAAGAGCTTAATACGGTGTCTGGCATGCCCACTCTATTTGTTGATCTCAACTGTCAGTCTACAGTGTCTTGGAAATCTGTGGTGGCTTTCACTGGGTCGACTCACCTCAGCTGGAATTACATATCCTGGGATCCCATTCCCTGTGTGGTTCAGAATGCCGGCTGACCACTGGGGAAATGTGAGATTTCAAAGGCGGAAGTGAGACAGTGACCATGATGCTCTGAAATCTGTGGGGAGTGCAAGGCACCAGCACAAGCTCACTCACGTTGCCATGATTTCATGGATCCCCTTGATACAGTGGTGGCTCCTTCAGCTCCTGCTGGCTGGTCAGTAACTTTGAGCCCTGAATGTCTGACAAGGAGCATTAGCTTTTCCTGCTGCTTACCTACATCATTGAGGTTCGAGGCGTTGAGAAAAGTAGATATGGGGGGAAGTTTGTCCTGACTCTCTCCATGGCTTCCGGCATGTCCTTGCCCTCCCACATTTCATATTTCACTTTTCCACCTGACCACCAGCCCTGCACCCCTGCAGTTATTTCAGGCCATAGCAGATGCAGAGACAACAGCTTGCCAAAGAATTCTTCAGCACCTCAGACAATTGCATAATGTCTAAACCCTACAATAAATTCCTTCTGCCATATCGCTCAGAATTTCTGCTTCTTTGATTAAACCCCAGCTGATACTTCCCCTTAACAAAAACAAATCACAGATAACCCAGTTGGTCTAGCCTGCTATCACCAATAAACTTAAGCAAATTGGAAACTGCAGAGAGTAAAAAAAAGTCTCAAAAATCTCTCTTTATCAATTACTCATTTTCTGAGGCCCTCGGAGGTTTTTGCCGAATCCTAGAATAGAAGCAGTGAAAGATAAGAGTCCAAAATTCAAGTGTACAGGAAAAACTCCTTTGTAACCGGAATCCAAAGGACTTTTTAACGTTTTTGGACAAGTTGACAAGCCAGGAATATTTGCTTAGCTGCTTGTTTGTTTGTTTTTACTAAAACTGTTAAATTGGCACATGTTACGATGTGCATGAGCATAGCAACAATGTAAGTCATGTAAGAGACTAGTAAGGAGAGAACACACGTTTGTATTACTTTACTAGCTTTCTCAAATACTAAGCTCTGAATAGAAAAAAGAACTATAAAAATCTGTTGTTAGAATCAGATAGCTTTTAAAACCGACTGGAGTCAGGCTCACCAATGACCAATTTCACATCCATGTAAGAGAGTTTATGCTAGGGTTTCCAATTTGGCAGTCAACCAGCAGATATGAGCAAGCCTGCAATCCTTCACCAGTCACCCTAAGAAAGAGTTGTTCTCCAAGTTCAAATTTTCTGCCAGCTACTGACAACAGCACCAATTATTTTCCTTCCATATTCAATCAGGGTGGGTGGATAAGCCTGGGCCTCACTGACAGAACTATAAATTTGTAGGTTGTAAAGATTTAATGGAGGGACCCTGCTAGTGATGGCTCTATTTGTGACACAGATGCTCTCACAAGAGTTGATGGAGGTCTGGGGCTCAGGGTCCAGTTCAGTCCTTTTACATCTTATCATCCTCAGTTTTCCCAAGCTGCTCACTGTGAATTCAGGGAAGATTTAATAACAGTATTCCCAGAAATAATATCGAGTTTAACATTTTCCTGATATTCTATCAGTTTGGGTTTCACGTTAGAAATAACACTATTAGCCTGAAATTCATCTCCTGAGGGGTCTTCTTACTTATTGTCATCTCCTCTGAAACCAATAAAGAGGGAATACCTCATTTTAGAAATGAACACTGAATTCGGAAGGATTAAATGCCCTGCCTCAAATCGCATAGGAAGTGGGACAGACTGATCCAAAACACTCTTCTCTTGAACCCGGTCCTTTTGCACTTCTGCCTCGTTGTTCTTTTAAGGACCTTCCTTAGTCGCAATTAATCGTTATTATCCTCAGCACTAGCGTTTACAGAGTGCCTGACACCCTGCAATGCCTTTCTGCACCTGCCCTCCCACGACAGTCCGCTGAAGGCTGAATATGTGTTTTCCTCTGTGTGGTTTGGCCATGGAGCCAATGCGTCAAGGGAAGGCTGCCATAAACTTGTCTGGGAATATGTCTACAGTGTATCCCGGAACAGGAAGATGCTTATTTATTATAGAGGACTGGGGTTTTAGCAGAAGTCATCGTTTTAATAATTACTGTTTACAGAGTACATTCTGGCACCGTGTCCAGTACATTCTGTGTAGAAGAGCATCAGACAGGTTCCTGACCATCACAAGCCCACAATCTAACACAGAAGGAAAAGTGAACTGCAAGATAATATGCACAGCCAAGGTCAAAAGGCCAAACTGCAGAGCAGCCTGGAAGTAAACGGGAGTTTGGAGGAAGCAACCCTCGGTATAGACTGTGGAACTGAAGCCTTGTGCTTTAGTGAAAGAGCACGGGATTTGGAATCACAGCAAACCCACCTCTGCCACTGTGCTGGACCTTTCACAAGCTTATTTTCATCTCTGAGCCTCAGTTTGCTCACCTGTAAAATGAGTCTAATGACAGCACTTTGCAGTGAGGTTATCAGAATTCTCCCACTTGAACAGCCACATAAACTGCCTGGCATGGAGCAGGGGCTCTGCGGGCCCCAGCCCTAAACATTCCAGGAGATGGCATGGAAACCCTCTCACCAAAGACTGTCAGTCCACAAGGAAGCCTCAGACTGGCAAACTCCTCAGCAATATAGATGCAATGATCATTTGGGGATACTAGCAGATTTTAGAGACAGTTTCAGATTGCAAAACAAGAAGAAACCGGTTAATTAATAGAGTCGGCGAGCCACAAAGTGTTGAGAGTTTTAAAAGTAGCAGCAGCTTAGAGCTGGGAAGGCGTTGACATCTGAGTGCCCACAAAGGTAGGAGGTGATTGCCCAGGAGACCACACCCGGAGATTGCTGTGTTCAGATTATAAACAAGCTACTGAGTAGGGGTTCATTTGGATGCAAAAAGAATCACTTTGGCCCGTAGTCAAAGGGTACACTCAGAAGAAGCTGGCTTCCTAAGTGGACAGGAGAGCCAGGAGAACATGTTCTGTTTTCTCTGCGAAGTAGAGGGTGAAATAATTCTCATTCTCAACCACGCTATTACTACGCAATTTCTACTTGGCCTTTACTCCAAGATGTCCTTACCTCGAAGGAAAAATATAAATGCCCATCTAAGCACAGGTTCATAGAATGGGTCCCAAGGAGGGAAGGTGTGGTAGGCGGAACACTGGCCCCTCAGATACAGCTCCCTGCAAACCCCAGGTTTGCAAACCCCCAGGTATGCAAACTGTGCATACCTTACATGACCCAGCAGAAGGGACTGAGCACATATGGTTATATTACGGATCCTGTGATGATCGTGGAGTACCTGGTGGGCCCAGTGTAATTACAAAGGTCATTGCAAGAAGGAGGAGTGTGTGAGTGAGAAAGGAGCAGTGCCAGTAGAAGCAGAGCCAGTGAAGGAGTTATAATGATGCTGTGTTGCTGGCTTTGACGATGGGAAAGCCACACACAGCTGCTCCCCTAGAGCGTCCAGAAGGAAACAGCCCAGTGAGACCGACTTTGGTCTTCTGGCCTGCAGAACTGTGAAGATAATAAATTTGGGTTGTTTTAAGGTGCTGTGTATGGGATTCTAGGAGAGCAACGATAGGAAACTAACGGAGAAGAGTTCTACAAAATTGGGGTTTGGGGGATCCAGTTGTTACAGGGGAAACTCCTAACTCTGGCTCAGGGCAACCATAAGTGAATCAGGGAAGGGTCTGTGCCTAAGCACAACTTCTGTGTTGGCTGTGTCTCAGCGGGCAAGGTCAGACATGCAGTCTGTTCCAGCTGGACAACAATGATGAAAACCTGTGCTGGGATGAATCCCCTGCATTTTTAGGATTTGAATGTGCCATAGTCATCCTGTTGTGACACTGTGATGTATTCTGCTCTCTATGGTTGCAAGTGGTCCAGGGAGATTCGCTCACACAGCCGGGCAGTCGGGGGCCATCCAACAAACAGCATTCTGTTCAGACGACTTTTCTAAATTTGTTTCTTTTATGCTGTATACTATTCTTGTGTGTGTGTGGGGGGGTGGGTGGTTGAAACATTCACTGAGCACTTACAGTGTGCTGATGTTACAGCAGAGCAACCAAACGAAGCGGCTTGTGTTCTCCCCACTTTGCATATGTGGAAACTGAACATCTCAGAGGTTAACTTACTTGACTGCCACACAGCCAGCAGGCAACAGACCTGGGTTTTTGTCCAGGTTTGCTGATTCCAGTGGTCATGTACCCACTCTTCTCCACCTTGTCCGCGAGAACACATACTGCTCTTCCTCAGCCCCCTGTAGGTTCGGGCCTCTGTCTGCCTATTACTAACAGTTTAAACTCGGCTGCAAGGTCTGGGAGACAGAAGGTGACTCCTGCTCCTGACAGGGTTTGCCACTCTGTGGCTTGCTTCCTGGCAGTGCCGTTCCTGTGTCTGAACACCCCCAGACCCACTTATTTGCCTAGTACTGCTCCTGCCTTACCTGGTTTACCCCCCCCCCCTCCCAGAATGAACCTCCCCAGACAGGCCTGTGAAGGCCACCACAAGACAGTTCTGTTGGCTCCCCAAGATATACCTTCTGGCCCTTTGAATGAAAGGCAGACCTTTCCTGATTGACCTCCTGCTTGCTTGATCGCCTGATGAAGAGAACTGTCTATCCATTGCTGCCTATATCCTACAATGGGGTAACGTTGTGTAAAAGTGGTTTCAAATTTTTTGCTATTTGAATAATCGCGCTACCTACTGGCAGAAACACCTAAATAAGTGCAGACCATGTTATACAGTACGTGACTAAGAAATTAACCTCTGGATTAAAAATACAATGTGGAACCCACGAACTATGATCCAGACAAAAATTTATCATGGACGATACAGCATTGCAGGAATATTATGCAGGAATATCAATGCCACTGATGTTGATGAATGACCCCACACCACACAAATGGTGAACTGCCATTCGAATGTCAAAATTTCAGGTTCCAAGGCAGAAACTATTATCTCTCTAACTAGTCTGAAGGACCCCAGAGCGCACATCAGACTCTCGAGTAAGCCATCATTCTGCTGCTTCAGGCTCACAAAGAGCTTCAAGGTTGCTCTTGCCTCACAGAGCATGAAATATTTCACTGATTATCACTTTGTGACAGATTTAACATTTTTAATGTAACGTCTAATACACAAGATGAATCTTCCACTTTTAAATTCACTAATAGAATCAGAGATTCCTGGCGCTGCAAGGCTCTTAAGAGGTCATCCGATTCATCCCCCGGCCTCCCGGCAAGCCCACGCCACTCTCCACATCACATGAAAATCTCCGTGATTGTAGCCCTTTCGGTGAAGATGATTTAACAAATTCTCTCCATGCCCACGAAATGTTAACAGCTCTCACTGTCAGGAATTTTTTTTTTTTCTTTGCCGTTAACCTAAAGGCCTTATGCTGCCTTTTCAGCACGCAGTAATGAAATTACATGTACTTTGATTTTATGGTTTTCAGTATTCCTTTTCCTCTCATCACCTTCCACAATAGTAATTTTCTTATAATTATCAATCTCCTGGTGGATTGCTTACGCTGGAGTTCAGGGACTGGATCCCTTTATACATGCACCTCACATTTCTAACAAGATCCTAAAGCTACTATATGTGGTAGCTATGTACTAGCACCTTACCTGGTACCTTTATGGAACTCAGGATAGTGGTTGCAATTCCCTCTTTAGTCTTCAGACACTGTCTTCCCCATTAGGAGCTGTCAAAACAAGGACAGAAATGGGTAACCAAACCCATATATATTTGTCAAGCTCTTAGAAAAGACTTTCAACTTCTAGGCCATGCAACAGATAAACACCAAAAATTGTTTCCTTTAGTGAACCCTCAAAAGGAATCCCAAATGCTGTCACAGGGCAGGGCTTGTACAGCTTCAGATCTATCACAACCCACTCATCTATCACATACTCTGACGGCGAATATGACCCGAGCCTCCACTCAGGCAGTTGCTATAGGCGATTGAGTAAAATGGAAGTCAACTGTTTTAAAATCTACTTTTGACCATTCTTTTCTGACTTAAAAGTGGGCATTCTGGCTAAAGCACCCAATCTGATTTATGCAGTTAAGTCTCCAAGCTGGAGAAAAATGACAAAGTTTATATTCAGTGGTGCTTCTTTTAGGATGCCATGCCGTTCCAAAAATGATGGAAATAACTTGCAGACATTTCTTCCAGGATGGCTACTTGAAAACTTAATAGGAAAAAAGAATTCAGAAACATATAAAGACAGGGACATATATAGAAATAAGAATGAGAGGCGCCTGGGTGGCTCAGTCAGTTAAGCATCCGACTCTTGATCTCAGCTCAGGTCTTGATCTCAGGGTCATGAGTTCAAGCTCCGCATTGGGCTCCAAACTGGGTGTGGAGCCTACTAAAAAAAAAAAAGAAAGAAAAAGAAATAAGAATGAGATAAACTACCATGAGGAATCAATCTAGCTCTTGGGAAAGTCAAAACAAAAAGTCATAGGTTTAGAATTGTCAGTAATAGATAACCCAAATCACATTAATTAATGAAGGAAAGCCTAAAAGTACATCTTAGAAGTAAATATTTCCCCAGAATGAAATTGGAAAAAGAATCTATAAGGTAATCTCTCATTCTTAAAAACTGAGTATTTAGACAATGTTTTCAACAACTGGTGTGTGCAGAAGTTGTAAAAATATGCTTCCAGTGGCCATTTCATATATAGACTCTCAATAGAAGACAACAAATTCCATTATACTAAAAATGTTGGGTTTGACAATGACCGCTTAGATACAACACCAAAAGCATAATCCATGAAAGAAAAATTGGACTTCATTAAAACTAAAAATGTCTGCTCTGCCAAAGAAAGTGTTAAGAAAATTAAAGGGCAAGTCCCAGAAAGTATTTGCAAAACACATATCTGATAAGACTAGTATCTAAAATATACACAGAATTCTTAGGGGCACCTGGGCAGCTCATTTGGTTAAGTGTCCAACTCTTGATTTCAGCTCATGATCTCATGGTTCATGGGTTTGAGCCCCACACCCAGCTCTGCACTGACAGCGAAGAGCCTGCTTGGGATTCTGCCTCTTCCTCTCTCTGCCTGTCCCTCTTCCTCAAAATAAATAAATAAACTTCTAAATAAATAAATAATCCTTAAAACTCAACAATAAGAAAGCGAACAACTCAATTATAAAATGAGTTGATACACAGATAGCACATAAGTATTTGAAAAGATGCTTTATATCATATGTCATTTGGGAAAATGCATATTAAAACAACAATGAAATACCACTACACATCTATTAGGATAGCTAAAATCCAAAACACTGACAATACCAAATGCTGACGAGGCTATGGAGCAAAAGAATACTCATTCATTGCTGGTGGGAATGCAAAATGGTACAGCCACTTTGGAACACTGTTTGGCAGTTTCTTATAAAACTAAACATACTTTTACCATGCAGTTCAACAATAATACTCCTTGGTATTTAGGGGCACTTGGGTGGCTCAGTCGGTTGAGCGTCCAACTTCTGCTCAGGTCATGATCTCATGGTTCATGAGTTCAACCCCTGCATTGGGCTCTGTGCTGACAGCTCAGAGCCTGGAGTCTGCTTTAAATTCTGTGTCTCCCTCTCTCTCTGCCCCTCCCCTGGTCATACTCTGCCTCTGTCTCAAAAATAAATAAAGATTAAAAAAAATTTTTTTAATACTCCTTGGTATTTATCAGAATGAGTTGAGAACTTCCACACAGGGAAGAAAAAAAAATCTGCACACCAATGTTTATAGTAGCTTTATTCATAATTTCTAAGACTTGGAAGCAACCAAGATGGCTTTCAATAGATAAATGGATGAAAGACTGTGGTACATCCACATAATGGAATATTATTCAGCTATAAAAAGAAATGAGCTATCAAGCCACAAAAAAGACTAGGAAGAATCTCAGTTGCATAGTGCAAAGTAAAAGATGCCCATTTGGAAAGGCTACAGAGGGGCGCCTGGGTGGCTCAGTCAGTTAAGCGTCCAACTTTGGCTCAGGTCATGATCTCGCTGATTGTGGGTTAGAGCCCCGCATAGGGCTCTGTGCTGACAGCTCAGAGCCTGGAGCCTGCTTTGGATTCTTTCTCTCTCCCTGCCCCTCCCCATTCATGCTCACTTGCTCTTTCTCTCTCTCAAAAATAAATAAACATTAAAAAAAAAAAAACTTTAAGGCTACATAGTATATGTTTCCAACTATATAACACCATATAAAAGGCAAAATTATGGAGATAGTAAAAAGACCAAAGGTTCAGAAGGAGAAAAGAAGAGATGAATAGTTGGAGCACATTCATGAATGTGCATGAATAGGTGGAATTTTTAGGGCAGTGAAACTATTCGGTATGACACTATATAGGTAGATACATATGATTATACATTTTTCAGAACCCATAGGATATACAACACAGACTGAACCTTAATGTGAACTATGGACGTCAGGTAACACTAGTGTACTGATATTGGCCCATCAGTTGTAACAAATGCACTACACTAATGCAAGATGTTAATAATAGAGGAAATGGATGGGTGGTGGGAGGGAGTATGAGAAGGTATAATGGAACTCTCTGTGATTTCTGCTCAATTTTTCTGTAAATCTAAAACTATTTCAAAAAAAGAAAGGCTAAAAATTTTTAAAAAGTCATTAGCAGCTAACTTAGAATAAGTACTTTTTTTAATCATGATCTAACTTGATACAGAATAAAACTTAGACAACCTAGAAGAGTAGTGGTTATAATATTTCCAAAGAAGACTTTCTCAACCTCAGGACCATTGACACTTTTTACTTAATAATACTTTGTTCGGGGCAAAGGAGGGGGCTGTCTTGAGTACTGAAGGATGTTTAGCAATATCCATGGCCTCTACCAACTAGATGCCAATAACAGGTCCCCATCCCAGTTGCGACAACCAGAAATGTCTCCAGACATTGCCAAATTTGCCTTGGATGGGGGGCAAAATCACTACCAGCTGTGAACCCTGTTCTAATGCTATCTCTTCCAAATATCTATTATATCAAATCCACTTTCAACAAGAGCTGAGTTGCACATAACTGAAGATTCAGGTATCTACTTAGAGGGCAGATATTCTATGTAATTGATTAAAAGATTCATATAGTTTAGATCCCAGATAATCAGATGAAAGAGTTGACATTCTGTTATGAAAGTAATTTGTTCTTGTCATTTTCTGCTTGTGTTCTAGTCTTCGCTCCTTCCTCATCCTGTAGTGAAGTCATTTGTCCTCTTATGTAAGCTAAGTCACCCCTCAGTTTCCTGGCTCCCATCACACTTACCTTGCAGTCCAGACCAATGAATGGGCTTCTGTTTCTTCCTGAAGAACTTTGCTTAGGATTCCAATGCTGAGCACAGCAGAATATTTTTCCACACTGCTGAAAATATGAACCTTCTTGATAGGTTTATGCATTATTTTCCATTTGAACACTAGAAGAAAGCTTTCCCAAGCAACTTTTCAACGATTATGAGATTTTCTTTCTGATTATGACAAGCCAAAAGATTGAACTGTTTCCAAATTCCTGATCCTTTTCCTCTGATTTTCTTTATATGAGAGAAAACATGGAAAACTCTCCCCAGGCCCCAATTTCTCCCTCAATTCACTTTCTTATCGTCTCTTTTTTTTTTTTTTTCTAAGACCTTTCTTGAAGGAGTAGGTTATTTTACTGTGCTACATTCTCAATCCCTTTCACTCCCCAGCCCATTTTGTGTGTCATTCTCTCCAGTTCAGTGAAACTGTCTCACAAGTATCCCTAGTGGCCCCTTGACTAAAAATTCCAGTGGCCAATTTTCAGACTTCATTCTATTCAACCTCTGCTACTATTACTTTCTTGTCATCTGTGAAACTTTCTCCTTTCTTTGAGGGGTGGGGGGAGGGCTTCTAGAACACTAGCTTATCCTCTTTTTCTTACTTCAAATATTCATGTTTGATCTTTTTCATTAATTCCCCCTCCTTTTCACACAATTTATATGCCATCTACCTGGTTTCCACCATTAGTCGCTTTGAAATTTTTCATGCACATGAGCCCTTTGGGTCAGCTCACACGCTTTACTTGACCAACACCAACCTCATCCACTCCACCACCTCTGATACCAATTAATAATAAAACCACAAAGGAAAAAAAAATCTCTGCTCCTCCTTCTCATATCTGCATTCACAATATGAATTAATGTTATCGTGTTTGCCTGAAATAGAAATGTTTTTATGTGTATCTCTTCCACAACCATCATACACAGCCATCAAGTCCTGTTTCAAAATTCCCTGGTCCCTTTTCATTTGCATTGCCTTGACATAGATCTCTGCCATCTCTTGCCTAGACTTTGGCAATAGTATCACTACTTACCCATTCAACCTTCACATGGTCTTTCTAATATGAATATGATCTTGTCAATTACCTGCAAATTGTCCTTCTTTGACTTCCTGTTACCCATTTCAAAACTTTTATCATGCTACAAAAGGGTCTTTCACAATCAGCTTCCAGTACATGTAGTGCACTTCAATCTCACACTACAGTGTTCCCCACCATGTAAACCAGGCTCTGGTTGAAATGCCCTCCTTTTCTTTCTTTTCCAGGAAAATCTCTAATTTTCATTTAAGAACTCAAATATTAACTACTCTATCAACACTGTCCTTTTCCTTGCAAAGTTTTAGTTGTTCGTCCCTTGTACTGCCACCATACTCTCCCCATACCTCTTTGTATGGTGAATATTGTCATTGTATTTTCCTGGTTGCTTTCTCCCAGTAGAAGGTGAGGTCCTTGAAGGTTATGTCTTTTCTAACTTTGAATCTTTCTGCCTAATGCAATATCTGATAATACTATCCCTTTAATAAATACTTGCCGACTAACCACATAAATAATATCATTGTTATAAAGTAAACTAATTTCTTTCCAGGTTGTTCTGGCAGAAGGGCATAGATCCAATTAATCAAAAATGGAACCAAGTTATTTAGTCATGTGTTTAAGATATGACAACCTGGGACAAAGTCAACTCTTACACTGCTTAAAATTGAAGACCACTCCCACCCACACAAATTCTATCAATAATTGAGGATAGGAGTTGAAATAAATTTATAATTTATTCTAGAACAAGATCATAGACTTTGAAACATAGATGATTCCTTTCTGTGGAATCAGCAGTACCTACCAGATCAATAAATGCAGAAAAATTCTTACCTTGTTTTTAATTGACCTCTCAAAAAGATAAAATGATATAACAGTGTTCAACTGGAGAACTAATATATTTAAAATGTTCTTCTTCCACATAAAAGATAAGAGATTAAAAGACCAAGTCTCATAAACGGGTAAAATTTTAAGATGTCTAAGCAAATAAGGGGTTACTGATTTTGATCAAAAGTTTATTCTTTTTGAAAATGTGATAAAATCTCCTTCAACTCCATCCTTCACAGATAGATGCTTTGACTTACTCATCTTTAGAGATCAGAGCTGATCAAGATACGTGGAACAGAAGAAGGGCTTAGTGAATGTTTATCAACTCCATAAACAAAAGAAAAAGAAGGAGAAGTGATTACATTGTATATGTAAAGAAATATGTATCCTTCAAATGAGAGTATCAATATTTTGGGTCCCCAAAGATCCTTTCTGGTAGCTTGTTTCATTTTAACTTATTTTTCAATAATTCATTTAACAGATATTGAGTCCACATTATGTTAGGTGAAATAAGTCAGTTACAAAAAAAAAAAAGTACGGTATGATTCCACCTACATGAAGTAACTAGAATAGTGAAAACCATAGCAACAAAAAGTGGAATGCTGATTGGTAAGGGCTGGGGAGGGGGGTCTGGGTAATTATTGTTTAATGGTACAGAGCTCTGGTTTTACAAGATGAAGAATTCTAGGGAAGGATGACGGTGATGGTTGCACATTACAAGTGTATTTAGTACCACTGGACCGTACACTTAAAAATGGCTAAGAAGGTAAATTTAATGGTTTTGCATTTTTCCACAACAAAAGAAACTGGAAAAAAATACTGAACCCTTCTACATTTAGGTACTTGTACTCAGCTTTGGCAAAACAAAAATGAACAGGACGTAATTTCCATCTTTAAAAAACTCATACAAACTAGTAAGGGAAAGGAAAGAAGATCAATGCCTGAAACGTGGAACATTTTCCAATGCGTTCTAGAGAACACTAGCCTCTGAGATGCTGCCCCCCCCCCAAAAAAATGCCACATGCCCTGAGCGTGAGTGGAAAATGGTCAATACTCTGAGAGGTTCGCGACAATAGGCAATTATACTCTGAAACATACAGCAGGGAAGGGTGTTTAAGTCCAAAATTCCCAAAGCTAATGTGGTGAAAACTTTTCTTTGCATAATACTTATTAATACAGCAGCTTCACAGAGTACACTTTGGAAAGTAGGCAAATAGCATTCAAAAGTTCTATAAGCAGGGGAACTTAAAAGCAGAGAGGGAAAAAACAAAGGAGGGGCCTCTAACCCAGCCGGGTGGGGGTGGAAGCAGAGTGGGGTGGGGGCTGCACAAGACGCTCCACAGGGGGAAAACGTCCAGACAGAATTCCAGGATGAGAAAAACCCATATCTATTAAATCTGAGGCAATAGCTCATACAGTCATCAAGACAAATTACATTTCCGTAATTCCTAGTTTACATTCCTTATTGGCCCCTGGGTATACTGTTAAGCTTTTAAAACTAAGAAATCACTTTGTATGAGAATATGAAAGCATCTGGCATTCAGTCTCAATTCTAGAACTAGTTTAGTTGTTCTCTGATAACTTTCACAAGCCAGTTCTTAGAAGTGTACCTTTGCCCTGTCTCTGAGAACTGAATCCTCATAAGCCAAGTTTAGGGACTTAAACCCCATTTTATTCTTCGTGTCTCTGAACCTGTAATAGTGATTTTCCTTGTATCTTAAAAGGACTTTGACTTGCTTGTAATGACGGTGCCTTGACTCAGCACTTTCTATCCAAATTCTGTCCCTGGCCCTGCTGTCCAGCCCAAAGCAAGCTCATACTTTGCCACTGTAAATGGACATCTCTAGCCACCTGGGTGGATGTTTCGTTCCCATTTGCTTTGTTCCATTTGTGGATGAAGTTCCATTTATGCTCTGATGCTTGTGGGTCGCTCTGAAGCACAAAAATATTTGGTGTCTTATTTAACATCTTGGCACATCCAGAGAACATCTGGACCCTCTGTTGAGGCGCTGTTGAGAACATCTCAGAGCCTATGTCACTCATGCCCACACTCACTCCCAGGGCTCTCCTCTCTATCCATTCAGCAGGCTCTTTAATGCAACCTGCTTTCTTTTACCTTTGAAAGATACTCATACCAGGGCACCTGGGTGGTTCAGTCGGTTAAAAGTCAGACTCCATTTCGGCCCAGGTCATGATCTTGCAATTCGTGAGTTCAGTCCCTGCATTGGGCTTTGTGCTGGCCTCGCGGAGCCTGCTTCAGAATTTGTCTCCCAATCTCTCTCTGCCCCTACCCCACTTGCTCTCTATCTCTCTCTCAAAATAAGTAAAATAATATTAAAAATTAAAAAAAAATAAAGGTACTCATACCAAATACCATCAGAGTTCTTCCTTGTCCCATTCACAGACTAATTGGAAAACTGTCATCCAAGCCTGCTTTTCCTTGCTGAATTCCAAGAACACGTCTTCTCTGTTTTTCTGCGATTTTATTGCTAACTGCTTTGAGGAACTGAGAGAACAGGGAGAAAAGAACAAGCATGGGATAGTGACAATGTTTTAAAAATTGTTACAAAATTCTCAAAGTCATAGTGCTGACTCTGTACATAATAATGCCACTTATTCATACATCGTTTAGATCATCTGCACACATTCTCAAAGAGACGCACATATCCTACGTACCCCAAAACCAAATCTATGTAAATTCGTGTAAATGACTGGAGAGTTTCAATGCCTGAACCAATAGCAATAGAAGAAACAAGTTATCAAGAAATTGTTGCCAAATAAAAAGTGGCTTAATTTAAATATTTTTACTTCAATGGAAGTTTATAAAGTCTAAGTGTTCAGAAAGTCCACAACACATTTCTTATAAAAATTAAAGGAAAAAAGTTAAACCAAGCTGCTTAAAAATGCCCAGGTAGGTACCATGAATATAGTTACCTATCTCTGTGTGTATAAGTGTGTGTACCTTACTGTGAAGCCAGATTAAGATCTGGAAAAAGACATCACCACGGTACAGAGTTCAGCATTTATCCCTCTGTTATTATCTAAAACCAGAAGAACATGCTCGTGTTTGTTTCCTGCGAGGTTGGATTTTCATATGGGATGAAATCAACTAGAAGCCTGGGATACAACAGAAATTATTCTCTAAAAGCCAGAACTCTAGTAAACCAATGATTTTAAATCTACTTTTCCAAGGAAATATCTTAGTTATTAGGAGGCCTGTTCCAGAATGTTCTCAGTGTCCAATTAAATCCCATTATTTGCCTTTGGGCACAGAGAGTCAAATGATTCCATAACTGCAATTTTCTAATGTTACTGGTGCTGAACAGAATTGATTTATCTAGACCAGTTCTACATAAGGACAGAATTTATGAGTTTTATATACCAGGCCATCTGATGAAAGGACGAATTTGGTAAGGAATCAGTCCATGACAACGAATTATAAAAACCAATGGCTGTAATGAGTATGATTGGACGGGGTGAATAAAGATCATCAAGATCATCTTGAAGCTCTGGGACACCAAAGAGGAAAGCTACGTAATGGGAGGGGAGGGGAGGAAGCAATCACACCAACAAGCTAGATAGTATACGTAATCATCAAGCAATTGAAGAGGCAGAAATATCTCCATGTTCTCAACTGGGTAAATTCTGGATTGAAAATTAAATTTAGGAACAGATTATTAATAATATTTGTTAGTTAAAATGCTTTCAAATAAAATTCATGTCAAAATTAATTTGCAGATGCAAACCAGTATGTGAAAGCTATAGGAGACCTTACTCCCTGGGGTCCATGTAACTCATAAGATTCCTATGGAGGGCCAAGGTAAGGCCCTGATGGGATCCAAGCAGCCATGTGATTTATGTGGTTGGTGTACTTTATGCATACCTCAGTCCAAAATAATATGCTAAGTATAAGCCCAAATTTAGATAATTTCTCTATTTTTCTTGAAAATAGAATGAAGATGGGGAGAACATCCTAAAAAGGATGCGTTTCAAGCTCTGAACTGAGAATACATAAATGCTTTTGATCAGTTTTAGCTTAGAACCAGGTTCATATGGAAGAATTTTAACAGCTTGGTATGGATTCCCTAGTCTTCTGCCTTTCAAGGAGTTTTACCTGAAGCAGTACCTATTCGTGTGAACATCCACAAAACTCAACCTATAAGAGCCCTTTTGGGTAAAACTTTTCGCCTGTTTTCTTCCAGGTTCATAATGCTATATGTCTGGCCATTTGCAAGAGGATCTATGAAGATCAGGCATTTTAGTCTAACTTCTTGCACACATAATACTAGTGACATAGCAATAGCGCCATTACAGTAATTTTGCGAAGATGTCTCTCAAGTCAGTGCATTTATTTCTAGGATGAGGGTAGAAGAAAACAGTTTTTGGGAAACCAAAGTAGCAAAAAGTGTCATTATTCACATGTCCAATGAGAGAGCTTTTTAAGGTTTGTAAATGATTGAGAGATAACCATATAATTCTGCAATGAAAACTATGTACGGTGATGCCTAAAAAGAGAGAAAGGCAATTACTTTATTGTCAACTAGAGTTATAGGTTAGTGGAGTGAGTAGCAGTATAGATTATTATGTGCTAACACAGCTGTTTAGGAAATTTCTCTCATCCACTATGCCATTTTATGAAGGGTATTTAAGAAATTAAAAGGATTGACTCAGCTGAGGAAAGAATAAATAATAATGGTAATAATAAGAGCAGCAACTTGTTAAAGGATTTGAACAAAACTCCTTTGCCTGGAAACCCAGCTCCGTCTGGATTAAACTCCCTGTCCATCTCTGACTACACCTGACCAGGAGCTGTGCTCCTGTCACCTGACTCCCAATCTGTTTTATGGACTCGGCACCCCCTTGCTCACTTACCCTGGCCATGTGTGCCTTCTTATTGCCCAACACCCTCAGGACCAATTACCTCCCTATTACATCTTCCTTGACACCCAGGCAGAGGGAGTTGCTACTCCCCCAAGCTCCCTTAGCATAATCTATTGTAAACTCTAGTGTAACTACGTGTGATGCTTGCATCATTATTATTCTCAATAATTCCAGATGAAGTGCAGCAAGTCAGAGAAAGACAGATATCATATGTTTGCACTCATATGTGGAATTTGAGAAACTTAACAGAAGACCACGGGGGAAGGGAAGGAAAAAAAAGTTACAAACAGAGAGAGAGAGACAACCATAAGAGACTCTTAAATACAGAAACAAACTGAAGTTTGATGGCGGGGGTGTGGGAGGGGTGGTTGGAAAGGACGGGAAAATGGGTGATAGGCATTGAGGAGGGCACTTGTTGGAACGAGCACTGGGTGTTGTATGTAAGGGATGAATCACAGGAATCTACTCCCGAAGCCAAACCTACACTGTATACACTGTACGTTAGCCAACTTGACAGTAAATTATAAAAAGTAAGAATAATAATAATTCCAGCTAAAATCTCCTCATTTATTTTCTCCCATTTCTCCCTTTCATTTGTCTCCTTACTCAATTTTTTCATGCAGTCCTGCCTTCAGCCAAACAACTGGCCCTAAATGCCTAGATGTTGAGACCTGTGTGTCCTCTGCCCAGTCAGTGCACAGCCCTCCCAGGGAGTGTGTGAACAGCTCCCTTTCCATCCTTGCTGCTCTTAACCCACCCCCAGCCCCGCTCACCCCCCAGGAACCCACAAGTCCACTCATCGCTTTAAAGTAGAGCTGCTGTCATTTCAATTTTCAAAAAGCCTTCTCTAAAGAAAAAGAAAAAAAAATCAAATTTCCCAGCCTAGCATAGAAGGCTGTTGATGATCTTGTCCTGAATTTTATACCTTTCAAACCCAGCCTAATTCATCTCCTCACTGCTCCCTAAACACCTGCACAAGTCCTCACTTTTCATTCCTGCTTAGAGCCGCTTGCATCTGGGCTGCCCTGCTCTTTCTCTCACCCAGCCAGATCTTGATGCTTTTCAAGACCTCGCCCATAGAGCCCTCCTCTTCATCCACAATCCAAATTAACCATTCCTTCTTCCGTGCTCACAGTGCTTTATCACTTCCCTTCTCAAATACACTTTCCAAACCTTGGAGCATGTTACTTGATAATTAAAATGAATAGGTCTATATACCGCACCACCTACCTCTTTCCAAGTAAATGTCGTGTTTAAAAAAGATTGGGTGTGGGGTGCCTGGGTGGCTCAGTCAGTTAAGCGACCAGCTTCGCCTCAGGTCATGACCTCATACTTCGTGAGTTCGAAGCCCCATGTCGGGTTCTGTGCTGACAGCTCAGAGCCTGAAGCCTACTTCCAATTCTGTGTCTCCCCCTCTCTCTGTACCTCCCCTGCTCATGCTCCGTCATTGTCTCTCAAAAAATAAATAAATGTTAAAAAAAATTTTTTTTTAAGTTTGGGTGTCAAATGGTTGTGATAATCACAAGAGATTTAATTCTCCTAAAAGTTTAAAAATTAGATTTTTTGATGATTACAATAACAGAAGAGATTAAAGAAAGTATTTCAACACTAAAGTAACGTTAAGAATCAGCATTTAATTTCCATGGAGTTGCTGTTCCAACAGGGCAGAGAGCCTTCTCCTAAGAGAAGTTCCTAAATCCAGGCATTCTCTTTGAAGACAGACAAAGATAAAAAAAAAATAGATATACATACACACTATTACACATCTATGTGTATGCTTTATGTATATATACTACATACATATTCAGATCCCAGGCATATAATTCATACCCTCTGGAAAAATCTCCACCCACCTCATCGCATGTCTATTAATGGAATCAGTCAAGAGCTGGGAGGATGGAAAGACAGATTCTTGACTGCAAGGCAGCCTTCCTAAATATCTCACTCTGGTGACTAAGACAACCTTACCATTCCCCTCGGCTTGACTAAATTTTAGACAGACTTCTTCCTGACTATAGACCCCTGACCTCACTTTCCTTAGATCGTTTACTTTGGAAAGCTTGCAATTGTAAACTCTTTCTCTGCCTCTTTGAGATAAAATCTTCTCAGCCTCTTGCCACTTTACAACCAGGAATATCTTTCTCGAGGCCCCGGAGCATCCCTTGAAATGTAATCATTAAGAAAGATAGCACCCCTATCTCCCAGTCTCTGTGGGAGGATAGGAGCCTAACTTAGATAAGTGCCAATTAGCAAACACAGATGGCCTAATCACCCTGACAACCTCTCCCTAACATCCTCTAGTACTTTTCCATTAGCTCTCCCTAGTGCTTAAAAACTCTCTGCCTTTTGTTTCAGTGGAAGTTGAGTTCACGCTTTCTCCCCTATTTCAGTAGTCTTAACCCCTATTGCAATAGTCTTAAATAAGTCTTCCTTGCCTGTTTAACTTGTCCGGTGCAATTTTCTTTGACATGACAAGCTGAGCAAGCTAGTGCATTGCTGCTGACCATTTAAGTGAGGCAAGTTTCAACGTGTCATCCTCGATCATCTTTTGATAAGAGTTAAGCTGGGATGACAGGTTGTTTAATGTTCCCACCTTCATGATCCCATGGTCATATGCAAAGGGTAAATGGGAGAAAAGGCATCCTACTTACTGCTTCAGGGGATTAAATTCAATTGAAAAAATAGTCTTAAACAAACAAATGGAATTGTTTTTCTAAAAGAATTAGTGGTGTTCCTCTCCTCCCCTCTAACTTTTCACAGTAGAGTCCAGCTGTTACTAGAACCATCCACTTCTTATGATGATACTGTAATAATGGTTCACATCCATATGCTTTGATTAAACTAAGTTTGATTTACTCTTGACTGGTTTTTACGGTTTAGAGAAGAGAATGACACCATTAATATATCTAGACAGCATAGGTTTGTGACAGCATAGGTCACAAGGCTACAAAAACCATGGGCAGCTGCCCTTGAACCAATAGCATATCCATGCTTCTCAAATGTATTTTTTCAGACATTACATTTGAATATTCCAACCCACTTTCTTCTGTCTCCTGTATCAAAGAGCGAACAGTAAGTTGTGAGAATAGCGTGTCAATACTAATTACTAGCGATTTGTAGGAGCACAAGGATAAAACCAACAAAGAAAATGGAAACAAAATATATTCAGAGCGACATTCAAGAATTCACAAAAGACATGTTCCGTGAATCACTTTATGAAATGTATTTCGTTCAGATATACTCTCCTCTTTTAAATCATTCTTTGAATGGTTCTCCCTTTGGACATTTCAGGATAATTTAGCTACAAAGCATGACATACAAAGGTGACAATTTGTGATTTATTGCCTGTGATGCCTATAAGGTAAAATATAAAGGAAAGTTGGTTATTTCAGTTTGGGGAAGAAATCCACAAACGATTTCCTATACCTCTCATCTGATCTACATGTTTAAATGGGGCTACAAACGGAATTCTGCATTGGATTAGGATTTTAAATTTTTAATGGTATTTCTTTGAATATGAAGTAAAGTTCTCAAGGCAGGCTTTTTATCTTCTCAGAGTTCAATGCTAAAGACATATTCCCAATTCAGGTGAGAGCAATTTTGAAAATTTGAACCAAAAAATAATTATATGACAAAGTATTAACAATGATTGTCTCTGGGTAGTAAAGTAACAAGCAATTGTATACTTCTTTTTCTTTGCTACTTTTCCTTTCTAATTTTCCTGTATTAAAATGAATCAATTGTGCAATGAAAAGTTAAACACTCTCAAATAAGTTAGCAGACAGTTATCCATCAAAAAATCTATGAACATCTTCTAAAAATAGGACTCTTATAAATTGTCAGCTTCCATTTACTATTTAGTATATAAACTTGGTTAAAGTTGCTTTTTATACTAGATTCACAAGGCAATATTATTTTTCTACAGAAAACAAGGTATAGGGCTGGTTGAGACATGGTGCTCAGACATTACCTTGCGTTATGCAAAATGAGGGTGATTTTCAAGATAGGAACTGTGGACTCAAAAGTGGCTTAAAATCCCACAGTGGTTCTCCACTGTGCCCAGAATGAAATTGAACAGTCCTCCCAAGGGCCCGTAGATTGTGGGTATTATAATAACGATAATAAAAACAGGTGCTAACATTCATTGAGCACTCTGTTTCACAGGTTATGCTAAGTACTTTGCAAGCATGAACTCATTTAGTCTTGAAAACTGCCCTCTGTGGTGGGCATTATTGTTCCCCTTTTCCAGATGCAGACTAAAGCCAGAGTGATCAAGGTGCCTCCAGGTCATTTGCCTGCCAGGATGAGATTAGCATGGCTCAATAACAATTTTTTATTTTCTCCCTGATTTTGAACCCTGGACCATGGTTACAAATGGA
The DNA here is from genome assembly GCF_007474595.2 of Lynx canadensis. Lineage (NCBI taxonomy): Eukaryota > Metazoa > Chordata > Mammalia > Carnivora > Felidae > Lynx > Lynx canadensis. The sequence continues at coordinate 104,977,316 of NC_044307.1, forward strand.
GGAACATGGGGCACCTCGGGTGGCTCAGTAGGTTAAGCCTCCAACTTTGGCTAAGGTCACAATCTCAGGGCTCCTGGGTTCAAGTCCCTGCATCCGGCTGTCTGTTGTCAGTGCAGAGCCAGCTTTAGATCCTTTGTCTCCCTCTCTCTCTCTCTGCCCCTCCTCCACTAGGGTGTGCACACACGTTCTTGCTCTTTTAAAAAATAAACGTTGAAAACAACAAATGGAGAAACGTGGGCTCTCAGAAAAAAAGTTTTCTTATGGAAAAGAACCCTCTGCTAACAGACACCAATATTTATACTATTCATTCTTTATATTACCCTATATTTATACCCAAAGTTATAAACCTATTTGGGGGCTAACAGGCTATTGATCTTGTCAATTAATTAACAGGAATATGTTAAAAATTTATATAGTTTTTCACTGTTCACAATATGCATCAATTCATTTACTCTTCACACCAACTACATGAGACAGGATTAATTTACAGAGGAGAAAACTCAAACTTAACAGATTAAGTGGTGTCTCACCGGCTATACAGCAGAAAAGCAGGAGACGTGATACTCAATTCCACAATCTTCTGACTTGGGTCGGTGTTTTCACTCTATTAAGTTTTAATATTAATATTTCTCTTTCATTCATTGTATTATTGTCAGTAACCAAGGAACAAAAGAATTACACTTTGGCAATGAAGCAGCGGTGGTCATTAGATCGCTTCACTTGTCAAAAGTGAGCTAATGGCATCCATCGAAATCACGTTCAAGATGTCCCTCCCCCACTCTCCCATTGATCCACATCCCCAACAGGGCTTTGGAAACTGGAAAAGTCACACAAATGCCCAGTGGACAACGTGGAGGCCAAGTTCCTTCTCAAGTAGGAGCCAAGCATGGCATCCGTGATGGGGGAATTCAATTACCTTTCTGGGTTATATATATTCTAAGAATAAAAGCTGTGACATCTTTAGGCCAGAGCTCCAACGAGGCATTTCAATCACAAATTGCAGGTTTCCACTTTGTCCGTCGGTCTGAACACTCAGTGTGAAGCTAACCACCAAAGAAAGCCATTCGGGGAATAGCTGGACAGCAATGAAGTGCAGAGTGAGGCTGGAGGGACATTTTAGCAGCTCCCTTGTCTCAATCTCTCCGTAAGGGATTTTACTGCCTTAGGTCAAGGCCTGTTCCAAATTCAGGTCACCCAGAGCCTCCTAAGTGCCAGCTGGACTGAGCTCTGAGTTTTCGCGTGTGTCACTCACAAAGCAGCTATGGCAAAGTTACAGTCAGAAGAAGATTTTATTAGTACTTGCCAAAATATGCAGTGCACTCAAAGGTACCAGAAAATGTAATTTTATAACTGGTAGAAAACGAAAATATAATGGCATGAGCCCTGAAGAATTTTAAAAGCACTACAACGGAAAACCTCTCAGCTCTTCACTGGATCATGTAAGACCTCTGTTTACCTGGATCTGTTCTGCTTCTCGACTTCCTCGCCCAATCCTCCTTGACCCCATGCTCTAGCCAAATGCATATTCTTTTAGTTTCGTGCCCTTTCCTGTCCCTTCCTTTACACAGTTTGCACAACTTGCGCAGTGCAAATATTTCTTAGGAGCTAGCACTCTTACGTGACTCTCGTTTATGGAGCTACCATTATCCATTCCTCACGGAGAAAATGCCCAGTCTTCCTCCATTCCTCCATATCTCCTGGGATCAACTTCTGTTACCCGTCTCATGAAATCACCATCATTTGTTCACAGGATGCTAAGCAGTTCACTGGACAGTAAGTTCCACTAAATGATCATTTCCTCACTCACGTCCTATTCATTTTCATAACTCCAAGACCTAAAAGAGCATCTAACCATGAATGGAACTGGCTGAAATGAAATGGTGAATAAATAAATCACATAGATCCTGTAGAGATATCACCCTAGTGGTTGAAAGCACAGGGCTGAAGCCAAAGTTGCTGAAGTTAAGAACCAAGCTCTACCCCCTAGTAGCTTTGTGATGGTCAAATGGTCACTTCACCTCTCTGTGCCTGAGTTTCCTCATCTGTAAAATAAGCTACTGTGTGATTTCAATGAACTAACAGCAGTAAGTGGAAAAGCACTTAAGACATAGCCAGACGCAGTATAGCTTCTTGACAAATGTTAACCGGCTTTATCATTGTGTTCCCACGACATGGCACTATGACATACTGGCCAGGATTTTGAGGTACACGATACAGCAGCCCCGAATTCAAATTATGCTCTGCCACCTTCTAGTTATGTGGCCTTGGGCAACTTGCTTGAGTTCCCTCTACTTTGGTTTTCTTATCTTTAGAAAAGGGATAATAATACTGCCTATATCATAAAACTTGTTGGAGAATTATAATTAAATGGAGCACATAATTAACATAGAGTCTGGCACATGGTGGATTGCTCCAGAAAAATAAACCACTCACTACTGTGGAGTTTTGTTTTTACCTTAAATCAATATCAGTATAAAATCCCTTGGGTAGTGCCCCAGGACAGGCACCCTCACCTACCTGGCACTTTTATTTGTGCCTCATTCACTTTGAGAGGGCAGGATAAAGTCACTGAAGAAGTACAGAGTGTGTTATATTTTGGGCAAAAACAAGACAAGTTAATATCCCTGGCTCTAGTTCTCCAGGAAATAGGATATACCATTTGCTGCTTCTGAACAGGTTAGAACATAGTTATTTGTGCCAGTCCCAGCCCTGTTTGCCCTTAGATCTGTTTCCAATCTTTCCTATTGACTCGATATAACATATGTATGGTGAGGAGAAAACTAGGTCTTGCAATGGAGAGGCACTGGGAAAAGATCGGATAGTGAGAAAAAGAGGAAGAGAGAAGCCAATGTATTTCTCCTCCTCCCTCTGTCCATTTCCAACCAGAGAGGCCCATCCTGGTCCCAACTTTTTTTGCAGTGACCCTGATCCCTGAGCAACAGGTAATAGCACCCCTCTCTTTGTCTCCAACTTGGGGTAATGGTTGTTGTTGTTCATCTCGGCCTCCTTTTATTTTTAATGTTTATTTCTTTTTGAGAGACAGACAGAGTGTGAACAGGGGAGGGCCAGAGGGAGAGGGAGACACAGAAGCTGAAGCAGACTCCAGGCTCTGAGCTGTCAACACAGAGCCCAACACGGGGCTCAAACGCACAAACCATGAGATCATGACCTGACCCAAAGTCTGACACTTAACCCACCGAAACACCCCAGGTGCCCCTCCTCTTCCCTTGCTGTTTGTATATAACTCTCAGCTCAACACATCACCAGTGAAACCAATGCTTTGCATTAGTTCCCTTGTGGTTTCTATTTTCACAGTTCAGCCCTGATTGATCCAGTGATCTTCTGCATTATTTCCCTCTCCTTTCATTTGATTGCTTTAGAAAGTGGTCCCCTTCACACATACATACATGGACGCCCACACACTATGAGTGCTGTCACCTGTGTTAAAGAAACAAAGGCAGGTCTTCTGTGATCTGGAACAAACTGGTCATGTGAGTTGATTCTGAAGTGACTTTATCATCTAATGCAGTGGCTCTCAACTGGTGAATATTTTGCCCCTCCCCCAGCTACAGGGACCGATGTCTGGAGAACTATTTGGTTGTTTCTGTTGGCAGAGAGGGGGATGCAGTGATACTGGAATTTTGTGGGTAGAGGCCAGGAGTGCTGCTAAATATCCTACAATGCACAAGACGAACCTCCCCCTCCTTCCCGCCCCCCCCCCCCCGGCCGGAAAAGAACTCTCAGGTCCCAAGCGTCAATAGTTAATTGAGAGACTCTGATCTAATGACACAAAACTCCACACTGTCGTACTGAGCTGGATGGTTGTAGTTTCCACTACAGGTCACAGAGAGACTATTCAGGATCCAAAGCTGTTGATGGTGATCCCGTAATAGAGATCGTGCCCAGTTGTCAGTTGCAGTATACAATTCATATTTAATTGATTTGCATAAACTTGAACTTCACTACAGATTGCTTTGTTTATGTGCATACTGAGCAGACAAAGGAGCAACATGCATAAAAGACAATGAATTTTCAGCTAGGGAGCTTTGTGTTAAATAATTTTTTTTTAATTTCAACGTTTATTTATTTTTGGGACAGAGAGAGACAGAGCATGAACGGGGGAGGGACAGAGAGAGAGGGAGACACAGAACCGGAAACAGGCTCCAGGCTCTGAGCCATCAGCCCAGAGCCTGACGCGGGGCTCGAACTCACGGACCGCGAGATCGTGACCTGGCTGAAGTCGGACGCTTAACCGACTGCGCCATCCAGGCGCCCCTAAATAATTTTTTTTTTAATTCTACCGCTTGATTTTCCCACCCAGCCTGTATAGCAAATAACAGATTTTTCACCAAATACTTAAAAACAAAATTAGGATTCTGGTCCCATGTGTTCTACTGGAATATTTGTAACATTTTCCTTCACGAGGCGGAAGCTGGCTAGGTGTCTCTCAAGCACATTTCTCTTCCCTGTTGTGTATTAACTCATCTGTTTTCATCTCCAGTGTGGTGTCACACAGAGTGGGGGGGTCTGTGGCTGGGTCCCCCTAAACTGAGCACCGCAAGCTGTGTGGCCATAGGTGACCACTCCCTTGGCTAAGATCTCAGGCTCCTCATGGGTCGAATGAGGAAGGTGAGCTAGTTAAAAGCTCCTTTCCTGTTGTAAAACTGTAATTACGCATCTACAACACTCAAGTCACATGTTTGTATACCGGCTCTTTTGGGAGAAAATTTGTACAAATGTAATAAAAGTTTCCATCCGGGCCTTGTTCATTCAATACACAAGCCCTAATAAATAAAAGCAAAGCATAGAATGTTGCTAGACCCATGTTCTGTCCTCCAAATCCTGTTAAAATATGCATGAGTGTCTCTGAGAGGTGACAAAGGACAAATCTGTCATAAACAGAACCCCATGTCTGCTGCTCTCATTCTGACAATCTGGGGTGAGAATGTACCCCATGTTGCAGACACTGAGCTCCAAAAGACTCCGACTTCTGCAATTACCCAGCGATTTCTTCTTCTCTGCCTACTGAGGGGAAATGAAAAATATAAATCGAGTTCCCTTCCTAAGACAACAGCAAAAAGAGGCATGGGCCACTATCACTATATTCACTTGCATGTAAAAAAAAAAAAAAAAAAGTTGATTTTTTTTTTTTTTTTTTTTTCTAAAGAATGAGCTTAGCCTTAGAAGGAAAAGCCTCAGGGAAGCCTTGTCTTTATTGGCTGAAGCTTCGGAAAACAGCTGCTGACAGATGCATCAGATTCTTTCAGCCTGAATCCACAGGCAACCCCATTCCTTGGTGTCCTACCTATCTACCCTCCACTTTCTCGAGGTCTTGCCTGTCTGTCTGCTCTGATAACAATCTCAGTGAGGGGAGATTATGTCTCAATTCTGCTCTCCTTGCAGCCTCCACCACACCCCCTCTTTTCATTAAGTGTTAAATCAGAAGATAGCTGAAGGTGAAACCCTAACTCTTTGAAAAGCTGCAGCAAATCCCTCAGATTTCATTCCCAAGATATTCGTGTCCCCAAATGATCTCTACCCTCTTGGCACATCTCCACGAAGCTGTGGTAAGGGAGGAGTTAGAATCCAGATCTGAGCAGTCAGAGATTCAAAGACACCTCAAGGAAGAACAAAGTGGGGGAAAAGTGTTAATTTTTTGTGGTATGTTAATGAGATCATCAGTTCCTGTCACCTTAAAAAAGCCTAAGATACATTTCTCTCTCTGACTCCTCTTTCTTTTCCCTCTCCTCCTCCTTCACCATCCTCCTCCATATTTAAAGATGAAGGTTAATATTAAGCATCACATTAACAGTTGTCAAATCAATCATGATTGCCTCTGAGTTATGTTACACAGAGCAACATGCTTTATCAGAAATCAAAGAAAGGACAGTGCCAAAAGTGGATGAGCTAATGTAAAATCACTTACATGAGCACTCTGGGGACGGAAACTCGTTTAATATTTAATGTAGTCATTAACCTAAGAATGAAAGGGAGATGGTAATGGATGGTCCACTCCCTTTGCCTACGGGACAGGGTACTGAAGTGAGCTGTCCCTTCTGGGATCAGATCCACACAAGTTTAAAACCCATAAAGTGGGTCACAGGTGAAGGGAATTAGAAAAGACTCAAGTCTCCCAGATGCATTGTTTTAAGAGCACACTTATACTCAGCAGTCATGTCTGAACTTGGCCACACTGCAGGAACCAGAAGCCGTATCAATTGAATTGCTCAATTAGTTCGTTACGGCGACAGACATGCTGTCCCTGACACATGTGGTCAAACCACAGCAAATAATCAATTATTGAAAGAAACTATCTCCAAGAAGCATTAATCCATCAGGATATCGAAGGGTTTGTTTTGTCTGTACTTAGATTTTGTTATCATTGAAGGTGTTTATCTGCTTGACAGCTACCCAGAGCTGTCCCTGAGAGTCCAAATGTCAAAACCAATTGAAAATGAAATGGGGGAGGGGAGGAAATACAGGAAAATTCTGTAATAGTGAAGGTCATCTGAAAAGGAACTTTGTCTACATGTGAGCATTGTGTTGTAGGGACTGCTCTATTTAGGCACATCCTTTACACATTCTTTTAAATAGGTTCACTCTAAGCAAGGAATGCCATTACAATTGCTTTGCTTTTGCTCCAGCATTAGAGCTTGATAAGATACAATACACATTAACCCACACTTGTTGTTTTATTACACTATATTGCTTCTGTCACATATTATCTTCTCAGGTGTAAATTTCCAGGGTCTCTGAGAATTCCACTCTACCAAGGAAATCAATTATTGTGTTTTCATGCACACGAGACATCTTCGTCTCTACCACCCAGCCACCACCCTTTTTTCTTTTTTTACAAGTTAAATCTAAATCCTTTTACCCTGTAGAATTCACCCTCAGTAAACTAAGTGATTTCTTAATCTGGGCTGAAGCTCCAACGAGGCTATCTCGGACTTGAGCAGTAGATACAGACCTCTACAGACAGAGTGCCAAGAGCACCTAGCCCAGTAAAGTATTGCCCTCGACATTTACCTCTTCTACATCTACAAGATATTTTTAAATTAGGGACAATTTTTTCATATAGTTTTCAAGTTAACTTGTCCAAAGAACATTTCACTTCATATAAGTCCATTTGATTAAGTATACCAGCTGGGGTAATAAACAACTATTATTATCTGCTTTGGTTGAGATTGGCAAATATCTTTTTAAAGAGAAAAATTCTGTGCTGGTTCATCTGACTTCCCTCAAAGAAGTTAGTTTCAAAGAACCTACAGTGACAAATAAAGACTTTTTAATTTAAAAAAAAAAAATAGGATACTATTAGTTCTAATGAAACTTCTTGGTAGAATTGGCTTCTACCTGTCCTAAAAAGCTTCTCTGAAAGAACACAAGGAAAGAGGCAGCAAGAACACATTTGCCAAAGACTCCTTTAAAGTACTTATTAATTGGGGCGCCTGGGTGGCGCAGTCGGTTAAGCGTCCGACTTCAGCCAGGTCACGATCTCGCGGTCCGTGAGTTCGAGCCCCGCGTCGGGCTCTGGGCCGATGGCTCGGAGCCTGGAGCCTGTTTCCGATTCTGTGTCTCCCTCTCTCTCTGCCCCTCCCCCGTTCATGCTCTGTCTCTCTCTGTCCCAAAAATAAATAAACGTTGAAAAAAAAAAAAATTTAAAGTACTTATTAATTGAGCTGTTTGTATTTCTCTTTGCTTTCTCTCTTCTCTCTGAGGAATGCAGACCACTGTTCAAGACAAGAAGCAGCAGGGCCATCTACCAGGAAGGAAAACTCTAATGCATTCATTGCATTATCACAGGCATCAAAATATGACACAGGATTTGATCTAGATTTTCCACTTCTAGAAATTTATCCTTAAGGAAAAAAAATACGCAGTGACCTGTAAAACGATGTTTATTACAGCATTGGTTATAATAATGAAATATTATGGGGCCAATAAAAATATACATATAAGAATATTTGATGACATGCTATACAAGCTATTCTTTGGGCCAAGAATGGTCTTCAAACTCCCCCCTCAACCCTTGTCCCTCACCCAACAAATTCCTGAGCTGGCCAGTTGATTTCACATCACAGAATCTCAGAAGGGACACAGTGAAAAGCAGTCGTTACCTCTGATGGTGGCTACAGAATGGGCTCCAAACTAACTTGGTTAAAAGTCTACAATTAGCAGTATTTAGACCTTTAGAACCCACCATCTTTCATATTTACATGACTATCTCTCTTTCTACCCCAGCTAATGACTTAGGGTTTCTCTATGGAGAGAGATTTTTTTGCTAAGGATTACTAGACTTACCAGATTCAGCTGCTTGAGGACACTGTCCTGAAAAGAAGGGGATAAAGAAAGAGAGATATCAAACAGGAAAGGGCTTCATTCACCCTAGCAGATGATTGGAGGATTTCTGTCTAAGGGAAAGAACAACCAAGAAACCCCCACAAATACTGACCAGTTAAGGAAGCACAACAAAATGCCCCATTTGGATCACCCACCTTATAATGAAGGCTACCAATTGGTAAACCCTACCTACATAAATGCACAAATCAGCTTTTTTTGGACTATAATCTTGAAAATGAAAAAGCAGCCAAGATTGTCATCAACTTAGGGAAACTTTTAAAAATGGTTCAGTTTAAAAAAAAAAAAGTTCTAAAGGAAAAAACCCTGAAGAATAAGAGACATTGTAGGAAAGAGAAAAAAAAAAAAAGACTTTTAAAATTACAAGAATATCCACAGAGAAATAATAGAAGATATTTCATTCATAAAACAAGAACAGAAGAATATTAAAAAGAGCCAATCAGAAAACACAAAAGAACTTTTGAAAATTAAAATTAAACATTTTTTTTAAATCATTAATACAGTTTGAATATATAATTAAGGAAATTTCCTAGAAAGAAGAAGAGAAAGGATAAAATATAAGAAAAGAAAACAGACGGGCTCCTGGGTGGCTCAGTTGGTTAAGCGTCCGACTTCAGCTCAGATCATGATCTCACGGTTCGTGGGTTCGAGCCCCACATCAGGCTCTGTGCTGACAGCTCAGAGCCTGGAGCCTGTTTCAGATTCTGTGTCTCCCTCTCTCTGACCCTCCCCCACTTGCACTCTGTCTCTCTCTGTCTCAAAATAAATAAACATTTTTAAAAAAATAAAAAAGAAAAATAAAAAAAAAGAAAAGAAAACAGAAGATTAAGCTAAGAAATCTAACATGCATTTAATAGGAGTTCCAAAAACAAAGATAAGAGGAAACATAATAAAGAAAATTATCAAAGAAAAATTCTAAGAAAACTTTACTGAATAGAGAATTAGACATTAAATGGATCTATCAAGTTCCCAGCATGAAAGATGGAATAAGACAACAGTAAAGGACATCATCATCATGAAATTTCAGAGCCATGGGGACAAAGAGAAGCTTCTAAATACTTCCAGAAAAAAAATAATCTTTTTATATAAAGAGAACAGTTTCTCAACAAGACTCTAGAAGATACAAAGCAAAAGAGCAATGTCTTTAAAGTTCTAATTTCTAAAATCATTTTCAATTTAAAATGTAATATATAACCTAGCTATTTTCCAATAGGAAGGATAAAATAAAAGTTTTTTCAAATAATCAATTTGAAATTTTTACTTCCACACTGTTTCTGATGAATCTCCTGGAAGAACTGCTCCAGGAAAAGGAAAGTGTAAACTGAGAAAGAAAAGTAAGACATAGATCCTGGAAGCAGGGTATTCAACACAAGAGAGAATACCTGAGAATCCCCAAAATGACAGTAGAAGAAGATTCTTTTTTTTTTTTTAATGTTTATTTATATTTGAGAGAAAGAGAGAGAGAGAGCGCCGGGGAATGGCAGAAAGAGAGGAGACAGAGAATCTGAAGCAGGCTCTGCACTGACAGTGCAGAACCCAAGGCGGGGTTTGAATTCATGAACCATGAGATCATGAGCCAAAGTCAGATGCTTAACCAACTGAGCCACCCAAGTGCCCCAGTAGAGATTCTTAAATGACAACTCACTAGCAAGTCTAGATAGAAACAATCCAAATAGGCGCAAGAAGTTAATACTGCCTGAAAGAATATTTCTTTAAAAAGAAATAGATAATTTCAGATGCCTGACAGTATTTGCAGGGACCTTAAATTCTATCATAGAGTTTGGGGATGAATTGGTGATACACAGTGTAAGCCAAAACTGAGCATTTTTAAGTGGAAGAAAACTCTTAACTCCTAGAAAACCAAAAATATTGTGCAAGATAGGAAATGTAACCCTAGCTTAATAGGTGGCTCAGTTGCAAAAACATTACATCATCATGATAAAGTAACCACTGAAAATGAATCAATGAAAGTTGTGCTATATCTACACTGGGAGGACTAGAGAGGGAGTGAATACATGTATGTAGGGGGAGGGAAGTAAGAAAGCTAAGTCCTTACCTTCCACAGTAAGAAGTCAAATCAAACATCAAAATACACAAAATAAGCATATGTTTTAGTAAAATGGGGATATATTCCAGAAGCAGCAGACAAAAATATTGAAAATGGTCCCTGAAATTCATTATTGGTGATAGGGAAGTGTGGGTGAGAGAACAACTACATTTTCACTATATGTCCTATAAAACTATTTGACTTTTAGGCTCACTACATAAATAACTAGAATGTAAATACAAATTTAATTTAACTTAATTTTAAATGCAAGCAAAGATTTTTATTCCTCCAACAAACATTGGTTGAGACACTAGTATATGAGACAACAAACATGTATGGAGAGACAAGCACCGGATGATGCTGGAAATGCAAAGATAACAAGTCCTGGGGCCCCCCATCTTTATCCCTTTATAGCTATTTGACCTTGGGCACTTAATCTCACCATGTATGTGCTTCAGTTTCCACATTAAAAAAAGAATAGGATAGTTAAGTACGATAATGTAAATAATCATGGCAAGCTAGAAAAGTATAGTAGTCTAATAAGGAGACACAGAATCCCAAAAACTTCAATGTAATTTGATCCTTTTTACTCTGAAATTACATACCCACTAAATCAGAATAAAGAGAAAGAATCACATTAAACCCATAGGGATTCAACTACCTTCCATGAAAGCAAGGCTTCCAGCAAATGCCAGGCCCTGCGGGACTAGACTAGATAAATTTCCAAGTTCCTTCTCCAAACCCATGGATGTACTGTGAAGATACATCTCCAAATAGATGTACAAGCAACTAATTGCTTCAGACCATTCATTGATTTGGAAAGTTAATAATTCTGTTTTAGGAATATTCTTTTAATCCTTTCTTTAAAAAAAAAAAGTATTTATTTTGAATTTACTTATGTGCAAAAGACAATCTATGCCAGACCCTCAAATGATTTTCAAGAAACACAGATGTGGACACTGTCCAGAGACTATACTAAGAATTAGAGTAGATAAGTGTCCTAAAACTATAAATTAAGGGATTCATGAATATGACAGCTACCCTATGAACATTAGAAAATAACCTGGATTTTTATATATTGAAAACTATGAAGTGAGAAGAATGGTTGAAGGAATTATTGATACCTTAATTGAAAAAGAGTCAGGGCGCCTGGGTGGCTCAGTCAGTTGAGCGACCGACTTCGGCTCAGGTCATGATCTCATGGTTCTTGAGTCCGAGCCCCATGTCAGGCTCTGTGCTGACAGCTCAGAGCCTGGAGCCTGCTTTGGATTTTGTGTCTCCCTCTCTCTCTGCCCCTCCCCCACTCATGCTGTCTCTCTCCGTCTCGGAAATAAATAAACATTAAAAAAAAAAAAATCTCATAAGCTTTTAAAAAAAAGAAAAAGAGTCTAAATAGAGCTAATTTCAAATCTCTGAAATTGCTGTCACATGGAAGATGCAATAAGCATGTTCTGCATGTGTTAGAGTATCAAACTGAGAGCAACGGGGCAGGAGCAGGGGAAAGATAATAGGAGAGGGACTTTGGCTCATAATCAGAAGGGACATACAAATATGAAATTGCTGCCCCCAGAAGATCTGAGAGCCACCACACTGGAAGTGTTCAATAGAGTCTAGAGAACATTTTCAAAAATGTAGAGGTAATTCTTGCTTAGGAAATGAGGTCTCAGGGGCACCTGGGGGGCTCAGTCAGTTACAGATCCACCTGTCGATTGCAGCTCAGGTCATGATCTCACAGTTTTTGAGACCGGACCCTGTGTGGGGCTCTGCGCTGATGGCGTGGAGCCCGCTTGGGATTCTCTCTCTCCCTCGGTCTCTGCTGCTCCCTCACTTGCACTCTCTCTCTCTCTCTCTCTCTCTCTCAAAATAAATGAATAAGCATTTTTTTAAAAAAGGAAGTGAAGTTTCAAACTAAGTGAACTCTAAATTTTCATTCCTCTTTAGGATTCTGTGTACGTTACAGATTACAAGCACAGCCAAAGTTCAAAAGAGAAAGAGAATTCCATCAAATGGTCAAATGAACAAAGAGAAAACAATCATACCAGTTAGTCATACCACTGGGGAACAGAAGGAAGGAAAGCGATCAAACAAGCAAACATATCAGCACACACCTAAAGTGTTAGAATATTTCCCTTTACATCTAATTGTTTCAGGATTGAGCCGATGCAGACATATTAAATTATAATGGAAACAGGTTGTCTTCTTACCCTGAGGGGGGAAAAAAAAGCAAAGATGTGTTACATAAAAATACTGGACTGGAATGCTAGCTAGTTAAAGACATTGAGCTGTAGAAAGATGAGCCACCTACTGAATCAATAACAGCATTGTAGTTAGGACCTTGAGGGTGTTTGCTGCCTTATTGAGTGGCTGGTTCCATTCTCTTTAACCTGTGACAGCTAATGGGACTGGACCCTGGAGCAGAATTAGTACCCAATTCATTAATGATGCTTACCGAGCACCCACCAGTGAATGAGGCCCTGGAACATCCTCCTTAATGCTAAGCTATCTGAATGAGGGAATTTAGTATATGTACTTTTTACATCATCTGAACTTTCCTTCTTTCCTAATCAACTCTTTATAATACCTGGCCACAGAAGCAGGATACAAAGACAGTGGAACACTGAATTAGAAATCACTTTATAGCCTACAATCATCGTTACATTTAGCCAATAAATTTGAAAGGCTAATAAGTTGAGGGAACTTCTAACACAGATTCTATCCATTTATGAAGTATGGTGTACAGCCGCAGGTAAAGAGGTCTTAAATCAACTGAAATATTTGTGAAATAATCATTTAAAAATGGATTTTGGATAGTAAAACTGACTGGTGAATCATAATATTAAAAGAAATGTTCAAGTAAGAATAACTTTTCATCTACAGTCAGGGTAAGCGATGGTAACACTGAAATGAAATACTTAATAGGAGAGTACTTGGAGATGAAATCTAGATGAGATAGCAGAGCACCGCTGTTAATGACACTTGCAGATATATTTGAACTCACTTTTTGAATTGATGGTACCTTTGAATGCTACTGATGCAGCCAGAGTCTTCTGCCTGCCTGGCTTTCACGGCATTTTAGCATACTGATCACGCCAGCCCCCACCCCTGCCAAACGGCCTATGAGAAATTTATTTATAGCATGGGCCTCTTGATTCAGTTATGGGAGAAACACAGCGGTACCAATACGGTCACTAAGCATAATCCAGCATATTTAAGTAGAAATGAAGTGAAAAAAGAAACAAAGATAAAGTGAAAAAAATAAATATCTGAGATACTGGATTTTTCATAACCATCCAGGAATCTGAAGTTATAGACAGCTTCAGCATTTTGCAAGGTAAAGTTATGTTAAATATTGTTCTGTCCTTCTTCTTTTGCTTCAGGCTAATTTTTTTTTTTTTTTACCTTGTGGAGACGCATAAACCCATAGTTGTAGAAAAACCACAGGAAACAAATCCTTAATAATTAGAGTGTAAATATGCATGCTAGACTTTCAAAGACACCAAGCGGTATTTGTGTTCATCTGCTCAGTGATGGTAAGCGAGAAAGAGCATACACCAACCCTAGGTTTCAAGGTTGAACATTACGGGTTAAGAGCATACATAATCTGCAGAGAGCTACACAGATTCAATAGTCCTCACAAAAGAAAAATGTTTTTATACTGTGAAAGGAATCCTTCTTCTAGAACAGATGCTACCGGTTTTCTCCAGGTATTGTCTTGTTTGGTGGTTTACTCTTGCACCAAAAATAAAACCCAAGGAAGAGAAAATACAGTTTATGCTCATCGTGACATTTACCTTATATTAAAGTGTTCTTTTCACTAAGATTACAGATAGCTTTCACAGCACTAGAGTCAATATGGAAATGAATTCAAACATTTTTGATGTTGAATCAAGATTTGGTTTAGTGATACCATTAAAACATTAAGCTCTAATTCTAACAGAATTTCTAGAGAAAGCGTGTGCTAATGGGAGCATGTTCTGTTTCATAAAATGTCATATGTGTAATCTTCACCATTGAGTCATGGATCAAACCACTTTCGTTTGTTCGTTTATGTATGCCAAGTGTTTATGGTTCAAAGTTAGCTATATGTCATGGAACAAAAAGATGAGATAAACTGGGCATTGCTCTGACTTCCCAGCTGGTAGGAAAGTTTACATCCTAAACCATGGGAGGAATGCTCTGGAGGAGAAAAGTTTAGAATATGGAAAAACTTGTCCTCAGAGGCAGTGGAGGAAAAAAGTTGTTATGTGGTGTGTTTTCCATCCATAGGCTGCAAAGGGCATATAAAGAGGATGAGAGCTTTTGGTAGACCACATTACAAGGAACCAGGAGTCATTGAGGGAAAGCTAGATTCTTACAGAATCAGAACAATGTGTCTTTGCAGTCAATGACCTCAACAAATTCTTGTAGCGTTGGAAATTATCACAAAATATTATCTCTCGTTACACAAAGCTGTGGTTCAATCCATATCTAAACAGTTGGATTAGATGTGATTGACATTCTCACAAAGGGCATGTCAAAGTAGAGGCGGCCTGCCAGTGAGGGCAGAGCCACGGAAAATGCCAAGTGAACCATAAGAAAAAAGTGGGGATTTTTTGCTCATTTGTGGTTTTAGTAGAACTTCCCCAGAAAATGGAAACTCCTGTCTGATCAGCCCGCTTCTGCTGAGACATTCACAGAATGTCTGTTGTGCACCCTTATTTTTCAATCCCCTGCAGAGGAATATGATCTAAGTGATCCAGCAGTCATCAAGTCTCTGTTGCACACAGGCAGACAGCAAACTCTCTCGACGCTACCTCAGTCCTTCCATCCAGCTTTTACTCCTTCCAGCCCCATCGTCGATTTGCCTACATCCTGTCATCCTTCCTTCCTTCTAACTGAATGTATCTATGCACAATCTCTTAATATCTATGGCTTCCATCTCTATGGAGTACCTGGGTGGCTGAATCAGTTGAGTGTCTGACTCTTGATCTTGACTCAGGTCATGATCTCGCAGTACGTGAGTTCAAACCCACATCCGGCTCTGTGCTGACAGTGCAGATCCTGCTAGGATTCTCTCTCTCTCCCCTCTCTCCCTCTCTGCCCCCTCCCCTGCTTGTGTGCTCTCTCTCTCTCTCCTCTCTCAAAAATAAATAAATAAACTTAAAATATATGTGTCTATGGCCTCCAACGACTTCCACCCCACATGGGAAATGCTGAAAACTCTCAGAGAAAAGTCTCTCTGAGTCCCAGACCAATGCAATTGCCTACTAAATATCTTTACTTGAGAAGGCAACTCAAACCAAAGAAGCCCCATAAATGCACAACTAAAATCATACATTTCCTCCCACGCCAGCTGCTTCTTCTGTTTTCGGTCTCAAATAGTGGTACCACATCCCCCAAATCACCAGGGAGTGCCTCTCTATCACTAACATCCAATCAGAAACAATAATACCTTGCAGACACTGTTTTAAATACGTTTCACATGGAAACATTTTTTAAGATATAAGTGACATAAACTTGCATTAGTTTCAGGAGCACAACATAATAATTCAAGATTTGTGTATATGGTGAAATGATCGCTACAATAAGTCTAGTTAACATCTATCACCATATACACCTATAAAATTTTTTTCTTGTGCTGAAAACCTAGAGATCTACTCTCTTAGCAACTGTTAGCAATGTAGAATACAGTATTAACTATAGGGCTCATGTTGTACTTTATATCCCCATGACTTAGTTATTTTCTAGCTGGAATATTTCACCCACCCTCCACTCTTCCCACCCTGGCCTCTGGCAACACCAATCTGTTCTCTATAATCCACGAGCCCGGTTTTTTCTGTTTGTTGCTGTTGTGTTGTTTAGATTCTCAGTATAAGTGAGACCACACGGTAATTGTCTTTCTGGTTTATTTCACCCTAGCATAATGCCATCAAGGCTCATCTTTATAGTCTCAAATGGCAAGATTTCCTGCTTTTTCATGGCCAAATATTATTCCATTGTAGACACACACACACACACACACACACACACACACACACATTTAATCCTCTCAGCAACCCAATGAGTAGATTCTGCTATTACCCCCGTGTGACAGATGAGAAAGCTGAATCTCCAAGTTAAGTAGCTACTCAGGTCGGGAACTGATTTGTAAAAGAACCAATTTTTTGAGCCCAACCCATCTGACATTCCCATATCAAACTACCCCCTTTATAAAACTCATCAATTCTACCCCTTAAATATCTTTCAGTTCCTTCCTCCATGCCCTCATCAGCACTGTTACTTCTTAGTTAAACATGTACCATCCAGACCGGGGATCTCCTAACTTGTTCCTTGCCTCAAATTTTACTTCAAACCCATGTTCTTTACTGCATTTTCTAAAATGGGCATCTAAAAGTATTACTTCCCTGCTTTTAAAACCATCACTGACTCCCTTAACTGATGACTGTGTTTCTAATTTTTTTTTTTTTGGCAGAAATCAAAGCCATTGAGAAGTTAGGTTCCTAATTACTAAATCATTCCTGGTGCTCTACTCCAGACACACCATGTTTCCATTTCAATACCTTTCATTGGATTCTTTCATCCGCATAGAAGGCCCTTCTCCCACCTTCACTAAGGCTAATTCCCTAATTATTTTAAGACGTAAATTTAGGGCACAACACAGGAAAAGCCTTCCCTGATTCCTGACTCCGTACGTGGCATTGATGCCCACTCCCTGTGCTCCCACACGGTCCCCTTTAATGTCTTAACACCTGCTCTCCTTGATCCCCACAGTGGCCAGGAGAATGAACCTCAGTGCCAGGCACCCTGGGTTTGACTCCTGGCTCTGTCACTTACCAGCTTTGAGACTGGGCATTCACAACTTAGTCACTATTATGACTGCCCTCATCCCACTGTGCCAGATTTGTCCTCTTATCTGTCGTCCTTGACAGACTGTGAACCAAAGTGCAGAAGTAGCTTCTACGTGTGGCCATCTCCAGCTTCTACTATAATACCTAGCCCATATCAGATGCTCGACTAAGATTAAGCTAAACTAAAAAAATAAAACACAGAGTCCTACTTCACATTGAGAATAATAAATATACATGACTTTGTACAGGAAGTTTTTGAAGTAATTTCTAAAAGGGTTTGAATTGATCTATGAAGGTGAGACATAACAGACTACAGAAAGATGATGGGATTGGCCTCACCTTTACCAGTGCCATTGGGGGAAACATATCAAACCCTCTTGCTCAGCTGACAACAGAATATAATATATCTGACTTAGTGTAGCAATTCTGTGTGCAACGTTTGATGGTGCATGAACATCCCAGAAAGAAGCAATCAGACTGAAGAATAAATTTAGAATGGCATAGCACAATCTGGTATTTCCTTTGCAAGACAACTGGTGATCCTGACTTCTACTTTGTATTTTGTGTCATACCATTATTCTAACAAACCTCTGTTTAGGGCTTTCTTCTCCTTGTACCATCTTTTTTTTGTAATGACCCTCCAAATGGATTTGGTTGTATGTTCGTGATAGCACACTGGGTAGACATTTAGCTTTCATCTTTATCACTTTAGAATCAGGGGTCCAGAAATATAAATACATTGTAATGAATTATACTTTATCCCATTACCATCCCATTTTAACAAATCGGTTTAATTATGCTTTGGAGCAAAAGTTTAAAATTTATTCATTTGAGGCTTTCTCGCACACGTTGTAATAATTATTTAATTCTTAATCAAGTAAATACTGGTTTGCATTTGATATAAGTGTTCTAAATCCAGCCATGAAAAATGATAATAGCCACTCAGTCTTGCGTCCAAAGTCCTAAAAACAATTAGTCCTGAAAAGATTCTGCCGGCACGTCTAATGCAATTTAGTGATCTCTTTCTGTCTCTTACTTTAAATGCTGTGGTAAGATTTTTTTTTTCAAAATTTGTATCGTGGTGGAAGGCTACTGGCTGTCTGAGTTTGAAAATGCTCTGTTTTCACTTAACATAACTGCCCTAGGAACACCAAAAGGCTGCCACCAAGCAGCCCTTCACATATTAGAAGAATAGGAAATCAAAGGGCAATTATCTCCGGGTGCCATTACCAGGATGAATCATCCCAAATCATTTCCTACCTTGGTGCTATGTGTCTCCACAAAATGATTTAGATTCCTAGGAAAGAAACTGGTTGACTCAGCTGGAGTCAGGAGCCATCTCTTTGACCAGAGGGCAATCTGGGTGATTTGGAGGGTGTGTGTGTGTGTGTATCACACACAGGCCTTAGATTTGTGACTCGGGCTAGACCAATGAGATGTAAGTCCTAAACTATCACAGGAGATTGTGAGAAAGAGATCTTCTCTTTCTGCTGGAATCACTAAGCTTGTAGGATATAAACCTGGAGCCACTAGTGGCCATTTTGCCACTTTGTCACCTCTTGGGTGTGACACCCCTTTCTTAAAAATGAATACAGAACGAAGGAGTCGAGAGAAGAAATCTGTTGTGAACATCTGGGAGTTGGATCCATGTTTTCTACCAAATAAATCATTAACCTTTTAGGGCTTTGGCACTTGGCTTCCACTGGAAGAGTCAGGGTTTTCTTGGGGGAAAAAAAAAAACTTTGAATCTCTGAAGTATTTACACAAGTAGAATGCCACCCTAAGATTCTCTGTACAACCAATTTTGAGAGATTGTTACCACCTAATACCTCAATCAGAAAAGAACATCAGTGAGACCTCTGGACATAAAATAGACCCTAACATAAAAGGTCTACTTTACTAACTTGCTTCTTGATGAATCATTCAAACAGTAATGGCTCTAAAAATGTATCCTGGCAGCAAGTAAGTAAAGGTAGATATTATTTGAGTAAGGTAACATTTATCTCAAGGAAAGAAGATTCAGAAAAGATCCTAAATTACAATGACCAAGGCACAAGAGGGATATTTTGGAGACTGGACTGAGGTGGAGGAGAGGGAAAGATTGGGTATCTTAAAAAAAAAAAAAAAAATACACCACGAAGGTCACCGCTGTTAACTATATACCTCTAGAAGTGTGTATGCCTCCAAAGAAACGGCCTGTTAGTTTATGCCTCAGAAAAGCACATTCTAAAATTGAATGTGGTCCTAAATGATAAAGGGTTTGAGAGAAGAGAGAAGACAAGGAGGAAGTGATTAAGCCCTTGACAAATGAAAGAACTTATAATGAGTTCCTTAAAGAATATGAATACTCAGGCAGAAAAGCAACTGGTGCAAAACCGGTGCAGAAAAAAGGCATTCATTTGGGGGAGTCGTAGTCACTCTTTGCTGAGAATGACACCTCCCCATCTCAGCACAAGCCCAGTGTAGTGATATCAACACCGGAACCCTCCAAACACACAGCTCTTTCAAGAAAGATGATAGTGTTTAACACTGTATCTGTGATTTGTTTATTATTGGTTCCGAGAGCTGAAAGCAGAGAAGGTTTTGCAACTGAGCAGAAAGCATCCCCAGTGTTACCCTCCGCCCTGCCAGTAGTGGCTTGGTGCTTGTGGCAGCAGAATGCAGGGGAGAAAGACCCACCCTGCATTGAAAGCGCTGGGTGTGCTACTGGAATCCAGCTGAGTCCAGTGTCCAGTCAGCCTACCTCTCCCATCTGCTTTCCCTTCTTCCTTGTTTGTCCGGCCTTCCTTTCTTCTTCTCTCTTCTCCCCCACCCCAAAACCACAGAAACGTTGCTCGCATACCCAAGATTGCACAGGTGGTAAATAGAAGAGCCAGAATTCAAAACTAGACTGATGCCAAAGCCTCTGCTCTTTCCACAAAATGCAAACCTATGGTGGAAACTTTGAAAAAATTGTAGGGAAATATTGTACAACCATTACAATTGATGAAGGCAGTCTCATATTAAAATGGCAGGGGTGCCTAGGTGGCTCAGTCGGTTAAGGCTCAGACTTCAGCTCAGATCACGATTTCACTGAGAACCGGCATCCTCCACTCTCCTGGGAGTGCGGAACCTGCTTCCAGATCTTCTGTCTCCCTCTCTCTCTGCCCCTCCCCTCCTCATGCTCTCTCTCTCTCTCTCTCTCTCTCTCAAAAGAAATAAATTTTAATGGGAAAAATAGGTTACATAACTATATGTATGTATATATAATAATTCATTTTTTATAATTACAATCACTTTTTAATATTACATGCATAGAAAAACCTTGGAAAGAAATACATTAAATGTTTAACAGTGTTTCTCCCTGGGTAATTGAATTGTGAGTGATTTTTTATTGTCTTTACTGTACAATTTATATACGCCAATTATTTTGCTATAAATATTCCTTATAGTTAACAATTGTAAAGAAAGATACTGTACTCATTCATCCAACGAATGTTTATTGAATACCTAGTAAGTACCACTGGAGGCATAAAGGCTACGGAACTAAGCACATTAAAAAAAGACGTCCCTGCCATCTTGGACGTCACTTTTCACTTTATTTCTACTTGACTTGGGTGGGAAAAGAAAAAGCAAACAATAATAGATGAATATATAATATCCAGGTGGTGATAATTCTATAGAGGTATTTAAAAATGTGTGGATCACATTAGCTCAAGTACACAGATTCTTTTTTGTAAAAGTACAATAGATTGCCAAAATCCTAAAAAGTAATTCAAATGCTTTAAATCATCCACTCAGTTATTTAATAACAATTTTTCTATATATCTTAGACAATGCCTAAGAGTCTTGAAAGTAAAAATAAATAAGATAATTATTGGCCTGAAGGGGATAACAGTGTGGTCAATAGCAAGTTGTATAAGAAGGGAAACAGATAGTCCTTGATAAATATGGTTGCGACATCTTTGGCAAAAAGATGCATTCAGAACATTCACAAAAATAGTTTATTGGTGTGTTACCCCTCACCCAACTTACCAAAAGCGCTGAGTTATGATAAGGTTGACAAAATATGAGGACAACAGGTGACAAACACTGTACCATAGATACAGTGCTACAGATATATCTCTTCATCAATTTTGCTCGTTAAATTTCTTAGGATTATAAAAGTATTTCTCTTATAATTATAGAGTAGTATTTTTCAATGCTCATAGAGTGAAAAATTGGGACTTAAAGAAATATTTCTAAAAGCAACAAGAAAACTATCCATAATTTTACCACCCAGAGGCAATCAATCACTGCTAATACTTAACTTTTCGTCTTTCGACCAAAATATAGGACTTGATTGTGTGAAGTGGAATATAGATACACAGGATGGTAATTTTTGTGAAAAGATAAGTTGGGGTCACATTTCATCTACCCAGTCTGGTTTTAATAATCTTCAAGCTTGGGGCGCCTGGGTGGCTCAGTCGGTTAAGCTCCGACTTCGGCTCAGGTCACGATCTCGCAGTCCGTGAGTTCAAGCCCCGCATCGGGCTCTGGGCTGATGGCTCAGAGCCTGGAGCATGTTTCCGATTCTGTGTCTCCCTCTCTCTCTGCCCCTCCCCGTTCATGCTCTGTCTCTCTCTGTCCTCAAAAATAAATAACGTTAAAAAAAAATTTTTTTTTAAAAATAATCTTCAAGCTTAACATTTTAATAGCAAAATTTTATTCCCAGTGATCTTCATTTTCCCTGTTTCCTAATCTCTTAATTCGTTTCTTTCCTACCTGGTCCATAAGGTGACACTCTTACATAGTTTAAAGCAAGAGTGAAATGTTAACCATTTCCAAAAGCGTCTATCAAGGAGGTGACAAGTGTAATGTTGATAGGTACAGAGTAGTGACGTGGCTGACAAGATGTGAATGCCCATGGCACTGCACTTAAAGATGACGAGCAAGTGACAACAGCAACAGACTGTGTGTTGACCAGCACAGAGGGGGCCAGGCAGCCTCCAGCAACACACAAGACAGGAAGATCAAGATGAAATTGTCAAAAGCACATAAGAGGAGTGAGCATCCAATGACAGAAAGCCATGTGTTGAGTCCAAGAGCTCCCAAATTCTTCACAATAGTGTATAAAGGAAATGACACTTTTGGTCTGGGTTTTTTTTTTTTTTCTTTTTCCCATACCTCTGTTCATCCCTCTTTCTCTTCCCAGTGTTTCATTCTCCCATATTTTCTCTTGGTTTCCTGCTTGCGCTCTCTGGATGCTCCTTACCAAGATTCAGAGAAGTCCACACACCCTCCTCTCAACAGCAAACGTGAAAGCAGAGCAGAAATGAAGGCGAGAAAGTCTCCCTCTTCGAGAGCACACAACCTAGCAGTTTCTGGCGTCGTTTGGCATCCCTTTGGCATCCGTTTGGCATCTTTGCCAAGCCCTGATTGTCTCTATCTCCTGGAATGACCCAACTTACCACATGTTTGTCTGTCATGAAACTTGTTTCTTCTCCGTTCAAAAAAAGAAGAAGAGGGGCGCCTGGGTGGCGCAGTCGGTTAAGCGTCCGACTTCAGCCAGGTCACGATCTCGCGGTCCGTGAGTTCGAGCCCCGCGTCAGGCTCTGGGCTGATGGCTCGGAGCCTGGAGCCTGTTTCCGATTCTGTGTTTCCCTCTCTCTCTGCCCTCCCCCGTTCATGTTCTGTCTCTCTCTGTCCCAAAAAAATAAATAAAAAACGTTGAAAAAAAAATTAAAAAAAAAAAAAGAAATCAAACAGTATATATAATACTGAAATCTGTTGCCAGTGGGGTTTTTTGTTGTTTTTTCTTTCACTTTAAAAGGCCATCTGCGGGGCGTGTGGGTGGCGCAGTCGGTTAAGCGTCCGACTTCAGCCAGGTCACGATCTCGCGGTCCGTGAGTTCGAGCCCCGCGTCAGGCTCTGGGCTGATGGCTCAGAGCCTGGAGCCTGTTTTCCGATTCTGTGTCTCCCTCTCTCTCTGCCCCTCCCCCGTTCATGCTCTGTCTCTCTCTGTCCCAAAAATAAATAAACGTTAAAAAAAAATTAAAAAAAAAAAAAAAAAGAAGAAGAAGAAAAAACCAGATGTCTTTGTATTGGCTCACATTTTCAGAAACAATTACTAGAGAAACAGAAGAGATTCTATAGGGGTGTTATGTTTACCACAATAGATTGCAATGCAGTTTGGCTAGGGCTAGGAAAAAAGTTTCGCTGCCATCGGGGCTGTTAAATTTGAGGTGATTTGTATTTTGATCTTCACGACCAGTGAGTGATATATGTATTAAAAGTGACTAGAAACTGTAATAGTGGTTGTATAGTGACAGATGGTGGCTGCACTTGTGAGCACAGCATATGGCAGACACTTGTCAAACCCCTATGTTGTACACCTGAAATGACTGTAACACTACATGTCAACTATACCTCGATTAAAAATAAATAAATACATTTAAAGTGAATTGAAGTGGGGCGCCTGGGTGGCGCAGTCGTTGAGCTGTCCGACTTCAGCCATGGCACGATCCTCCGGTTCCGTGAGTTCGAGCCCCAGCGTCAGGCTCTGGGCTGATGGCTCAGAGCCTGGAGCCTGTTTCCGATTCTGTGTCTCCCTCTCTCTGCCCCTCCCCCGTTCATGCTCTGTCTCTCTCTGTCCCAAAATAAATAAACGTGAAAAAAAAATTAAAAAAAAAAAAGTGAATTGAAGTTCTCCATTACTCTGGAGCAAAAGTGGATGTGCCAGAATGCTGGATTTACCCCCTGATGCTTACTTTCAGAGCTTTACCCTTGGAGCTATTTAAAGCCCCTTGTCGCTGGAATTTCTGGAAGAACACAATAACTTCATTATTGCAGGTCTAAAGAACTTAGAGCCTTTTTTCCCCTCTTTTTTTTTCATTCAAATTATTGTTTTTAGAATGAAGTTGCAATAATTTGTGTTCTCCTGGGAATACTACAATGGAATTCTAGGAGAAGACAGTGATAGCAGGCAGGCAGGTCAGAGAACCCAGGGTTGGGTCCCCCAGGACCTGCCGAGAGGGTCCTTGGCTTCACACAGGAGCCAGAGGAAGTGGAAACAGAGTTTACTGAAGAGGGCGAGGGACAGAACAATAGCAGAAGGAGAGTCTGGGATACTCGGAAAGGAAAGAAGGAGTCTCATCACTCCTCAGGATTAGGGATTTATAATGCGAAATGGGTCTAGGGTATGTGTTCTTCTTGTGGGACTTTAGATGAGGATCCAATCAAAGGCAAGTGCCAGGTGAACAGGTGTACTTTACAAATCACTGAAGGCAAGGAAGGGTGTTGATGGCCAACGTCAGCTAAAGTTTGTTTGAAGCTCAGCTCCTGGAACATGTTCAGGATCTGGCTCTTCTTATGTGGTTATCAGGTGTTAGGGGCCTGCGGACAAAACCTCAGAGAATAGTAACTTTCTTCGCTTCCCCCTTGAAGCGGGACCATAGCTTATCTGGCTTATTCAGGGGCAACATACGGAACTGAATAATGGGGCCAACCAGTAAGACAGCAGAGAAGGAGAGTTTCTAAAATGGACTCCCTTCAGTTTCCACACTTCAACAGTGTTTGCATATATGGTTTGACAGACATTTGCAAAGAATTAAAATTTGGAAAACATACCTCTGCCCAGTTTACCAAAAAAGGATTTCACTAATTCCCCCATATTTTATGAACTTCAAAGAGGAAAGAAAGTATTATTTTTTCAAATACTACAAAAAATGTGCCCCGAATGAAGACTGACGAGGTTGTATACTCACTGAGTCGACAAAATGTGGCAGAAGGGCCACTTCCTCCCCACCAAAAAAAAAAAAAAAAAAAAAAAAAAGACCTGAGGGCAGGTGCACGTGTGTGCATGTGTGTGTGGTGATTCACTCTCTTACCTAACATATTGTCTTCTTTTTGCTCCTCTTAACAATCAAAATAATCTCAGTCTCATACGTTCTATTCCTCCTTGCCAGATAAATGTCCCTGTCAGATTCCTTTTGGCGACACTTAGTGCCAAGATGATACGAAAGCAAAAGACTTTCAATAGACAAAGAAAGAAATCCAAGGGGAATGGGTTTATTGTCTTGGCCAGCACTGTCCTTAAAAGCGAACGACCCAGGACTCTGTGCTGATGTGATTAAATCTTGGCATATGGAAAACCCACGCACATTTTACTTCAAATACCACTTTTTGTGTGGAATTGTTTTCTAACACCATAATTATTAGTTATTTGAATAATGTATAAGACATTAATTAATGTTATAAAAATACCTGCCGTTAAAATGTGTGATTTTAAAATAGAGTTGCCGAAATTTTAAGCACGTGTATGTTACTTCTTTACAATTACAGCACAAACTATTTCCTAGAAGAACTATATCCAATTCTTTAAGGGTGGATCTATGGAAAGTAATAACTCACAACCGGACTCACTATAAAACCAGCCTTTCCAGAGCATATCTGAATTGCATGTTGCTGAATAGGATATAGTAAAAGGAGGAAAACACCCGAAGAATAAAACAATGAAGAGGTGATACATTTGTTTTTAATGAAGGCAGAGGTCCTTGGGCAAGTAAAACTTTCATTGACAAGCTCACTCTTGTGCGCCTTTGTAGCATGTTGTAAAAGGAGAAGGTAAAAAAGTATCTATTGTGTCCACATCCTGACAAAACGCTCATCTTTGCAATCCTACTGACACTGATCTCCGGTGGGCCTCTTATGCCACCAAAAGAGTAGTTCTCTGCTGCTATTAACACCTAATTGGCCCAGCAGCTAACCCAGAAGAGACCTTTCCTTCAGTGGTCACCGCCCCCCCCCCCCGCCCCCCCGCGTGATTTGCACCCACTGACACCATAGCAGCTAATTCACCTTCACAGACCTGTCAGCTTCCACTCAGGTCACTTAACTCTGGCCTCCTTTGTGACATGGATCTGCTTTTAAAATGGTGATAATCTCGGAAGCTTTCCTCTTGGGATTCAGTTGTGATTATATAATCTGTCATAGACCCGAAGGAGTTCTAAATACAAGCGGACACAGAGATTTCACAGGGATAAGGCACTGGAGAGCTCTTGTGTCAAATAACTTACTTGCTTCCCCCTTAGAAGAAATTGTGGTTTTTTTTATTCATGTACAAAAGCATTCAATGAGGCAGCATTGTTATCAAAGGGGGAGTAGGGGAGAGCTCTTAGCCATTAGCCAAACATCATTTTCCAACTTACCCTCTGATCTAGGAGCTGAAATCAAAAGCACACACTTTGGAGTGAATGGTAATTGGAACACTAAGTGATTTGAACAGTGATAATTGGTGTGTCATTGCCCGATATAAGCAAAAGAGAATACATAAATAGGAATAATTCTGTGCTAGCCTATACAAAGCTCACATACTTTAAGCAATGAAGCTACAATTACCCATGGTACTGGAGCCCCTGGCACCTCAATTACATATGTTCCCTTCAACACAGCTCCAATTTCCACTCTCAGCTCGCAGTTAACTTTCTTGCGATTTTTTAAATGTAAGTCCTTCATGTCCAGCAGATCTGTATACGTAATTTGGTAAGGAAATAGTAATCTTGGCCAAACGCCAGCCAGCATCTTATGCTGGCCTGAAACCAGTCATGCTGAAACTGATTCTCACCTTGTCTTGCACAGGAACTACTGACATAAAGTATATTCATCTACACCCACCTGCACACCCACCCCATGGAGTGACAGACACATCCCCACGCAGGCATCAATCCACACATACAGATAGGGTGCCGATAGAATGCCTCCCACAGCCAGATATTTATTATAGATATGTATATGCATGCATGGACACTCACGGTCACATACTGATACATGTGGAGGTAGTCACACATATGCAACCACAGCTGTTTTCAATCAATAGGACAAACACAGTATTTCCCAAAATCTCTACCATGGGCCATTGCTCTCATGAAATATTCACAGCCAAAGAAAATCTTATGGACAAGACTCCCATAGGCAAATATACCAGGGAATCCTGTGCAGTGTCCTTCCACCCCTTAGAGTTTCTCAGTGTGCGTTGACCAGTCTTTCATTAAAGGATCACATGTAAATAAGTATCATTCAATATTTCCCCCATTTAACTGTTCTTTTCCCGAAGCTTCTTCTATTCCTGAAACAATGAGGCATGCTAAGTCACAGGTTTATTATTCATTATGTATTGAATAGAATGAGTAAGTGGGGCAAAAGCAAAGAAAAGAAATATATTCCTGGCTGTTGATAGGTTGTGAAGGATACACAGAATAGGTAAAAAAAAAAAAAAAAAAAAAAAGAGAGAGAGAAAGAAAGAGAGAAAGAAGAAAGAAAGAAAGAAAGAAGGCATTTATTATAAAACAGCATTAAATCTGTTCAAAACCCTATTTAAACCAAACAATGTTAGGGGTACCTGTATGGCCCAGTTGGTTAAGCACCTGACTTTGGCTCAGGTCATCATTTATGGTTCATGGGTCCCAGTGCTGCAACAGGCTCTATACTGACAGCTCAGAACTTACTTGCGATTCTCTCTCTCTCTCTCTCTCTCTCTCTCTCTCTCTCTCTGCCCTTCCCTGACTTATGCTTTCCTCTCTCTGAAAATAAACTTTAAATTAAATTAAATAAATCAAACCATTTTAAAAGGTATTTATTTTTAGAATCCCGTCTTATAACCAGACGCTCTGTATCAAAACCTAGTTTGTTTCTGAAAACTCTGTGACTAAGATTTATTGCAAAGAACCTACATCTCAGTGTACATGAACTCCAGTTACAGATGGTAACACACACACACACACACACACACACACACACACACATTCCAGAGATATTTCTTTCTTCAAAGAAGAAAAAAAAAAAAAAAAGACGGGGACCACTTGCAGTGAAAATTCTGAAACTGACATGGAGTTCTACTGATATGAAGTATCGAATCTAGTTTCCCCCGGCCAAGGAAATAACATGAAGCAGGGCTTAGAATGAGTTTGCAGCAAGAGTCCAACATGGGCTTGAACTCACAAACCTTGAGATCGTGACCTGAGCTGAGATCAAGTCCGACGCTTAACTCACTGAGCCACCCAGGAGCCCCAGCATTTTGATACATTTTAATAAGAGATTCTACTTTTATTTGCACAAGCTGCAAGTAAGAAAAAAAAATGGATAACCAGATTAAAACATGTTCCTCATCAATTACACGTCCCAGAGCACCAGAGGTCACCTGTGGCCTCACATCCTTATCACAGATTCAGGTCATGGGGATTCATCCAGCAAACTTGCACACATGTGGTAATGAAATACATCACAAAAAGCCAACTGTAGCATCCATTGAGGCATTTCTCCCTTTTCTGTGGACAAGATCTTGCTCAGAACCACGTTGCACAGACCACTGAGCTGAGGGCTGTCCACCAAAAACACACTGAATTATGAGGTTAGGTTATTCTGCTCCACCATGCTTGCCGTCTCCAAAATAATACTGAATCTTAAGGCAACACAATCTATGGCCTTTGCCCTAGGCTATGAGTCTCTGCATCTACAAAAAAAAGCATGATGCCATCTCGATATCTCACTTTTGGTTTTAATCAGAACCTAATTCTAAAGGCTCAAGAGTGATGGTGGTAGAAAGCAGGTCCATATAATTTGCCGTGCAAACTGAGATACTTTTGAGAGTGTAAAAGGAATCAACAAGATTGCAGAGCAATGAGTACCAACTGGAATTGTCTGGGACAAGTGGAGACATATGATCACCCTGTGGAGAGGGGACCGGATCCCAGAGCCTAACCCAGCCTGGTGCTTCCAAACAATGCATATGAAACTTCAGATCGAAGGCACTAGGTAAAATTTCCACTCTGGGTGGTTTGGGAATTCTCCTTACTGTTTCTAGGCTTTTTACACATTCCTGTCCTATCTGGCTGTGATCTTACTTTCAGACATACATACAAGTGAATATTGCAATATTTTACTACGTTTTAGTTAAACTGTCCGCAT
Source organism: Lynx canadensis (assembly GCF_007474595.2). Lineage (NCBI taxonomy): Eukaryota > Metazoa > Chordata > Mammalia > Carnivora > Felidae > Lynx > Lynx canadensis. The sequence goes on from NC_044307.1 coordinate 105,006,473, forward strand.
AGTCGATTCAAAGTTCAAAAGGAAGATCACAAAAAATTCTAGTAACAAACATGTTTTCAAAAGATGTCATAAGGCCAAAGAATAGCTCTTCTTTTTTCTGCTCAGCCTTTTTAAAAAGGGGAAGCCACAATGTTCTGTTTTTAGATCTATTCTGATTTCTATTCTAAAATAAAAAATAAAAGGCATCACATTGAGAACATGTAAAGAATGAAAGAAAAAGTCAGGAGACTTACACCAAAGAATTGAAACCCAAGGTCATGAGCATAACAGGCTCTGTTGGCAGTGTGGGCAGCAAACCCAAGGGACGCTCTGAAGAAGCATGAATAAAATCAGGACCGTGACTTAATGATTTTATTTATTGGCTCTTGTTCAGGGGTCAGGTACTTGAGTTCAAGGTTATGGACTTCAGATCATGTATTTCAAAGTTCAGTCCTAAGTGTAGGACAATTGCCTTCATTGTGTGCCTTGACATGTTCCAAAAATTTTCCCTGCTGAAAGATACATCCCTGTAGTTTTGATGGAACCTGCTGACCCCTGGTACTCTGTTGCCTGCCATCTTCCGTAACAGTGGTTATTACTTGTCTGGGTCATAAGATCTCTTTTGAGAATCTGGAAGAAAAAAAATGCATCCTCTCCTACTTACCCCTACCTCCAAAGAAAAAAAATGCATGTACTTAATATGGTGAATAATTTCAGGAGTTTTCAGGGATTTTGCCCACCCATAGACAAGTTAAGACTTCTGCTCCTTTAGGACTTTAGAAAAATATGTTTTTAAAAATGAACTAGGGATTTTGCCAACTTGAGGGCAATATGTTCACAGGTTAATCCTGTTTTACAGTTTAGGTAATATATTTTAAACTATTACAGTATATTTTCATCTGGTAATTAGTGGCATCTTCAAGAATTAAGACACTGAAAATGTGAAAGGTAATAAAGTAGGAAAGCCTACATTGTAGATAATTCACATTAAAACTTTCTTCATTAAACCAATAATTATTAATCATTGACTATGCTTCAGACATTGCTCTATGCCCTGGGAATAGAACAAAGAATAAGTTAAAGACTATATCATCTAAGGCTTACAATAAAATGGTGAGGGCTTTGGAAGGAGAGCTGATTTTTTTTAAAAAATTTTAAGAACTTGCTATATGCCAGGCTATGTGATCCATCTATCTTTACAGCCAAGTATTCTTATTTAAATATTTAGTTATTTAAAAAGAATAATAATAATAAAAACAAAGAATAAAATTTAGTTATTTTTATAGTATCTTTATTTTAAAATTGTGTTACAATATCTTATTCTAACCCGAGAGCCAAGGTCACGTTTGCATTATCTAGTTTTGCTTTTTTAAAGCTAACTCTAGAAGGCATGTGGAGGATAGAAAGAAAACCAAGACTAAGGATTAGGGGAATACTAGTTACAGGCAGTTGTCTGAGTTACTGAAGGGTTGCACTAACACAATCTTGATATGGTTGGACAGGAAGTATATTTGAGACTGAACTTAGTGATTAATTAGACAAAGAGGTTAAAGAGAAATAAAAAGCAAGGATGGTTCCCAGGTTTCTGATGTAAGTGACTTGGAGAATGAAATCATCTGAGATGGAAAATGGAAGAGAAGAAGCTTGGAGAAAGGGAAGGAAATGTGGCCAGTATCCAATTAAGATTCTTGAGTTCATAGAGCCAGTGGGATATCTAACAGACCACTGAATATATGGTCTAGGTCTCAAGAAAGGGTTTTGAATCAGTGCAGGACCCCTCAAAGTGTCGTCCACTGATCCACAGTGTTCTCTGAGACACTTTGAAGAAACTCATGAGGTCTATTTAAATAATATCACGAAGACATTAACCTATTTGCCTTTTCACTGGATTGGTATTTGCACTGATGATGCAAAGCAGTAGTGGGCGAAGTAACACCTTGGTTAAGAACAACTGCCAACTTCATTTTATTGGAAAATTTAATGGAAGGAAGTGGGCTGAAATGCACAAAAGGGCTCAGGCTAGCACTACCCAACTGTATTGACACTGGAGCATTAGAAAGTTTAGCATCCCTCAAAGATCAAAAGAAAAATAGTAAACTGGCATCTTAAGTATGAACCTTTAAAGAGTCTGTGGTAATATTTACAGGATATATTGGTGTCTGGTGAGTGTTGGTCTGATGTGACACTGTCATTCAACTAGATCAGAATTTTACAGTCAAACCTAGTACTTTAGGGTAATGGCAAGCACACATAGTAAAGTTTAGGGAAATTTCATTTCATGAATATTCCTGGCCAGAAAAAAAAAAAATGCATCACTCTGTGTGACAGAAAGCAATACTTCAGGTCTTAAATTCATTAAGCTCCAGAGAAAACATTGCCTCTACTAAAGCCAAGTATATGTAAGTTTCTGTGAAGTTTTGTTTAGAGTGTGTATATGTGAGTCGGTGTCTGTGTGTGGGTGTGTGTGCCTGTTTGTGAAGAATGAATTATCTTCTGAGTTTGTTCATCAAATTTGAAATATGTGCAAAATCTTTCTTTTTTTCCATTTGGACCCTTAGAAGTTTAGAAATACCTATGAAGCATCACTGCCTCCTCCCTTGCATGCCGGACTATCCACATCATCCATTCCAGAGAGGCAAGACTGCCAGGCAATAAACCCTCTGTGGAAGCAAGGCTATCACACCATGACAGCTCAATGACACCCTCTAGTGGGAACTCTCTAGCTATAATTTTGAGGAGGGGGGAAAATGTCTTCGTCTCTACTTCGTCTTTAATTGTAATGCATGGCATTTTAGAAATTAGACATTGTGTAAGAAAAAAAGTCTTTAATGGTGAATATATTCTTATTGGAAGACTGAATAAAAAACAGAAATTGAGTGTCTAAGACAGTCTTGGAATCCCATAAAATATATTAAAAAGCAAACTGACTTCAGAAAGGCAAAAGGAACCTCTTCCTCAGCTGTAATGACCCACTTAAGCCCCAGTGATAATTTTCTCAGTACAGCCTGACTGCAATGACCAGAAACATCCTTCCTGCAGAGACATATTCAAACTAAAAGCAAGGAAAAGCCTATTATAAGCACAACTAAGCCAAAAAGCCTATGTGAAAAAAAGAAAGAAGAGAAGAAAGGAAGGTATTTTTGTATGTCAATACATCTTTGCTAGGGCAAAAATCCCGGGTGAGCTTTCTTTGGTTTGGATATAAGAGAATACACAGGCAAGCCGAGAAGAAAAGAGAGTCTGTAAGTCATTCTGTCTTGGGTAAAGGGTTGAAGGACATTTGTGAACATACACTTACACAATTTAGAGCATGATAAGGGAATAAACACATATTGCCATTGTGTATGTCACCATTGTGGGAGTCCATTGATCAAGACCTGGTAATCAATTCTCTGTAGTTGGGTCCATTGCAAAAGTCAATATTGAAAGTTAGTCAAATGCCCTGGAACAGCACAGGACACGCTATCAGGAGTGGAATTCTTTGGAATACACTGTGGAGGGTCCACAAGACCAGCTGCAGGCAACTCTCAGCTACAAGTGACAAATTATCAGCCACCCTTTTGTGAGTGAAAACTGAAGATTTATATCAAGAACCTACTGCATGTTTTTTCATTTTATATGTCTGAGTATTTCTACTCCTCCTGAGTGAATGTAGGTTTAGACACTCAAAAAAAAGATCCTTTTGTAAAATGCTCAAGTTAACACATAGAAATGTCTCAGTGACATAGACCTGATCTGATTCTTCAGACTCAAGCTTCTGGTCTCAGGTATGAAATCATTTCTACTTTTTTTGCTGAATTTTGCCTCAGTCTGGATGTGTTCTGTAACACATTTTATATTCTAGATTAGTGGGCAGACGGTCATCTCAATGCCGTGTAGCATAAGAGAGGAAACTGGTCACCACTTGAGTCAGAACATTTGGATTAGAATTTTGGATTCTGACTCTGCAAATAACAAGCTGTGCAGCCTCAACCAAGTCATCAAACATCCTTAATGCTATTTCCTTGGCTGCAAACATTGGGGAAATTGTCCATGACCTTCATATCTAATGAGGCTTACTGAAGGATTAACAAGATCATATATGCAAAAGCACCAAGTATATATAATACTCTATTAGCATTTGGTTTTCTAACTGATTCTCATAACTTTTTCTTTTTTTTAAGTTTTTAAATTTATTTTGAGAGTGAGAGAGCACAAGCAGGGGAGGAGCAGAGAGAGAGTAAGAGAGACAGAATCCCAAGCAGCTCTGTGCTCCACGTTGAGCCCAATGCTTGGCTCTATCCCACGACCCACCATGAGATCATGACTGAACCAAAATCAAGAGTCGGACACTTAACTGACTGAGCCACCCAGGTGCCCCAATGACTTTTTCCTTTTTAACAGTTATCTTGAGTTTTATTTGTAGTTGTTTTTTATTCACCAAACAGATATTAAAATAAAGGGTCTTTTGCAGTTATAAATGGAAAAAGATGAGCAAGGCTGGTTAAGTGCAGGAACTGAAAATTTTCAAAATAAGTGTATCTCCTTGCTGGTATGTGCCCACCATCCCTTTTCCCAACAAATTCCTGTTTCCCCAGAGGAAGGACCCCACATCGGTTTGCAACAGCAACACATCTATTCCATCTTACTATGTAGATGTTAATTGATGCCCAAGAATCAATATAAATGGTTTGATTCCTTTTATCCTGAAACAGAAAAATCTTCCTTTGCCAATCCTAATTAAAACTATAGGGGCGCCTGGGTGGCTCAGTCCGTTAAGCGGCTGACTTCAGCTCAGGTCATGATCTCGTGGTCTGTGAGTTCGAACCCCGCGTCAGGCTCTGTGCTGACAGCTCAGAGCCTGGAGCCTGTTTCAGATTCTGTGTCTCCCTCTCTCTGACCCTCCCCCATTCATGCTTTGTCTCTCTCTGTCTCAAAAATAAATAAATGTTAAAAAAATAAAAATAAAAATAAATAAAACTATAATGTAACAGTATGGTGACTATAGCTAATGATACTGCATTGCATATTTGAAATTTGCTGAAAGAGTAAATCTTGAAAGTTCTCATCACAAGAAAAATATCTTTGTAACTATAAAAATGTATTTAAAGGCACTCAGAACTATGAAATTGGACATGCTTCCATACTTGGAAACATTTTGACTTCAAAAAAAGTTTTTAAGAATATGTGTCTACCGTGCTTCCTTTCTCACTAAGGCCCAACAGAATGGCTTCCACAAAGAAGGGTGACAGAGAAAGAAGGGCTGTTCTGCCATTGACAAGGTAATGACCAGGGAATACACCATCAATATTCACAAGGACATCCACAGAGTGGTTTTCAAGAAGTGTGCCCCTCAAGCACTCAAAGAGATCCAGAAAATTGCCATGAAGGAACGTGAAAACTCCAGATGTGTTCATTGACATCAGGCTCCACAAAGCTGTCTAGGCCAAAGGAATAGGAATGACCCATACCTATCCATGAATGGTTGTCCAGGAAATGTAATGAGGCTGAAGATTCACCAAACTCTAAACATTGACCTATGTACCTGTCACCACTTCCAACAATCTATAGACAGTGAATGTACAGAAATCAGTTGCATTCCTACACATCAATAAGGAAGCAGCAGAAAAAAAATCAAGGAATTGATCCCATTTACAACTGAACCAGAAATCATAAGACACCTAGGAATAAACCTAACCAAAAAGGTAGAAGATATGTATGCTGAAAACTATAGAAAGCTTATAAAAGAAATTTAAGAACACACAAATAAATGGAAAAATATTCCATGCTCATTGATTGGAAGAACAAATATTGTTAAAATGTCTTTACTACCCAAAGCAATCTAAACATTCAATGCAATCTCTAGCAAAATAACACCAGCATTCTTTACAGAGCTTTAGAACAAACCATCTTAAACTTTGAGAAGAATCACAAAAGACTCCAAATAGCCAGAGTAATATTGAAAAGAAAAATCAAAGCTGGAGGCATCACATTCCAAACTTTAAGTTGTATTACACAGCTGTAATTATCAAGACAGTATGGGACTGGCACAAAAACAGACACAAAGATCAATGGAACAGAATACAGAACCCAGAAATGACCCACACGTGGGTAGTGAACTAATCTTCAACAAAGCAGGAAAGAGTATCTAATGGAAAAAGGACAGTCTTTTCAGAAAATGGTGGCGGGAAAACTGGACAGTGACATGCAGAATGAACCTGGACCACTTTCTTACACCACACACAAAAATAAATTCAAAATGGATGACAGACTTAAATGTGAGATGGAAACCATCAAAATCCTAAAGCAGAAAACAGACAACAACCTCTTTAACCTCAGCCACAGCAACTTCTTACTAGACACATCTCTAGACCAAGGGAGACAAAAGCAAAAATGAACTTTTTGGACCTCATGAAGTAAAAAGCTTCTGCAAAGCAAAGGAAACAATCAGCAAAACTAAAAAGCAACTGACAGAATGGAAGTATATGCAAATGACATATCAGATAAAGGGTTAGTATCCAAAATCTATAAAGAACTTATCAAACTCAACACCCAAAAAACAAATAATCCAGTGAAGAAATGGGTAGAAGACATGAATAGACACTTTTCCAAAGAAGACATCCAGATGGCTAACAGACACATGAAAAGATTCTCAACATTGCTCATCATCAGGGAAATACAAATCAAAACCATGATGAGATACTACCTCACACCTGTCAGAATGGTTAAAATGAACAACTCAAGAAACAACAGATGTTGGTGAGGATGCAGAGAAAGGGGAACTCTTTTGCACTGCTGGTGGGAAAGCAAACTGGTGCAGCCACTCTGGAAAACAGTATGGAGGTTCCTCAAAAAATTAAAAATAGAACTACCCTATGACCCAGCAATTGCACTACTAGGTATTTATCGAAAGGATACAAAAATACTGATTTGAAGGGGCACATGCACGTTTATAGCTGCACTATCAACAATAGCCAAATTACAGGGAGAGCCCAAATGTCCATTGACTGATGAATAAAGATGTGTTATATATATGTAATGGAATATTACTTAGAGATGAAAAAGAATGAAATCTTGCCATTTGCAACAACATGGATGGAACTAGAGTGTACTATGCTAAGCAAAATAAGTCAGTCATATGTCACTCATTTGTGAAATTTAAGAAACACAACAGATGAACATAAGGGAATGGAAGGAAAAACAAGATAAAAACAGAGAGGAAGGCAAACCATAAGAGACCCTTAAATAGAAAGAACTGAGGGTTGCTGGAGGGAGGTGGGTGGGGGGATGAGCCAATAGGGGATGAGCATTAAGGAGAGCACCTGTTGGGATGAGCAGTGGGTGTTATATGAAAGTGATGAAACACTGGGTTCTACTGAAACCAACACTATACTGTATGTTAACTAACTTGAATTTAATAAATAATTTTTTTAAAAATCTACAGACAGTTGATGTGGATGAGAACTAACTGCTGATTGTCAAATAAAGGTATAAAACTGCAATGTGTGTGTGTGTGTGTGTGTGTGTGATGAAATATTACTTGGTCATAAAAAAGAATAAAATCTTGCCATTCACAACAACATGGCTATACCTAGAGAATATTATACCAAGTGAAATAAGGCAGACAGAAAAAAAAAATACCATATTATTTCACTTCCATGTGGAATCTAAAAAACAAAACAAACAAAAAACAGACTCATAAAGAGAGAAACAGATTAGTGGTTGCCAGAAGGGAGGGAGGAGCAGGGATGGGTGAAGGAGATTAAGAGATACAAACTTCCAGTTATAAAATAAATAAGTCATGGGAATGAAAAGTACAGCACAGGGAATCTAGTCAATAATATTTAATAAGTTTGTAAAGTGATGAAGAGTAACTGCACTTATTGTAGTGAGCATTTCACAATGTATATACTTACAGAATCACTATGTTATACCCCTGAAACTAATATAATATGTCAATTACGCTTCAACTAAAAATAAAGAGCAATATGCAAATTTTAATAAATACCAAATTTTAAGTAAAATTATTATAATAAAAAAGTTTAAAAGCATTGTAACTTGAGCTAAATGCTTTAGAATAATGTTTAATATATCTAATAATATTTGTAGCTAATAAATAGTGTTGGTCACCCTTCATGAGCACATGAGGAGAAATGGAAAACCTCCATTTCCTTAAAATGTTGACTTCAAGTGCATACGTTTTACACAGTGACTCTTGTTTTTGAGTCACAATTCTCTAGATCAGAGAGAGAATTTTAAATATTAACATTATAGTTATTAACCACACTTCTAATTTTAGGCATTTGTTTCAATTTCCTCACTAGCAAGTCTTTTTACAAGAGTTGTACTATGGAAAAAGATTGATAAATTTTATATTTGCCTTCTTTCATTTTCCCTGAAGCAAATAACTAGCAAGAAGCTGGGAGGATGTCAAAATTATGAGAAACTCAAGCATAGTAAAAATCCAAGCAAAACGAGTAATGGGAAGAGGGAGGGGCTTCCACTCAGAGCTGAGTGCAAATCCCTGTGCATCCTTTCGTTAACTACATAACCTCAGGCGAGCGATTCAATTCATTTTAATCCCTACAACCCTGGAAGATTGTGGACAGATTAAAGAGCAAGCAAATACAAAACAGTGGATACAAATTAAGTGTGTGGTTGGTTTCAAGTGTTAATATTTCAAGCCTGTTTGTACTTGCCTCAGTTAATGAATTCATGTCTATCAGTGAAGGTCTTTAAAAAAAATTGCCTCTAGGGATACCTGGGTGCCTCAGTCGGTTGAACATCTGGCCCTTGATTTCAGCTCAGGGCCCTGATCTCACAGTTGTGAGTTCGAGCCCTGCATTGGGCTCCTCGCTGACAGCACGGAGCCTGCTTGGCATTCTCTCTCTCCCTCTCTCTCCTGCCCCCCCCACATCACTCTCTGTCTCTCTCTCAAAATAAATAAACCTAAATTTTTTAAATTGCCTATAAAGCAAATATTGCCTATGATACAATTTTGCTTCCCAACAGCACCTTCTTTTATCTAACCAGCACAGCTTAAGAAATGGGTTTTATTATAAAAAATGAAAGTATCATATTCACTTTGTGTAAAAATAGGGAGCAAAATGATAATACATGGCATAATCAGGATAACAAGAACCACAGACTCAGTCGTTGAACTCCATACAGCAAATGAACAAGACTTTCATAAAAGAAGGTGCTGACACACAAGTGTGTCCTCTCAGATTGGTTCCTTCCTTATTTGCATTAGGACCAAGCTGTGCAAATATTTCATCTGTGTTCTCACAACTTTGCCTTTCCCTCCTTCACCCCTCTTCCCAGAAACTATCCTAAGCAACTCAGTGTGGCTAATTCCACCTTCCTCACCCATCATTTTGATCCATTGCTGGACTTATTGCCTCAATGAAATTACAAGTAATGCTCAAAAGGTTTATTCTACCAGCCGAAGAGCCCCAATTCAAACCCAACTCAAGATCTACCCTAAGGGGTCACTCTTCTTGAAAGTCATACATGTTTCCACTCTGGGGTATTTACATGCCATACTCTGTAAATGTCAGCAGAGTTAAGGAGATGGATTCCATTTTTAAAAAGTGGAAGTGCCAGGGGTACCTGGATGGCTCTGTTGGTTAAGCATCTGACTTCAGCTCAGGTCATGATCTCATGGTTTGTGGGTTCAAGCCTTGCATCGGGCTCTGTGCTGACAGCTTGGAGCCTGGAGCTGCTTCATGGATTCTGTGTCTCCCTCTCTCTCTCTCTGCACCTCCCTCACTTGCTCTTTCTCTCTCTCTCTCTCAAAATTAAATAAACATTAAAAAAAAGTTTAAAGGGTCGCCTGGGTGCCTCAGTCGGTTGAGCGTCCAACTTCTGCTCAGGTCATGATCTCACAGTTCATGGGTTCAAGCCCCGCGTTGGGCTCTGTGCTGATAGCTCAGAGCCTGCTGTGGATTCTGTGTCTCCCTCTCTCTCTGCCCCTCTCCCGCTCATGCTCTGTCCCTGTCTCTCAAAAATAAATTAAAATGTGAAAAAAAAACTTTTTTAAAAAAAGTGTAAGTGCCAGAGTGATAATACATACTCATGAGCAACAGAGTAAGCCCCTCCCCCAAACAACAAAACAAAATAGAAAAGCACATCTCTTCCTCCCTTCGAGCTCTGCTTATACCCCTCTTGTGCAGAGGTTTTCTAGACACCCTCCTGCTGGCTTCATTCCCAGACATGCCCCCCTCTCTACAGCAGCCTCTCACTCCTGCCATGCTTAGCGCTCACTCTGGCTACATCTGTGGTCGGGGGACGGCGTGGTACCTGTGGCCAGCTCTTGCACGTGTTTCTGTGCCATGTCTTCTATGCTCTTCTTATGGACGTTTCTGTACGATCCCCCATTACATAGGAAAAAATGGTTTGAAATTATACAGATAGAGATATCTCTTCTGCCTGCCATTGCTCTGACACATAAGAATTGCAGATTCCTAGGGGACCCGCAGATGGAGAATGCACCTCTTACACTGGTCGTTAATGTGCCCGGATAAATACTGGATGCCTGACCTAAAAGAAGTTTATAATCGAATGTGGCCAAATATGTTATAAACAATAGGCAGCTGTCAACAAAGTCATTACATTTCAGTCATAAGTAGCATTTTCCTTGATGTGAAATAAATCTCTAGAAAGTAACCCCTCTAAGTGAAAGAACAAAGGAACGTAATATTTCCCCACTTCGTAGTTTGAAAAGCTGTGCACCGTCTTTCTTTCTGAATTGCCACCCCCATCATATTTGAGAAGAGTTGGCTGTTCTGTGCTTAGCTCCATTCATTTCCCTGACATCCTTTGATTCTGGGCTGGTTCCCCAGCCACCATCCTTCCTTGTCACTGAGGTCCTGCCAGTGCAGCTCATTCAGTAGCCATCATCACAGTGAACTATGTCCCAGCAGCTCCAGATGGAAGATGGGGGTAAACAGCTCCCCGAAGAGTGCTCTCCAATGCGGTGCCATCAATCAACTCGCAGCTGGGACCAAACCGCTCAGTGACTGAGCCAGTGACTTCCTGCCAACAGCATAGCACATTTCTTAGTGCCCAGCTTCCTTCAAGAGGGAGATGTCACGACTGCGTATTTTAGCCTTCAAGAAGCCCTCAGTACCTAATATTTATGCCCCACTTTTGGTGCCTGTGACCGTTAACATTCTTCATCTAAGTTTTTTTTTTAATTATAACAGATATCCAAATTGGTAACTGTATCCCCTTCTACTTCCCTCTGGGAAGGCAAAGTCTCTTGTTTGCTGCTGTCTTTAATAAATCACAATATAGAAAATTAAACAATAGGTTATTTTACATTAGTTGAAATATGAAATTACTTCCATGGTTCATGCCCAGTTAGAGACGGTAGTAACATCTGCAGGCTTGTGACATGCAGCAGTGGTAAGTGGTTCGTTTTTTTCTGCAAGTAGAAGACGGGGGGTGGTCCTTCTTAAGCCAAGATCAAAATTGAGAGCGAACAGTTGGAACTCTGCAACACAAGACTCTTGGCGTCCACATCCTGCAAGATAACATCCTTGTGACGACTGCCAGGGACGTTCCCTCTCCACCATAATGTGAGCAGGAGGGTGGTGTGGTAAGACACCACCACGGACTGTACGAGTGAAAAATAATCATCAGTGAAATAGGATACACTTCATTTATAATCACATATTCCATTAGAAAAATGTTAGACTTAAGTTATGGCACTCGCATCTACCTAGTAGCATTATTTATGTTAAGCTGGTAAAAGTCATTTCCTTGGAATAAAGAATGTTATTTGTATCACTTGTTTTTAAGAAGGATATCCTCCTCCCTCCACAACTGTATGTAGTTTCTCTATTCTCTGTAACTCTTCTCTTCAAGATTCGGTGGGTCTCTCACGTCTCAACTTCCTCATTTACAGAGAGTAGGGGAGTTCTCCAGAGCTCTGAGAATCATCCTTTGCTGGTTCAAGAAACTGATTTCCTTTTCTCCAGATAGATAGGAGAAACCAGTCCACTTACACATAATGTCTATTTTTACAAACATCTTTCCAGTTCTGTACACACACACACAAGTGTGCACGCGCACACACACACACACACTCCTACTTCTGGCTAATTTCTACTTCAAAGGTGCAAGGAAATTCTAGGGAAATTAGACACAATAGAAAGGGAATGGAATAAATTCCCTATGATTGTGTGTGTGTGTGTGTGTGTGTGTGTGCGCGCGCTCGCGCACACGAGAGATGCCAGGTAAGAGCAATGGCGTATAAATCAGTGAGCTGGCATTTAGTTGAGTGATGAGGAAGACAAAGGGGTCTATTTATGGTAACTTGGGAACAGTCCATGTCAGCATCTTCACTTTACAGGTGAGGAAATGGATGCCTGCAGACATGAAATCCCGTGCCTCATGAATTCACACTGAACAGGCTCAAGAGTTTGGATTGCTTTAGGTCATGCCATAGTATCAGCTGAAAGGAAAACATTATGAAAATCACTTAGGAAAAAAATCATTCTGTCAGGACAGTACGTAATACAGGTTTCGTTCCTCGTACAAGTATCTACTGAACAACTCATATGTTCAAGTAATCGTGTGGCTCATGAAAACATGATTGAGTCTCTTGCATCAAAGGAGAGATAAGCTCAGAAAGAACTATAACATAAGGCGGACTATAAATGCAAGATGTATGCAAGCTAACCTTAGTACTTACTGTCCCCACATCAAGGCAATAACCCATTTGGTAAGGGAGATGATAGTTTGATAAGAAAGAAAGTTGGGAAACCTGAGACTCTTTCTATATGCAAACCGTTGAGGTTCAGGTCAATTAAACACACCACAAGATTCAAGTTTATGTATTCAAGTTTATACACTGTTTCCATTATAGATACTTAACGCCATAGATAAAAATAATCTATGTGCAAAGTAAAATTCCAAAAATACCTTCTCAAAATGGAAAATGTGCCCCTCTTAGTGGATGCTAAGGCTTTTGTTTTATAAACTCCAAGGCTTTAGATTCCGCACAGAAGTGAACCTGCCCTGAAAATTGATCCCTACAGAAAACAGCATGCTCTTATTTTTAAAATCTTTACCAAAAGACCTGTAAGTTTAAGATTCTTCAAAAAAAAAAAAATGATGTGCCTTTGAATACCTCAGAATGAGAGTTTAGAAAAAGATGACCAGGTCTTGGTGTAGGGCATCCTTTTATAGGAATGAAACCAGCAGAAATCGTTTTCTCTTACATAATCCCTTTCACACTCTCCGACAAAAGATTGCAACACACTGTGTTTGCCCTTGTTCAGGAGGTATTTTCACACTTCCAAAAGCCGTGAAGTTGTATGACTTCTAATAGGCCCTGCCACTTGGACTTCTGCTGATTCAGACCACAAAGGCCTGGAAAGGTTGATAGACACCCCAGTGTGTGAGAATGCAAGAGTCATGTATAGACTGAGAGGATCTTCTATTTATGAAACATTTACATACAGCGTCTCATTTTATCCTCACACAGTTCCTGTGAGATGTCAGGCAAGTATCAGAGTTCCTGCCTCACAGATGAGGAAGCAGAGATCTTGACTCCGACTCTGGAAAAGGTCAGGGACAAAACTAGAACACGAGCTGAGGCCTCCTGACTGCCAAGCTTTTCTTTCCACCGCATCATATTTAAACCAAAGGCAGATTTGTTCGTGATAATATTTTTAAATCTTAAAAAATACCGGAGTCGTTAACTGGCCAGATTTTACATGAATGTATCAAACTGATACAGAAGAAGTATGTATTCTCCTCTCGGCCAAGACATTTCATTAAGGTAAGAAACCAACATATTTATGAATGGAATCCTCAACGAACAAGTTAATATGAAATACGTTGCTTATTATGAAGTACGGTGAAGAAATCCAATAGGTAAAAACAAGTATGAAAGTTGAACCACAGAATAAACTTGAGGCATAGCCCCCTGTGTAAGAATAGATTGATGGTTCCCACTAGCACTGGAAAATGGAAATTGCTTGACTTTTTCATTTAAGGGGGGAAAAATAGGATTAGAAGTGGACAAAGCTCTAGAGACAGACATGCTGCCTAGAAGCCCTATTGCTGTCTGGGTTTTCACTGCTGAAACTTTACAGACACCAGGAAAAGTAGAGCAGAAACGCCATGTAAATTATTGAAGTGGTATTTCTGAAGCAGCTGGGATAGTCTGTCCATAAAACATTAACATGACACTTCTGAGCTTTGACAGGTCGTTTGGAAGGGAAAGGGTAAAGAATCCACAATTCCTTTGGTGAGAATGGAGACATTTGTTCAGATAAAAACAAACAAGCACTGTGGCTGGTCTGCAAACCAGCTTCCACCGAAAAACAGGAAGAAAAGATGAAAATTTAAAGCCCAACACTGAAATGGATTAAACCTGATTGGTTCACTGTAACATGAACAGGCAGGATTAGGAGCATTTAAAGCTTTTCTTTCCCCCCTTTACTTTTTTTCCAGAAAGAAAGATGCCCTGCCACCTGAACTATGCTCAGCATTTAATTTATGCCTCTGGTAAATAATTGAGCTGCATGTCCTTTGTACACAGCACATTAATGTGTTTATCCATCAGGACCACAGGGAGATAAAGGATAAAAAGTATTCGTTTCCTCAGCTCGCAAAAGGATTGTTCCTTTTTCTTATAATGATTTTTCACAGTACTAGCTTACAGGTAAGGCCAACCTCTCTTGTATGAAGGCCACCAGGAAGGATATTGGCAAAGGACCGCCTGCCAGAGAAAGTGTCAGTCCTCCACCGAATAATCACCCCTAGAAACCAGAATCACTTTTTCCAATGCAGGCACCCAGGTTCCCCCAAAATTCCCATCTTTAATGAGAGCATATTTATTGCAGAAAACACACCATGATGCTCTGAGTATGAATTCATTGGTCCCTGGGCCCATTTCTGTGTAAGTAATATGCACATACAGACAAGCCAATCATGTTGTGGTTTCTCAAAGGAAAGTTTTATTTGATGCAAAATATCTTCCTTTAGGATGCAGCCTATAAAAAAGGCAAAATCAGGGCATTTATAGAAACAAACTTGAGGACATGTGGTGAAATCATTTTGCAGATAAATGTTTTGCCACATTGGCATTAACATGGGCAATAAGGCAACGTGAGGCTTCAAATTCTTCTTATACACATTTAAAAAGTAAGCCAAAGGAGAAGTCAAATTATAAATAAGTGGCTTAGTAGTGGCTATAATACTAACTACTAACATTCTATAGGGAAAATTTTTATTTTCTGCTGTGTAATTTTTTGCAAGCTCACTTAATTAAAAACAAACTGATACACTCGATTTGATTCATGGTTTCTCCATTTTAGCATCCTTTCCTGAGAGTGACACTGATGAGGGAGCGTGGGGCGAGCTGAGGGCAAAATACAGACTGACACCCCACCCCCACCCCCACCCCCCCACCTGCCCAGGTGGAATATGTGTGGCATTCCTCTGACACTCCTGGCTACTCAAGAACAAAGGAAAGGGGATTAAGTGCTTGCCACAGTGCGGGAAACTAAGGCAAATGAAAAATTAAATTCCCTTACTGCTTACAGCCCACTGACAAGTCCTCAAGACTGGCAGAGTGACCTCCCTCTAGGAGCTTAGCTGCCTCGATGATGACACTTTGCGAGGGGCAAAAGAGAACCTTAACATTTTCCCGACCTTGAGGATCCTGTAAGTCTACTTCCTTTATCCCAACTGCCCCAAAGATATACGCTGGCAATCATATTCCAAGCTTTTGGACCCCTAATATACATCTGAAAGGTCTCATGACTGAGGTTTTATTAAATGGTAATGAGTGGCATTTCCCTAGCAACAGCTAGCCCCTCAACATCCTGGAAACCTTGCTTCCAAAGTTCCTTAGAGACTTACTCTATCCCTGATCCCCTCCCAATCTGAGGGTATATAATAAGTTCTCCGTCATGACCCAGTACAGCTCTTCCTGTGCATGGGTCCTGTCCCCGTGCTTTAATGAAATTACATTTTTGCACCAAAGACATCTTCAAGAATTCTTTCTTTGTCGTCTGCTCCAGACCCCATGAACCCCGCATCACCCCAAACTTCATCAGCACCAAAATAGATTCACAGGAGCTGCAATTGTTCCGTAGAAAGTAGCTCCAAAAATGTCATTGATACATTCCAGGTAGCCTTAGCTCTCTTAAATTACTTATTAGTAATCCAAAATTATTCCACTTATTTAGGCTTTATGTGGAGTTCTTTGTATTTCATGTTTTCTCTTCTCTTCGAAGCCAAAAGCAACCAGAAATGCTCACGAATTACAGATGCAGATGTAGGCCATGTTTTTCAAGATTATGTTTTCTATGTCATTTCATGCATTTGGTTTCCTGCCACAATATCACACTCCAGACCCTGGAGTCAGAGCCATATATAGCATACTTATATGTTCAGCTGTGAGAATAGTTAAACCCCAAGGCA
This sequence comes from Lynx canadensis, assembly GCF_007474595.2. NCBI lineage: Eukaryota > Metazoa > Chordata > Mammalia > Carnivora > Felidae > Lynx > Lynx canadensis. Next base: position 105,022,877 of record NC_044307.1, read on the forward strand.
GGGATGACACCATCTTCTGGGTGCCAGTATTCAGATCCTAGGTGAACCCATCCTGCGGTTCCTGTGGACCACACATTCCAGTAGTGGTGCACCCCAGCTCCAGGGTTGGGTCTCCCTGTGTGCTTTCCTCGGCCCCTACCTGGCTCTCTGTTCCCCCCCTTCACCCTTCCCAGTTCTGTCCTGGCACTGGAGCCTTGTTTCACAACCCCAGTTCTTACAACGCTCTCTGCACCTGTCTACCACTAGCCCCATGGAGGTGTGTTAAGCTCACCCAGCTGCAATTTCGCTTTGCACATCTTGTTGGACCTTACCCTCACCTCTGTGCTACCTGACGGGATCCCTTTGGTGCCCGAGTTCCAGCCTTCTCCGATTTGGTGCTAACACACATATGCTGGTTAGGGCAATAAGTTCTGTGTGCACATCACTGACAGCTTTACACTGTGTCCTTACATTTCATGAAATTTCCCTCTATCGGGTTAAAATGGACAGCTCCTTATACTTGGGACTGGAATTTGATGAACGCTTCCTCCTCACATCCTTTGTTTTTTTTTACACTTTAGTTAATTGTCCTTTCAGATTGGCTGACAAACTAGATGATCCCAATTCTTTCTAAGCCCACCTTTACATCCGCCCTCTTTTGCTACCCTTTTGTAGTCCTTATCCCATCCCCTTATGTTTTCTTGAGTTTTAATAGCCAGCATTACACATAAAATCCAGAGACATATATCCCACATATACCTGGAAGATTATGTTCTCTATTACTTGCAATTTATTAATAGATGTTGCAAAGCTTTTCCTGACATTTTTGTATGTAGCAGCATATCCATTCAGCCAATGAATATTTCCCAAGCAACTACTATGTGCCATACCTTGTTCTAAGCATTTGGGATACTTCCATGAGCACAATAGACAGGGATCCCTGCCATAGCAGAGCTGATATTTTAGCAAAAAGAGACAGACAATAAACATAACACAAAGGAAATTATAGAGTAGTGAAAAAGTGATAAGCATACAGAAAAAAGGGAAAGAGAGAGCAGTGTAATATAACTGAGATGCTGAAGGTGGGGAAGAAATATTGAGGGAATCAACTAGACTGATTATGATGCACATATAATGATATATGGAATCCACACATTATATATGCACACAGATGTATAAATGGGATCACTTTTCTGATGTCATACAGATGAGGGCATTCAGCATAGGGCTGCTGTGGAAGTTGTACAGTGTAATCAATAGCCAAGGCTGGCTTTCTGCTTGCCATTTTCATGCACCATTCTCAGAGCCACCTTGTGATCGCAGATAATCACTGTTCTCCATCCATCACATCTCCATTCCAGGGAAAAAAGTATAAAGAAAGAGGCATAAAAAAAGGCACCTGCAGCCGAGTAAGCCCCCGGGGTTAAAGGTCTGTGTTTATATCTCACTAACACCTGTATCTAAAGGGAGATTGGGAAATATTTTTTAGCTGGGTTGATAGTGACTCATTGATATTGACATTCTTTTAGTGAAAAAAAAGGGAAGACAAGTGGATATTGGGTAGGCAACTAACAATTTCTGACACGATAGTTTTAATATAATGTTGTAATAGCCTCCCCTAAGAGAATCTTAAACTAATAGTATAAATTTAGTATCAAGTACTTAGGTGTTTTTTCTCCCTAATTATTGCCTTAAAACATTCACACAAAGAACCTAAAGAGTCATTTCTTGCTCACATGGCCGGTATTGGCTTCTTGTCGAAGTTTGTTTCTACTCGTTTGGCATTTTGTTCCTGGTTTACCTAATTGCTTAACTATCACAAATTTTTTTATATCTTCCTTAGCAAAAACATGGGAGGAACCTGTCACATTTACCTGCCTATTGAATTTATAACGGATTTGTAACAACAAATATCACCACATATTGTGGACATTTTATGATGTTAGCAATAACAATTATTAACAGGAGGCAAGTTTCAAGTTTAGTGACTACCAGATAGTGAGACTTTTATAATTAAAGATCTCCTCAGATGAATTTTGTCTACTGGGAATCAGCCTTTCTCAGCATCCCCAGCCCACCTGTAACACTTCCTAATTTTCTTATTAAATGTTAAATTTTTTATGCCAACCTATTATTTTAAGTGTCATGATGTGATTCTTGTTTACAAGTCGTTGGGAGAAAAAAAATTGCTACCTAATATGTAAGACCAAAACAAAACCAATAGTTTCTTTTCCCCGTTTGGGAAGGAAGGAGAGAGGAAGCCAACAAGTAAGCCAGAGCGAGAAAGAGAGAGAGACGTGGATACATAATACATAAATGGGGATATAGAAATAAAGGGGGATGAAGAGGAGATGCAGGTGCAAACGGAGATGCAGATGGAGTAGATATCCTGACCCGCATCGGCCACGCTAACTAAACAAGCTGTTGGCAAAAGGAAGAGATACTACTGGTCCCACAGTCAAGCACGACAAGACATTCTGGCCACTAAGCTCGCTCTTGACTTCTCAACTGTTGTCAAACAAAGACCAAAATCTTTTGTTCTACCTCAGGGACCTACCTCCCAGTGCCTCAGAGAGACTGATAGAAAATGGGAAAGAGTAAGAGATTCACAGAACTGGTGAAGGGGAGAAAGATCGATGCTGAGGGAAAGGGAAAAGAGAAGGAGTGGGGACGAGAGTGTATGGATGAGAAGATGGGAGGAGAGATCCAAGGAATTCTGGGGCATTCTGTAAAGTGTTCTTGTCACATCCCTCTCCATTTAGAAGTAAGTTGTTTGATCTTTCAGCTTCTCCTGATTTTTATCATGTCGTCTAGAGTACCAAAAAAGCCAACTCTCAGAGAAATGGTGCTTCCAACAGAACAGCAGTGAACAGAAAATATTCCTGGAAGGCAGAAGAAAACAGTCCGAGCCCAACCCCCTCCAGATACTCATCTACTCCCATCTTCCACTAGCGTCTTTTATTCCTCTTCTCCCCCTTGTTTTAAATAGCTGTACACAAAGCAGCTGTAAATAGAGAAGACAATGGCCTGTGCCACTGTTCCTAGTAACTGAGATAAATATCCCCCTTCCGAAAGGCAAGATAACGCCATGATTGAAGCTCCAAACAAAAAATCTAAGGCCATCTTCCATCTACCACCTGCCAACCTGCAAGGCACTCAACTTCCCTGAGCAAATACGATAGCTGTAAAATGAGACTCATTATTTCAATGAGCAAACGAATTAGGTGTTAAAGCTCTTTTAAAAGTATATAATGTTATGGCAAATTGATAATTTAAAAAACAATGAAATGATGAGCCAAATAATGGTTTCCAAGTGTGTTAAATTCAATCCCTTCGGCAGTCGTATAAGGTCTTTGAGGTTAGGAAACATAAAGAAGAGATAAAACTGAATGTTTATCATAATTACAATCTCAGAAAAGCTAGAATAAAAGTTCTTGAAAAGTCATATTTTCAGGCTTTCTGTGTAGAAAGAAGATGGATAGAAAATTATAGCTATGTGAACTGAAACCAACTTGGTGGGGTTTTATGTTTGCTTTTTCTTCTTGTTTGCTTCAAGAAATGATAGCTACGGGGGTTGCATTGCTGCAGAATTTGCGAGCACAATCACTCAGGTGAGTAGAGAGGAAACTATCATACGTAAGAGGAAAACACCCAAAATTGCTTAAGTATATTCTTGGAAAACTCATTGTATAGTACCATATGTAAAGGGTATCGCAGCTTCTCTTATGAGGTAAAAATTAAAAAAAAAAAAAAAAAAAAAAACATCCACCTCAAGTGTTTTGACTATAATGACACAACATAAAAATGCTAGTAATTAGTATAATCACTTTTGCCCAAGAATGAAACACATGCAAGATGTTTCTAGTGTATTTATAAACTACTCACATCAAAGGAGACGGTGTATCGGCTGAGCTGTGTGAGAGACAGCATCCTGCGGTGAGGCCGACAGTAGTTTGGATCCTTCCTTTTCAGGGACAGCGTGCCCAGTTGGTATCAGTGGGTTCCCCATTGTTATCACTTGTTCCTGCCTCCAGGACAGCTCCTTCCATGGCCCCCCACTGTGGGGCCCTCCATCTTGCAAGCGAGCCATCTGGAGAGGAAAGACTGGCCCCAACTCCCTCTGGAAGTTGTTAGCTCTGTCCCACAGTTGGCGCCCAGGGCCTCCAGGGAGTTGACCTCTTCACAGGCTTTCTTCCCATGTCAGGAAGCTGATTGTACCCTTTTCACCACACTGTCAGCTTCTACCGGTTCTCCAAATTACCGAACAAATCTCTGAAGCAGACATGGGCTTCCCATGAGGAATGCAGGCTGCTACCCTTAGAGTCCTTCTTAACAAGCGCGAGGGCCTTGCGGTTAATTTAAGGGGAAAGTGCCCCATCTTGTTTCCTTTGTGTCCCTTTTGAAAACAATTAAAATCTAAAAAACATAAAAAGAGAATAAATAACAGAACAAGCCAAATAAATCTCTCATTACTGTAGTCCGTGGCCATGAGCTTGGGAGTTAGAAAGGCTTCTGTGTTCCATCATTGACTAGTTGTGTGAACTCAGCCAAGTTATCTAACCTTGCTGCTCCTCAGCTTTTGCATCTATAAAAAGTGTGTGCATGCGCACATGTGGGTGTGTGTTCAAAGATTCCTAGAGCTGTTAGGCATTAGTGTAAACATAAAAGACATCAGAAGACCACTGGCGTTCCTCTGCCACATTTATTTATTAAAAGAACTTATTTAATGTCCCTGCTAGGTGGCAAGACCCTATGTTAAGTCCTGGGGAGCAAAGGCAAACAAAAAACCTTCCTTCCCCTCAAAGAGATTCTTTCTATAAGAGTGATAAGGGGGTATATGGTCCTAAGGCAGATTTTAACAGCAATCCTTTAATTACTGAACTTCAGGACTGTAAAGTGTCGTAAATGACCCTCTGGTCCAACCCCTTACAGCACGCTTAGATTTCTTCCCTTTACTGTCCTTACTGAAGAACAAAAAGCCAGCTCCTTTGTAATAAGACAGATCTATATGACAGTCCCTGGGGAAAATTCTGAGCTTCAACAAAATAATAGCATTTAATGCTTTGTTGGCTGCAAGGCCCCTTGCAAATGTGTGTTATCATCACCCTTTGCAAACAGCCCTTTTCAAGTTTACTCGCTTCAAGCTCCACCTTCTCCCCACTGCTGAGTATCATGAGCATGAGGTCTCCCCTCTGTTACCTGAGTGTCATGGCACCTCTCCTCCCCTGTTAACCAGCAGGGAAGGGGGGAGATGATCTGAAGTAGCACTTGATTAAAGAAAATATGCAATTTTGATGTGTCAGGGAACTGGGGTGTAATGGTCCCACCCTCCTTTTTTTCTGCAGTGCAGTTCTTTTAAAGACAAGCTTCTGTTTTATTTTGAGCCCATGTTCTGTTCTTTTCTGTAGCACTAATAAGTGGTCAGGTCACCTGCCTGGGCTTGAACAGGGAAACCTTCATTAAGGCCCATTCCCTCTTTAGACAAGACAGCCTATTAGAAACATCTTTCTTCTACTGAGTTCAAGGTTGTTGGTGTACCTTTCTTGTCACATATCCTGCCATCCCTGCCTGACATCTGTGTTCCCACCAACATGAACTGCTTGAGGTTCCTCACAACACACTCTACTCTTCTCTGCCCTGAGTCTCTGTTTTTGCTAGTCCTCTCTCTGGATTACCCTTCCCTTCTCCCTTTCCCCTTCCCCTTCATCTGAAGATTGAGCTCAGGCCTGCCATTCTCCAGGAAGCTAACCATGACCACCCCAAACCCACACATACACCTTTATGTAGCTTTGCTCAGCTCTCTCCAAATTGCTGTCTGTCTCCAGCATTGGGCCCATTTGCCTATATTGTGATTGTCTTTGCACCTGATGCCCTGATTCTAAACTGTGAACCCTGTGAAAGCTGAAGCCATTTCTTATTCCACCTGATAATGCCAGTCTCTGCTACAGAATAGTCTCTCCAAAATGCTTGTTGAAAGAACAAACTGGTTTTTCTGCCTTCCTATAACCGTCACTCATTCCTTCTTTCCTTCTGCTTTGATCACGTAGAACTGAAAACAGGGCTAATTCCTCCTTGAAACAAGAGTCATTCATACATTTGAGCAGAGATATCATCTCATGTTGCATCATTCACATGTTCAATCATTTGTTCATTTGAGCAGCAAATATTTAATCGATAGCCTTGTACATGGCAAGTATTATTGAAGATACTATGGAAAAGAACAGATAAATGAAATGTAAGCCCTATCATTAGGAAGAAGATAATTTTGGATAGTGTTCCTGAACTTCTCCGTTGTTAATTTCAACCAACCACCAGTCTCATGTTTTTAAATAATTTTTAATTGGGCAACTTATTCAAATGGTCAAAATAAAATAAAATATAAAAGGTTACATTGAGCAACCTGATTCCTATCCTGTCCCTGCCTACTCCATTCCCACTCTGCCTACTATGGGTAACCATATTTTTAAAATTTCTTTTGTATTTTTTTGGAATTTTGTTTTGCAAATGAAAACAAATATGATTCTGTATTCTTATTTCCTCTATTTCATAGATAAAAGGTAGCAGGCAATATATACTATTATACACCTTCTTTTCTTGCTTAACAATGCATCCTAAAACTCTTTCCCAATTAACATATAGATAGCTTCTTTATTCTTTTTCATAACCGCAAAGTATTCCATTATGAGAATGCATCATAGTTTATTTAATCAGTGCCCCCCAGTGATGAGCTGTTTCCTCTGCCTCAATTTTAGACATTTCACATATCAAATTACAGATTCTCCTGAGCTGGACCCAATATTCTCCCAATTCATTAAACTAGTTTTATATTAGCTTTAAGGCAATCATGTTACCCTCGTAGCATCGTTAGTATGTAAGCTTTTCATCAAGTAAAATGCTAATCTTTTCCACATGAAGTAATATTAAGCCATTTCTCCTCCATTCTCACTTTAAATGATTTACTTTAGTATAAGGGGAAATTTTTACATTTATCACCATTAAACTTCATTTTGTTTGTTTCAATTTATCACTCCCACATTCCAGTATGACTTCTCGAATCTTAACTCTATTATCAATCATATTAGTGACTCCTCACAGATTAGTAGCATGAACTGATTTGATAAGTGTGTTTTCTATGTTTATCCAAATAATTTATCTTCTCACTCTACTACAATAAATCTCTTCCCCAGAGGATGAGGTCTCCTTCCTCATTCCTACGACTTTCCCTTCTCCCTAGACCCTTGGCTTCATTCTTTCCAGGTTTCCCGGTTCCATGTTCTTTGGTTAGTCCTGTTCTCCACAATACTTCACTGTTTCCTCTCCACTCACACTATTCATATCTTACCCTCCAATCCTTCCCTCCCCCTTTATGGCCATCTTAAAGAAAATCCACCAGACCTTGCAAACATCCTATTTTCCTCCTTTCACAGGTAAACCACTCAAGTGCACAATCTGCACTCAGGGTATCTAATTCCTCCCTTGCTGTTCAGTCACCACATGACTGAAACATGACCACCAATGGTACCAGTCACCTCCAAGTCACCAGACTTCCTTGCAGTCTCCACAGATTTGGAAATATCAGTGATTTGGCAACACGGGGCCCAGAAGTGTCCCTGACAACATCTGGCTGTGGCTGAGTAGCAGCTACCTGCTCTTAACGGCCTCGTTGTTAAACCCACCACACTTTCTGTTGTCTTATCCCCGACCCAAGTCACTCAGTGAGCTTATGACCCCTGCTTTGAGGTAACAGACTGAGTTCTAAACAAATACACCAAAATCACTCCCTGTGACCCCTTGAGAACAGTCATCTTTGCATAATACACATTTATTCCAATAATATGGCCACTGCTTAAAATATTTTAACAAGCTGTCTATGGTGCATTTTTTTTTTTTTTTGTCTATGGTACATTCTTAGCACAATAAGTCTTTTCTTTTCCTTGAGGGGAATATTTAAATTCATCTTTATCCAAAATTTATTTGAAAAGGCAAAAATTTTAATTTGGCTAATCATGCTTTTAGTCAAAACAAAGAGTAAGTAATTAATATTGTAGAAAGTTTTCTCGTGAAATTGTTTTAAAAAGCAATTCTGAAAGAGGAAGGAAAGATGTTATTTGAAAAATGGCATCATCCTTATTAAAATGAGCATAGTTTTTTAAGGAGACTACTTTGAAGATCAACACTTCTAATGTATATGGTTTGGTTTGTTTCAAATAAAGTCTCCTTACTTACCTAACTGGAATAATGAAATTACCATCCCCAGCTTTCCTAAAAACATCCCTAATGGGGACTTGTGAATTTAGTACAACATATGAAATGATGGCACCAGCCTTCAGGCATGCCACAGAGAACTTCATACCATTGTTTTGTTTTACTTTGTTTTAAAACAGGAGAGAGAGAGAGAGAGAGAGAGAGAGAGAGAGAGAGAGAGAGATTGAGAGGGATAAAGAGGAATTGGCTGCTCCCACAATTCTAGAGACATCATTTCAGACAATGAGAGAAACTAAGAAGCATATACACAATTTATATTAATGGAGAGACCTCAAAAGAGAACAAAACTGAGGTGCCAGTGACCATACCAATGACTTCTAAAAGATTTGAAATGCCAAGATCCCTTCTCCTTCCCCTGACTTCCCTAAGGTGCAGGCAGTGACAAAAGGCACCCCAGACTGTCTTACTAGAATTCCTGGGGCATTATTCTAGACTGAATTATGCAGACGCAAGAACATGTCATGTTGGGAGAAAGGGACTAGATCTTGAGGCAAGACAATAAGTCCTAGAGCCTCTGCATTGATTGAAATAGAAGTGATACTGAAAGTGAGTAAATGCCCTAGGAGATTGGTTACTAGGCACTTTTTTAAAACATCGATTTCTCAATCCTTAATTTCAGACAAATATTGGCTGTTTCTTAATGCTAAGAGGCATAAGTGAAGATTAAGCACTGAGCCAGAGAGCAGCTTTGGACTACAAAGAAAGAAAATTAAACTCCATTACAAAGTGGCGAATCCAAGCAGTGAATCAATTAATAAATGGTATCTACCTGCCTAGGTTCCTGGGTTCCTCTAACACCTCCTTCCACTGTTCACCAGGAACCCTCCAAGTAGCCTGTTATAAGCTTAATTTTGAACTCTGGTGGGCTGTAAGTTCCTTTAGAGGGAAAAGCATATCATATTTTTATATTCCCCATGACTCTGAAAACAGGATTTTCACATAATAATGGTTCAATAAATATGTATTAAATGAATGGATTTAATTTCCTTAAATAGATTCTTCATAGCTGAATACAACGTTCAACTGAGCAAAAGGGCTGCTGTAAAGAAAATGAAATTGCGATAGATAATCACACATACATACATACACACACACACGGACACACACACACACAACACCAGTTAAAGACACTCTACCTTGTTTTTTTAATCAGCGTGTTGGATGCGGGAAGAGGGAGTCAGTTCTCACATTTATAAATGTGTTAGGTACATGTGCATAATCCTTTTGTAATATATAGTGATTGAATCTTCCAAATATAGATTCCTAAATTAACACATTTTTCTCCCACAACCAACCTGTTCACCTAATTTATACTTGAGGGCAATGGTACACATGGAATTTCTGATTCTTTCATGTGCTGAAAATAGTAAAGAAATCAGAAGATCAGGTGCAGAACACCCATGTTAAACACAACAGAAGATTAAGGATAAAGAGCACAGAGCTAGATTGCAAACACTCTAATGATTTGCAAGGACTTTAGTGGTTTTTTTTAAAGGGGAAAAACATGAACTGTTTTTTTAGGAAGAACTAATCTGGCACTTCTTCAGACTCTCCCCTTCTAAGGCGGGGGGGGGGGGGGGGGGATAGTTGGATGATGCTACAGGAATGTCCTGATCCAGGTGGGAGGAAATGGCTTGCATTAGTGCATTGCTGAGAATGGAAAGACAGTGACACATGTAAGAGATGTGTTGAAGGGAGAGGCGCCTGGGTGACTCAGTCAGTTAAGCGTCCCACTTCAGCTCAGGTCATGATCTTGCAGTTCACGAATTCGAGCTGTGCTGACAGCTTAGAGCCTGGAGCCTGCTTCAGATTCTGTGTCTCCCTCTATGCCCTCCCCATTCATGTGCCCTCTCTCTCTCTCTCTCTCTCTCTCAAAAATAAAAACATTTAGAGATGTGTTGAAGGGATAATTGACAAGGATCCATGCCTGATATAGGCAATGAGAGACAAGGGGGAAAAAATCAGTGCAGTATCTAGGGCGTCTGGGTGGCTTAGTCGGTTGAGCTTCCAGCTTTGGCTCAGGTCATGATTTCATGGTTGGTGAGTTCTAAGCCCCGCATCGGGCTCTGTGCTGACAGCTCAGAGCCTGGAGCCTGCTTCAGATTCTATGTCCCCCTCTCTCTCCACCCCACCCCTGGTTGTGCTCTGTCTCTCTCTGTCTTTCAAAAATGAATAAACATAAAAAAAAATAGTGCAATACCAAAGTTATTACCCCATGGGATTGAGATAATGAGAATTCCATTGATATAAATAAGACTGATAGAATTAGAAGTAGTAAAGTAGATCCTCAATCTGCCAAGTCTAAGGTGACCATAAGATGTATCTTTTCTGTGGAGAAAAGAGCACCTGTTTTTAAGATTTAAATGAGATAATATAAAGCACTTATGACAGTGCCTGGCACAGGGCAAGTACAATCCAAGTCTTAGTTCAATGTATTAAAATATATACCTATAAGCAGTTTCAGATGTCAGAGGAGAATTTAAATATGAGGCCTTCTACTTAGATATAGATTTAAGTATCACCAACCTCTTTTCCTGCCTCGGGCCCTTTGTATTTGCTGATATTTTTCCCCTGTCCTTCAAATGGCTATTTTACTTGTCATCATTGATGTCTTACCTCATAGGCTACCTCCACAGGAATATATTTGCATATCTAAATTAGCTTGCTCTGCAAATCCCCACATCTGTCTGTCCTTTATGCCACCCTGGTGCTAGCATAAATTTCACCACAAACAGTAATCTTTTTTTTCACTAGTTCACTAGGATACTGACTGTGCCCAGACACCAGGGTATAAGCTCCACAAAGACAAACACATTACCTCCTTTGTTCACCATGGAATCTCTAACATTTAACATGATTTCTGGCACCCAATGAGAAGCTGTCTCTATTGGGATTCAAAGTGTGGGCAGGATGAAGGGACAAGAGAGAGAGTGAGAGAGCGAGAGAGAGAGAGAGAGAGAGAGAGAGAGAGACGAGGGGGAGAGAGAAAGAAAGAAAGAAAGAAAGAAAGAAAGAAAGAAAGAAAGAAAGAAAGAAAGAGTCACAAAACTAGGAACAGAAGGAAGCTGCTTTAATTCCAGATACCCAGGAGCAAGAGGAGGATGTGATGTTACCTGAGCCCAGCGGGAGCTGCCATGGAAGAGAAGGGGGCCAGCCAGCAAGAGCTGAAACAGAATAACTGTTCAGCAGTGAGAAGGGAAGAAAAATAATTACCCAAACTCACTTTCCTTCCATCCATCTATTGTCTAAATCCAACGAGAGGCCAGGGCAAGGAGCCAGCGATGTAGTCTATGGAGATCAGCCTCCCATGGCACAGATGCAGCTGGAGAAAAACCTGAGGGCAGGCAGAGAATAACCAGCACAGTTCTCAGTGAACACTCACAGTTGTTCACTCTACATACAGATGATAGTTAAAGCAAAAGAGTAGATCAGGACTCTAGCAGAAGTGCATTTCGAGATAAACAGAAAACCTGGGTGCAAATGGGATACCCATTTCTCATTTAGGGAATGAGAAAAGAAAAAGGAAGTTTAAAAAAAGGAATATGACTTTTGCTGAGGGCCACCACATTCTTTCACTGATATTTCTCGTGTGCTGATTCTATAATGTTAACTGTGAATACTTTGAATAGCCATCTTTCCTATCCCACATTTCAGCTGAGACTGGTTTCTCATCCATTTTGAGGCTTATGGTGTTCATTTGATTGTATTAGAATGTAGAGTTCTGCTTTTGACACCACTGGTAGGAAAACAAATGAGGGGCGCCTGGGTGGCGCAGTCGGTTAAGCGTCCGACTTCAGCCAGGTCACGATCTCGCGGTCCGTGAGTTCGAGCCCCGCGTCGGGCTCTGGGCTGATGGCTCGGAGCCTGGAGCCTGTTTCCGATTCTGTGTCTCCCTCTCTCTCCGCCCCTCCCCCGTTCATGCTCTGTCTCTCTCTGTCCCAAAAATAAAATAAACGTTAAAAAAAATTAAAAAAAAAAAAAAAACAAATGACCGATAGAACAAAAAGAGGGGAAAAGTCAACTGACTGCAATCACCACAATGCTAAACAAATTACTCTCACTAACTTTAAAGGCAAACTTGGACAAGGTGTGGTAAGTAGATATGCACATATCCTACTTTCTGGAAGAAGTCAGACAGGGGAGTGGAAAAATGAAAAACATAACAGACAAAAGATGGATATCAATTTTATTTTTTATATATGTATTTTTTTAATTTTATTTATTTTTTTAATTTTTTTAAACGTTTATTTATTATTAAGAGACAGAGCATGAGCATGGGAGGGGCAGAGAAGGGAGGAGACACAGAATCCAAAGCAGGATCCAGGCTCTGTTAGCACAGAGCCTGACACAGGGCTCAAACTCACAAACCACGAGATCATGACCTGAGCCCAAGTCGACACTTTACCGACTGAGCCACCCAGGCGCACCTTTAATTTTATTTTTTTAATTTACATCCAAATTAGTTAGCATATAGTGCAACAATGATTTCAGTAGATTCCTTAATGCCCCTTACCCATTTAGCCCATCCCTCTCCCACAACCCCTCCAGTAACCCTCTGTTTGTTCTCCACATTTAAAAGTCTCTTATGTTTTGTCCCCCTCCCTGTTTTTATATTATTTTTTCTTGCCTTCCCTCATGTTCATCTGTTCTGTGTCTTAAAGTCCTCATATGAGTGGAGTCATATGATTTGTCTTTCTCTGACTAATTTTGCTTAGCATAATACCCTCTAGTTCCATCCACGTAGTTGCAAATGGCAAGATTTCATCCTTTTTGATTGCCGAGTAATACTCCATTATACACATATATATATATGTATAATGTATATACATGTATATGTATAATGTATATACATGTACATTATATGTATACATATATATAATGTATATATATATACACATACACACACACACATATATATACATATACATATACATATATATATATATATGTATATATATATACCACATCTTCTTTAAGGATGGATATCAATTTTAAACCTGAAAATTTTAGGGGCGCCTGGGTGGCGCAGTCGGTTAAGCATCCGACTTCAGCCAGGTCACGATCTCGCGGTCCGTGAGTTCGAGCCCCGCGTCAGGCTCTGGGCTGATGGCTCGGAGCCTGGAGCCTGTTTCCGATTCTGTGTCTCCCTCTCTCTGCCCCTCCCCCGTTCATGCTCTGTCTTTCTCTCTGTCCCAAAAATAAATAAATGTTGAAAAAAAAAAAAAAATTTAAAATTTAAACCTGAAAATTTTAACATAAAAAAAAAAACCTGCCAGTTGTTTTACCAGCAAAAAATGGGTTTATTTAGGAATAGCAGAGAATTGTAATCCAGGACAAGCCAGCTATAGGGAAAACCATAGGCAAGTCCAGAGACCAAAAGAGAGAACCACTCTTTTCTAGAGAAAAGCAGGGATTTAGGAAGGGCTGTTACAAACTAAAAGTCCATTAAGAGTAAACTAGGAGCTGGAAGTATAGTGGTTTTTCATTGGCTTAGCTGCCACTGTCTCTCACTGGCTGGGCTATTGCCCAGAAAACTTCCTTCTTCCTGCTGAGGTAATCAAGTAGTATCCAGATCAATTTCCCTCTCTTCCCATTGGATTTGCAATGGTGGTAGGGGTTAAGAGCTCCCCCTGCTGGCCTCCCAACTCCATTCTAAATGAGGTTTCTTTTTATTAATTTTCACAAAGGAAATGCTTCTCTACACAAAGGAGTAAGCTTTAGACTGAGTCATTCGAAGGGAATCATACCTATGGAGTACAGTTGTTACCTAGAGTACAATACCAACACAGAGTTAATTAGGACATTGGTAAAGGTCTGAAAATCCACAGTCCATGGTAGGATTTAAGTTTCTTGGCAACAAGAAGTCTCATAAGGCTCTTCCAAGCTTTGGTCTACTGATCAGATGTTTAAAAGAACATAGGGATTTTGTTGCTGTTGTTGCTGTTACAGCTACAGAAACACTGCAATTGACAAAACTCAGATAGATCTTCACAGCAGAACTGAGTGAAATGTTTGTCCAGACATCAACGGGACTTATATTTTCAGTTTCTCTTCAGAAAGATTTACCATTGTCAACAGTACCCTGTTGTAGGTACCCTAATGTAAAGCATGATAATCTAAGCTTGAAACATTACATTTTTTACAAAAATGTAGGCACTTAGATAATTTCATATAAATTCTACCTAAAATATCTCTAGAAAGTTTCTAGAATAAAAAAAAATCTAGGAATTATTATTGAACTAAGAGATAGGATTACTAGTTCTCTGTTTTCCAGGCATACGGCAGTCAAGACTGGTTTCAAATAATCATCAAACCTTTGGAATTTAGTTCAAAAAAAAGCTCAACTACATGGCAGTGTAAGTAAACAATTTTAGAACTTCGAAGATTAACTATAATTAGAAGCACTTTAGTTCCATTTCACCCTTATATGCCCATAATATTGTCCTTCTGGTTATGGAAACTGCAGGATTCAGGCAAAAATACTGGGTCAGAATAAGGGCAAGGGTGAAATCATACTTTGAATATGGGACAGAGACTTGTTCCATTTTTGTTTGTTCCATTATCCCCAGGGCCTAGAAAACACCCAGCACATAATAAGCACTCAATAAATAGTTGCTGAATGAAAATGAATAAATGAATAGTCACTTTAACCTGACCTAAAATATCTATCCCCAGAATGGAGAAAAGCACTAAAAGTGACTCATCCTGGGACCTGGAAAGAAGACTTAGCCTGAGGGTAGCTGAATTATATTATAATGATAACATTTGTTTGACCCAAAGTTTCCTTTATGGTTCAGGAAGCTCTTCTTATAGGACCAGCCCATAGTGTGGAAACTCCTCAGTCCAAGATTTGACAAAGCATTTCCTATTGTGACATTCCAGTTTCCTCAAATTATTAAGCCTTTGTCACAAGCCTGACAAACTGATATCAGCCATAGCAGGTTTCATGTATGTGTACTTAATTTTTGTCTCAGCACAGATGAAAATTGAGACAATAAAAAAATTTTTTTTTACCTGGCTTATGTAAATGAGATGATCTATCTTCATATTGAAAGAGTGGACCTAGGCCGGCCGACTCCATTTTGTTCTGTGTCCTCCTTCTTGAGTGACTATGTCCCCGACATGGTCCCCTTTCCGGGAAAACCGCAGAAAGAAATTCCCGCTCAAACCTCAGACCACGCCTCCTTCCCTTGAGTAACTTCCCGCTCACCTGTTCAAACTTCCTGTTCAAACCACGCCCGGCAACCTGCGCAACTGGACTCTGACCCTTCCCCAGCCAGTCGGCCAAGGCCACGACCATTACCCCACCAACTGCCCCTAGATCCCTATAAAACCTTTGTGCTTTTGAAACTCGCTCTCTCTCTCCAGCATCTCACCGCTGCGTCAGTGCAGGTAGGGGATTGAGCTCGAGCCAGCTCAAATAAAGGCTCTTTGCTTTTGCATCGGACTCAGCTCCCTGGTGGTCTTTGGGGATCATGAATTCTGGGCGTAACAATATTAAATTTGGTCTCTGTTGATGCCAATCACAGGTAACTTCGTGATTCTACCTTGAGATAGAAGTATCTATCTGGAAGATATCTGGAAGGTACCTTCTGGAAGCAGGTATCCTAATAAATCAATCAGGAACCCTATCCTGTGCTTCTCTGCAGAAAGCTTTCCAGGGAAGATTCAGCACCACGTGACATTTTGTAGAAACAGAGTTGTAGGAGATGACCAGGGGAGAACCTTTGGACTCGGCTTCAGGCTACATTCTTCACATTTACCAAATGGCTCCAGCTCCTCCTGGAGGTTACCAGGCGGTTACCCCTCTTGACCACCAGCCACTAGCTGATCTGGGTGTCAGTAAACCATGTGATCTTTGGTGTGCTCTTACAGACATGATTAACTTGCTACCTGCTGAGAAGACAGAAGCTGTGATTGTAGTTGTGGAGGTTTGGGTTATCCCATTCTTTTATTTATTCGTGCACACAATATATACTGATTACCTACTAAGTATCAGCACTATGCTAACATTAGGCATTTGCAATGTAGAAGCCAGCTCCCTTGAGACAAGGAAATCCTTGGCAACTGCAGGATGGGGGATGGGCTCTGTTCATGAGCATGAACTAGATGCAGCTTAGATTGTTCAGAATATTCTGTGTGCTGGCCATTTCCATACTCATTATTCCATGTGATACCCATATTTTAGAAAATTTTTAAAATGAGTTAGAGTCATTAATTAGTCAGTTCAAGGTCACAGAGTTAAGGAACAGGCCTCCTCCTCCGCATACAGAGTTCTCTGTACCAAACCTAATTATGCGCTGCAGTTACTACCCTAGAACCAGCTCTCCTAAACCAGTGCTTTCTCTTCTATAATATATGCCAGACTTGAAGAAAAATCTGGGGCAAATAAACACATTTTCTAAGGGCCAAGAAATTCCAAAATTGTCCAAAGAAAGAGACTAAATTGTAAGATAGGGATGAAATGCAAAGAATTAGTAGTAATTTGAGAAATATGGCTAATGAAGGTAGATAAAAACAGTTTAAACATAAAACTAATTTTTAAATTTTTGGTGAGATAAAGGGCCCCATAAGAACTAAGCCAAATCTCTGATGGACGAAAAGGGTCAAACGCTAAAGATGTAAAACTAAGTTCTTTCATGTCTTAAGAGAGGGATTAGAAGTTGAAAACCCTAACTAGAGTTTCTTGGACAAAGATCTCCTGAGCTTGAAGCTCAGACTAGAAGTCTATATGCTGTGTACTGTTATGCCCAGAATTCATGATCTCCAAACACAGCCAGGGAGCCGAGTCCAATGCAAAAACAAAAGAGCCTTTTATTCGAGCTAGCTCGAGCTCAGCCCCCTACCTGCACCTACGCAGAGGTGAGATACCGGGGAGAGAGAGCAAGTTTCAAAAGGACAAAGGTTTTATTGGGGCCTAGGGGCAGTTGGTGAGGTAATGGCTGTGGCCTCAGCCGATTGGCTGGGGAAGGGTCTGAGTCCTGTTAGGCAGGTGGGGGGGGGGGTTACTCAAGGGGAGGAGGTGTGGTCAAGGTGAAGGACACAGAACAAGATGGAGTCGGCCGGCATAGGCCCGCCCTTTCATATACCAATATTTTTTCAGACTACATAACAGTATAGGTCCTTGGCATGCAATTCCCTTCAAAACCTGGTGTTAACATCCTTTTCCAACTTAGACCAACCATTCAGTCTGATTTTTCTGCATCTCCTGAGGCCTCATAAAGGCCTATGCAAGTCTGGGTTACCACACTGTGTTCTAGTGATTCATTACTTATCCATATTCCCCCTCAGATGACTGTTTTAGAGGACAGAGACTGAATCTTCATAGATTACATGTAGCGAGTACATAACCATGTGCCAGATACTGTTCAAATTGCTCTCTTCACTTAATTTTCAAAACAAGTTTGTGACCTGGGGTAATATCGCCATTTTGCAGATAAGAAAGGAGATAAGAGAGGTTAAATAACATGCTCAAGGCTAGCAACTCTTAACCCAAATTTAGAATTCAAACCCAGTAAGTCTAGCTCCAAAGACTTATCACGTAACAACACAAGGTTTCCTCTATCACTCATATTTTTATTCCCAAACCCTAATGTGGTCCCTAGCTGGAGCAGATGCCCATTAAGTGTTGAAATAATGATTGAATGAAAGCCCAAAGCAGTTCCTCCTCCACTACTCCCCCACCTTTCATAGCGCAAACTTTCATAGCACAAGATTTACTGCCAATACGGAAATTAAATTAGATGGCTCTCCTTAACTACATAGTGACTAACTTGTAAAAAGAGACAAGCTCAGAAATATGTTATGTGGAAAGAAGATATCAGTCCAGAACTAAGTTCTCCACACATAACCCACTAAGTGGTTTCTGAGAGTTGGCTGTATTTGGTAACCATACTCAGATCTAAAAATCTCAAGATCTTCATGAAATATTCATGGCTTTATGTTTATGAAACCCTCTTTGCAATTCATTAATACTAACAATAATACCTTTAAATGAGCAAAAAAAAAGGGGGGGAGGCTTATAAAATTAAGTGATTTGATTTGGCAAAGATCTGTCTGTAAATCTCTGGCTAAGACTGAAATGGGTACTATAAATCTGACTATATAGTCTCAAGAGGGAAGAGTTAGTTTTCTCCCACTAGCTCACCATCTCAATGCTTCACTACATTATTTCTTCTTTCTAATGCCCTTTTTTCTCCTTTCCCTCTTATCTCATTCCCACCCTCAGCCAATGCTTCACTACATTATTTCTTCACTACATTATTTCTTCTTTCTAATGCCCTTTTTTCTCCTTTCCCTCTTTTCTCATTCCCACCCTCTGCCAAACAGAGTATGAAGTAGGGAAAGATAGGACAACCCCTGTGGGATGCATAGAGAAGAAAATTCCTAAATTTCTTTGAGAACATCCACCCTTTTCCTTTCTGCTACCCTTGTCTTTTCCCGAAACTAGTTAGTATTTATAAAGGTGCTACTGAACTTGCTCTGTAGGTAAATCAAGTGTTCTCTTAAATGGTCCCAGAGGCAGATTTTCTCTTAGCACAGCAGTCTGTCAGAACCGTACTGGGATTCTAACATTCTATATTTTTTTCATACATCTTACCCCAGAAACAATAAGACCAACAAGATATGAAGTCAACCTTCCACTGGAGTTTTTGCAGCATTAATAGAGTAATGCTTTCCTTTCCTAAAACCTTCTCACCACATAAGAGACCACCAGAGTTTAACTAAGTAATGTCAAAATGAAAAAGAAGGGGATCCTGAGTGGCTCAGTCAGTTGAGCATCTGACTTCAGCTCAGGTCATGATGTCACCATTCAGTTCATGAGTTCCGAGTCCCGCATCGGGCTCCGTGCTGACAGCTCAGAGCCTGGAGCCTGCTTCAGATTTTGTGTCTCCCTTTTTCTCTGCCCCTGCTCCCCTCTCAAAAATAAATAAACATTTAAAAAAAAAGAATCTTGTTTAAAAAAATGAAAAAGAAAATATAATTGTATCATTTTTGCAGAAAAAGTACATGATTCTTTCTAAGTCTTCTTCACAGTATTAGAAATCTGATTATCATAATAGAATGAACCTGAAAGATGTAATTCTTCTTTAGTCAACAAATTAACTTAAAATCATAATATTGAGCAGATAATAAAGTACACATCAACTGGCTTTCAGATCCACCAAAAAGTGTCAATGTGATTTACGTAGCCTTAAAATGTTAACACAAAATCAATATTTGACATAGTAATATATTTAAATGTTATGCTGAAAGTGCATTAAAGATTTAATGGAAGAAATAAAATTATTCTAAGTTTCCAAATTAAGTGGAGTTAATGCCACAAACAACATATCATTTTCACTGTTTCCTAAACTAAAAGTTCTAAAACACAGTGGGGGGAAAATGTGCAATTTTTCACTTGCATAATAATCACTTAACTCTCTTATGATTGAACAAAAAATGAACTATGATTCGTTGTCAGTTTTGCAAGGTAGTATTGAAAATGTTTTACTTTTCGTATTAGTAACAATATGCCTATAATTTTTTAAAATTAATTTCACAGAAGTCTATTCATACTTCTTTGTCACAAGAGTGAATAAGCAAAGAAAGCAAGCAATGACATGTAAAGAGTATGTCAATGCTTTTGGAATATAATTGGGCATGTGGGAAGATATTCAGGGTATACCATAAAAATACATATAAAAACAAGAACTGAAATATCAAAATCTATATATCAAAAAAGGAGCATTCATGAGGGCTCTTTACTTTGCTATTAAGTCTACTTTGGTGAGCAAAGTTATTTTGATAATTAGCAGTTTGGGGAGGAGTGAACTGCATAATTGTGCAGTTCTCTGAAACTGTGGGGCACTGTGTTATAATCCATAGTCAATGTCTTCATTGCAGGTCTGAGCCTAGGTACCTATGATCAAGTGAGCTACCTCTACTATTTTTTTCATACAAATTAAATATTAGATGAGAATTTAGATTATTTTTAAGGTTCTTCTCTTTTCTTCCCCTTCCTCCCCAATCATAGCTCTTCGGCAGCAAGCTGGGCCCCCATCTGCTGGTCAGCTTGAGAACTTGTGTATTTCATTTATCCTGTTGCTTTGATTTCTGCTATTACTTGATGTTGGCACCCATTCCCATTTGTGCAACATTGCACATCTTGCAAGCTTTAAAATATTTTTAATATGCAGCCACAAAATCAGATCTTGAATTTTATCTTTGGTTTTTCTCTAAATTCAGAGCTATAAGTTTCTCTAAAATACAGGGGAAAGGCAATTAACTTGAGGCAATTTTATTTATGCCAAGTCTTTTCTTGAAGATTTGCAAATAATTCTGCAAGGATTTAAAGAGTCTAAGAAGCAGTTTCATTTGAAGAAAACTATCTCTCGAATGATTAAATACCCCTTGCTTTTTATTATTTTTGCTTCTGAGTTTTCATTTCAAAAGAAGGAAAGAACTCCTGCGAGACCAGCTATATGATCTCCAAGGTGCCTACCAGCTCTAAAATTCTGCAGTTTTATGAAAATAGGTTGATGAAGATAATGCCTAAAAAAGATTTTATTGCAAAATCACATCTGTCTGACTCAAGTCCCAAAACTTAGGGTTTGAACTAAGGATATTTTAAAGCCAAATAAGTACATTTCTGCATTATTCATAAGCTGATTAGCAAGATAAATGAAGAAACATTTCTCTTAAGATTTTGATGGGATGTTTTCTTAAAACAGCCTTGGCTTCCTTTATTTTATTTTTCTTTCACGTTTCCCTTTTATTCTTTCTTATGATTATATTCTTTGGGGTGGTTCAAATGTCCTCCCCCTGAAATATTAAAACTCCAGCTTCTTATCACCTCCTTGACATTATTGTACCGTGCTCTGAAATGGATTTCCTAATTCATTTGCAATGAGCCATAGTGTTTCATTTTGAACAATTAGACCAAACATTCATATTCAAGGAAAATGAATAGATATTTTACTTGGGATTACTTGAATTTTTCTTTCTTTCTTTCTTTCTTTCTTTCTTTCTTTCTTTCTTTCTTTCTTTCTTTTGTTTCTCTAATCCAGTTAAAACTTATGTTTCCAAAGAAAAGCCTTCTATCTACTCACAGAATATTAGCAAACTAAATCAATCTTGGGGAAACAAGTAAGAAAATTTCATTATGAAATCTTCATGAAAACAAAGTTAAGTGGTTCTGGCATAAGAGATGTATCCATTCAAAAATATTTTTACTACATTCCAGAACTTAATTCCCTTAAGGTAAAGATATTTAGCTTAACAACTAAATATCCATATTATATAATGCACACAAATTCAGTGAGCAAGGCCAGAGTTATTCTTTCAGAATTATTTGAGTTGCAACATGTTCCCACACTACGTACTACCCTACTCCTGCTCCTACATACTCCTACTCCTAAAATAACCTCCAAAAACCATCCTAACAGCATTCAAATAAGATCTAGTCTCTAGAGCTGACTTTTGGAATTGCACACACCCGCCTCTGAATCCTGTATGCACACTCCCCTATGGAGAAAAACCATCCAGGCCCTAAATGTCCTCACCCATCTCATGCTTGTGCCTCAGCCCACTACAGTCTCACTTTTGATACCACTTCTCCAGTGAAACTACACTTTCTAAGGACAACTGTGTTTCTAAAACCTAATGGAAACTTTCACTTTCTCTCTTCTCCGAGCTCTCATAAACATTCAGTAGACTGGCACTCCTTAATTCTTGACTTTCTGTGATAAAACACTCCTGATTTCCCATCCACTTCTCTGGTTCCTTTTTCTTTGCCCAAATTTTTTTTTATGTTTATTTATTTATTTTTAGAGAGGGGAGGCGCAGAGAGAGAGAGGGAGAGAGAGAATCCCAAGCAGGCCTCGTGCTGTAAGTGCAGAGCCCCACACAGCACTCGATCCCACGAATCTCGAGATCATGACCTGAGCAGAAATCAAGAGTCGGTCGCCCAACCACCTGAGCCACCCAGGTGCCCTCCACCCAAATTTAAATGCCCCATCTCCTCAGAACTAGTCCTCTTTTGTTCTCATGCTCTGCTCTCTTCCTGAGTGGTTCCCTACCTTTGCATGGATTCCTTGTAACAAGTCGTCTTCAACTTACATTTGGCTTCATACGTCACTTCTGAGCTCCAGGTACAAATATTCAACTCTTCAATTAATATCTCAAGTTGGGTGCTTCATGACAACTCATCAGCTCACCAGCTTCTATGATCATTGTTCCCCTAAACTGCTTCTTTTCCACTGTTCCATATATAGTTGCTCCTAGAGGACACATGAGGTCATCCTTGAGACCCAATTATTCTTCACCCGCATAACCAGTTATAAGGAACTGTTGGCTCAACCTCCAAACGTCTCCCATGTGTTCACTTTTCTAGATCTCCTGCCATCCGCTCATCTGACTCACTATCGTCTCTCTCCTGTACAATCGGACCTCCTAAATTGTCCCCTCATATCCATTCTCCATATGCTGGTGAAAAGAATATTTTAAAAATCAAAATTAGGTCATGCTGTCAATTTAAAAGTTTCAACGTCTGCCCATTAGGATTAATAATAATATTATTAACTTGGACTACACAGCCCCCATTATTGGAACTGAACTTTCCAGGCCAGCCGTAAATTGCATCTTTCCCCCTCATTCCACATACTCCAGGCAAACTTGATTTCTTTTAGTTCTTCAGTTGTCCTGTGCTCTTTTTCTTTGCTGTGCCTACCTTTCCCCTGGAGCTAGCAAACACCTTCTCGTCTTTGAGACCGCAGTAAAACATCATGTTCTGCATTCCCCCCCAGACCTAGTGATGGGGATGTGTTTTATTCACTGCCACAGCACCCCACATTTCTCCTTAATGATACTCAGCACAACCACAGTTAAGTAATTACTTGTGTAATTTTTGTTGAATTTCCATGTGTGGCAGGATACTACTTTAAGATATTAATGGATGTTTTTCCCAGGTATTTTCTTTTATTTATATACTTTTTTAATGTTTATTTATTTTTGAGAGAGACAGACAGACAGAGTATGAGGGAAGAAGGGGCAGAGAGAGAGGAAGACACAAAATCTGAAGCAGTCTCCAGGCTCTGAGCTGTCAGCAGAGCCCGAGGCGGGGCCTGAACCCGCGAACCCCGAGATCATGACCTGAGCCAAAGTCGGACGCTCAACCGACTGAGCCACCCAGGCGCCCCTTTCTATTATATTTTGGTCCTCCCATATCAGGCAACTAGACCATGAGGCACTTATTATCTAAGAAAAAGATTATTACCGTGGAAAACAAGCTCAAATTCTTTTCTTTTAAAATCCAAGGCTTTTGAAAGCAATCGGCCTTCTGGTCCACCCCATCCAACTCTACTACCTTAAAAGACAAAAGATTCCAAGGACAGGGGAAGAATGGAGCCAAAGGGATGTACGATATACGTGAGGTTTGTAGGACCCTATTCTGATATGTGAGGAGGGGGAATCCGGGAGAAGTATTCCCAAGTAGAGCCCAGAAAGGAGGAAAGCGTTGGAGTACTTCCTGACACGTGTCTTGGTGCAGGAGAGAACAGCTCCCGGAGGTGGAAGCAAATGGAAAGATGGGCCAAATGCTTCTTTTGGACCCAGGAAGAACATGAAAATAGATTAGAAAGAGCTAAGACCAAGACATCACTCCAGATGAGAGGAAAGACATTACAGGGGATGGCCACGTAGACAAGAGATAACCTGATACCAGCACTAGACAATTCCAACTCCTCCAAAACCTTAACATATCATAAGCACCCAGTACTTAGGAAAAACTCCTAGAAATAGCAGGATGGGCACATGGATGGCTCAGTTGGTTAAGCATCTGACTCTTGATTTTGGTTAGGTCATGATCTCACAGTTTGTGGGATCGAGCCCCCTCCTCGGGCTCTGCACTGACAGTGCAGAGCCTGCTTGGGATTCTCTCTTTCCCTCTTTCTCTGCCCCTTCCCTACTTGCACTCTCTCTCTCCCCCACCCCCCAAAATAAATAAATAAACTTAAGAAAGAAAGAAAGAACGGACTAAGAAGTTATTTTCCTTGGGACGCCAGGGTGGCTCAATCAGTTGAGCATCCGACTTCAGCTAAGGTCATGATCTCGTGGTCTGTGAGTTTGAGTCCCACATCGGACTCTGTGCTGACAGCTCAGAGCCTTGAGCCTGCTTTAGATTCTGTGTCTCCCTCTCTCTCTGCCCCTCCCCCACTCATTCTCTCTCTCTCTCTCTCTCTCTCTCTCTCTGTCAAAAATAAATAAAACAGTAAAAAAATTAAAAAAAAAAAAAAAGAAGTTATTTTCCTGGTAGAATACCTGGTAGAATGGAGGTTTTCAGTAGACAATGTGCCATTCAGAAATTGGCTGTCTCAATATCTAGAGAGAGAAATTGGAAATAAGAATTGCTTAAACAGCATAATGTTGGCTTATTTTTCTCTCCTCTAGTAGAATTTCTGAGGTCAGCCATCCAAGGCAGGTATGGCAGCTGCACTCTTATCAAGAACCCAGACCCTACTCACACCCAACTATAAGGTTTCTTCATGGTTACTGAATTTTAGGCCAAAAGTGGTCAAAAGAGGGAAAGACAAGAAAGAGCTCATGCCAGTTGTCTCTCCACTTCTTATGGACTCTTCCTAGAAGTCCTTCTGAGCAATTTTCTCTTACATCTCCTTGGTAACCCTTAGCTACAGAAAAGTCTAAGAAATGTAATCTTTTAGCTGGCCTCCAAGAAAACAGGTTCTTCTATTAAGGAGCAGCGAGAGAATGGATATGGGATAGGAGCTTTCAGACAATAAGTTTATTCTCAGGGAGAAAATAGGAAGGTAAATTGTGCACATAGATTTGTGAGCTGAGAGTCACATACTTCAATCTGTCTCCCCTGATAGATTGTAACCTTAGAGAAAGCAGGGTCTATTTCTCTCTTGTTCAGTTTTATTCAGTTATGCAGCCCAATGTCTGTTACTCATTGGCAATCTACATTTGCTTACTGAATGAATAAAATAATTAAGGGAATGGGTAAATAAGAATACATGGCCTTTTACCACTCAGTACCATGTAAAATTTGCTTGATGTTCTTTTGTGGTATGACAGTGATTAGTGTTGCTTACTGAGTATTTCTGGTGTTCTGTCTCTGGATACATGGTAGGATGACACATCCAATATGCCCTGTGTCTCGGTGAAGCCATGCGATTATGGTCAATGAGTTAGTTGTGAACAGAAGTGACAAGTGTATCTTCTGGGTACAAGGATTCGATTGCCAACACGAGACCCACCAGGGCTCTCATTTCCACTGCCAGTACAGCTGACAACGTCAGAGCTGGGGGCCTCTCCGTCAGCCTGAGTCTCTGACAAAGGTCACATGAAGCAGCTGACCTGCAGTGAGTATGTGGCATAAGCAAGGTCTATTTCCTAGATTCATAGACTTACTTTCCCCATCATATAAACGTAAGCTCTTTTAATGCAGCCGACTGAGGAAACATTTTAAATACTATAAAACACATTAAATTTATGTCATGGGTCCACAACCAGCTTGACCTCTGAAACAGTGAAGTCAATTTTTAAAAGTCAAGTTAAAAATAATCAGTTACAGGGGTGCGTGGGTGGTTCAGTTGGTAAGCTTCCCACTTTCCATTTTGGCTTGGGTCTTGAGTTCAAGCCCCACGTGAGGCTCTGCACTGACAGCCTAGAGCCTGCTTGGGATTCTCTCTCACCCTCTCTCTCTGTCCTTTCCGCTCACACTCTCTCTCTCTCTCAAAAGAAATAAAATAAACATTTAAAAAAAATAATAGTCATTTCCAGTGTAAATAAAGATAGAACACTTAGATTAAAATATATTTTCGGGGCGCCTGGGTGGCGCAGTCGGTTAAGCGTCCGACTTCAGCCAGGTCACGATCTCGCGGTCCATGAGTTCGAGCCCCGCGTCAGGCTCTGGGCTGATGGCTCAGAGCCTGGAGCCTGTTTCCGATTCTGTGTCTCCCTCTCTCTGCCCCTCCCCCGTTCATGCTCTGTCTCTCTCTGTCCCAAAAATAAATAAACGTTGAAAAAAAAAAAATTAAAAAAAAAAAATAAAATATATTTTCAAGAAAAGCCTTTGCCTTAATATTTTAAAGAACACAGAAATAGAAATTTTAAAAAAATTAGTTGCATCTGAATCAAGATAAGTAACGGCATTGTAACAAGTGGCACAATTAAAATAAGGTTGTTTTTTTTTTAATTTTTCTTTTCTTTTTAAATAGGTTCCATGCCCAATGTGGGGCTTGAACTCATGACCCTGAGGTCAACAGTTGCATGCTCTACTGACTCAACCAGTCAGGCACTGCTAAAAGAAGTCTTTTTTATCCTTCTTGTTGCATACATAAATGAATCATGTATAAATACACTCACATGTAATTGTGCAATATAAGTATGATTAAAGGGTATAATATAGAAATACTCATTTCTTTAGAGACAAATACCTCACAGTGGCACCTTCAAAGTATAGAATAGGGCTAATCGGCTTTGTTTCCCACTTTCTGAATCTATTATTAAATGCAGATTTTGAAAAACAATTAAAAGCCATAATATCCTTTGCTCTGAAATTGTGTGGACCATAAAAGTTAAATGCGATTTGGTTAATATCAAACAATTTTACCTTTCACATATAGTACAACATAAGCTCTATTCTAAAATCTCAGAGAATTATTACAAGACAACGTTTAGCTTCTTCCAAGCCAAGCAATTTTAGTTGCTTTTAACCATTTTTCCCTAACATATGATTTCAGGGCTATTATGTTATATGACTTGAATCCCCTGCACAGAAATATACATAACTAGATCCTTAACGTATGTTTGAGATTTGTTACCCTTTTCTGGAAGAGCCAATTATTTTCCATAAGGATGAAAAAGATGTTACATTGAAGTCTGTTACTTCAGATGACTAACAGATAAACTACCCAGGCAAGAAGAGAAAATGGAAATAATTGGGTGTTTCTTTCCTTATAACTTAATCTTATAACTCCTATGTAGACAGTACCATCTGAGTGCAGACTGAAGTTAAACTTGTAACAGGCTCTGATATTCAGAATTTGTGTGCTATTTTTATTCTTCAATTTATGTCTAAATACAATAAATAATTTAAGAGATTTACCACCACTTCCTTAATATAAAAAAGGAAGAATCTTAAGGAGTTTAATGGGGCAGTGTAGGCAGTAAAAAGATGACACTATGAAAATTAAAATATTGCTGGAGCCACGGATTTAAAAGATTTATAAGTATTCTCTCTTCACCAAGCTTCCCACCAGCTTTTTTTTTTTTTTTAATCCTACAACACTAAAATTTTGGATCATGTTGGAGACTATAGACCGAAACTTCTCCATAATGATGCCAAGGAAATACAAAAACATCTCCAGATGAGCCCACAGGCAATTCCAATATCCAGGTATAAACCTCATTTATTATTTTTTTTAAGAGTGGACTTTTCCAATGGGAGAACACAATAACACAATTTGAGTAAGTACCTACATTATCACCATTCCAGTTCACATAATGTGTCTTTGCAAAGAGTCCTAAAAAGTCATCACAAACACTGTAAGATAGGCTTTTGGTCCAGAAACCATATGCCCAACCAGACTATGAGAAGCCTTATTGCAGATAGGGCATATGCTTGACAAAGCCACGGATCACCAGCTGGGCCCTGCTTCCTCAAGGAAGCTCCAGCTGTGTGACATTATGGCATCCTTCCAAGGGCAAGGGTTCCCTCTGGGCCATCAGAGAATCAAAAGAGTGTAGGCCCCTTGTGATTGAGTTGACCCATGTAGTCCCATGCAGACATGTGTTGTGAGTACATGTTGTGAGTTGGCCTAGCCTGATAACTTCCCCACACTTGTTCTTCAGTGTCCTTTAAGACTCCCCCACAGCCCAGTTTGTAGATTGCTGGTCACTTTGATTTTACTTTTTTTTGATGATACAATATTCAGGTTCCACAACTATTAGGAATCCATTCTGTGCCTCTTTTGACCTTAGGTAATGTAAACCTATTTCCTTTCTAACCTTCTTAAAAGACGTTTAATGGAATTTTGAATTTTTCCTATTGCAAAAATTCTTAGGCTTTTGTCAAAGGAGATTTGAAATACCACATGAAATGATGTACTCACATCCCTCACCACCACCTCCAAATAACTGAATTACATAAATAAAACATTACATAGAAAGTGCTTTGCTACAATTTATGGGAGGTAAATTTAACAAGAACTGGCTCATTGTAGGAAAATTCAACTTATCTTTTCCTGATCTTTTTATTCTATACAGGAAAAGAAATTTATGTCAGCTTAAAAAAAATCTATTACTGCTTCTCATAACTGAATCCATTATTTTTCTCTATGATCCATCAGGCAAAAACAAGAATAGATTGCTTTGACAGAACCTTGAACATAAATGTCTCTAAGAATCAAATGTAGTAAGTAAAATGGGTTTCAGGTGTTATTAAAACAAGAGAGGATAACCTTCTTTATATGTTTCAAAATCAGATCTTACTTAGAAATTTATATAAGACAAATTATATAGTAGTTGAATTTTCACAATTAGACTCTGACTTTAAATAAAGTTGTCTTATACATAGTCAATTGATTTAAATAATTAGTGCTGACCTTAGCTTACAACTATTTTCTATTTATAAAAAAGTCAAAAGTCTCTATTATTGTTAGCTCTACATGACCCATTTTAGTTTCAGAGAAGTTTGAGTGTCTGTATATACACCTACTTAAATCTCAGGGGATTTTCTCCTTAATGGATACCTACCCAGCATCTAATTTTATTCAGATAAGTCAATCTCCCAACTTGTCTCCAGAAAAAATGGTCACATTCCCAGCTTGAGTGGCACAACTTCTGCCACGCCAATCAGCACATAACATTTACGTTAAGTCTATCATTCATCCAGGGAAGGGCATATGACCCCGATTTGCCTGAACATAAAAAGAATGGTTTTTATGCACGCGAAAAATGCATAGAGAGATATTTCCCATTTTCTGGATGAGGAGAAAAGAGCAGGGAGCCCCAGCTGCTACCAAGCCATCTGTGACTATGAGAATGAGGACAACGCTGGTGACACAGGAGAGGATGGGAATAACATGAGTCCTGTCAACATCGCTAAAGTGCTAGAGGTCAGGTACCTAGAGCCCTCTCTACCTCCAGCCTTCCAGTTGGAGCTCACACATAGTGCTTCATCCACTTTGAATGTGGGTTTCTGTGATGGTTTAAATATGCTCCTCTTCTGCTTTAAAGATGAGAAAATATACTCAAAATCTTCTGTTTCCTCATGGCTTGTTTCATTCATATTACTTTATGGCAGAAGATCTTTGTATATCTCCTTGATTTTGAAACTACCTTTGAGAACCCTCCCTCATCATCTAATGAAGCACAAAAATTTGATACACCCATTGCTTAAGAAGACAGTAACATTCTTACAAAGGTTAATGCCATTTAAGATGAGTAAAAACCCTTTTGTCTTACCAGACAAAAATACAGTTTCATAACCAAGGTCAGACATTATTTCTAGCCTCTAGATCTAAGACCAAGCTTGACCTATATTGTAGTCAATTTAAAACTCCAGCCTATATGTCAAAGGCCCATTTTTAAAAAATTATTCAGAAACCCAAGCTATAGCAATCCTACTACTCTCTTCTCATTTTCCTAAACTATTTTATACTTATTTCTCGATTTCGTGGGCTATTAGATGTTTCTCACATATTTCCAGAGATAATAACTCATCTGCCTTGCAATCTGATTCTTAACATTAGGAGATTAAAACTAACGTAGATGATTCTCAGATGACACATACTGAGGTAAAGAAAAATCCCATGATTTCCTTCTACAAAATGAAAGAAATTTTAATTCTTTTTCTCAACAGCTGCTTCATTATTTTATGCATAGGAAAAAAAAATATGTGCAATTACTCCAAGTACAATCAAGTCATTTAACATGGCTTTACCATCATTGTAGTTACAGGATATTTTAAAAGAGAAAAAAAAAAATCTCAAAGCACAGGTCCTGCTGTGCAGCAAAGCAATCAGATTCCTTCATAATAACATCCTGATGGGATTCAGCAAACCGAGGAATAATGAATAACCACTTTAATCAGTAAACAGGAAAATGCTACAACAGTCACTGAGTAAAAATTGACTATCATCTGTTGATCCTCTTGATAGGTGATTCAAACAATAAATACAAATATAAGTACTTTTAAAAAAGAAAAATAACTGGATTTAGTGTGCTTGATTTTGCCAGACAGTGATAAAATATCATCATAGACTGTCCAGCAGTGTGGGCCAGTCGATAAAATGAACATATAATCTTTTTCATAATACATGGCCAAGTTGACCCTATCACTTGAATGTGTCAAGGTAAGCTCTTTTCACAGTTGATTAATAAGCTTTATTTCTGGACTGATTATTGAACTTTTTTGCTACTTCATTATTTAATGTTCCTTTCCGTGTTCATCTGATGAAGTTATTTGCCTCTGAATATGAAAATTCTGTTTCATAATAGTCTTCAAGTTTCCAGTGCAGTGTCTCAAAGGTTGGCCGTTCTTTAGGCTCTCCATTCCAGCATTCCAACATGATGTTGTAGAATTCTTGTGGACAGTTAGGTGGTTGAGGGAGTCTGTAGTTTTGACCCAACAACTGGATTACCTGAGCACCTGTCATGCCTAAATAATACAGAATGGGACCAACAAAAAACAAGTTAAAGATCAGGGTCTTAAATTAATAGATAATTATACTCCAGATTACAAAGCAAACTGATTTCCTTGGTGAGACTATGAGGTCTACCATCCCCTTCCCAGACTGCAGAGATTAAACTAAATCTTGCAGCAAATAATGTCTATAAGACTGCAATTTAAGAGCAAAGGATACAGAGGCAATAAACCACCTCATTAATGCAAATCATCGTCATCAAATTTTATCTATTATGCTCCCACAGGCACATGGTGTGGTCAGCCTCATAACTCTGTCCTCTAAGCCTGGGCAAAGCAGTTAAAGTCACACCTAAGTAAGTGACCTGCAGCAGAAAGGCCCATTTCAGGATTAATTACTCACCACTATAAGGTATTTTGCCATAAGTAATGATTTCATAAAGAAGGATTCCAAATGACCACACATCGGACTTAATGCTGAATTTATTAGCACGAATGGCTTCAGGTGCAGTCCACTTCACTGGCAGCTTTACTTCGTGTTTGGATTCATAGATGTCTTCATTATCTACCTGTTAATGCATTAAGGAATCAAGCCACGTTCCAGTGATATATATATATATTTTTTTTTCTACCCTCATTCATCTGTAACCTGCTTCACATTAAAATTTAGAGGGAAAAGATTCAAAATGAGCTTAGGTCAATTGATGATTACAGTAGCAAATTCCAAATCTGGCTTATAAGACTGAGAAATCTATGAGAAGTCATTAATGCAATGTCATATAAGGGCCTACTATGTGCTAAAAATAGCATTGGCAGGAGCACTCTACTACATATGAGAGAATTCATGTGAGATGGTATTTAGCAACCGGTCTTTAGCAAAAAGAACAACAAAAAAATAATGAAAGCAAAGCCTGTCTGTTTTCAAACTTACTGCTGGTTTTGAAGAGCCACCGAGTTTAATAATTACCACATTACCACTTTTTAAATACTGAAAAGTAGGATCCAAATGATTTAAATTAATATATCAACTCACTGGGGTTCTAATTAATTTATCAAGAAAAGAGATGATGAATTCATGAAGATCAAAAAAGAATCACTTATATGTTGTGTTTCATGTTCCACATCCATATTTTTAGGGCACAATGTAGAAATTGAAAATGAGGAGAAAAACACCTAATACTATATCTCTTATATAAGTTTCTTTTGGCCTGATGTCATGAAATGAGGGGAGGGCCGGAATTAAAAAGCCAATGATTACTGAAGAATTCTGGCGGCATGAAATTTTAGTTGGCATAAAGTAAGCAAAGGGGGATGGGGTAACTATAGAAAATGTGATGCCTTTTGTAAGGAAAACAGAGACAGACAACCAGAGGCTTCCTGGTACTGAAAAATGGATCATTAATTCAACCACAAACTTAATCACATACTTTCCCATCTGTGTGGGCATCATTTTCTCTGTTTTTTTCTCCTTGGTGAAGAAATAGAAACAGGAGGTAGTTTATCTGTAAGGCTTTAGGCTACCACACAACTGCGGACAAAGATTGTGGACCACACAACTTGGACAAAGATTATTTTGAAGAATAACAGCAAATCTATTAGACTACTAGTATGTTAGTCTTTTAACCCATGACAAAACCTAAATAGAACAAAACAAAATTCACCTTAAAAACCCTTGCAAGTCCAAAATCTGCAACTTTGTAGATATTATGTTCACCAACAAGGACATTTCTGGCAGCCAGATCTCTATGGATGTAGTTCTGGGACTCCAAATAAGCCATTCCAGAGGCAACCTGTGCTGCCATGTCTACCTGCTGCATCAGGTGGATTTTTGTTCCAGCATCATCTGAGCAATAAGAGAAAGTCAAAGGTTTACTTTGGAGAACATTTGAATTATTAAAGTGAATTCTGAGAATTACGATGAATGAGCTACCAGTGGGCTTAAGTGCCATAGCACCGATCTGTTGAGCAAGAAACATAATACAAACTATTCATTTCCTGTGAAGGGCAACAATTTTCAGAGTCCAAACACATTCCAAGGCTGTGGCCCTTCCTCCCCTAAAGGAACATTACACTGAGAAAGAAACAGCAGTATCACATCATTCAAACACAGCTATAAATACCTGAAAGAGTCCAGGTATTGTCATTTTCCATAGCACGCACCACTGACTCATCTCTTCATGGAAATTATTTACTTGGTTGCCTCTAGATTTCCTTCAAACATTGCACAGTTTGTTTTAGTCCTTGACGCTATAAAATAATACTAATTTGCATGGCTGAGCCAATGAAAATTTCTCATTCTTCCATCATATTGTTCTTAGAAATTAGTTCAGTAACAAAAATGAAGACTCTATCAGTAGTTATAAAATGTGTGTGTTACACTTGTACTTCATTAAACTTGATGCACTTTTTTCATTTCCCTTTTTAAGCCTGTTAATCCTAGAGATGGTTTGCTCATCTTTCCAGGCATGGACATGCCTTTGATAGACACAGTTTCTCCCACTACTCATAATCAGAAAATTATGCAGGAAAGTCAGTTTGGCCATTAGTAGAGAGGTTAGTTTTACTATGTGGGGACTTTGTGCAATGCGGTCAGCCATCCTGGATACTGTTTAGCTGCTATACCGGTTAGTAGATGTCTTCAGATTTCTGGAGAATTAAAAGGTCTCATATAAATCCAAACTATCATCATCCCTGACCGAATAAGCCAAATATCACCAAAAGTGTGTTGGATTCATGGTCAAGAGTCTTAGGCACAACTTCTGACTTGAGAGGCAACTATAGCTCAGGTGTTGGAAAACTGGCTTGAAGTTAGAGTACCAGAATCTGGATCAGGGCTTTCACAGGGCTCACATTTCTTCCTAACCTTAGGTAAGCCACTTAACACTCCTGTGCCTCAGTGTTTCCATCTATATTGTGGTAATTGTAATTACCTTATGGTATTGGTTGTTAAAATGAGTTAATACATGTAAGGCACTTAAAGCAGAGCCTGGCACCTAGAAAGAACCAGGTAAACCCTACCTGTTTTTATTCTCATTGCTGCTGCCTAAATGGAATTAAACAGTTTAAGCTTTGTCATGGTAGAGATACATACACATTACTCAAACGGAAATGTCTAAATGAAGACATGCACAAGGGTCTGGAGCTCAGGAGAGAGCACGCAGCTAAAGATGTCAACTTAACAATCACAGTTGATGAGTAGGAGTTAAACATTAAAAGTGGGCGAGACTGCTGGGAAGTGACAGAATCATGAGAAACATCAACATTTAGGGTGGGCAGAGGAAGATAAATCTGCACGAAAACTGAGAGGAATCAGTTAAAAGAATGAAAGAAGAACCAGAAGAGAACACCCTAACAGTCAAAGGTTTTGAGAAGGTCACCACATTGCCAAATTCCACAAGTAAGTCCAGCAAGGTAAGAACTGAATGCCTTA
This sequence comes from Lynx canadensis, assembly GCF_007474595.2. Classification (NCBI taxonomy): domain Eukaryota; kingdom Metazoa; phylum Chordata; class Mammalia; order Carnivora; family Felidae; genus Lynx; species Lynx canadensis. Next base: position 105,057,199 of record NC_044307.1, read on the forward strand.
GTGGCAGGATGAACAACTTCACTGGAGATGGGGGACAAGGGGTTGAGGGCAGAACAGAAGCTGAGGACATGGAGACAGCAGGAGGAGATGTCAATTTCCAAACCCTAGTCAAGAAAGGAAGACAACAAAAGAGTTGGCAGTTGGCAGAGGAAAGTGTGAACCATGGGAAAGTGATGATCAAGAAATTCATGACTGTGAGGGGCTGTCAATGATATGGGACTTAGGGAGTTTCTGGTGTGCTAGCCATGCTCTCACTCTTGATTTGTGCAGTGGCTATACCATTATTTACTTGCTCACTCTTAAGTAATGATAAATTATGCTCTATGATGTGTGCTCTTTCTATAATGTATGCTATCTTTTCAATAAAAAATGAAATAAACAGAGTTGAGGAGATTTTTTTTTAACGGTGAAGACCTAAGCACAGTGTGTGTATGTGTATGTGTCGGTAAATACATATTTATTTTTTAATGCAAGCAGCATATTTATTTATTTATTTATTTTTATTTTATTTTATTTTAGAGAGAGAGAGAGAGAGAGAGAGCATGTGCAAATGAGAGAGAGGGGCAGAGAAAGACAGAGAGAGAATCTTAAGCAGGCTCCACACTCAGCATGGAGCCCAACGTGGGGCTCAATTCCACAACCATGAGATCATGACCTGGGCTGAAATCAAGAGTCAGATGCTTAAATAAATGAGCCACCCAGGCACCCCTGCAAGCAGTATATTTAAATAGGATATGCGGTGAAACTAACTTCTCACTGATCCATTTGTCCTCTTCTTCCTGGGCAAACACAGAGGACTATATTCCCCATCTTCCCTAGCAGTTAAATTGGATCATGCCACTAGTTCCGTGCACTGCAATGCGTGCAAGAGAGGATGTCCGTCACTTACAGGCCTAATCCTTAAAATCTCCCGCAGTTTTGTAGCTAGAAGAAATAAATTTTGAAATGGCAGAGCCACACGATGAAAGGAGTCTAAATCCCTACGTCACCATCTAAGGCGTGCCACTCAGAAGAGCAGTGTGATGCATATCAAAAATGCATATTTTTACAGCAATGTGCAGAATGAACCTGGACCACTTTCTTACACTGCACACAAAAATAAACTCAAAATGGATGAAAGACCTAACCATAAGACAGGAAGCCATCAAAATCCTAGAGGAGAAGGGTGCCTGGGTGGCTCCATCAGTTTAGTGTCTGACTTTAGTTCAAGTCATGATCTCATGGTTCGTGGGTTCAAGCCCTGCGTCAGGTTCTGTGCTGACAGCTCAGAGCCTGGAGCCTGCTTCAGATTCTGTGTCTCCCTCTCTCTCTGTCCCTCCCCCCATGTATGCTCTGTCACTTTTTGTCTCTCTCAAAAAAAGAAAAAAAAAATTTTTATTTTTTAAATCCTAGAGGACAAAACAGGCAACAACCTCCTTGATCTCAGCCACAGCAACTTCTTACTTGACGTGTCTCCAGAGGCAAGGGAAACAAAAAAATGAACTATTGGGACCTCATCAAGATAAAAAAATTCTACACAGCAAAGGAAACAATCAGCAAAACTAAAAGGCAACCAACGGAATGGGAGAAGATATTTGCAAATGACATATCAGATTAAGGGCTAGTATCCGAAATCTGTAAAGAACTTACCAAGCTCAACACCCAAAAAAACAAATAGTGCAGTGTAAAAATGGACAAAAGAGATGAATAGACACTTTTCCAAAGAAGACATTCAGATGGCCAACTGACATATGAAAAAATGCTCAACATCACTCATCATCAGGGAAATACAAATCTAAACCACAATGAGATACCACCTCACACCTGTCAGGATGGCTAAAATTAACAACTCAAGAAACAACAGATGCTGGTGAGGATGCAGAGAAAGAGGAACCCTTTTGCACTGCTGGTGAGAATGTAAACTGGTGGAGCCACTCTGGAAAACAGTATGGACGTTCCTCAAAAAATTAAAAATAGAACTACCCTATGACCCAGCAATTGCACTACTAGGCATTTATCCAAGGGATACAGGTGTGCTGTTTCGAAGGGACACATGCACCCCCATGTGTATAGCAGCACTATCAACAATAGCCAAATTACAGGGAGAGCCCAAATGTCCATTGACTGATGAATGGATAAAGAAGATGTGGCATATATATATATATATATATATATATATATACACGATGAAATATTAGTTGGTGATCAAAAAGAATGAAATCTTGCCATTTGCAATGATGTGGATGGAACTAGAGGGTATTACGCTAAGCAAGTCAGAGAAAGACAATTATAGGATTTCACTCATGTGGAATTTAAGAAACAAAACAGATGAACACAGGGGAAGGGAAGCAAAAACAAGATACAAACAGAGAGGGAGACAAACCATAAGAGAACAAACAGGGTTGCTGGCGGGGTGTTGGGTAGGGGGATGGGCTAAATGGGTAATGGGCATTAAAGAGGCCACTTGTTGATATGAACGCTGGGTGTTATATGTAAATGATGCATCCCTGAATTCTATTCCTGAAACCATTATTATACTATATTTTTACCAACTTGGATTTAAATTTTTTTAAATGCATATCTTTGTCACATCACTAAATTTTTTGAATTGTATGTTATAGCAGCTAACATTGATTCTTCAGTGTAAAATGAGATGTAAGCAAAACGACAAAACATAACTTAGTGTGCAGCATAATGGCAAAGCATTGCTGCCATGACAGTCAAAATAGCTATGCCTTTTGATATCAAATTAACTCGATACGAAAAGAAATGTGAAAAAGCCAAGATAAACTGGTGACTAGTCCTAGGCCAAGCGGTAGACAGTTTCTAAAATGGCCCCTAATATTCTCTGCCTCCTGGTATTTGGGCTTCTGTGACATTCCCTTCTGTTTAATGTGGTCTGGACTACTGACTCACTTTTAACAAATAAAATATGACCAAAATGATGGGGTATCGCTTCCAAGATAAGTTATAAAAGACTATGGCTTCATCTTGCAAGAACTCTCCTCTCTCTTGCTCTCTCACTTGCTCAGTCTGATGAAGCCAACTGTCATGGCGAAAGTTGCCCTATGGAGAGGTCCATGTACCAAGGAACATAGGGCAGCTTCCTGCCAACAACCAGCAAGGAACTGACTTCCTCAATCCAACAGCCCTGGAGAAGCCAACTCCTGCCAACAATCACCTGAGTGAGCTTGGAAATAGATCAACTTCCCCTAGAGCCTTCAGATAACTGAAGCACCTGCCAAGACCTTGACTGCAGCCTTGTGAGAAACCCTGAGGTAGAAGACCTAGCTCAGCTGCACCTGGATTCCTGACCACAGAAAATGTAAGATAATAAATGCTTGCTGACTTAAGCCACTAAGTTTTGGGTAATTTTTTGTGCACGATAGATAACGAATACAGGTTCATGTTAAGAAAATAATGTCAGTGCTATGCACACGGTTAAAAGCATGGACTACGGAGCCAGATTTCCTGGGTTTGAATTCTGGTTCAACTACCTTGGATAAGTTATAAACTTGTCCATCCTTCAGTTTCTTCCACTATCAAATAGAAATGATAATAATAATAATACTCATTTCATCAGGTCGTTAGAGGAAAGAACTAAGTTAATATTTGTACAACATTTACAAAAATGCCTGGCATATAGTAAGTACTATACAGTGTGGTTTTTTTTTAGAAAAATAAATTGTAAATATATGCACCTCTCCTACCACTATCTCATTTGGTTTTTTGGTACATCACCTCATTTTATACTCACAGCTACATGAAGTAAGTGTTATTACTATTTGCCCCCTTTCATAGGTGTTTCTGCTACTTAGAAGAACAGGTAATAAGTTGTAGAGTGGCGATTCAAGTTCAGGCATGTTTGAGGTTGAAATCTCATGCTCTTAAAAACTATTCTATACTCCTCCCTAAAACCTACATTACACATGATTCCTGAGGACCTGAATGTTGGGGCTACAGTTGTAGCCAGCTGAAGGGTATCTTAGTAAAAACGCTCCTGTCTACCTCAGTCCACTTTAGTGAACGGTCCATGAGAATGATGAACAACATGCTGGAGCTTGATTTATTTTAAACAGTATGTATATATGCAAAAAAAAAATGCAGATATTTATTCTGTTTAAATTTCAGCAGGAAATACTGGACATCAATTACCCTCAATGCTGAAGTTTTTTGGTAAGCCTCTTCTATTTTGGAGAAATTTATTACAAAAAAAAATATTCAGCCAAGCTTAGGGTCTACAAAGGTGGTTCCATAGAAAACTATGTATGTCATTTCAACTATCAAATTCAACATCTAATTCTATTACAGTGGATATAAAGTTTTCACTGACCGGCACAATAGTGAAGGACATCGAGTACTAACATATTTTCTACCCTGAAAGAGTAGAATGGCCTAGGAACTGCCCAGGGGAACCTCAGAACACACTTCTAATGCAACAGTCAGTTGTCAAAACTGATACAAAGGTTCACAATTCTGTGACAATTTACATCCGCAACAAGAAAATATTTTCAACTATGTTCCATCATTTGAGTCTTTCAGCTTATAATGTGTATCATGATGGGCTGTTTAAACGTGGCAGATTCATTTTAAGATCACTTTGTTGAATTTAAGCCCTCTTGATTGGGAAGGGATCGTCTGTAATGAGCATCTCTTCATTATTTCTCATAGCTACTAAGTATCTTAGCAAATGAAGGCCTTGGTAAACTTGACCCTGATAGCCCAATCCACAATATGACAGGGTTTGTGATCACCCCTGAGTAAAACACATTAACAAACCACAAAAATTCTCAGTGCCAGAGGAGTTCGTAATTAATAAGTGGATCTTGTCAAGCTGACACCAAGAGTCTCAAGACAAGCTCAACCCCAAGTCCTGATCATATTAGGTTTAGAATAGCCCCAGTTAATCTATCCATTAATTTTTTTTCATTTATTCGGTCAACACATAATCAGAGCACACTTTCTATGTGCCTGACACTCTTCTATCATTAAAATAAAGAAAAATCTCTGTCCTCAGGGAGTTGTATTTGAGAAGATGCTAACAATAAGCCATATTAAAAAGTCATGCATTGGGATGCCTGGGTGACTCAGTTCAGCATCTGGCTCTTTTTTTTTTTTTTTTTTTTCAAGTTTATTTATTTTGAGAGAGAGGAGGAGAAAGAAAATCCCAAGCACACTCTGCAGTGCAGAGCCCGATGTGAGGCTCAAACCCATGAATTGTGAGATCATGACCTGAGCTGAAGTTGGATGCTTAATCAACTGAGCCACCCAGGTGCCCCAATCATCTGGCTCTTGACTTCGGCTTAGGTCATGATCTCACAGTTTGTGAGTTCAAACCCCACATTATGCTCTACGCTGGCAGTGAAGAGCCTACTTGGGATTCTCTTTCTCTCCCTCTCTCTCTCTCTGCCCCTCCCCAACTCGTGCACTGTTTCTCTCTCTCTCAAAGTAAATAAATAAACATCTTTAAAAAAGCAATGCACGGGGCGCCTGGGTGGCGCAGTCGGTTAAGCGTCCGACTTCAGCCAGGTCACGATCTCGCGGTCCGTGAGTTCGAGCCCCGCGTCAGGCTCTGGGCTGATGGCTCGGAGCCTGGAGCCTGTTTCCGGTTCTGTGTCTCCCTCTCTCTCTGCCCCTCCCCTGTTCATGCTCTGTCTCTCTCTGTCCCAAAAATAAATAAAAAACGTTGAAAAAAAATTAAAAAAAAAAAAAAAAGCAATGCACTATATGATGATTAACAGCTACGAAAAAGAAAAACAAAAAAGCGGAAAAGAGGAATACAAAGAGACAGGAGAGGGAGATTAAATTTTAGAATTCAGAGGTTGACCATTGAAAGACTCACTGTAATGGGAATGCCTGAGGAAAGACTTTTCAGAAGTGAGGAAATGAGTACATGGGTAAGTAATGGGAGGGGGGTGGAATTCAGATAGAGGATGGAAAAAGCACAAAGGGCCTGAAGCAAAGCGCACCTGGAAGATATGAAGAGCAGCAAAGGACAGTGCAGCTGACACAGACTGAACAAGGGAGACACTGGGAGAGATGTGGTCAGTGAGGTAATGGAAAGCTGGGCCATGTAGGACTTTATGGGTTATATAGAGAAAACCAGTGAGTCACAGAAGGCTTTGAGCTGAGGGGGGAACACAATCTGATTTACCTTTTAACAGGCTCTCTCCACCTCCTGTGTTGAGTGGAGACTGAAGGGAGCAAGAACTAAACAAGGGAGACCATTTAAGAGACTGTTGCTTGCCTAATCCAGGAAGGAGATGATGTCAGCTTAGACCAGGGTAGGAGTGCTGAGAGGTGACAAAATCCCGGATATATTTGGAAAGAAGCCAATGAGGTTTTCAGATTAGTTAGATAGAAACTGTGAGAAGTAGAGATGATCAAGAGATTAGGCCTGAGTGTTGACATTGTCAAAGACGGGAAGACCACAAGAGTAGCAGATTACTGGGGATACATAAGATCAGTTTTGGACATGGCTGTTTTGAGACTTTTTAATAGACACCTGGAGTAGAAAATTCCAGCTGTTCACAAACATTTTTTTTCTCCTTGCAACCACTTTAAAGAATTGTACTTCCCTATTCCTTTTGACTTGATTCGACCAAATGAAAAAGGGCACAGAAGTTATCTCTGCATCTCCTGGTTGGAACTCGAAGAGCCAGAATGAGATTAGTCCCATCCCTTTCCCTGCCAAGGTGATCAAAACACCTGAGCGACCAACCAATCTATTTTGCACACATAGCATGAGCAAGAAATAAGTGCCTCTGGGATTTGGGAGAGGGGAGTGTTGCTGCATCATACCTATGTTATCCAGAGAACGGTTCAAGTAGAGTAGTCAAGAAAGCAGTTGGATTTATGATTCTGAAGTAATGGAGGGATGTAGTTTCAGGAGTCTTTGATACATAAATATTATTTAACATTGAAACTGACTGTGCTTAGCAAGTAACTGGTGATGTTACAAAATTCCAAGAGGTCTGAGAGATAAGAGAAATCACACAGATGGGAGAAGAACCAACAAAAAAGACAGGAGGAAAAGCCATTGAGTGAAGTGTCCTGGAGGCCAAATGAAGAGGTATTTCCAAAGGGAAAGAGTGTCCATTGAAATAAATGCTAACAGGTCTGAAGACTGAGAATTGAGTATTAGACTTGAAACTGTGCCCTTGACAAATCATTTTTGTGAAAGATGGACCCAAGATAATGACTGTACTTTTGTCCCAGGGAATAAGGCAAAGGGGGCAATGGCTGAGGTTAGTTTTTCCACGGTGGCTAACATATTCTGATACTGTTAAATTTGAAATCCTCATGCAAAGGAGCTAGGCATAATTTTTAACAGCATTTAACAGGCCCAGGTCCTTTGTTCTTCCCCAGTTTTGCAATTTAATACCGCCAGCTTCACAAGTCACCCTGAAATCAGAGAATACTCTTATCTTTCTAATATCTTTGTTCCATTATTCTCACCTCCCTTTACCTCTGCACGTTCTATCAATCCCACTCTGACATTTCAGGAAAGCAATAGAAAAAGTCTCTTTTTTAAGCATGAATTATTCTCTCAGTACTTGATCTCCACTACTTTGAACATCTCATTTTAATACTCATTATATTGTTGCTTATTAAATTATTCATTTGCAACAAACATCAAAATTTCACAATGCCCTTAAGTCTTCTCCGACTACAGGAAGCAGATGTAGAAATAAAGCAATTGTATATTTCTGCTTTTTAGTCTGAAAATTCTAATGCTGCCTAGCAGTGGAAGAATATTAAACACCAACGAGTATGATGTTCACACTGGCAAAGGAAAAAGAATGAGGGTACCTCTCCCTCTCTTTCCCCCAAAGTATCCCATGTTCCCTAATTCTGAGCCATAGAACAAATTGGCCCGTGACTGATAATGTTCCATTAGTTACAGCAGAAAACAAAGCATCACGCAAAACACCTATTCTTCAATTTTCTACATTACATTTACGTACTCTGATATGTCTGCTGCGAACAATTTGTTCTTCACTACATAAATATTTTCCCTCCCTTTGAGCACACGGTATATATCCTATTAAAAACTAGTTGAGCCATTCATTCTCACAGATATACACATAGTAAATATCCTTTGGGTTATAGAAGGCTTGCTAAATTGACATTTATAGGACTAGTTAAACTAAATCCCTCCTTTCTTCCTTTTATTAAGTCTTTAGCTTACTTTGGAGATATTCTTGCAGACTTCCATGTCTCATCAACTCTGTAATAATATAAATTGGATCTTCTAAAGTGCAAACAGCATAAAGCTGGATAAGCTTTGGATGTCTTAGGTTCTTCATTATCTGTGCCTCCCTCAGGAAGTCATTTGGATCCATTGAACCTGAAACAAGAAGAGGAGGAAATCACTTTCTGTTATTGAGGCATTCCTATCCTCACAGCAGTCTGGTGGGAATCACCAAGATTGCTTCCTGCTTCTCAGTAAAATAAGAGCATTGGTGTCACAAATCTTCAGATTTATCAAAGAAGAGAATCAGTCCACCCAGGGCAACCTAATAACTGATGTGTTGGTGCATCAAGGGTGTGTAATTTATGTGTTATGACCTGTAGGTGAGGAGAGGTTGATTCAGGTCCATATGAGAAATGAAGGAAAAAGGAGAGACTGGCAGTCTAACTGATAAAACAAGGCAAGCAAATTAAGAGCACGAAAAGAAGGCATTCTGTTAACATGAATGCTGGAGGACACTGAATGTTTAATTACTGCAGCCAGAGCTTTTTGGTCCAGGATCCAGGGAAGACTGATAGCTGCCCTGTCCTTGGTACCCACTGTGGGAACAGCTGGATAACAATCCTGAAGCCATGACATTCTGCCATATTTATGTCCTTAACTCTGTAGGGACATATGGTATAGGCCAAACAGAAAATATTCGGGGGCTACACCCAAAACTGAGTGTCTTTTTGCACTAGTCTTTTATGTCTAACTTGAAATTGATCTTCAACATTTTCTCCTATGTTAATACTTCCATAAGTCAGACTCTTAACAGATTAACCAAATGATAAGGGAGAAGTATTGGGACCTATTTTGAAGACTCACCTACAATTACATTGTATTTTAATGGTTCAACTCTTACCTTGCAAAGTGCCACGTAGTTAATAACAAAATCTAAGAAGAGGAAGGATACCTGGAGTTTACACTTTACCGGTAATTTTCAAAAATCTTTCATTATTTTTAAAGATATGATGTATCAGAGGCATTGCTGTAATTGAAGGAATACTGTCATTTCATATCTCAATATTCACTATGGATAGTGCAAATATCATTTCCACTGATGCTCAAAGAGACTGTCCCATTCATCAGTATCTCATGATGAAGACTTCACAACTGATATTTGAACCCAGGCATGGATAAGCTTTGACATTCTAAAATAGCAGTCTGACTTATTTATTAATATGAAGTCAAGACGAGTTCCATGTGACTTGCAGATCATTTCACATAAACCATTTAGGCAGTCTAGCCTTTGGTATTCCCTTGAGAGTCTAGAAGTTCAGAACACAGGCTTGATTAAACTCCAGATTCTGGTCAAATCCTAGCTCACTGGGTAATCTTCAGCGAGTTACCAAACATCTCCAAACTTCACTTCTTCATCTGTATAACATGGCTAATAACCCTACTGATACCATAATATCATTATCAGGAAATTGCAATAACAGGAACATATATGTTCAATGACTGTAGGCCATTATTTGTATTATTATTAATAAGCATATTCTAGGAAAAACCAAACAGATCAACTGTATTTTTTTTTTTAATTTTTTTTTCAACGTTTATTTATTTTTGGGACAGAGAGAGACAGAGCATGAATGGGGGAGGGGCAGAGAGAGAGGGAGACACAGAACCGGAAACAGGCTCCAGGCTCTGAGCCATCAGCCCAGAGCCCGACGCGGGGCTCGAACTCACGGACCGCGAGATCGTGACCTGGCTGAAGTCGGACGCTTAACCGACTGCGCCACCCAGGCGCCCCCAACTGTATTTTTTTCACAGACTGAGGAGAGGAAGGGGCAAGGACTTACTGAGGAAAAATAGAGAAAAATGACCTATTCTCATTTCCATCATGATCTTCTGTACTTCCTCAATTCCATCCCTACCATTGGAATTGGAATTATCTACATAATCAAAGAGGATTAAAATTTCGAGTCATAGTGGCAAAATGGAGCTGAGAATAAAAGAGGCACCCAAACCATAATGAAGGACTTTCTTCTTGTTAAATTTAGTTTGGCCTATGGTCAAATATGGATATAGTGGGATTCTTCCCACCACACCCTCAACATAATCTGATTCATTAAGTTTCCAGTGATAATAGTCACCATTCAGGCAATTTATATACACAATATGTTTCTACTCTAATGCTTTGGTAGCCATCAGATTTGTGAAATGCAGGACACTCGAATCATTGGCAAATCAGACTACCCACAAGACCTGAAAAACCACGGTACATCAGGAGCCTCTGCAGGTGAAGGCTGCTTAGAGCACTCCATGGCTACACTGGTTGCAGCTGACCAGCTACACAGCAGAGACCCAATTTCAAGTCAGCTAGTAATGCAGCATTAAATATTAATTTTTGCCTGTCAAAGCTACTATGGGAGTTGATTTCAGGCTCGTCTTTATTGCGTGGTAGTCTGCTAAGCAATAAATAGCTGCTAAGATTGATTAATGGCCCCAGTGAAGTGAAGACATTTAACCAATCACCAAAGCTGTTTGCTGCTATTACACTGTAAATCAATAATAATTATTCCTGTTGGAGAGAAAACTATCGTGGCGCTTTTTTTTAATATAAGAAAAGTGATTTTTTTTTTTTTTTTGTTCTTTTTTGACCTCCAGAAGGCCTTCCTTGGAGAGCAGTGTTAGGATGAATAGCTAGCTACTTCGTTTTGAGAAAAGAATGATTAGATTGAACAATAAAGTTTAGGCTCAAGTGTCAACGAGATTACGATTCAAAATAATATATATGCAGTGATTGTGAAAATCTCGGGTGCTGGAATAGATCATTCTCACCTGGAGTGCTCACACAGCATCAGCCACTTCAAAGTGCTTCTCCATCACTTCATGAGGCAGGTGTAAATGCCTGACAGACGTCCTGCACTAGCGAATCTGCACTTCCGTGGACATCTGCAGCATCCCCATTGAAGCTAACATTTATTAAGAACTCACTGCATATATTTTATGTACGTTGACTCAATTTGTCCTCATAAAACTCTATGAAGTAGGAACTATTATAATCCCCACTTCCAGATGAGGAGATTCAAAAGATTAATACATTGTCCAGTGTCCCAGAGGGCAGAGGCAAGGTTGAACTCAGTTCTATTTTATACTAAACTTTATGCTCTTACTATAACACCAGAGGGGCCCAGACTTTCTTGGTTCATGGCATCCTCATTGTCTCAGTAACTTTTTTCATGATATGCCCTTAAGCCAAAATGAATACCTAAGAGTTCTATTGATTATTTGGTTAAATCAAAGCAACTTTAAAAGTATTTGTGTTCTAACAACTTAATACCCATTTAAAAAAGTAATACAGAGAAATTTTTGTGTGGCTCTTGAATGTGATCCCAGTCACCACCAAAAACCCAGTTTCACAAAGATATGATGTCACCAAAGGAATGGTGCTATCCAGCAGCACCCAGGTGCTCAAGTTCTGCCATCAGGAGGCTTTCAAAACCCTTAAGAATTCTGGTTAAGTAAAGAATGAAGGTCCCCTAGAGAACTAATTTCTAGCCTCTAGTTATTATTCTTACCTATGTTATTAGATGTAGATATGAGGCGACTACAGTAACGCTGTACTTTCATAGACTGTCTCCCCTGGGGTGTGATGCAATAGTGATAGATGTGAGTTCAGATCCTAGCTCTTCCATTTACTGACCTTATAATAATAATAATAACAGTAATAATAATAATTAAAATAAAAACAGTTTTTCTTGGTCACTTACTATGAACCAGACATTATTCAAAGCATTTCCACTAATGACCCAGTTTAATCTTCGTAATAATCCTGCTGGGTTGGCCTTATTAGTATCTCTTTTTTGCAAATGATAGAACTGAGGCACAGAGTAGTTTAAAACTTACTCAAGATCATATGACTAGTACATTTCAGGAAAGTTACTTAATCTTTTTAAATTTTCTTATCTCACTTTTAAAATGGAAGAGATAATGCCTGCCTGAATAAATATTATTTTAGTACACCCACTTTTAATTTCCATGATAGGAAAAAGGAAGATGGAAGAAAAAATAGTTCCTACATTTCCAAATATGAGGTCTTTTAGATGGACCGTTTTACCTTTTAACCATAAACAATTAGTATTTAATAAAATTGTTTCTCCCTGAAGATCTCCAAGGTTCTATTGATTTAAGTATTGTTTTAAGTACTTCCAGTAAAGTCACCTTTTTAAGAGTTTATTTTATTTATTTTAAGAGAGAGAGAGAGAGAGAAACACGTGTATATGTGGGGGAGGGGCAGAGAGAGAGGGAGAGAGAATTTTAAGCAGGTTCTGCACTGTCAGCATGAAGCCCGATGTGGGGCTCGAGAAAGCCCGATGTGGGGCTCAAGAACCGTGAGATCATGACCTGAGCTAAAATCAAGAGTTGGACACTTAAGCGACTGAGGCACTCAGGCACCCCTAAAGTTAGCATTTTTAACGAAGGCTAGGAAAAAATGTGGAGAGGGACAATCCTAACTCCAGAGAAGAGATGCCTGGTTGAAATCTTGCATTGGGGATATTTTAAGACTTAGCTGATTCCAGGCACATGCTCTTGCCTTTAGAATCTGAAGCATGTTATCCTTTATGGTCACCTGGGCCAGAAAACATGATTACTGTACTTGCTTGGTGCCTGCATTGGCTGTCCTGTGACCTTGCAGACATTTACAGTGGCAAGTTGAGCTTATAAAAATTAACAAATGCTGGGGCATCTGGGTAGCTTAGTCGGTTAAGCATCTGACTCTTGGTTTCAGCTCAGGTCATGATCTCACAGTTTGTGAGTTCGAACCTCACATCAGGCTCTGTGCTGTTAGCACAGAGCCTGCTTGGGATTCTCTCTCCCCCACTCACACTGTCTCTGTCTCTCTCAAAATGAATAAACTTCAAAATAATTTTTTTAATTAACATATGCCATTTAACCTTTGACATTCTCATTCTCATACCTGGTTTCAATGTTTTTACTGCTACTGGAGTGGTGTTGTTCCATAGGCCTTCCCATACTTCACCAAACTGACCAGATCCTAATCGCTTCAGAAGCTGTATGGAGTTGCGGTCTATCTCCCACTGGTCCACGGTTTTGTAAGACAAATCAAAAGGCGCTGGTACTTGTACCTGTTTCACAGAATAATTAGAAAAACTATAAGAAAAAGATTTAACAATTTTTTGGTTGAAAATAATAGCCTAGGTACTTTTAAAAAGAGAAACCATTTTTAAAACCAAAATATTGTAAATTTTATTCTAATTACTTTAAAATGGAAAGCAATTATGGCAGAATCTGTATCATTACCTCTTTGAGCTGATCTCCTCCCTAAATCTTGCTACATGAGGCACCTTGCTGTCCATCTGCCCCACCCCACACCCAATGCCATCCCTGCCTGGGTCTGGCATGGTCTTCCTCTGCCTCTTTGCCTTCCTCTGCCAAGCTAAATCTCCCAATGTTAAGACCCATTTGAAGTTCCACCTCATCCACAATTACTTCCCAAATTCTTTGGCCTATAGCGTTTACTATATGTATCATATATTTTTGCATAATTAAATTTTTCATCTTATTTTGAATTTATTTATTTATTTGTTCATTCATTCATGTACTTGTTCATTTAATAAATAATAATTTTTCAAGCACCAACAAAGTGCCATTCTGTAAACAAAGTAGGCAAGACCCCTGCCCTCCGAGAGTTCATAATCTAGTTTACTATCTACCAGAGGAAATTCTTAGCCCCTCCGCCAAGTCATTAGCATTTTGAGTACACAGAAGATCATTTATGCTTCTTAGTGAACACTTTTCAACAATATTGGTTAAACAGAGTATTTTCTAAGCCACAGGTAAGCTATTCTTAGCATGAGCTTAACCATTCTTGTGGGGTCATTCATACCTATTCCATCCAACATATAATACTTACACCAAAGTTGCATGTTCACTGGGCAGGATTTAAGTCAATGAATTCCCTACATATTGGACAAAAGTCTTCAGCTTCTAATTGTCCATAATATTTTGGTCAGGCATCACCAGGAAGCTTTCAGTGGTCATCCAGGCATAAACCATAGGGCTGGCTGTCCCATGGACAGTACATGAGACCTGAACTCAAGACGAGGAGCTGAGGTTTTGCCCCACTACCATGTAAGTCCACTACATAACTTTAAATCAACCTAGGTAAAACATGCAACAATTGAATACTGATAGATTTAATAAACTCTATAAATGTTGTTTGGCCTGGCCAAACTATTATAACAGTTACTTAAATGATATTTCTGTATAGATATTTCAGCCAGATAATGAGCCTAGCAATTTCATATTGATATCCTTGAATACAGAGCTAAATAAGAATTATATTCCAGCACTTTTTTTTCCCTCCAGCCATATGAGTAAGTGCTCCAGTGTCAAGATACCAGATTAATTTCTTGGAGCAAAGGATGAATATTTTCTGGCTTCAATGAGTGCCTAAGGTCAGGAGTTGGCAAACTTTTTCTGAAAAGAATGAGATAGTAAATATTTAGGTCTTTGTGGGCCATAAGGTTTCTGTTGCCACTATTAAATGCTGTTCATACAGAGAAAAATCAAAGGGAATTTTTAAATAAATAAGCATGCTTATGTTCCAATAAAACTTAATATTCAAAATGTAAGTGTGGGACAGTATTGGCTCATAGGCCATGGTTTCTCTATCCATGCCATAGGTAATCAAATGAGTTTTTTTTTTTTCCTGAACAGACATATCACATGACTAATACTCCAGTATCTGAAGGGAAAGAGTTAACCTCAAAATCAACACAGCTTGAAAGCATTTTACCTTTAAGCATGGTTTTCCCAGCTGGACACACAGGCCATCCCTTGTCTTGGTGTAATGGCCCACAAATTCATTCAGTGTTGAAAAGATTCTTCTCTGGGTAAGGAAAAACCCCCCTTCATCCAGTCTTCTGATCCTGTAGTGTTTCACAATCCCTTCATCTAAAACTGGAACCCAAAATAAGTCCTATTAACATACTTCTTGCCAAAACCAAGCAAATCTACTTATTTTGTGGTGATAGTTTCAATGCATGGAATAAAATTTTCATAAATTCTGTTCATTTCTCAACTTTGTTTCAGAAAAGACTTCAGAAAGTTTATAAAGGATATATAGCAAAATAAAAAGGGAAAAGAAATGGGAAACCACATTAAAGGAAATAGAAGATAAAAATAACAGAGTGAGGTCACCACTAAAAATCTAGGCTTTGAGGCCTATTGAACTTGATTAAAACAAGCCATAAAATTGACTCTATCATTCTACGGGTTCCTGCCTGACTCGGTCAGTAGAGCATGTGTTTCCTGATCTTGAGGTCGTGAGTTCAAGTCCCACTTATAAAAAAAAATTTGACTCTATCATTCTGGCAATGCAAAGAGGGAAATATTATCAGTTTCAGAAATCACAGCGTTCATAAGATAAAATCACAAAAGTTGTTTAAAAATAGTTCAACTCTTCCTGGCACAGAGACCAGGGAGAATTTTCTCCCATGAGATCCTATGAAGGGGACACTGAAATAGAATAAAACGGTGTCCTCAGGACTATCCGACAATAACATCAGGAATTCTGCAGGTCCGCTTATTATTCTGTCTCTTAATGCAGGGTGATAACAGAATGTCCAAGCACAGTTCAATAAACGCTATTCTACAGGGCCCAAAATAATGCAATCCATGTATACAACATCCCAGCACTATTGCTTGATCTCGTAACAGCCAGTGGAATGAACGGATTGCATACCCTTTTTCAAATCATCTGACTATAGCAGATTTCTTGCTTTTGCCTGCCACCAACAATTCTCCCTTCTTCTTGTAATAGCACCCCAATTTTTTTCAGAGAATCATTGCTCCTCTGAGAGCATGTGGTCCAGAGATTATCATTGCCAACCCTGAGCCAAGGAATGCACAATCAGAGCCAAGAAGACTCAATTCCAGGACTTGTGCTACAGAGCTGCAGGAAAACAGAAAGCAGTTGTTATGATTGTTGTTTTGGTTTTGTTTCTGTTTAACTGCTAGGAGATTGGACCTACAGGCAAAATCTTGCCCTAGGCAGGGAGAAAGCTTTGCCTGGGAAGTTCTTTCCTTGATATGGAAAGTGAAGCTTAGACCCTGGAGCCAATCACACTGGCTTTTCAGCTTGAAGAATCAGTCACCTTTTTTACTTAAACTAGTAACTTTTTTACTTAAACTTTACTTAAAACTTTTTTACTTAAACTAGTTTTTGCACTTGCATTCAAAAATATTGACTAATACATTTCATAAGCTATTCTTTCACTTAGCCAAGTTATTGGTAAGTATTGAGCAGCATTTACCAGGATACAGATATTCTTAATTCCTTGCTAAATATAAAAATTATACTTTAGGGGCGCCTGGGTGGCGCAGTCGGTTAAGCGTCCGACTTCAGCCAGGTCACGATCTCGCGGTCCGTGAGTTCGAGCCCCGCGTCGGGCTCTGGGCTGATGGCTCAGAGCCTGGAGCCTGTTTCCGATTCTGTGTCTCCCTCTCTCTCTGTCCCTCCCCCGTTCATGCTCTGTCTCTCTCTGTCCCAAAAATAAATAAACGTTGAAAAAAAAAATTAAAAAAAAAAAATTATACTTTAATAATGGGTCTTGCTAGAGCAATGCTCTCTTGAAAGAAAAGAAGACTAAGAAAACAGCTCAATTCTAGTTTGGAAGTTTACTGAGGGCATGCCAATGACTAGGGCAAAGTTTTCCTCACAAGAGAATTGGCGCACATCACAATAGCTCAAATAAAAAACAGACAATATCACACGTTGCCAAGGAGGTAGAGTAAATGGAACTCTCACACACAGATGATAGAAGTGTAATTTTTACAATCACTTTAGAAAACCGTCATGCTCTACTAAAACTGAACACAGTCATACCTATAGTTTAGTAATTCCACTCCAACATATAACCAACAAAATGTACAATATATACACCAAAACACATGTATAAGAATGCTTTTAGCAGTATTATTTGTAAGAGTCTAAACCTGGAAACAATCCAAATGTCCATCAACCATAGAATAGACTAATAAATTATTTTATGTTTGTCTAGGGAATCCTATGCAGATTTGTAAATAAACAAACCATAAATACACGCATCTATGTGAATGAATCTCACAAACACAAAAATATAGTTCCCTTATTTAAAAACTAGCAAAATTATTGATATTAGGAGTCAGACTGGAATGTTGGTAAGATTCTCTTTCTTGACTGGATGCTGGTTTACATGCATGTGTTCACCTCATAAATGCTCATCAAACCAAACTTTTATAAATTGTGTATTTTTATTACACATGTCATACATCGATTTAAAAGAATTTTTTAGGGGCACCTGGGTGGCTCAGTCGGTTAAGTGTCTGACTTTGGCTCAGGTCATGATCTCACAGTTCGTGAGTTCAAGCCCCACATCGGGCTCTGTGCTGACAGCCCAGAGCCTGGAGCTTGCTTCAGATTGTCTTCCTCTCTTTCTGCTCCTCCCCCACTCATGCGCTCTCTTGCTCTCTCTCTCTCTCTCTCAAAAATGAATAAACACAAAAAAATTTTTTAAAGAATTTTTTAATGGTTATTTGCTCTAGTTCATGGACAAATAGAACATCAAGTCCCTAAAGTGCTACATCATGGCACATGCTGAATTATTTCAGTCTAGAAAGTTTTTAAGGTAAATGCTACCTAATTCTCATTTTGGATATCAAATTTTCTCAGTAAAGTATTCAAAGAACACTAATTTTAAGCAAAATAACTTTCTGATAAGCATTGTGAAAAACCTGGTTACAAAATGTCCTCCTAAATAACTGAGTTAATTTTTGATATAAGAATATAGGTTATAAGCCAGAAAAATACAGAGGAATATCAAACATAAATGAAAATTTTTTTGAGTGCGTGATGCTGAATTTGAAGGTAGCCTTTCTATTACATCAACAATACTAATAATGTAACCAACACACCACACAAGCACAACTAATAATGTAATAACATCTTTTGTTCAATGCTTTTTGAATAATATTGAATAAGAAAGACAGTTCCCTGCACCTAGATGAAAGCTCCAACAGAGCTTTTCTGATCACACTTAATTATAGGTTCAGCTTTCACTTAAAATCACAAATGCAGTCTCAACTCAAGCTTAGATTGCCCAGTCCAAGATATTAATCAAAACACTCTGCTATTCAGTTTAATAGCTAATCTGTCTGTTCAGGTGTACATCAGGCTGAAAGGCAGCAGTGGGAAAGGTAGGTGTGGGTGGCTGTCTTTCTTTCTCTGCCTAGAGGTGTTCTTTCCTCATGGCCTTGCCAGCCAGGATTTGAGTATCTAGGGTAAGAGCATAGAGAGGAGGAGATAAAGAATGAGGAAGTTCTTATTGGACTGGCAGAGTCTAAATCAGCTTCAACCCTCAGCCTGGCAGACGTTCAAGCTGATTCTTCTGTCAAGAACACTTCTGTAGCCCCCTCCCTCCTAAGATGCAGGTGTCTGCTAGGCCACCTCTGCCCTAATTGCTTTTCAGCTTCTGTTTCTTTAGCAGTTTACCCTCCACTCCAGTGCTTACAGGTCCCCCCTCATTTTCTGGCAGAAGTCCTCTTGAGCAGAACCCAAAACTCCTCCAGACGATTTATCTACAGCTCCCTGGCACTTTTGCTCATGGACAAGGTCCACTTATGGTCTAAGATAACACTCACACATCCTTTACCCCGACAGTTGCTGGGGACTGACTGATGCCATGTGGCACCTCCATCCTACTGCTACAGGCTGCTTTAGCCTACTCAGCCATTGGAGTCAGGCTCGAGTGTTGCATCTGACCAACTGGAGAGAGCAGAGAATAAACTCTCACAGTGGACTTCTCACTAGGTTTGGGGTTCCACTCATCTCCCTGGGAAGATCAGAGGGACTCACACCTTTTTCCAAAAGCAAAATGCCTTGATCAAAGCATTCCTCCCTCTTACTATTAGCACCCTTTTAAGATCACTAACAAGCTGAAGGATCCAAGAGCTGCAATACCTGTCTTTGACCAATTTCCTGGTAAACTCTGGGTACGATGATTTGGCATTGGATTTTACTTCCATTGTATCTTCACAGCTATAGTCAAAAATTCCATCTAACATTCTGTAATACTCACACTCATTGAACCAAATTCTATGCTAAGCACTATAGTACATTATCTCTTTTTATCCTCATAATAGCCATACAAGGTAGACATTAATAGGCCTGTTTTGTAACTCGTAAAAGCAAGTAGTGATATTGCCAGGATTCAAACATGGGGACTTGTGATTCTAAGATTCCTTATAACTGGAGAGTTTCAGATAGTAGATCTAGTTGTCAAATAAGACACATCCAGTTCATGACCATAAAATCATGTCATCTGTTATGTTAGTATTACGTATAACAAATCTAAAGACTCCACCAAAAAATTGTTAGAACTAATGAACAACTATAGTACAGTTGCAAAATACAAGTCAATATAAAAAAAACCTGTTGTTTTTCGATACACTGATAATAAACTATCAAAAAGAGAAATTAAAATAAAAATCCCTTGGGGCACCTCGGTAGTTCACTTGGTTAAGTGTCCAACTTCAGCTCAGGTCCATGATCTCACAGTTCATGGGTTCGAGCCCCGCTTTGGACTCTGTGCTGACAGCTCAGAGCCTGGAGCCTGCTTTGGATTCTGTGTCCCTCTCTCTCTGCCCCTTCCCCGCTTGCACTCTGTTTCTCTCTGTCTCTCAACAATAAATAAATGTTAATAAATAAATAACATAAAATAAAAATCCCATTTACAACGGCATCAGCAAGAATAAACTACTTAGAAATAAATTTAACCAAGAAGGTGAAAGGTCTGTACTCCAAAAACTATAAAATATTGATGACGAAATTTGAACATACACATAAGTGGAAGGATATTCCATGCTCATGGATTGGAAGAATTAATACTATTAAAATGTCCATACCACCCAAAGTCTTCCACAGATTCAATGCAATCCCTATCAAAATTCCAGCTGCATTTTTCAGAAATAGAACACACAATCCTAAAATTTGTAGGGAACCATAAAAGACCCTGAATAGCCGAAGCAATTGAGAAAGAACAAAGCTGGACTCATCACACTTCCTGATTTCTTTTTTTTTAATATAACATTCTTTTTTATTTTATTTTATTTTTTATTTTTTAAAATTTACATCCAAGTTAGTTAGCATATAGTGCAACAATGATTTCAGGAGTAGATTCCTTAGTGCCCCTTACACATTTAGCCCATTTAGCCCTCCCACAACCCCTCCAGTAACCCTCAGTTTGTTCTCCATATTTATGAGTCTCTTCAGTTTTGTTCCCCTCCCTGTTTTTATATTATTTTTGTTTCCCTTCCCTTATGTTAATCTGTTTTGTCTCTTAAAGTCCTCATATGAGTGAAGTCAAATGATTTTTGTCTTTCTCTGACTGACTAATTTCACTTAGCATAATACCCTCCAGTTCCATCCACATAGTTGCAAATGGCAAGATTTCATTCTTTTTGATTGCCGACTAATACTCCATTGTATATATATACCACTTCTTCTTTATCCATTCATCTATCGATGGACATTTGGGCTCTTTGCATACTTTGGCTTTTGTTGACAGTGCTGCTATAAACATGGGGGTGCATGTGTCCCTTCGAAACAGCACACCTGTATTCCTTGGATAAATGCCTAGTAGTACAATTGCTGGGCCGTAGGGTAGTTCTATTTCTAATTTTTTGAAGAACCTCCATACTGTTTTCCAGAGTGGCTGCACCAGTTTGGATTCCCACCAACAATGCAAAAGAGATCCTCTTTCTCCGCATTCTCACCAACATCTGTTGTTGCTTGAGTTGTTAATGTTAGCCATTCTGACAGGTGTAAGGTGGTATCTCATTATGGTTTTGATTTGTATTTCCCTGATGATGAGTGAAGTTAAGCATTTTTTCATGTGTCAGTTGGCCACCTGGATGTCTTTTTTGGAGAAGTGTCTATTCGTGTCTTTTGCCCATTTCTTCACTGGATTATTTGTTTTTTGGGTGTTGAGTTTGATAAATTCTTTATAGATTTTGGATACTAACCCTTAATCTGATATGTCATTTGCAAATATCTTCTCCCATTCTGTCGGTCACCTTTTAGTTTTGCTGATTGTTTCCCTCGCTGTGCAGAAGCTTTTTATTTTGATGAGTAAAATAGTAGTTCATTTTTGCTTTTGTTTCCCTTGCCTTCGGAGACGTGTTGAGTAAGAATTTGCTGTGGCCAAGATCAAAGAGGTTTTTGCCTGCTTTCTCCTCGAGGATTTCGATGGCTTCTTTCATCCATTTTGAGTTTATTTTTGTGTCTGGTGTAAGAAAGTGGCCCAGGTTCATTCTTCTGCATGTCACTGTCCAGTTTTGCCAGCACCACTTGCTGAAGAGACTGTCTTTATTCGATTGGATATTCTTTCCTGCTTTGTCAAAGATTAGTTGGCCATACGTTTGTGGGTCCACTTCTGGGTTCTCTATTCTGTTCCATTGATCTGAGTGTCTGTTCTTGTGCCAGCACCATACTGTCCTAATGATTACAGCTTTGTAGTATAGCTTGAAGTCTGGGATTATGATGCCGCCTGCTTTGGTTTTCTTTTTCAAGATTGCTTTGGCTTTTCGGGGTCTTTTCTGTTTCCATACAAATTTTAGGATTATTTGTTCTAGCTCTGTGAAGAATGCTGGTGTTATTTTGATAGGGATTGCATTGAATATATGTAGATTGCTTTGGGTAGTATCGACATTTTTTTAAAAATCTTTTATTTTTGCGACAGAGAGAGACAGAGCATGAGCAGGGAAGGGACAGAGAGAGAGGGAGACACAGAATCTGAAGCAGGCTCCAGGCTCTGAGCTGCCAGCACTGAGCCCTATATGGGGCTGGAACCCACGAACCACGAGATCATGACCTGAGCCAAAGCTGGACACCCAACCAACTGAGTGAGCCACCCAGGCACCCTGGGTAGTATCGACATTTTAACAATATTTGTTCTTCCTATCCAGGAGCATGGAACCTTTTTCCATTTTTTTGTGTGTCTTCTTCAATTTCTTTCATAAGCGTTCTATAGTTTTCAGCATATAGATTTTTCACCTCTTTGGTTAGATTTATTCCTAGGTATTTGATGGGTTTGGGTGCAACTGTAAATGGGATCGATTCCTTGATTTCTCTTTCTGTCGCTTCATTGTTGGTGTATAGGAATGCAACCGATTTCTGTGCATTGATTTTATATCCTGCAACTTTGCTGAATTCATGAATCAGTTCTAGCAGTTTTTTGGTGGAATCTTTTGGGTTTTCCATATAGAGTATCATGTCATCTTTGAAGAGTGAAAGTTTGACCTCCTTCTGGCCGATTTGGATGCCTTTTATTTCTTTGTGTTGTCTGATTGCAGAGGCTAAGACTTCCAATACTCTGTTGAATAACAGTGGCAAGAGTGGACATCCCTGTCTTGTTCCTGACCTTAGGGGGAAAGCTCTCAGTTTCTCCCCATTGAGGATGATATTAGCATTGGGTCGTTCATATATGGCTTTTATGATCTCAAGGTATGATCCTCCTATCCCTACTTTCTTGAGGGTTTTACCAAGAAAGGATGCTGTATTTTGTCAAATGCTTTCTCTGCATGTATTGAGAGGATCATTTGGTTCTTGTCCTTTCTTTTATTGATGTGATGAATCACGTTAATTGTTTTGCGGATATTGAGCCAGCCCTGCATCCCAGGTATAAATCCCACTTGGTCGTGGTGAATAATTTTTTAATGTATTGTTGGAGCTGGTTGGCTAATATCTTGTTGAGGATTTTTGCATCCATGCTCATCAGGGAAATTGGTCTATAGTTTTCCTTTTTTTTTTTTTTTTTAATGTTTATTTGTTTTTGAGAGAGAGAGAGCCAGAGCATGAACAGGGGAGGAGCAGAGAGAGAGGGAGATACAGAATCCGAGGCAGGCTCCAGGCTCTGAGCTGTCAGCACAGAGCCCGACGCGGGGCTCAAACTCACAAACCATGAGATCATGACCTGAGCTGAAGTCAGACGCTTAACCGACTGAGCCAACCAGGCGCCCCTATAGTTCTTTTTAGTGGGGTCTCTGTCTGGTTTTGGAATCAAGGTAATGCTGGCTTCATAGAAAGAGTTTGGAAGTTTTCCTTCCATTTCTGTTTTTTGGAACACCTTCGAGAGAATAGGTGTGAACGCTTTCTTAAATGTTTGGTAGAATTCCCCTGGAAAGCCATCTGGTCCTGGACTCCTGTTTTTTGGCAGATTGTTGATTACTAATTTGATTTCCTTACTGGTTATGGGTCTGTTCAAATTTTCTATTTCTTCCTGTTTCAGTTTTGGTAGTGTATATGTTTCTAGGAATTTGTCCATTTCTTCCAGATTGCCCATTTTATGGGCATATAATTGCTCATAACATTCTCTTATTATTGTTTGTATTTCTGCTGTGTTGGTTGTGATCTCTCCTCTTTCATTCTTGATTTTATTTATTTGGGTCCTTAACTTTTTCTTTTTGATCAAACGGACTAGGGGTTTATCAATTTTGTTAATTCTTTCAAAGAACCAGCTTCTGGTTTCATTGATCTGTTCTATTGTTTTTTTGTTTTGTTTTGTTTTGTTTTTGGTTTCAATAGCATTAATTTCTGCTCTAATCTTTATTATTTCCTGTCTTCTGCTGGTTTTGGATTTCATTTGCTGTTCTTTTTCCAGCTCCTTAAGGCGTAAGGTTAGGTTGTGTATCTGAGATCTTTCTTCCTTCTTTAGGAAGGCCTGGATTGCTATATACTTTCCTCTTATGACCACCTTTGCTGTATCCCAGAGGTTTTGGGTTGTGATGTTACCATTTTCATTGACTTCCATATACTTTTTAATTTCCTCTTTAACTGCTTGGTTAGCCCATTCATCCTTTAGTAGGATGTTCTTCAATCTCCAAGTATTTGTTACCTTTCCAAATTTTTTCTTGTGGCTGATTTTGAGTTTCATAGCGTTGTGGTCTGAAAATACGCACGGTAGGATCTCAATCTTTTTGTACTTACTTAGGGCTGATTTGTGTCCCAGTATATGGTCTATTCTGGAGAACATTCCATGGACACTGGAGCACACTTCCTGATTTCTAACTATACTACAAGGCTATGGCAATCAAAACAGTATGGCATTTGCATAAAAATAGACACAAGGATCCATGAAACAGAAAAGAGAGCCCAGAAGTAAACCCATGCAGAAATGGTCATCTAGCTTATGACAGACAAAGAAGCCAAAAATATACAATGAGGAAAGTTCTCTTTAATAAATGATGCTAGGAAAATGAACAGGCACATGCAAAGAATGAAACTGGACCCCTACCTTACACCATAGCAAAAATTAATTCAAAAATGGCTGAAAGACTTGAATATAAGACCAGATACCATAAAACTAGATGAAAACATACAGGGTAGCCTTGTTGGCATCAGCCTTGGTGATGATTTTTTGGATTTGTCACCAAAAGCAAGGCAACAAAAGCATAAATAAACAAGTGGGACTATATCAAACTAAAAAGCTGTAGAGAAAAGGAAATTAATAACAAAATTAAAAGGTAGCCTATAAAACAGGAAAAATATTTGCAAACTACATATTCAGAATGAATAATGAATTCTTACAAAGCCACATCAAAACAAAACAAAGCCAGTTTAAAAATGGGCAAAGGACCTGCACAGACATTTATCCAAAAAAAAAAAAAAAAAAAAAAGACAAACAGGGGTCCCTGGGTGGCTCAGTTGGTTAAGCCTCTGACTTTAGCTCAGGTCATGATCTCGTGGTCCACAAGTTCGAGCCCTGCATCAGGCTCTGCGCTGGCAGCTCAGAGCATGGAGCCTGCTTCAGATTCTGTGTCTCCCTCTCTCTCTGCACCTCCCTTGCTTGCATTCTGTCTCTCTGTCTCTCTCAAAAATAAACAAACATTTAAAAAAAAAAAAACTATTTAAAAAAAAAAAAGGCAAACAAATGGCCAACAGGTACCAGAAAAGGTGTTCAGCATCATGAATCATCAGGAAAATACAGATCAAAATGACAATGAGACATCACCTCTCACCTGTTAGAATGCTACTATCAAAAAGATAAGAGATAATAAACACTGGGGGGTATGGAGAAAGAGAACTCTTGTGTTGTGCACTGTTGGTGGGAATGTTAAATGGTGCAGCCACTATGGAGTTTCCTCAAGAAATTAAAAATAGAACTAGCCTATGATCCATCAATCCCACTTCTGGGTATATATCCAAAAGAAACACAATCATTATCTCAATGTTCACTGCAGCATTATTCACAATAGACAAGGTATGGAAACAACCTAAATGCATTGACAAATGAATGGATAAAGAAAATGTATACAGCATTAAAAAAGAAGGAAATCCTGTCATTTGCAACAACATGGATGAACCTGGAGGCCATGTGCTAAGTGAAATAAGCCAAACAGAGAAAGACAAATACTGAATGGTCACACTTAACATGTGGAATTTTTTTTTAAAAGTTGAACTCATAGAAACAAAGAGGAGAAAAATGGTTGCCAGGAACTGGGGGACAGGGAGAAATAGGGAAGAGGTTGGTAAAGGGTACAGACTTTTAGTTATAAGATAAATAAAGTGTGAGGATCCAAAGTATAACGTGGTCAGTATAATTGATAACACTGCATTGTGTAATTGAAATTTGCTGAGACAGTAGAACTTCAACGTTCTCTTACAAAAACAGAAAAAGTAAATATGTGAGGTGATGGATGTATTAATTAACTCAGTGGGAGTAATCCTTTCACAAAGTGTATGTATATCAAATCATCATATTGTTCACTTTAATAAATATCTTACAGTTTTGTCAATTTTTCTTCAATAAAACTGAAAAAAGAAACCTGTCATCTGCATATACAAAAATCTTGTAGTTTTAGTTTTTTTTATATAATACAGAGTACATTTAGGTCCTCCCAAAGCCACGTAAGTTTTCTTCCATTTCAATTTTTGAAGTTTCTGCGACACATTCTTGTACCCTTGTGTCAAGTTACCATTCCCACTGAACATGACTCTTGGGACAATGTTAGTTGCCCTGTATAATCATCACCAAGTAGAAGGGTTTTATTAGGATATAGAGCAAGGCTCATAACAATTCTTATTAATGGATTAAAAGGTTAACAAAAAAACTCAAAGAGAGCTGTCAACAATATTAGTCCAATTCATTTCTCCACAAAGTAATAAAAATATTAGAAGTAGAAGGGTAGCTAAATATAAAGCATACCTGAAATTTATATAAATGATTGGCCTCAAAAATTCAAGCTTTGCCATTTATCAAAAAGAAAAGTACACAAATTATAGCTGAGACCTCTAGCAAGCCAATAGGTCTATAACAGGAAATGATTGGAAGCAATAAAAAAATTCCCCTCTTCTGAACAAGACAGACAATATCTAGTTTCAAACTGAAATGGACTATGTGGAAATTAAACATAAACAGGAATTTTTTCTTAATGCACAACAAAAAATCTAAAAGATCTCCAAGCTAGAGGCTAAAATCAATAAATGACTGAAGAGTTAAAGTACTCCTTGTGATTTTCTTAATAAGGATGCAAATCACAACGATTGATATGTGTTTGGCAATTGTTATTGATTATAAAGAAAGCCTAAATAAATGTTTGCCAACTCTGTAAAGGTTTCAACTCGAAGCTGTAAAAGCCAATACTTGAGAGATCCAACACAACAAAAGTAATTTTGTTTAATAGAAAAAGCAATAGAGGGGCGCCTGGGTGGCTTAGTTAGTTAAGCATCCGACTTCAACTCAGGTCATGATCTC
The DNA here is from genome assembly GCF_007474595.2 of Lynx canadensis. NCBI lineage: Eukaryota > Metazoa > Chordata > Mammalia > Carnivora > Felidae > Lynx > Lynx canadensis. The sequence goes on from NC_044307.1 coordinate 105,084,175, forward strand.
ATGGTTCAGGAGTTCAAGAACCATGTCGGGCTCTCTGCTATCAGCACAGAGCCTGCTTCAGATAATCTGTCTCCCTCTCTCTCTGCCCCTCTCCTATTATCTCTCTCTCTCTCTCTCTCTCAAAAATAAATAAACTTTAAAAAATATTTTGGGGCACCTGGGTGACTCAGTCGGTTGAGCGTCCGACTTCGGCTCAGGTCATGATCTCACAGTTTGTGGGTTTGAGCCCCTCATCAGGCTCTGTGCTGACGGCTTGCTCAGAGCCTGGAGGCTGCTTCTGATTCTGTGTCTCCTTCTCTCTCTGCCCCTCCCCTGCTCACGCTTTGTCTCACTCTGTTTCTCAAAAATAAATAAATGTAAAAAATAAATTAATTAAAAAAATAATAAAATAAAAATATTTTTAAAAAGAAAAAAGAAAAAGCAATAAATTGGGAGATGGGAGACCCAGGTCACAATTGAACTTGAAAATGACCAAAAACACCTCAATCTTACCTGGCCTCGGTTTTTCCATCATTAAAATAAAAAAGCTGGCTTTAAGAAATCTCCAAATTTCCAATTGTTTCCACCTTAGTGATCAAACATGTCTGACGGTTGATTTCTCTCCTTGAATTCCCATTACTTTTTGTAGCCCTTTGATAAAACAAGTAATTCTCACCTCAGAGCCCTTAACACCACCTTGGATGCTTTTCCTACTAATCTTCTTGTAGCCTGCCTCTTCCTTCAGATCTCAGTTTAAATCCTCAAAACCACCTTTGTCCCCCGACCCTATTGAATGTACCTCTCCCAGATCCCTCTTATCACCTTGTTTAATCGTGATAGTATTTATTTAGAATGGATCCATGATGGCAGGGACTCTGCCATTTTGATCCAAAACCTAACCAGAGCTTGGCACAGAGTAACAACTAACATAAACATCTGCTAAATGAACGAACAATGATTCACTAACTCTTGAATTTGAAGTGAAATATAAGCTTCTGAAATGTCTGCTGCAAAATTAAATAGGTAATTATACAAATATTTCAAGATAAGACTTCCCTGGAATTTTCTTTTTAAAGGGAGGAAAACACGCTTGGCCCCAGAATATACATACTGTTAGATGACAGACATTCATATTTATATCCATTTTTTTTTGTACATAACACAGAAATAACTACTCCATCCCCATATCCAGAATGGATATTTATATAAGGTTCATTCAAGTTTTCAACCTAAACAAGACTAAGAGACTATATATATATATATATATATATATATACACACACATATATATATATGGTTATGAATATATATACAATATACATGATTTACAAATTAGACCACAGAAGCTACATCAGAAAAATTCAATATATTTTAGTCTGGATGAAGGCACTTTTCATATTGTATTTTTGAGTAATCAAATCCGAAATATATGATTGTTTTTTAAAAGTGGTTTTAATGTGTTAGGTGAGCCCCAAGTCATCATTTCTAATAAAGATTGAATTCACAGGGTCTCAGAACTAGGGAGAAATGAATTTTCTATTCTTTTTCTGGTTTTCTGTGATCTTTATTATTGAGCCAAACCTATTTCAAATTCCAGAGACTATAAGTGAATGATAATGTTTGTGCCATTCTTACTGTGAATGACGGAGTTCAGACTAGTTAAGCATTCTAAGTAGTTCATCTGCAAAAACCATAAGGCTAACTATAAAATATAATGAAGCCATCAATCAACAAACTCAGGAGCATCATGACTGAATGAATTTAGCTAAAAGGCCAGGCATCCTGAGTTTACATCTTGACTCTCATGTACGCTGTTTGACCTAGGGGAAAATGTTTCACCTGTCAACAGATTAATCTACCAGAACATGTCCAAGAATTAGGATATATTGCAGAGATGTAGGTAAGCATGTAGAAGGAGCAGACTAAAGGATTGTTGACTGTTGAAAGAATTCAACTCTTTCTTCCCACTAACTTCTGTAAGGACTGTGGCATAGGTCACGTGATTATTTGGCTACCTTCACATCCAGAGTAACTAATTGTGGGGGAATATGTGTGATATAGATGGAATCTTATGATTTCAGTCCTATTTGCCAGACTCAAATGCTTTTCTTTTCTTTTTTTTTTTTTAAGATTATTTACTTTGAGAGAGAGAGAGAAGGAGAGAGAGAGAGAGAAAGAGAAAACCACTGGGGGAGGGGCAGAGAGAGAGGAGAAAGAATCGCAAGCAGGTTCTGTGCTGTCAGTGCAGAGCTGGATGTGGGGCTCGAACTAACAAACCGTGAGATCATGGCCTGAGCTGAAATCAAGAGCGATGCTTAACCAGCTGAGTCACCCAAGCGCCCTAAAATGCTTTTCTAAGTGGTGGATGGCAGATACAGAAGTCCAGCTTTCTCCTAATGGCGAGATCCTAGTTGATATGGTCTCTGATGGTAGAAAAGTGTTTGCTGCTACACAAAGCAGTGCTGCAAGCTTTCATCTAAAAGCACTTTCAAGGAGTTCTGTCCCCGTTCTACCACACCACTAACACATGATTCAGTACATATTACATCATTATGAAATCCAAGATATTCCAAAATTAGGTTTTTTAAAAGACGCAACCTCCAGAAATGAACTTCAGAATGCAATATGAATGTGAAGTTAGAGACTGTCTGCAACACACGAAGACAACCTAGAAGCCCAGTGAAAAATGCCAGTAAAATGAGTAGTCTGGCATCTTACAGGCAAACAAATGGTTGATTGAGCAGATTTTCATTTTTCAGCTGATCTTCTGGCATCATCTGGGCACAGCTTTATTCCTCTTGACTGATAATAATCTGTTCCCATACTGAGTAAAACAATATGACTTAGTTGATTGAACAAAGGATTGAAAATCAAGAACTCACTGCCCTAATCTTATTCCACCAGTGATTTGTTCTTTGACCTTAGGCAAGGAATTTCATTTCAGTTTCCTTATCTAGAAAATGAGAATAATGATCTTATCTATAGACCCCCACAGGGACCGTTTGAGTGTCATTATTCACAAGGGATGATAGATCCATCTAAATGTGCAATGTGTGAGCACTATATTAGAATATCAGTACTATCAAATAGCTTTGTCAACAAAAGAGAGCCACTTAGAAAGTAAAATTTTCCACTCCTTGCACAATAATGATTATGTTACACAGTGACCACCAAACATTAAGTGAAGAAATTGTTATTAAATCTGTGTGAGAGAGCTCCCGTACTTGCAAACTCCTGCTTATTAGTACTTTTCAAAACTATTATGAAGATAATCACAATAACTCCTCCTATACCATTGCCTCAGAAATCATGCTGACATTGGTCTACACCAATAAGTAAATAACATTCAATTGACTTATTATATCGTATCCCTATTAAAACAGAATTCAAGACACACACTCATTGTGCACTCTATTTTGTTCTACAGCAGATACAGTAGGATCCCAGTATGAACAGTTTTGAAAGCAGAAAGTACATCTATCTTAAAAGATTTTAAAAAGTATCATGCAGAAGAGTTGTTATCTTCTTTTCTCGGAAAATAAAACACACACAATACAACCAAAGGGAATAAATGGAACTACTTTTTACGCATATGACTCAACTAGTGCATCCCCAAGGACTTTTGCCTTCCAGCCAGGCATATTTCAGAGTGCTGTGGACATTGGTCAGTAAGTCTATTAAACTGGTAGGTTGAGCTAAGTGAAGACCCATGAAGAAAATGTCTTCATTAGCCGACTCAGAAAAATTTACTACAAGTGCTATTTGAAGATACACCCCAATACTAGGTACCTTTGTAAGTCAAAGACTACATAATCCGTTACCCTAAACTGTATGTCTGTCCAAATACTTATGACATTTTTGAGGAAAATGTTGGTCTTATCCACAAGACCCTTATGATCCTTCTAAAAGTAAGCCAAACTCCCTTTCAAAGCTGGCTCTTAAATTTTCAGAAGAGAACACTAATTTTATTGTTTACACATCTTAAGAAGATGAATATCTGGGGGCACCTGGCTGGCTCAGTTGGTAGAGCATATGGCTCTCGAGCTCAGGGTTGTGTGTTCAAGCCCCACATTGTGTGTGGAGCCTACTTTAAAAACCTAACTAACTAACTAACTAAAATAAAAAATTAAAAAAAGATGAGTATCTCTTTAAATTAGTAGTACATAGGGGCGCCTGGGTGGCTCAGTCGGTTAAGTGTCCGACTTCAGCCCGGGTCACGATCTCGCGGTCCGTGAGTTCGAGCCCCGCGTCGGGCTCTGGGCTGATGGCTCAGAGCCTGGAGCCTGTTTCTGAGTCTGTGTCTCCCTCTCTCTCTGCCCCTCCCCCGTTCATGCTCTGTCTCTCTCTGTCCCAAAAATAAATAAACGTTGAAAAAAAAAATAAAAAAAAAAAACCTAACTAACTAACTAAAATAAAAATTTAAAAAAGATGAGTATCTCTTTAAATTAGTAGTACATAATTGTAACATTGGATATGTTGCCAGATGACTGGGAAGTATCTCCCACAGTTTCACGTGAAAATGGCTTTTTGCAGCATCTGATATTGCAGAGAAAGTCTCCAGGAAACAACTTGACTCTTTATTCCTCTCGGGACTCTAATGTCTCACTCAATATTATATCTGCAATAAATCACCAGGAATTTACATGCTCGGATTATATTATCTCAGTTTCCTACAGAAAATCTTTCACTGGGTTAAGATTTAATATGACATGTGAGCCAGTGCTTCCACTTTTCAAAACTTACCCTAAGGAAATAATCCAAATATTGACATGCATGTATTTAACTGTATCCCTGCTTTGTTCCAGAAGGACTCAAAGGCTTGCATAAATTATCAAAATAAAATAAATTTAGAATAAGTGGATGAAGGAAATAGGACAAAAGGTGAAGGAAGGGACGATACTCTAGGAACAAGGTTGGTATGCTTTATGTAAGAGGTACTTTTTACATTCCAATCCATGTTTGCTAGATACGCACCAAAGATTCAACTCTGCGTTTCTGGCAGCTCACAGCCATGAGGGAAACAATTCAGTTACCTGATTCCCTGAAGAAAATAGTAACTGTTACTCAAAAACAAAAACAGAAAAACAAAGCCAAAAAAACCACAACCATTCCTGGAATCGAAATGAGAAATTTCTCATTTGGTCCTCACAAAGAAAACACAGAAAATGAAAAAAACAGACAAACAAAACAAAACAAACAAATAAACAAACAAAACACAGAAACTGTCATGAGTAACAACAGCAGCAGCATTCTTAATATAAATACACCAACACATTGCAAAGGGGTGGCTCTGACAGTGTCCATTAATGTGGGTCCATTTTCAACCTGAAATTCAATGAAAGCATTTATATGGGAAACTAAATGCAGTTAATCATCCAAAATAGGAAAAGCTATATGTATAAGGATGCTCACTGCACCATGTTTATAGCACTAAATGACTACTAAATTGTAATAGCTCTGAAAATTGAGAGTTAAAAATATAATCACAAAAATTATGAAGGAACAAGAAGAAACATAATGTGCGAAGGAAATAAGAGGGGTACAAAATTAAGAGAATAGTACAATTGCAAACATGAGGATACATCTGGCAGCTTACATATCCTGGGGCCTTTAGCGCTAAAGGAACCCTACTGAGGTCCCTGTGAAAACCATAATTGCATATGGGAAAAGATGATTAAATTTGCCAACATGAAAAGATTGCCAGATTTGTGAGTATTTTACACCCTCTGTTTTCCAAACCAACGGAAATAAAGGTACAGTGACTTTAAAATAAAAATGCATACATAATGTTTCCAGCTTTTTTAGAGAGGCAATATAAGAATTAACCATGTAAGACAATGTTCACACATTTAGCTCAAGACTGTCTATTCTGATACTTGATAGTCTTTATATAAAGACCCCCGTGAATTCATTTCTCTTTGAACTTAATGCTTAAAATCATAATGCATCTCTTCCTACATTAAGCCAGTGAGAAACACAATGTGTTCCCCTTTTTGCCTTATCTGCCAGAAAACCCGTGGCTAAACTGACTTCTAAACTGTGATAATTATCTCCCATTAGAGGCTCAGCAAATTCTATTTCTCTGTTCTTTTTCATTGGTTTTGTCTTTTTTATGTTTTGCTGTGTTTGACACTGTGTTTTGGTAGTGTAAGCCAACTTAAAACCTTTTGTAGAAGGAAGCAAACATGCACAAATGAAATGATAATCAAATGAAATGGTGCATCTACTAAACATAAGAAGGAACTTCTAATGGAAAAAAACTGTCCAACAATGGAATAGGCTAATTCTCTAGCTTTCTGATCATGGGAAGTTGGAAGCTCCTTTACAAATTATAAAAAACTCCTCAGGGGCACCTCAGTCGGTTAAGTGGTTAAGCATCCGACTTCAGCTCAGGTCATGATCTCACAGCTCATGGGTTCAAGCCCCACGTGGGGCTCTGCGCTGACAGCTCGGAGCCTGCTTTGGATTCTGCCTCTCCCCCTCTCTCTGCCCCTCCCCCACACGCACTCTGTCTCTTTCTCTCTCTCTCAAGACTAAATTTAAATAAATAAATAATAAAAGATTCCTCAGAAAGAACAATATTAGACTAGTCTTTGCAAATTCTAGTAGTCTGTCAACAAAAAGAGAATGTGATATGGGAAAGACAAGACATTTTAAAATTGATTTAGTCTAAATCTCTCTTGTACTGATTGGGCAAAGTCCAAGGTTCCAAAATAAAATCCCTACTTGTTTGCAGGGCTGGAAGCCAAGTCTAGTCATCTGGGGTGTCAGCAAATGACAGTAGAACAGCAAAGCTTTCAACCACTTACTTCCTGTTTCCTGGCTTGTTTGTTTAACAGAGTAGTAATTTACTAATTTCTCAGGAGAATGTTTTAGATCTCAAAGGTTTCTGAATGGTATCTTTCTTTCCCTTCCTTGTAAAAATTCTCTCAAAACCCTCAGGAAGCTTTCCCCATGCTGGAGAACTCCTCTTCTCCCTGCTTTCAGTAAGTAGCAGACATATTAATCTGAGTGAACATCTAAGTCACTGTGGAATGTAGTGAATGATAATTAAAATACCCTGAAATCAATTTTTATCTTCTTGTGAAAATGGGAAGGACTTCTTGTGTATTAGCTGATTTATTTATTCTCATAGCAGAATATGACCTCCTTCCACTTTTTTCATGCTGCTTACATATGCATGACAACTACTGGTAATTTGCTCATTATTCCTTCACATTTCCAAGAGACAATAGCTCTCATTCTTGGAAATTTCTTCATATTGAATGAGGACCCAGGATATAGGATATGTGCCTGCTGTGCACTTCAGATAAGTATTTGATGATAGTTACACAAGGATCTGTCTGGTTACATTGCACTTGTCATCCTTCGGTGCATACGTACTACAGGTCACGTTCAGGTAAACACTCCACAATACAGACACACCATCCCCTAGTCACAGGCTGCACTTGGAAGGCTGGTCAATCATCTTCCTAATGACTCACCAGCTCAAGGGTGAAGCAGGTGAACAACTGTGAACACTCAGCATGATCCATCGCTACTCCCAGAAAAAGTTCAAAGCGCATGATCCAGGGCCAGGTGCGCCAACGCCTCCATCTTTCCGTGCAAAACGCAGCGCTTTTTGTGCACAATAAAAAGAGCAATTGGATTTTTATTGAGCATCTGCCTTAAGCAAGCAGTGTGCTCAGTGCTTTTTTTATGTAATATTTTATTTAATCCTCCTAACAACCCTGTGGGATATGGATATCATTTTCATCACATTACTGAGGAGAAACTAAAGTGTACGAAGAGATTAAGTAATTTGCCCCTGGATACAAAGCAGGTAAATATTAGTGCCATGAGCAGGTGATAAAACCCTGAACGCCACACTCTTACACCAACTGATCCTTACACCAACTGTCTCCCTTGATGGCCAGGCAGCTCTCGAAAGGCAACGCTCACTTTACTTGCTCTGGAAGCACATGAATTTGTTGCTACTTCTTTTTTTTTTTTTTTTTTTTTCAACGTTTATTTATTTTTGGGACAGAGAGAGACAGAGCATGAACGGGGGAGGGGCAGAGAGAGAGGGAGACACAGAATCGGAAACAGGCTCCAGGCTCTGAGCCATCAGCCCAGAGCCCGACGCGGGGCTCGAACTCACGGACCGCGAGATCGTGACCTGGCTGAAGTCGGACGCCTAACCGACTGCGCCACCCAGGCGCCCCTGTTGCTACTTCTTAATCATGAGATGATGATAATGCTGCAGATAAGGCCTATTTCTGCAATTGACATCTTTTAAAGGGAAACATAGCTTGAACATTCCCTCCTTGAAACATTGCACTCCATCTAATACCATGATTGTTTCTCATTTTTACTGCTTCTCAGGCTTCTGCCCCTCCATCTGCTCCTTTGGCTTTGCTCTGACCCAGGACATCGCATAATCTGTCACAACTTGTTCTTGATGTTACTGCAGACATTCGGCTTCCAATGACTATAATGAATATGCGGTGACTCCCAGTCTCTCTCTGCAATGCTGCCTTCACTCTTGCCTTCTAGATCCCTCAGGCACCTCAAATGTACCAAGTCAAAATTTTAACTCCCATTATCTTGCTTCCCAAGTTTCCACCCCAGCTTGAATACTCTCAGTGAATGGTACTGCCATCCTGAAACCCAGATGGTTAAACTAGAGATGTGGGGGTTACCCGTGTACCCCCTCTCTTCCTGACTTCTCATCTCTGACTGAGCATTGCACCCACCACCACCACCTCGTGGACTGCCCCTCCATTTCTCTCTCCTGGACTACTGGAGCAAGCTCCAACACTGCTTTCCCTGTCTCCAGCCTCACTGTCCATCTGCCACAGTCACCCGAGTAGCCTTCTAAAACCTGAATCTGAACTTGCCATTCTACTTTTTAAAGCTCTTCAAGTGTTTCCTATTGCTAAGTTCAAATGCCTGAGGAGAGCTTTCTGCTGCACTCTACCTTCAAGGTTTAAATACCTATCTATAGTTTCCTGAATGCACCATACTGTTTCCTTTTTTTTCCTCCCCACCCTCCCCAACCATGCTGGTTCCTTTGTTTTTGCTTTTTGTTTCCTCCCTGTCCCCCTCCAACCATGCTGGCTCCTGTCTGTGCATTTGCACAAACTGTTAACTCCAACTAGAATGCTATTCTATTTATATATTAGAGCTAAATTCATGTTTCAAGGCCCTGCCCAGGCATCTCCTACTCCGTTAAGCCTCTGGCCTAAGCAAGCAGAGCAGCTCCCTTGGTCCTTTGTATCTCACTTCTGTTATTGAATTCATTCCACACTATTGTTCCTATATATTGTTGGGGAGCAAGAATTCCTGTCCCCTCAAATGTCCTTCTAGCTGGACTAAGAATCAAGTTGACATGAGACAGATTAACAGGAGAAAAATCAAATTTAAAATAAGCGTGCATATGGGGAGGGGAATCCACACAGACAGGGAAATTCCAAAGACAGTCAAGCAAAATCAAGTACATACGTCATTCTGAACTGAAGAGAAGGGGATTGGGGTCTGGGATTGCAGAGGAAAGAAATGCATTTGACAGGGTGATAAGAAGAGCAGATGTTTGGTAATTAGATGTTTGCCCTGCCATACAGATGGGTCACTCAGATAAAATGTATCTTTGTTGGGGCGCCTGGGTGGCCCAGTCGGTTAAGCGTCCGACTTCAGCCAGGTCACGATCTCGCGGTCCGTGAGTTCGAGCCCCGCGTCAGGCTCTGGGCTGATGGCAGAGCCTGGAACCTGTTTCTGATTCTGTGTCTCCCTCTCTCTCTCTGCCCCTCCCCCGTTCATGCTCTGTCTCTCTCTGTCCCAAAAATAAATAAACGTTGAAAAAAATAAAAAATAAAAAAATAAATTAAAAAAAATTAAAAAAAAAATGTATCTTTGTTAATAACCCGTATTCTGGAAAGGCCCTAATTTAGATTCTTCTGTATGCTTAAAGGAGGGACAAAAGTTTCTCTTGAGCCCACAGGGTCTAAAGTGCCTTCAGCTCAAATAATCCATATGCCAAAGTGGCACACTCAGTGAGGGGGAGGGAAGCTGTCCTGAATGCCTTCAATATTTACACTGTACCTCTTCTACTGGATCTTGAGCCTTTAGGCTGCATTTATTGATACGAGGCATGTCAATGAATCATTCTCTCTTGGCCCTTGCAATGGCTTCCAATAGGTGCAACATACCTCCCCATCACACTGGCTTAGGATGCGGCTATGTGATTCCTTTGGAGTGGGGGCAAACACAACGTATGGCACTTCCTAGCAGAAGCTTTAAACAGTCTGAATAGTTTGCCCTCCTCTTCTTTGCTCCACCCCATCTTCTGCTCTCCACCCTGAGAGTGCCATACCCAGACTGCCCCTGCTCCCTCGGCCTGAGTCCCAGAATGAAAGATACATGGAGTTGAACCCAGGTCTGGTACCTCTGACAGAGCCTCACCAACCAACAACCCTCCCGCAAATGAGTAAACCACTGAGTTGAGGGACAAAAACTGACTAACAGAAGACATTTTAAAGAAAGCAGCATGATTTCTGAACAATATTTAAAAGATGTCAAAAGATCCAATTTTGCAGCTAGCCACCCTCACACCAACTTGTGTTACCTTGGACAAGTAACTTACCCTATCTGTCCTCTAATCCCTTCAATTGTACAATGCGTATTTTGACTGGATGATCTGAAAATCCTTTCCTGTCCAAATTCTAACTCTACTATTCTAGCAAGGGACTTTATAGAAATACATACAGTCATCACAACATTGGAATGTGGTGGAGAAAAATGATGATTTCTTCCTTCTGAAAGAGAAAAACTAAAACCCAAATTTAAACAGATGGAACCTAAGAATTCTGGAGGTTGATCATTGTGACAAAGGCCCATTCAGGGCAACATGGTGGGTTATACGTGGTCATATGTGATGATAAATGTGCTTGACTTTTGAGACTCTGCCCTGTTCACTGGGCATCCCTCCCACCCTGATAGCAGCTCCATTATCACACCTAATCCTTGCTTTTTACAACCTAAATTACCAAAGCTAACAAAACAAAATGCTGAAACTACACTGCAAATTTCAAAGAGATGAGAACAAAACTAGTGTCTTCTTAGGTCCATCCCACCTAGCAATTAGCATACTTTCATGGTCCTGTTGTTATATCACAACATGCTAAATAGTCTGAAGGCTCATTATTGCTTAGGTTTGAATGCTAACAACAATGGCAGATATATATATTGCCTGCCTGGTACCAGGCAGTGTCTTAAGTACCTTACGTGTATTGTAGTAACTCATCTAATCCAAAGGACACCACCAAGAGGTAGATGCTATTTTTAATTTCCATTTTGCTGAACAAGGAACAGAGGCACAGAGAGGCTGAGTGATTTGCCAAAAGCCACCCGGTATAAGAGGAAGAACCCAAACCAAACAACCAGGCTACAGAGCTCATAATCATAAACCGTAATACCTTTAATGGGAGAATCCAACTGAAGCTCTGATGACCTCATCTTCCCAGCCTAGATATTCTTAGTGTAAAATGATGCTTCCATATTTCTTTCAAATTGTCAGTGTTAGAAGGCAATTTTCATTTCTACTCCAATCCATCATTATTCTGTATAGGAAAACAAAGTGTTTTCCTTGATTTCAACTGTTTGCTTCCTCTTATAGAAACCAGAGTAACACAACAAATATATAGATATCTTTCCGCATCTCCCTTCCACTGCCAACTAGAATGTATGCTTCATGAGGGCAGAGACAATCTTGTTTGCCATTGTAGCTCAGCCTTCTGAATACTAAATGCACACAGTGGGCATTAAATAAGTATTGAATGAATGAGTGAATGAATGAATGAATGAATGAAAAGTTCCTGAAGGCCTGGGTCATCATTTTGTTCAGAATTATACACAGAAGAGATATACAGAAAATGATGCTTACTAAAATTATATAATAATAGGAATATAATTTTTGTTTTTCTCCCTTTACATTTTTGCCTGTTCCATATTTAACTTCCAGAAAAATATTTTTAACAGCATCTACAGGTGATAAGGAGCTAACTCTGCAGAGAGAAGGGATTTAAGAAAGTCTCTGCCCCACTAACACAAATAGGAAAATAAATTTAGTACCTGCCATGCATAGGCTTTTAAGACAACAGAATACTTTCTCAGATTGTAGCTCCTGTGCCAAAATTTCTAACAACTTAATGCAAAGCACGTTTCTAAAATGCATTAGAAATGACTTCATGATTGATGTGATGCTGATAAATAGTTATAAAGTAGCTAAAATACATATATCATTTTAAATATGTAGTTTAAAATCAAAGCTACTAACTTATTAAATTGGATTGTATTTATTTCATTCACTTATTACATCATGAACACATTTTGTGTAACTATCACCACACAGTAACTAGATACCTGAATCATTAAGAAAATTTAAACCTTGGTCAATTTTTTGAAATTAATAAAGTAAAATTACTGCCAGTCGGGGGTGTTTTCATTTATAGCATAGATTGCTAAAGATATTTTAAAACTGTAAACTTGTTTTCAACTAAAATCAGGTATTCTTTCCCATCCTATAAATTAATGAGTCTTGAAAACTAAAAACAAAACAAAAATGACATGTTATTTCCTGATGTGCCACAAGAGGGAGCAAAGCCCCAAAGCAAGGGGCTTTGACCGAAAGCCCTCCAATGGCCCAATGTTGTAAACAGTATAAGCAGACAATAGAAGCCGGCATCGTGTTTTGGTTTTAAAATAAAGGCAGAGGTATAGCATTCAGCACTGTAGACAAAAGTCTTTGTTTGTATAAACACCATATGAAATACATTGGTTGGGCTTAATTCTACAGGATTTTTTCAAATACTTTTTTGTCACTTAAAAGAAATTGATTACATGCTTAATTTGATTTAAGAATCAGGCAGCCTTGGGGCGCCTGGGTGGCGCAGTCGGTTAAGCGTCCGACTTCAGCCAGGTCACGATCTCGCAGTCCGTGAGTTCGAGCCCCGCGTCGGGCTCTGGGCTGATGGCTCAGAGCCTGGAGCCTGCTTCCGATTCTGTGTCTCCCTCTCTCTCTGCCCCTCCCCTGTTCATGTTCTGTCTCTCTCTGTCCCAAAAATAAATAAACGTTGAAAAAAAAAAAAAAAAGGAATCAGGAAGCCTTGAGATGCAAACATTTATTTAGTTATTATTTCCCTGAAGTATAAACTGGAAGAAAATGCTCAAGACAAGTGGAAAAGAGAAAGAATTAGAAGGCCTGTGGGTCACAGACTCATTTCCAAAGCCAAGATTCATTTCCTATTCAATCCAGAACTCAACACCATCTCTTCTCAAATGTTCTTCTCTTTGCTTCCTGCTGTCTTCCACTGCTCAACTTTTCTTTTAATCTTTCCTCTTTTTCCCTCTTTGAGATCATTAAGTTTGTATGTTATCTGGGCCCAAGATCCAGAGAGACCTAGGTTCAAATCTCAGTTCTGGCACTATCATGCTATTCAAAAATAAAACTCATATTGAATTTATCATGATCAAATGTATAATATATACAGTCTACTACCTTGATAGTTATTCAAGCATATGGGTAGTAATGGATGAATAATTTACAGATCTCTACCTTTTTTGTCAAAGGGTTCAAAATAATTCCTATCTCAATCTAATGAGCATAATCTAATTTTTTTTCAGAGTAGGAAGGTTCTTAACAATGCGCATTATCTGAACAAAAAAATTAATTTTGTGCATAGTATTTTCCATTTACTTCTACTCACTATTGGGTAGTGTTCACTGTTGTCTCATTTCCCTGTAATGCCCTCCCTTATTTTATTTATTTATTTATTTATTTATTTATTTATGAGAGAGAGAGAGCGAGTGAGTGCATGTACGAGCAGGAGTGGGGCAGGGAGAGAGGGAGAGAATCTCAAGCAGGCTCCACATTCTGCATGGAGCCCTGACTCAGGGTTTGATCCCTCAACCACAGGATCATGACCTGAGCCGAAATCAAGAGTTGGACATTCAACCAACTGAGCCACCCAGGCGTCCCTGCCCTCCTTTATTAATCCAGGAAATAACTGTTCTCTTCTCTCGGTTCTAAAAGTATTTTGCATATAACTGCTTTCTATGCATAATAATCAAATGCTTGTGATAGCGTGAGCTAGCTGTCTGTACAATTATGCCACATAGCATACACAAATTAAAGTTTTATGATGAATGAATCAATGAATAAATGATTTTTAAAAATTCAAAATATTCCTCCCAATATTTTTTAAATTTGCTTTTCTACATAAAGAAAAGGTGAGGTGAGAAAAAAATTAGTAGCAAACTGTTACAACAATTCAACCTTTAGTAAACATTTATCAAAAAAAATTTTCTACATGCAAGACACTATGCTAAGTCCGAGTACCCTGCTTACAGAAAGTTAAAAAAAAAGGGTTAGGAAGAGAGGAAGTGCAAGGCATGGTCATGTAATAGCTGGTGTTCATCTTGCAGGAAGCACAGTTTGACTAAGAAGAGTATGAAAGATTAGGCTGGGAGACAGCCTTGAGCAGTACTATGAAGGGCTGAAATGTCAAGGTAGATAAGAATTTATGGGGTATGCAAAGGAGAGTTATCAAAGGCTTTGACTCTGCTAGATAAAAGAAACTAATGAGATACAATAACCAAATGCAATGCATAATCCTTTATTGCATCAAAACGCAAATAAATAAAGACGTAGCAAGGACATTTGGAGAGATTTGAGTATATACACTATAATAGATGATATTGTTCTATCACTGTGAAATTTCTCAAGTTTAATGGTATTATAGTAATGTAAAAGAGTGTCCTTATTCCTAAGACATACATATTGATACTAAAGTTTTTAAAGGGAAGGGATATGATCTCTGTAATTTCTATATATATGTCTATATAAAGAGACATATGAATGCGTGCCTGGGTGGCTCAGTTGGTTAAGTGTCCAACTTCAGCTCAGGTCATGATCTCATGGTTCATGAGTTCGAGCCCCACATTGGGCTCTCTGCTATCCATGCAGAACCCGCTTTAGATCCTCTCTCTCTCTCTTTTCTCTCTCAAAAATAAATAAACATTTAAAAAGAAAAAGAGGGATATGAATGATGGGAGAGAAAATAAATGTCACAAAATATTAAAACTGGTGAATTTAGGTAAATGTACACAGTTATCTTTTCAACTTTATTAGTAAAGTTGGCGGGGGAAAGAAGGAATACTTTATATGGTGGGGGTTTTCTTTTTCTTTCTGTATTTCTTTCTTTCTTTCTTTCTTTTTTTTTGGTCTTTTATCAGTGGTTAAATTTTGTTTCTTTTTTTCTTTTTAATTTTTATGTTGATTTTTAGTGTAGAGAAAGAATTCTTAACTCAATTTTCATTCTTTTGAAATTATTTTTTTCCTGGATGCTGGCAGAATTCTTTGTTTATCTTTGATACTAAATTATTTTGAAAAGATACACTAGGTAGGCAACAATGTGAGTCTTCTTAATTTACAAGCACAGATTTTTTTTTTTCACCTCAGGAAAATTTTCTTCTACCACATATTTAACTGTTGCTTGCATTTCATTATCCTTATAAATTTCAAGAAATGTCTCCAGTTTGTGCATTATCGTCCCTCACAAATTTTCATCTGTTTTTCTTCTCTGTCCAAGAGCGCCTCAACTTTCTCCTTACATTCCTAAAGTGGCAATTTTGTTGTTTGCTATCTCCGATCTATTACCTTTTCATGCTGCTTTTTATGGCTAATTTCATGGAATTTTTATTTGCTTGAATTTTATAACTGCAAATCATGCTTTCAAAAAAATTTTCTGTTCCTTTTAGTGAATATCTCATGAGTATGAGTTTTCTCTACATCTTCTGATTATTGTTTATCATCTCTTATACTATCATTTTTTCCTAAACCATGTTTTATAGAAAAAGCAATGGTTCTCTAATCAAGTGATTTTTGGAAACTCCGGGTTGAAAAGTTAAATTTCTTTGCTGTAGGGCTTCTAAGACTTTTATGTGCTTTGTCGAGTCAGGGCTGAGGGAATGTTTTTCAAATGCATTTAACTCCTAAATCTTCTGTTCTATGGACCACTTCTGGCCTATCAAAGACCACATTCTGGAACATAAGTTGGGAAAGGTTGTTATTGCATATACAGAATCTCATTACTTCTATTTATTTTTCCCATTATACTCATCGTTGAAAGAAAAAAAAGCTTGGCATTTCAGAAGAAAACATATGCACTGGTCTTCCTCTCCATCCAATTCAATGAGTGTACATTTCTTTCTCTTAGAGCACACACAGGAAGGCTGCTAAAGCACCAAGCCTCTGAACATATTGCCAGTGTTTAGCAATTGTTCAGCCCCCGTGGCTTTGCTGGAAGAAAGGTGGATCTTCTCTTGCCCCCTTGGCATTCCTGCTGACAAAGAACAGAATTCAGTCCTTTGTGATCGTTACGGACTGATGCCTGTCTCCTCCTCAAATTCGTACATTGGAGCCCTAATCCCCAATTGTGGTGGTATTAGGAAATGGGCCTTTGAGAGGTGATTAGGTATAGGTGAGGCCATGAAGGTAGAATCCTCATGAAGGGATAGCGCCCTTATAAAGGAGAGGAAGAGACGAGAGCTCACGTGCAAAGCCTCTCTCTCTTTCTCTCTCCCCACCATGTAAGAATATAGCAAGAAAGCAGCCGGCTACAAACCAGGAACACTCATCAGACATCGAATCTGCTGGCAGCCTGACCTTGGACGTCCAGCCTCCACAACTGTGAGAAATCAGTGCTTGCTGTTTTAAACCACCCAGTCTATGGTAATTTGTGATAGCACACAAAACCGACTAAGACAGTAATGCTGAGTTGTTTGTTTAACCAGAAGAATGGGTGAAAAACACAATCACAAGAGAGCAAAGTTCTCGTTCCTTTCTTTCTATGAGGTTAAATTCACCCAGTTTGCAACACACTATCATTGTCTGTCATCTTCCATCTGTACAGCATTTGCTGTGCTGCAAGCAGCTGTCCCATTTGGATGCAGAAAAGGAGGGGACTACACATGGTTGCCAAGGGACAGCCCGAATCCCCTGTCATTCTACTCAGGAGGGCAATGGCTGCCTGGTTTCCTGGTAGCTGCATGTCCTGGCTCTCTAAGACAGAAACACACACTGATGTCACACAGGTCAAATCATCCCCCCTCCTCCTTCGTCGCTAGCCCTGATCTGATGTGAAAGTCAAAATCTGCTCCTGCCACTTATGTCAGATCATCTACAGTCACACTGAAGTCGGGAGAATATCCACCCAGAGTCTGACAAATTATCGATTGATAGACTCAGTTTCCAGAGCCGCTCTGATTCTGGCTTATGTATGTTCTTGAATAGAAAACAGGAGGATGCTAACTCAAATAATTCTTACCTAGCCACTACCTCCATCTAGAAGTATAAAAATGGGACAAAATATAAATAAGAATACACCTAATGTGGCAACTAATAAAATGAAAAAAAAAAATAACGGAATGGAAGACTTCATGAATTACAAAAAGGAAACAATTTCACCGACCTCCACATGACTTATCAACTTCCTACTTATTTATTTAATATCTGAAATGTATTATTATAAGGTTACATTCAAAAAGCAATAATATGCATCATTTCTTTTATTGTGTTTTCCTCCAAATAGCTCAAAATATTCATACAGAGAGGGGTTTTTTTTTAATAAATAAAACAAGGTAAGCAAAACCAGAAAAGAAAGTGTAGATAAGTTAGTATGTAGTATTCACAGACAAGTGAAAGAAGAACGCTAAAGAACTGTGACTTCTAGAAATGTTAGTCATAGATTTTCAATAGAGAATATTTTTCCATAAGCCAGTGCTCTAGAGAAAAGCTTCTTTGTCTATGCATCTCTTTGTGTCTGTATATGTACAGACATAAACACAGATATATGCACTAGATAATAAAATGTTAATTTAACTTTATAGAGTATTTAAAACATTTGAAATATAATTTATCAGTAGTAGTGTTAAGAAAAGGAAATGTTAAGAAATATCATAACTCACAAAAAAAGCCACTTGCTACTACAGGCAATGATATTTGCAATTAAGCTGGATACAACTAAATTATGACTTTAATTAAAAGGCATTTTCTAAGATGGCACCAACATGTTTAAAATTTAATATATTTTATATGAGATACTGGAGTTATTAACATAAAAATTTCTTTCTGCAGCATGTGCACTTTTTAAAAAGCAAAACATCTTTAACCAATATCAAAATGCTCCCAGAATCCATAGAAGTTTCATTGCATAATAAATTCAAGGAGCAATCTTTTCTAACCATTTAATATGGGCTCCTACTTGGGAGATACAATTGTATTTACATTCATGGTTAATAGTAATAGAACTGTTGACACACTCTTGTGGCCACTATGTCCACATTAATTTTAAGTGAAGAATGAATGGATAGCTCAGGGGACTGGTAACAAAACACACAGCCTTTTGCCATTGGGCCAGCAACACATTAGAACGAGTCAGCAGATATCAAAAAGTTTGGGTGCAATAATGGCATCTCAGTGGTCAACGGAAGTGAGTTTGGGTCTGACCCCTATGCCAGCAGAGAGACAGAGGCCACAATAGAAGTGATGTCCTTTTCCAATTTTGTCTGCTCTACAAAAGTCTTATTACCTGGAAACAACTAACCTGTCAAGGTTAGAAATAGTCTGTCTAAAATAAGCCTGAAGCACAGCAAATAAGAGGATTATTTGTGATCTTGCGTGGTCCAGATTTTAGAAGTTTAAGAAAGTGACAATGGTCTTGCTTGTCTTTGTTCCTGGTAGACTATAGGGTAAAGAGGTAAGTATTTGAGCCTCTACTGGCTTTACAAAGTATATGGCAACTATGGAGATAGAGGAGAAGAATGTACCAGAAAAAAAAGTGTCTGTCTTCTGCCCAACGAGTTTATAATCTAGTGTGAGAAGCACATATTTACCTACAGTGAAAGAGTTACTCATAAATATAGATGAATCTTTGAATACGTAAGTTCAATGTGAAGGATACACACAAGGTCAACATGAAAGGGTGCGCATCTTCCCTAATGATGCCACTGTTGTTCTCATTACCTTTTGAATTACCATCAGAATTAATTTATAAGACATGCAGAAATATTGAAAAAGTTACAGCACTTTGTATCCATGGTATCACTCAGGTTACTCATCCATATTATTCAGAAAGTTGCTTGAGATAATTCTGGCCACTTTCAAGTATCAAAGTTGCCCTCAGTGAATGAACACAGAGTTGCCCCAGCTAAGGGCCTTTAACAAAAGTGATATCCTTTCTGTAAGACACTTTTACCATCTGTGCAATACTTTAAGCAATGGCATTCTATTACTTTGAAGAGTGGGGCACCTGGGTGGCTTAGCTGGTTAAGCCTCTGACTGTTGATCTCCACTCAGGTCAGAATCTGACCGTTCATGAGTTCAAGACTCCCATCGGGCTCTGCACTGACAATGCAGAGCCTGCTGAAGATTCTTTCTCTCTCTGCCCCTATCTTGCTCTCTCTCTCTCTCTCTCTGTCTCAAAATAAATAAATAAATTCTAAAAAATGTATTACTTTGAAAGGCAAAACATGTACTTGGTCTAAGTATTTCAGTATATTTACTTTAAAATTAAAATATATCCCAGGGTGCCTGGGTGACTCAGTCAGTTGAGAGTCAGACTCTTGATTTCAGCTCAGGTCACGATCTCCCAGTTCGTGAGTTTGAACCCTGTGTCGGGCTCCACACTGACAGTGCAGAGCCTGCTTGGGATATTTTCTCTCTCTCTCTCTCTCTCTCTCAAAACAAATAAATAAAACTTTAAATAAATAAATTAAATTAAAAATATGTCCCTACAGAGGCCTGTTTTATATTCTGAAGAAGGGACTTCATAGTAATCACAAAGTATCATAAAAGTCATGCATATTCCGTGGGACCTACATGTTCACTGTAATGGAAATTTATCCTAGAAGCACTCTGCTCAAATTCAAAAACAAGTCAAAAAAGAGGTGGTGGCTACTTGTATGTCCACCATATGTCCATTGCTTCAAACATCTCTAAGCTTTCTTCCCTTGGTCTTCTCCCCTCTCTCCCTGTAAGCCATCTCCTCCTATATACCTCATTTTGACTAAAGTCACATTGTTCCCCCATCACTCAAGTCAGAGGTACAAGAGTCATCCTAATTTTTCTGCATCCTGATTGTACCCTACTTCTGATCAACTACCAACTCCCGTCAGTTCCATCTTCTGAATATTTCTCA
This sequence comes from Lynx canadensis, assembly GCF_007474595.2. Taxonomy (NCBI): domain Eukaryota; kingdom Metazoa; phylum Chordata; class Mammalia; order Carnivora; family Felidae; genus Lynx; species Lynx canadensis. Next base: position 105,104,388 of record NC_044307.1, read on the forward strand.
CTTCCGTTTCCTACTCTCCATTCCCATACCTCTGCCCCGCTTCAGGCTGTCATCATTGGAGATAAGCAGGACTCTCTAGTAAAGAACCCTAGAAGCTGTTTCTTGATTGTGTGTTGAGGGCCCACTGAGCCGGTTTCACTATCACCCCCTATGGCCAGCAAGAGGGACTGCACCCGACCACAACTTGCAACAGGCCCCATGGTTTCCTCAGACAAAAAATGAGCTGCAGTTTCCCACAGTGCCCAAAGCCCATACGTGCTGGGATTTCCAAATAGCCCTGCAAGTAGTTGATACCCACACTCAGATTGCTTAGCACCAAAGCAAAGACTGCTGTTGTGAGTCCTCAGTGATTCCCACACTTGCCTCATAAGAAAAGGAGAGCAACAGAGGGGCCCTGTGGTTTCTGGGGATACCCTGTGCCAGGGCAGAACCTTGGTGTGACCAGCTGAGCTTGGGTCCCATTGGTCCTCTGTGCAGAATGCTGATGAACTCTGCTGCCTTGCACCTGTGATTGCAAACAGCTGCAAGGGATGCCACCGTATTTGTCCTAACACTCCTCAGACTATCACCTGCAAAACTCATCCCTTCTCCATATACTCTGAAAGGTCAGACCAGGTCACTTTCTGTCTAAAATTTCCCTCTGTAGAACAAGATCCAAATTCCTCACGTGGTCTACAAGGCCCTGAACAGTCTAGCTCCAACCTTGCTTTCCAGGTTCATTTTCTGCCATTCTTTCTCTCCTCTTCTCCATCCCTGCTACACACACACACACACACACACACACACACACACACACCAGACATACAACTCCATTCACTTGCCTTGCCAGAAATAATCATTCCCACACTGCTACCTGGTAACAATCATTGGTCCAGAACACAAATGCTTCCTCCTCTGTGAAACCTTCTTGCTCCCCCTCAGAGACTGGGCCCCTGCCTCCACTCCTCTCACTAGACAGCTGTACCTTCCTGAAGACTGGGTCCAGGGACTGTGCCTTGCTGCCTTTGCTGCCCTTCACCTAGCAGAGGCCTGGCACATGGTAGGCACTCGAATGTTGTTGAAGAAATAAGCAAATGTATACATAAATGATATCAACTTCTAAATGCATCTCCCTTAATATTGCTGATGAGCTTTTTTTGCCTCGTGTCCTCAATGTAGTCATTTTTCAACTATCTCCAATCTATTATCGTTTGCTCTTAAAAGGGTTTCATTGACAATGAATCTGGAATTCTCTCTACAACTTTAGAGGTTTTTATATGCAGAGTTGCCTAAGGTAAAATTACAATGTGCAATGCAGAATCTCTTCTGAAAAACCCACCTACAGCTCAATTTTAGCCTTCAAAGTGTATTTTCCTTAAAGTGTACTTTAAACAGTACTATAAATGCTTACAGAACTCCAAACAGCAAATTAATATTAATGGTAATAACAATAATATTTCCTCTGAAGTACTTGATTGAAGTCAAAAGATAGCCCAACAAGTTGACATGCAATCGAAATTTTATATTTTTCATCAGAAAAACAATTCACTACCAATGACAAATAACAGTAGGGCTACTAAAACTACCTGTCATGCATCTAATGAAGACAGATTCTCTGGCTACCACATATAATATGTAATATCCAAAAGTGCAGCTGTAATTCACAGCTAATTAGTGCCTTGCTGTTAGGAGAAGTGTCATGGCCCTAACTCTCTTTCCAGATCTACTCAGACCTCATCAGAGCCGACAGCCATGCAAGGATCACAACAAACCAATTAGCACCCACCCCAACCTTGGGCCGCTGCTTCGAGCCCGCCCCAGCATCAATAAATCATGCTTCTTCATGAAGCTCTTCTCTGACAGCTGCAAGCCATTGCCGCCCAAGGAATAAAGACAATACTTCTAAGGAAAACTCACGTAGGAAAGACAGAGATAGAAAAGGGGTATTATTGGCCCTCCTTTGGCAGCATAGCAGTCAGCAAAATTGAAGACCATCAATTCAGGCTGATTAAGGGGACAACTGCACTAGAAAATAAATCTATGACGGGTATATCTGAAGGTCCTTAGTGGTAATCAACAGTCAGTAGTTGGGTTGTTTGTTTGTTTGTTTGTTTTAATGTAGACATATTGAAGACCTTTTCTTTCCATTTTTCTCTTGGATAGCCCTCCTTCCGGCTAATAAGAAAATCTTCCTTTCAGTAGAATATAATGGCCTGCATTTACTTTGTCCCCCAGTGAATACACAGCAATCAGATAATTCATTTGAAAGACTCTAAATTGTTTGACTTCATTCAAAAAGAATCCATAATGATATGCTGGTTCCCGAGCAAGGCCTACAAAGCTTCCTAGATCCATAAGCAAGCGCTAGAGTATTCTCAGCACATAACAGCCAATATCCTTGTAATTTTGTTCTAAGCCCGTAAAGCTGTTTTGTTCCATAATATTCTACTTAGAAAGTGTTCAGAATAGTCACTGTAGTCTGGGCATTATTCAAAGATATGACTCAAGCAATTCTACTTTTAGTTTGTTTTCCTCATAGAAATATTCTTCTCTGTGTTTAATGCTAATCTAAAGCATTTAATCTCGCTTTTAGCCAAATAATGATTACCTAATTTTACATATAAGTATTGGGAAAGCCAAATAAACAAACATGGATACATTTAAATGAGAAATCCTCTTATATCTCTTCTTATCATTAAGCATGGAGATTTCCAAAAGACATGTTTTTCTTCCTCTGAGTAAATATTCTCATGGAAATTTTCAAATATTTATCTATAAGGATGTCCACTATATCGTATTTCATAACAGCAAAATAACTAAAAATAATGAAAATATACAAAATATGAAATAGATTAATACCCATTCAATAGATACCCATTCGATGGAAGATTTCAGGGTTTCTAAAAATAATGATATAGACAAATATTAAAGGACATGCAAAAAATATTCAAGGATACTGAAAGAATAAGAAAAATGGAGCCTAGAACCATTGTGTGCGTTTGTACACATACAAATAGGTGTGTATATACACACACATATTTATATTTATACATATTTTTCTGTACAAGATGATCTCAATTTATTTTCTGAATATGAGTGTGTGTGTTTGTTTAAATAAATATGTTTAAAGGTTAAGCACAGAAAAAAGCTTGCCAGAAAAGCTATTCAAATATTAAAAATATATCTTCAGAAGGTGATATTTTAGATTATGATATCTTAGATTATTTTAGATAGTTCATATAAAAGTGTTTATACTGCTTTCATAATCAGAAAAAAGTTATTATACCTAATAAAATACTCACTTATGTCACCTGGGTATATATAGGTGTGCACTGGTATGAAGTCACAGGCTGATAGGGCATCAATTCTGAGTGGCTAATGCCCAACCTATACCAGTCATTAAATTCTTTGATTATGACCTTAGATATAAGCAAGATTGGAAAGGTCAGAGGCTCATCCTACTTGGGTACATTTCAAAAATAGTAACCAGAAGAGCATCCTCTAACTAAGTAGGGGTGGAGCTGGAACCAAACAATTTGAGAACACCATATTAACTTGATGCTGGAATAGGCAGGGGCTGAAGGATGGAGCTTCTGAAAAAAAAAACTGCCTCAACACCACTGTCCTTAATCCTTTCCAGCTCCAATACATCTGCCCTAATATTTGGGACTTCCTGGTGTGAGGAAGAAAACTGGGGACCAAACACATATAGTCTGGCCTGAGTTCAGGTCCAATCAAAGTTCCTAGGACACGTGGGCTCAGGGCCTGCTTCACTACTGCACCATGAAGGCCATGCTGACTTCCAGCTCAGTGAGCCAGGCAGACACAATAAGATATGATAAACATTTACCACAGGGCCAACAGGATAAAGGAAGGCAAAATCTCTTCTGCCAAAAGGTTTATGTCTAGTTGGAGAAACAGAGTACACACTTTAAAGGACATAATAACATACAATGGGCCCGGACAATACAGAGGTCAGAGCACAGCAAGGAGAGAAAAAGTCTCACGTGACAGATGAGTCTAAATGGTCTTTAAGAAAGGACATTCAATACCTTTGCAACCTACACTGAGAGACAGATTCATGAAAGCAGAAACATGCATATTAGCACCTGTAACTATTAAAGATAATTCTCAGGCCTTTCCTCCTTCCTAAGACAATGTAAAGTCAACATGTATTTGACTCTTTAGCTGAAAAACTACATTTGACCAAATTTTACAAGTCATGGGATTAACCAAATGCATTTGTATCCAACATTTCAATTCATTTTCTATCGACCAGGCAAAGACAAATGAAATGCAAAAATTGAAACTGTATTGTGGAAAGATCAAATTTGACAACAATGTAGTTTCTACTTTTTGCTTATCATTTCCCTAGAAGGAGAAACCCCTAGATAATACAAAAGTGAGAAAATACAGCCAGACCTATTTAATCTTCATTTCATATGGAAACTTCTATCCATAGTTAGAAACTGTTTGTTAATTTCTATATTACTCTTGGGTAGTTCAGATTTAATTTTGGTACTATGAAAATAAGAAATAAGGCAAATTTCAAATTAACCTGTCCATGTTCACACAGCAGGTTCATGACTACAGACTCTCAAACCCATATTTAGATCACACAAACAATGCCCATACCTGAAAGGGCGAAATCTCCTTTCTGGCTTTCACTCTCTCTGATTAGAAAGGCACCAGTCTGGTTTTCTGAATATAATAGTTGTTTTTCTGCATCTGTTCTCTTGATTGCTCCAAAGAACCACCTAAAAAGAAACAGATGTAAACTTTAGTTAACCAATCAACCATTACTTTTTAAAGAACAGGAAGTTTGGCAAGAAGTATTCTAACATCAGAAATGTTTAGTATTCTTTAGTGAAACTATCACAGGTATAAATGGTAGCTTTTGATACTTGAGATGATTTTTCTGGATGTCTGTAACCCTCACCAGGACTCTTTTAAAAATGATAAAGTAGGAATTTGGCTGATGCCTGCTACCACGTCCCTTCTCACATCTGCATTCTGTCTGAGAGGTCATGTGTCCTCCTTCTGTCAAATCCAAAGCCTCCAGGGTGGGCCTGCCATTTGAGCCCGCTGGGTTCCATGCTCTACAATTACTCATCATCACCATCAAACTGTTCGCTGCCTCACCCAACACTTTCTAGGTGTTAGGGGGCAAACATTCCAATCAAAGGATTCATACATTTCACATTAAAGTGTAGACAATTAAAAACGTAGTTTTCTGGACATTAATTCCCTCCCCTCATCCATTACTACCTAAACCTACCATAAGATGCAATGATTTTGCATGTTTAGGAGGAATTTATCAAATATAAAGGAAATTTTCATTGGTGGAGAGATTATGTGAAAAAGATACTTCCATCTGGGAAGTGTCTTCTTAGTGCCACCCCCACTTCTTATCTTTACCCTCCTATCCTGAACATTCCAGAAATATGAGTCAGATACTGAACACACAAATGTGTGAATGTGAGCAACCCTGGCAAAGAATTATGGATTTTAACATGACAGCCAGTCTAAGATGTATATCAAGTCGGTAGACACCAAGGTGATACTAAGAGGAAGCTGAGAAAATATGCTTTTCACTAATGACCTCCCACTCTAGGGTCAAAAAGTTGAACTTTATCATCTAAGATTTTAGACAAAACATTTATCTGTTCAGGTATCATCTTCTTATTTTTGTTAATGTTTATTTTTGAGAGAGAGAGAGACAGAGTGAAAGTGGGGGAGGAGCAGAAAGAGAGACACAGAATCCGAAGCAGGCTCCAGGCTCTGAGCTGTCAGCACAGACCCCGAGGCAGGGCTCAAACCCACAAACTGTGAGATCATGACCTGAGCCAAAACCGGACACCCAACCGACTAAGCCACCCGGGCACCCCTTCAGGTACCATCTTCTAAAATGTAGACACTCAAAGAGAGAAAATATAGGCTTGAAGGAAGAAATACAGGCTGTGTGAGGAACTGTAGGCTGTTAGAGGATATATAGGCCATCAGAAATTGGCTCCAATTGGTTTGACATGTCATGGATATTGGGGAGTATGAGTGCACTGAGGGTGATACAATTGGAAGGAAGAGGGGAAAGGAAGTGAAAAGAGAGACCTTAAACTATAATCATTACCTGACAAAGCCAAGGTATTTGTTTACCATTTTGCTAATCAAGTTTCTAATTACACAGTATTAATTATACCATTCAGGATATGCCGGGTTTCATAGGAGTAATGAACAATGCCAAAAAATCTCCATGGCTTAAGATGACAAAGATCTGTTTTTCATTCAGCTGCATGTCTACCAAAGGTCACTTGGGGCTCTACTCTGCGTCTATCTCTATGTCTACCAGGGCATTTCCATCTCCATGCTTCCACGATTGCTGAGGCAGGAGATAAAACATGTGGCAAATCACAGGCTGGTTCCTGGAGCTTCTATTTAAAGCTTCTACATAAGAATGAAGCCATTGCAAATAAGTCATATGTTTGTGCCCAAATGCAAAGAGAGTAGGAAATGCAATCCCACTGTTTCCCAGAAGGCAAGAGAGCTGGAATCATTTGGTAGACTACACTAATGACTGCCACACTGATTCAACAGCAAGGACCAAATTGATGTCCACAGACTATTGTTTACCTGACTGAAATTATAGAAGGCATGGAAACATTCCAAGGGGCTATGTAACGAATTCATAGAAAAATTTAAAAATGCATGCTTTTCTACAACTGCAGAAATAAGTCAATAGAATAATGGGACAACAACAACAAAATTAATTAATTAATTAATTTTAAAAAATTTGAACAGACCCAAACACACAAATTAGAGGTAAAAGAATGGATAATTCAGGGGCACCTGGGTGGCTCAGTCGGCTAAGCGTCCGACTTCGGCTCAGGTCATGATCTCACCACTCATGAGTTCAAGCCCCACGTCGAGCTATGTGCTGACAGCTCAGAGACTGGAGCCTTTTTGGATTCTGTGTCTTCCTCTCTCTCTGACCCTTCCTGGCTCGCAGTGTCTCTCTCTCAAAAATTAAAATAAACATTAAAAAAAATTTTTTTAAGAATGGATTATTCAATAACAAATGCCAGTGCCACAAATAATCCATATGGAAAAAATTAATTGATGCTACCTACAACATACAACATAGTCCTACATAAAGACCTAGTGCAAAAAGCAATCTTTAAAACTTTCTGAGGACACCAGACTAAGGAAGTTTTCTTAGATAAGAGAAAAAGAAAAAGACATAAAAACCTTAAGGGAAAAGATTGATAATATTTCTTACACTACAAAAACTTCAACAACTGCAAGATTACCGGGAAACAAAATTAAAATACAAGCCACAGACCTGGAGAAAATATTTGCAAAGTATATAACCAAGAACAGGGATAGTGGTCAGATTACATAGAGACTTACAATCAATATTTTTTTAAAAAGAGACAAAACAGTAGAAAAATTGGCATAGCATAATTGTACAGTTCACAGAAAAGGAAAACCCAATTACTAATAAAAATAAGAAAAGAAGCACAGTCTCTATCGGTGCCAATAATTAGGAATATTAGGAATATTAAATATTAAAACAATGAAATGTCACACTTCGAGCTGGACAAAATTTAAAACTTTTACATTCAGGTATTGGAAAAAAATGTGAAGCAAGAACCTTCATACAGTACTAGATGCAATATCATCTGGTACAACTACTCCAGAGAGCAATTTGACAATATCTAATAAGGCTACATATTCGTATACTATTCAATTTCACTTCTAGATTACACACCATATGTGCTCAAGGAAATAAATCGTGACAGCATTCACTGAAGAATTCTAGCATTGAAAAATCGGAAACAATCTAAATGTCCACTGTAAGGGAATAGATAAACAAACTTGGTTATAGATATAAGACAGAATACCACACAGTAATTAAAACAAGTAAATTGTTCAGGGACAAAAGGGAGTTGAAGAATGATACGTACTCTTACAATGCCATTTACATAAAGTTTAAGTCAACACATAAAAAACACTACATATTTTTATGGACAGTTGAATGCTTAATGAAAGCGAATAGTTAATAAGTAATAGTATTTTTTTAGTCCATTTCCAGAAATGGCGACGTTTCTTCGCACAAATATCTTATGCACATTAGCAACATGGGTCAAATATACTGATCAACCCCAATGCATTTTCCTGATTCTGAGTGCATTAATTATGGCATCAACATTAAAATGTTTGCTCTAAATGTAAATATTTAAACCTTTACAAGAATTATAATTTATCTAGCAGATTAAATTCTTAGAAGTAGGATTATGTCTCATATATCTCATTATTTTCAAGAATAAATATTCCATTATATGTTTTAGATACATACATTACATTTGTATTTTGGATAATTCTGTAAATGATGTATTTTCTCTGCCCAATATATGTATAAACATAAGGAATCTAGTCCTGAAACCAGTTTCACTATATGCTAACTAATTTGGATGTAAATTTTAAAAAATAAAAAATAAATGTACAAATAAGCAGTTTTTGTAAATCAAATGGTTAAAGATATAGTAATTTTACACCATTTATAGAAAGGAACTCTGCAGTAATTTTTTTTGAAAAATCCTTTTATATGTCACCAATTTTAGATTCTTGAATAATAGTTTGGTACACTCATTTTACAAGGCAAATCACACCAGCACTGAATCCACAGTAACAATGAAATGCATGTAAATATTTGATTGGATCCATCAACTCAGTTAATACCTGGAATTTTATTTGGCCGGCTACCATCAGGAAGTGAATATAAATAAAACAATTGTTTTCTGCATGTAGTTGCATTACAATGCCATCTTTCATACTCAGTGGTGACGCAACCACTATAAACTGGATCGTAAGAGCATGTGCTGCAGCACAGACTAATGGGAAAACGATAGTTCTTTCCACCATCTGCACATGGGAGAATTGTTCCTTAATTTGTGGTTTGAGCCCATGGCAGAACTGTCATTCTCCGTTCTGCACATTAGAGTCCCTGTTGGCCCCATCCTGGAAGGTCACGCACACCCCAGCCCTGCGTGTCCGCCACAGCCACTTTCAGCACTTTCAGCTGTAGTTCTTGTGTGCAGTAAACAGTGAGTGCAGAGAAGGGATCAGGATATCCTAGGACTGATCAGGGAGAGTCTTACAAATCAGCGATCCTCCAAGTGTGGTCCCTGGATCGGGAGCATCAGCATGCAAACTTGTTAGAAAAGGAAATTTGCAAGCACGTCCCATATCTACTGATTCAGAGACTGTGGGATGTTGCCCAGCAATCTGGGTTTTAATAGATCCCCAGGTGCAGCTGATGCACAGTAAAATTTGAGAACTACTGAGTTATAGGAATAGTAAAAAAAAATTAAAAATTTATATGAGACAGCTGAAAATAATAAGTTAGAGTTTGGTTTACATGGGAAAAATTACCCAATAAAATGACACTACACACAGTCAGGCACACACATTTCATTGATCTTTAATGCAACTAACCTGTATTGCTATGCCATACTTGCATGAAAGAGATCTTGATTAAGAATAACCAAAAAGGGGAAGGAAATGCTTCAACAAGATGAAAATGGAGCGAAAAGCATGATGTCTATTTTGGATGAAAGGAGTATGTGATTGAAGTCTAAGGTTTATTTTGTAAACATTTATCCAGTGTCTATGGTGTGTAAATTCTGTAGCTCAGACACAGAAAGATCTGCAAGGCATACTACTGGGTGAAAAAGGGTAAGCTGCAGAGTAATCAAAATATTAATTTTATTTATATCTTAAAAACCAAAAATTACATGTGCTTACTGCTCTGGAGATGAGTGAACAATAACAAAAGTGATGGCAAAAAAAAAAAAGAAAAAAACTTTCACTTTTTACTCTGCATTCTTCTCCATAATTTGGATATTTACAATAATATATTGTTTTATATTATTTTGTAATTCACTTAAAAATATTAAGAAAGTCATTCAGGAACATGCTATAAAAACTACATACTATAAAAGATCTGAAGCAGAAACTTTGGCAGTTAGAACTGATAGCAGAAAAATCTCAAATCAGTATGAGACAAGTGCTTACGGATGAACAGTGAGACCAACGGAGGAGCAAACATGACCCCAGGGTTCCAAACATGGATGGCTGAAGAACAATGCGCCCAGCAACACATTAAAGGCACAAGACGATAATGATTAAGAGCTACAGCATCTCACTGGGAACGTTAACTTCCCTGTGCCTGGATTTCGTCATTTGTTAGTGAGAATAATAGTAACTGCCCTGTAGGTTTGTTTTGAACGTAAGAAAAACGATGTATGTAGACTGTTTGATGCCTGGACGCATTCTTGCCTGATAAACAGCACCTATTTTAAGAAAACTAATTTAAGGGAGAAATTATTTATTTGGCTTTAGACATGTTAGGTTTGAGGTCATGATGAAACATGAGTAAATATGGGAACGTGATCTCACTTCTCTAGATGTGTTTGTATCGGAAGTTTCCTCCCAAGTGATTTTTCTGTCCTGCCTGTCCTCTCTGGACTAGGACACGCTGCCACCAGGTGGCAGTAGGCCATTTTACTAAGTCAAAAATGCTAAAGCTATAGTGTGATAACTGGAGGTTCTTTATTTTACAAAAAAAAAGACAAAATTAGGCTTAAAAAAACAGAATTTATGCATTGTTACCTAATATCAACATATTAGATAATGTAGATGTCAATCAAAATTTAAGAAAATCAACATGTAAACAGATGTGGTGCCTCCGTCAATATTTCTTCATTTCCTCTAATAGTCTTATTCTGTCCACTCTGCTGCCTTAGTGACTAGCACAAAGTAGGTATCTAGCACGCTCATAATTCCAGTCAAATGGTGATAGTTTCCTCCTACATTTTTTTAAGTAAGCTCTATGCCCAGTGTGGGGCTTGAAATCATGACCCCAAGATCCACAGTCACATACTCTACAGTCTCAGCCAGTCAGGCACCACTCTTCCTATATTTGGAAAAAGAGAAAACCTATTCCCAATAACTGCTGGCTAACATTTACAAAATTTAACATATAATTTCTTTTCCCAATGCCTCCCTTACAGCCAAGACAGGTGGCCTTACACCACAGTAAACAGACCCTGAAAAAAACAAGTTTGTAAAACCATCCCCAGACCACTACTGGTATCCTCCCAGAAACTGCAGAAAGGGAAATGGGTAGATCAGCTTGGCCTATCCACCCATGAGGAAAGTCACCTGGAAGGACTGCCCAGGTGGGAACTCGCGGTTAGGTCTGTCTTTTTGTTGTCCTCACAGTTACACATGTGACAATGGAGAAAACCACCAATCATCTTCACCAGTGTGGCTTGGGGGACATCAGTGACACTAACATTTTTGCAAAACACCTACAGTTTGCAGGGTATAATCATAATCACATTTATTCATTTATTGTGTCTAAACGTAAGGCTTGGATCCATGGTCCCTTGAGTTATGGCAGTTCCATAGGACTCACCTGCATCTATGTGGGTTTCAGCAACACTGCCAGGAAAGCCTCTGTGCGGTTCCTTCCTCTCCAGGTAGTCACATCCCTCCCCTTCCTTAGGCTCAGCATCCCGCTTGGCTCACAGCAAGTGAGCCCTGACACTCTCTTCCCACTCACAAGCATGAGAAGGGCAAAGAAAAACATAAATAATGCTCATATGTATTTTGTTATTCATTCCTTCCTTTTCATTTCCCTCATCACAACCTTTGTCCAATTTGTCATCACCACTTAGATTACGGCAATATTTTACTATTTGTTCTCTTTCATATTAACAGCTTTTGCTTATTGATCAGGTACAGGGAGCCAGGAACTGCTGCTACAGTGTTGCATGCATTATCTCAGACTCTTCCCCCTTGCTCACGCCCCCACCACTAGATTAATCATTTGATAATATGACCTGGTACATTTCACCAATGCATACACATTAATAAGTTGTTGGGGCGGGGGGGTCATGGTCTCATGGTTTGTGGGTTCGAGCCCTGTATTGGGCTCCACACTCACAGCGCAGAGCCTGCTTGGGATTCCCTCTCCCTCCTCTCTCTCTGTCCCTCCCCAACGTGCACATGCAGGTGTGTTCTCTCTCTCTTTCTCTCAGAATAAATAAATTTTAAAAATTAAAAAAAAATAATAAGCTTTAAGGGTTCCCTTTGCTTCTGGAATAAAATCCTTACTGATTTGGAATTTCAGTCTGTCATCAGGACACCAGCCATTTCCTGCACAGTATCTTCCCCACCATCAATTCTTTAGATCTAGCTAAACTTCTACTCTTACGGTTATTTGTACTGGCATCACTTAAATTTGCCTGCCCAGAATCCCCACAGTGTTCACTGACTACCCTTCTGGTGGTTTTGCATGTAGCATACAAAAGCTATAGCTCCTTTTTTTTTTTTTTTTTTTTTAAGATTATTCTGTGTTCACTTGAGGCTGACGACCTCCTGGGCACAAAGCCTAACTGAGAACATCACATACGCCTTTTAGAATAGTTAAATAAATGCCTGTTGATGAAACAATTAATACATTGTACCTCGATGTGGGGATTTTATATGTCTTTCGGTTTATACTGAATGTTGAACTAGATAAAGCCTGTGTATTCATGTAATCTTTTATTTGTGCTTGCCACATAGTTCTGGTGTGTTAAGTGCTTAGGGGAGAAGCCTTATCTGCTCTGGGCCAGATTCGAATGTTAATTGGCCACACACCACAAATTCCAATCTGATCACAGTCTTCTCCAAAAGAAAACATTTGCCTATGAACCTAAAGATCGAAAATGAAGCTTATTTTTCTGTCCTCCAGAACACAAGCCTATCAGGGCTGCACACATGTAAAGAATGCGTGACAAAGTGATAATGCCGCCCCCAATATCTGAGGTAGGACTTGTGGTCACATGGAAACCAGGAAGCTCCTTGCGTGGATCATATGATAAAGCTTTGTTGTTGTTGTTGTTGCTATTGTTCACCTGTGTAGTCATCATCAAAGGGGAATTTTGAAGGAACTCTTTAGAGAGGAAGTAAGATGAACTAATTGGTACTTTCACCAGTGGGGAAAGTGTAGTGCTATGTGTTTGTAAGGATATGATTATAACCTGAACCCACTTCCCAGTACTAGTAATCAAAAACTTTTAATGACTCACTTGAATTTTTATAGAGAACATAACAAAGTTCAAATAGGGAGTCAATCTCAAGGTACTGCTTTGGTTTCACAACTGTCTTCTGTTTGTGTGAAAGGAAATGGAAGCTGACATTGATTTCTCTTTTAAAATAAAAAATAAAGTGTGGGCATATATAACGATATTTCCAATCATCAAGCCTGAAATGTAAGTGTAAATTTTAACCCGTCTGCTTTGTTTTTGTACAACATTTGTGATAGTTTGTCCTAGAAACTAGAGAAATATGGATTAGAGTCAAAAAAAACATTAGTCATGGGGCACCTGGGTGGCTCACTTGGTTAAGTGTCTGACTCCTGAATTCAGTTCAGGTCATGATCTCCTGGTTGGTGAGTTCAAGCCCCGTGTCAGGCTCCGTGCTGACAGCACAGAGCCTGCTTGGGATTTTTTCTCTTTTTTCTCTCTCTCTTTCTCTGTCTCTCTCAAAATAAATAAATAAACTTCAAAAAAAAAGCATTAATCATTAAGAAGTTTCCATCTTTGTCACATCCAAAGGAAGTAAATGCAATTGATTTTATAATGCTTAGGAAAATGCCTTACTTCACAAAACACCACAAATGTTCACTGCAATTCTTTATTTGAATAAGCTTTTGGGTAGGAGTATGACTTTTGAATAGTTACAGGGCGGACTAATTTCAGAGGTGACTGCTCCACTTAGTTTCCTACCAGAAAAAAACCCACTAGTTATCTCCTCTCATGAAACACTTCCTTTCTCACTTCCAAGATAAAAAAAAATGAAAGGAACTTTTTAATTCACTTAATTTTAAAGAATTTATTTCCCAGTGTCATGAATGATATTCTCTCATCCCACTTCATTTAAACCACTGAGTATTCTTGACAGGTCTACAAAATATGGGGCACCTGGCTGGTTCACATGCCAGTACCGTATGTGACTCTTGATCTTGGGGTAGTGTTTTCAAGCCCACGTTGGGCATAGCGCTTATTTTAAAAAATAAAAAATAAAGATCTATAAAATAACTTGCTCTTTGGGATTTTTCATAAAATAAACAAGATCAAATGTTGAGTCTAGTAAGCCAATAGTTCATGTGCCTACTTTGTTCATGATTGGTTAATAATGATATACCCTAGGAACTAGAGGGTATTATGCTAAGTGAAATTAGTCAGAGAAGGACAAATATCTTATGACTTCACTCATAGGACTTTATTTATTTATTTATTTATTTATTTATTTATTTATTTTAATTTTTTTAATGTTTTATTTATTTTTGAGATAGAGACAGAGCATGAACAGGGGAGGGTCAGAGAGAGAGGGAGACACAGAATCTGAAGCAGGCTCCAGGCTCTGAGCTGTCAGCACAGAGCCCGACTCGGGGCTCGAACTCACAGACTGTGAGATCATGACCTGAGCCGAAGTCAGACGCTTAACCGACTGAGCCACCCAGGCGCCCCTTCACTCATAGGACTTTAAGACACAGAAGAGATGAACACAAGGGAAGAGAAGCAAAAATAATATAAAAACATGGATGGGGACAAAACATAAGAGACTCTTAAATATGGAGAACAGAGGGTTACTGGAGGGGTTGTGGGAGGGGGGATAGGCTAAATGGGTAAGGGACATTAAGGGGCATTCAGGAATAAATGATCCTGAAATCATTTTTGCACTATATGGTAACTAATTTAGATGTAAATTAAAAAATAAAATTAAAATTAAAAAAATTATATACTCTATATCATCATGTACTCCCATTTAACCCTTTACTCTAAATAAGATAGTAAACATCTTGAAGGTATCTTAACCTTCTTATTACCCTACAAAGTGATATTAATATAGTTTTCTAAATGTTTCATATGCTAAAATATGTCATTAACATTCATTTCATACTAACTGTATGGAGAACAGATGAAGAATCATAAGAACAAAAGAAGGGTATATTTCTTTTCCTTTGAAAATTTTAGAGTATCAAGGGAGGGATAAAAGATCATTTCAACTGAGTAATAAATAAAAAAGAAAGTGACAGAAACAAAAGCATTTAAGAGCTAAGGGAACTACAATCCAAGAAATAAACAACCAACAGTGTGTCAATAATGGAAGACATCTTAAAGAAAATAAGAATTCAGAAAAGATGAGAAATCCAAAGAAATGAAGGGCAAGGGTATGTCACAGGTGAAGAACCAGCAACGTGTTCCTGAGTAGATTGGCTTGAAGGGCAATGAGGGGGAGGAGGGTCAATTAAATGAAGAAGAAACAAAACCAGTTCTTTAATGTTTATAGGCAATTCCATGTAGAAACAACCAACTCTATGTGGGAATTATATCTTCAGCAAGATAAGATATTCCATCGAAGATTTAACAGTAAAGAATTTTGAGTTCTGGGCACACCTGCAAAAATGACAGGAAAATCTGACCTCTTCTTTAAAAAATTGTTTAGTGAACAAATTTAAGAGGTGAAAATGTGGAAGGTGAGGAAGGGAGAGCAAGAAAGAATTATTCTATGGGAGGAACACAAGAGAGGTGATCAGAATTTTAGAGCTAGAAATAAATTTTTATGAGGGTCCCTGGGTAAGCCTCTGAAACTTATTGTAAATGTGTTTTACTGAGCATGTGCATTCTCTGGGAAGAGTCGTGTTTCATTAAATTCTCAGTGACGCCTGTGACAGAAACTACCCATCTCCTTCAATAAGGCTAAGTGGTTTTTTTGCTGGTTCACGAAAGAGCTGGTAACAAAGCTATAACCACAGCCTACCACTGTAAAATCCCTCCACTCATTCATTTTTCATTCAACAATTATTTACTGAGCACTTACTATGTGCCAGGCATGGTTCCAGTTAGTAGAAATATAGCAGTGAATGGAACAAACAAAAAGTCCTGTTTTTATGGAGCTCAGATACTAATGGGGAAACATAGACAACGAATTAAAAACATGCATAATTATACAGTGTGTTTGAAGGTGATAAGTGCAAAAGAGAAAAAAAATGAAACAAAGTAAGAAGAAAAGAGACTATATTTTAAAACTCACTCTTAGTCAGCAGCAATATGTGGCAGGGGGAATTCCAGAGGGTTTTTCTGTGTGTTCCTAAAGTCAAAGTTACCAGAATAGATTCAGCTGTGGAGAAAAATTGGATAGAATCTTTGAAAGGAGTAGACAAGTGAGGATGGTAATCCACTCTAGGATTGAGACAATATTCAGATTTCCCAACTGCAGCTTGGCCAATATCTATTAGCATTTTTTTCTAGTTAAGAAATAAACAATATCCATCAATTTCACTGATTATCACTGATGTTCATGGAAATGCAAAACACCAGAAGCTACAAGTATCCTCCAAGGCTCTCCTTGGGCGTGATGGCTCTTTAGCCAAAGAAAAGTGAGCAATCTGTTTAACGGGAAGAGCATTCTTTTCTAAAAAATAACTATACATAGAATAGAAATAATATTTCTGATTATAAAGGAATAGTTGAGGTAGGATTTCTTTCTAGATATCTCTTAAGTCCATACAAAAATCAAAATGCTTAAATGAAATTGTCTTCCACGTTTGGCAAACGTACAATGAAAAACAAAGTCTCTATTGTCTTAACCCATACATAGCACAGAGACATACACATATATGTGGATGAGGATGTATGGGTATGGGTGTGTGTGTGTGTGTGTGTGTGTGTGTGTGTGTGTGTGTGTCCACAGCTACAATCACAGATGTGCACTAGTCCCACTGACTTTTTAGGGGTTTAAATGAAGCAGGTGTCCCAAGACAGACAAGAGGTGGGACAGGGTCCACAAAGATCAGAATGGGCACACACATTTTCTTTTTCTTTCCTTTTCTTTTTAATAATTTAATCCTGTGCACCCAGCTACCAACTAAACTTTGCTATCATTAATAATTACCAATAATAACCCTGGTATTAATAACTGAAGGTTGTTTATAAGCCACATAAATGCCACCCAGTGGACTTAGAAATGGTAGAAGCTGAACATATCCACAAAGCGGCTTGTTCTTAACAAAAGGAGAGCCAGAAATGGTGCCAGAAAAATACACCTTTTGTTTTCAGTGTCAACAAGCTATTTGTCAGGAAACAAACGGAAGGCTCTGCCAGTACTGGTGGATTTTTCTGAAACCTAAAAATTAGTTTCCGACTTGTTTTTACTTAAAATTAGAGGAAAGCAATTGCCCAAGTACATCCCCCACTCCTCAGAAGTACAATGGGGAAAGGCTGCCCAAGAGAAAGGAAACAGTCCCTCCCCACCCACCCTGTCACACACATCCCATCACTTCTCAACCTCCTCTGGGGCCTGTTTCTCAAACTTTGTTAAGAAAGCACAGGAAGAGTGCATATGAGGCAATGCTCTCAGGTCTGAGGTGGAGCTCTGGGTGCTGTAGCTTTTCAAGTGCCTCACAATTCTCTGGGAACCTGGTACTGCGTTTGAAAAGCACAGCTCTTCTTTGAAAGGAAAGACATTCTCTCATGTCTGCCATGTCTCCCACCCAAAACCTTTGTTCTCTCTGGTCCCTTCTGCCCCACACTGGACCCCACTCTCTTATTTTCAACCTGACCAAAATATTATAAATTCAGTCCAAACTTTGTGTAAAATTTGTGAAGTATAAAGCTTTCAGTACAGTTTAGAGTGGAAAACAAGCTCAAAAACATCAAAAATCTCTCTTCCTAGAAATTTAGTATCACTTACCCTGAAGAGGGAATTTCCCCAAACCTTCTTTACCCTCAGGTCCAGAGCTCCCTGTGGTTGTTGCCAAGTCTACTTTCCCTTCCTCTCTCCTTTGGACCAGGCTTTTACAACAAAACATCCCTGGTTTTATATGCAAAGCAATTGAGTTCCTTATCCCACTCAGACTCCAAACTAGCATTCTCAGCATCCTTCTGTGCATATACTCTAACAGACATTAAATTGTTCTGCTCCATAAAGGCCCATCCACTCCAAGTCCTGATTCTCAACAGCACAAACAACCAGAGCTTTGAAAATAAAATTTTCTCTAGCAAATTAAATCCTTAGGCAGAGCACCTCTCAAACCACTCCCCACAGCAGAGGGTAGCAAAAGAAATTACACATATTCTTGCTGTCAAGAACAAGTACACATCTGAGGATAAGGGTGAAGGGGCAGAGCTTTTTCTTTTTTTTTTTTTTTCAGTTATATTTATGTTTTAAAGAATGCAGTTTTGGGGCACCTGGGTGGCTCAGTCAGTTAAGCGTCCGACTTCGGCTCAGGTCATGATCTCACGGTCTGTGAGTTTGAGCCCCGCGTCGGGCTCTGTGCTGACAGCTCAGAGCCTGGAGCCTGCTTCGGATTCTGTGTCCCCCTCTCTCTCTGCCCCTCCCCTGCTCATGCTCTGTCTCTCTCTCTCTCTCTCTCTCTCTCTCTCAAAAATAAATAAAAAACATTAAAATTTTTTTAAAAAAAGAATGCAGTTTTATTAAAATTATGAATTTCTTGAACTAGGTTGAAATATTTGCTCTCTCAAAGTGTCTTCGTAAGAGGATAAACTCTAATGATATACAAGGTAAATATCATTTGTAAATAGCACACAAACTATTTGTATGCAAATTTGTGTTCAAAGAAACTGAAGTAAGTCCTGCCCAGATGGCCACCTTACTAATTAGCAAATTGCAATTAAGTAAGGTTTTGTTCCATAATTTTGGTGATACAAAAAATTATCCAGTTCCGAAAGCACAAAAGCCTGGGATTTTCTGAAGAAAGAACTCAATGAAATACATAGAGTATAGTAAATTCTGACCTGTCAAGTTGTGACTCAGAGATTTTTTTAAATCTTATAGATTTGAAAAGACTGCTTTTGGAATGAGAGCCCAGGACAGGAACACCCTAGAGTCACCTGGGTGGCTCAGTCTTTTGAGTATCTGACTTCAGCTCACATCATGATCTCACGGTTTGTGGGTTCGAGCCCATCGTTGGGTTCTGTGCTGTCAGCGCAGGGCCTGGAGCTGCTTCCAATTCTGTGTCTCCCTCTCTCGGCCCCTCCCCCACTAGCTTTCTGTCTGTCTGTCTGTCTCTCTCTCTCTCTCTTTCTCTCAAAAATAAAAATAAACATTAAACAAAAAGTCTTGTGCCAGGAAATCCTGGTCTGCATAACAGGTGAGATGAACACCCCATTCGTTTCCTTCACATCTCTTTCCTTGGTTTCCTATTTTTGGTATTATTTGATTAATTCCTACTTTCCCACTATATTTGCAAGCCCCAAGAGAGCAAAACCCTATCTTTTTGCTCATTACCGTAATTCTCAGAGTCTAGTACGGTACCTGGTATTAATATGCTCTCAACAAATACCCTTGAATGAATGCATGAATAAATGAACAAATGATTGCTTGGGGATGGGAGTCTTAAACATTAAGGCTGACCAAATAACTTCAAAAAATAGGACAAGAATGTAAAGAGAATCATCTGAAGGTTTGAAACAGAGCAAAAGAATAAGTCAGATTTTATCAGTCATGAATATACTCATAGCCAATCAAACGATCACAGTCCTATAAGGTAAGTAACAATAACAATCACAGTGAGAATAACATTTGGATTCCACTTTATAATTCACAGGGTCATCATCTACATTACGGCACTCATTCTCATGGCAAATCTTAAGGCAATCAGAGCAGGTGCTTCAATATCTCCATTCTGTGGAGTTAGAAACTAGAGCTGAGAGAACAGAATAAGCAGTGCCAGTGTGCAAATGTGTAAAGCAGTTACGTGTGACATCTCTAAAATTGTGCAGAATATGCAGTGGGAAGTATGGACTTGTCCTCACATTGTAATTCCACTCCACAGAGTGGGTCAGAAATATAAAGAAACCATTGCAGAAAAAGGAACACCAGGGTGAAAACATTATAAACAGGTATCAAAAATAGTTTCACCTAACTTCATAGAAACCACCCCACAATGTGACCATAATAAAAAAATAGGATTTGGGGGGCATACCCCTTTCACTGTGAGTAGATAAGCTCTCTTTTATAATATCTCTCAGAGAGAATGCTAAACAGAGTAAACCATTGGTTTGCACTAGTGTAACAAGTCATATATTTTCATTTCTTATTTTTAAATTTCTCTTCAACTTCATTGATTTTCATGAAAAAAAAATCACACAGAAGATTTGCCTTTATTCTTTTTAGCATTTTGTCTGAAAAGATTTTATGTAAAACACAAAGGATGGATCGCTTTCAATACATAGTAAGAGCCTAATTTGTTTCTAAAGCTGTTCCATAGAAAAACAAAATATACTTTTATGAAGTTAAACACTAGTTACTGTTTGTTATTTAGATATAGGCTTAGTTGCATAAGGATCAAAATTTGAAAATTAAAAGCAAAATAAGATTCAAATAAATATTTAAATAAGTAAAACAATCCTAGAGTTGTAGATGATATTACAAATAATGAATTATGAAGCTTAAAGTAGTTTTTCTAAACTGCAACAAAAAAATGTGATCAGACATTTCAAAAGTAGATCAAATTATCATTTATTCTTTCTACAGACAATGGTGTTACTAAATCAGTGTCACATGGGGAGCCAATCAAAGAAAATGAGTCAGAAATATAGGGGACAAATTATAAAAGCTAGTTCTTCAATATTTCACAATTGTGTTTATTTTTTGTCACCTTGCTTAAATAATTGTTAATGATTTCTTCTTCTGTTCTAAGTATCCCCTTTCTTACCAATTCTGTCCATATAGTTTTGTACTTATTTTCTTAAAGAGAACCTTCTCCTCCAAACCATATTAGCTGTAGACTCATGAAACCTAGATCCATCCACGTTTAGAAATATTTTCTTAGAAAACCTCAATCAGACACAATTTTTCCATCTCCTTGAGTTTCAATATGTGCACTCGCAATAGACATGTTGAAACTTTCCATTCATATTCCAAAGTGGAGAGAATAGCATAATGACCAACTTGTGTGCAACACACACTCAACTTCAGTAATTATCCACATTTTTCTGATCTTATTTCTTAGTATATATTTAACTGGTCAGAATTCAAATGATTTCCAAAATTTAGTTGGAAAGGTGGAGTGAAAAAAAAAATAACGACTAGTTTCATGTTCGTTTTTTAAAATACTTTATGCTCAGTTTTTTTGTTCAATTAATTTTTAACCTCAGATCCTCATTCTTTAGAAATTAAAAGGATGGATTTTAAAATGTTTCAAATGTTGACAAACATCACACCTAAAAGGGAAAACACTAAAATAAACATTTATTGAAGTCTACAATAAGCCATAGGAATAATAACAAAAAAAGACTATTTGATTAAAGTTTATATTAAAATTGGAAAAACACACATATAGGCTAATACAAAAAGAAAAAAAGCCAAAAGTCAAAAAATATAAGCTACCTATCCCTACCATACATCATTTTGATGTCAGACAACTGAAGAAACATATTTTAAAAGAAACGTGAGGAAATGTTTTATAATTGACATTATGATCAATATGTCAATGGTGCAGACAAACTTTCACATATAATGTCTGATAAGGCAGAAACTATGAAAAAAAGGCCTATGCAGTGTAATTACCTGAAATATTTAACTATGCTCCACATTAAAGTGCTAAAGGATTTTCTGCCTCATGATTTCTCTATGCTGACTCAATCTTCATGCCCCTTATATGTAATTAATTGAGATTAAATTTACAACAATTGTCATTTAACTTTTTTTTAAAAAACTCCCTTCATAATAAAACTAAGATTGCAGAATCTGTATACAATAATGCAAATCTTCCTATTGCTTTCCAAAGCAATTCCCTTTAAGAGGATAGAAAAAAAAAAGAACAAATTAAACCTAAAAGACATGAAGAAAACAAACAATAAAAACAACAGTGGAAATCGCTCAAATAAAAAACAAAAAATAGAAAAATTCCACAAGGACAAAAAATTGATTTTTTGAAAAGATTAATAAAAGGTATAAGCCTCTAGCAACATTATTTAAGGAAAAAAAAAAAACAAGTGATCAATATCTTCAATTAAAGAGGGGACCATCACAGATTCTCATAGACATTAAAGTAACAATAAAGGAATGTTGTTAAAAACTATATGCCAATAATTTTGACAACTTGGATGAAATAGACATGTCCCTTGATAAATACGTCTTACACAAACTAACACAAGGAGAAATAGGAAATCTTAATAACCTTAAAGAAGGTTGTTGAAGAAATTGTATCCACTATTTAAAACCTTCCCAGAAAGAAAACCTCACATCTCTGTGCTTCATAGATGAATTCTACCAACTTTTAAGGAAAAAAAAAATATCAATCTTACACCCAAGCTTTCCCAGAAAATTCAAGAAAAAGAATATGTTCTAATTTATATTAGGCCAGAGTTACTCTGGTATCAAAAGCAAAGACATTTCAAGAAAACTACAGATGAATATCTCTCATGAACACTGATACAAAAATCCTTAAAATGTATTGTAAATCAAATCTAAGGATCCATAAAATAAAAAATATATCCTAACCAAATGATGTTTATCCTAGGAAGAAAGTTGATTTATATTTTAAAATGAATGTAATTAACCATGTTAATAGATCAAAAATAAAAACTACATGATCAAATCAATAGATGCAAAAAATGCTCTTGAAAAAATCAACATCTATTTGCTATTAAAAACAAAAACACTTAGCAAGTTTGCAGTAGAAGAAAAACTTCCTCAATCTGAAAAAGCGCAACAATGAAAAACCTTCACCTAAAGTCACACTCAGAGGCAAAATAAAAATAGAACAAAGATAACTAGCAGTTATATATCCTAAAGGAGACAAAGTTTGCTTTTAGACTCTAGGCTACTATCTACTAAACTATCTACAAAAACAGAAAGCCAGTAATTCTCAGAAGAATGTAATAGAATTGAGGATAGCTACAACAATGCCCTGCACACAACCAAAAATTAGCAGTATTGCAAAGAAGCAGGGAGGTATGACCCAAACCCAAGAAAAAATACAGTCAATAGAAAGTAACTCCAAATAGGCCCAGATGTTGGATTTTTAAAATGGGCAGAAGACTTGAGCAAACACTTCACAAAAAGAGACCTAGGATTGGCCAATATGCACAGGAAAAGGGGCTGAACATCATCAGTCATTAAGGAAGTACAAATTAAAATTACAGTGAGATATATCATTCCTAAGAGAATAACTAAAATAAAAGACTGAGAACATTAAGCATTGACAAGTTGTAAAGCTTCTCTCGTATGTTGTTGTAAGAGTGCAAGATAGTACAAACCCTTTGGAGAACTATGTGGCAATATTTTACACAGTTAAACACACATTAACCCTATGACAAAACAATTCCACTCTCGGGTATTTACTTAAGAAAAATGAAAACATATGTCCACAAATAGACTCGCACAAAAATGTTGATAGCAGCTTTACTCATAATGGGCAAAAACATCAAACAGCCCAAATGCCTATCAAGAAGATGCAAAAACAAATTTTGGTATGGTCATAAAATAAACTGGTACTCAGCGCTAAAGGGCAAACTAATGATAACACTGAACAACAAAGCTAAATCTCAAAACCATTACATTGAGCAAAAGCAGCAAGACAGAAAAGTAAATGTTGTAAGACTGCATTTATATTAAGTGTCAGGATAGGCAAAGCTACAGTCCAGGGGCAGGAAAAGGGGGAGTGTCTGGAAAGGGACTATGAGGGAACTTTCTGAGGTGATGGAACGTTCTACATCTTAATTGCTGTGTTCAATATATGGGCATAAATATTTATCAAATGTCATCAAAATGTAAGCTTAAGATCTGTGTATTTTACAGTATGTAAACTGTACTTCATAAAATTAATTTTTAAAAAACTATACTATGTGGCTTTTATAGCCCCACTATCTCCTTAGTTAGACTTGAAAATAACTAGGTTGGCATTTGCAAAAAACATTCAATTGGAAGATCTAACCTCAGAAATCTTCCTTTCATAAAGTTTGTGTCTGTGCTGTCAGGGGGCACCTGAAAATGTCCTCCAATCCTTTCCCCCGTTATTAGACTACTGCATTTGAATATAACTGCTTCCTTTAGGTCCTATTCTCACTTAAGGAGTGGGTGTGGAAATGTGAGTCACCTGAGGATATGAATATTTGCTTCCCAGTAAGATATTTACCTCTTTAGAAAGATCTTCTGAAGAGAAGACTTTCACTCGAAGGACAGCAAAAATTTTACAGGAGAAATTGAAGTTAGTGAGGCCCCGGAACATCTGTCAAATGATACCACACAGACTGCCACTGCTTCATTTTTTTAAAAAGATATAGACTGACATAATTTTCAGATGACTAGCTAAAGCTCAAAGCCTGGAGTAGAGAATGTAAACATCTAATCTGCAATACATTACGTAAATTTAACTTATAATTAACTTTAACTTATAAGTTTGACCTTTAAAAAGACCAGACTCATTAGAAGACCCCAATACCCAAGGTATGTGGTTACATCTTTCCTTATTATTGTCTATTTCTCAAAAGTGTCCTCACTTATTACTAACCTTTCATGTGTTATAATCCTTTGTTAATATGAGTCATCTACCATTGGTTCCATCCAGGATGGTAAACACTCTTATGAGAATAAGCTACAGTTCTGTTTATACTTGACTCCAAAGTATGCCAATTATTCACTGTACATGAGTATGTTTCACATGTCACAAGACCTCTGGCCTCCATTTCCTCCTTGACATTTCTGTTGGATGTCCCTCATTCTAGTAATCTACCAATAACTCTCCAAGGCATGGAGAACAGGAGTCCTATCTTTCCATGCTCTGCCTTCCTTCGTGAAAGTACCTACAGAAGAGGCACTTTGTGCTTTTCTATAATGCTAGAGCCATCAAAAATACTTTTTAAAGATCCCAGCTATTGAGACTATGGCTAATTCATCCATGTATTCATTTAGATAGTTTTTAACTTTGGAATGAAGACAACTGATTTCAGTTGAGAAGTGTGCAGCAAGCAATTCCTAAGTAAAATGCACTATTGTAAAAAAAAAAAAACAAGGAGAAAATCTTCAGGATCTAGAGCTAGGCAAAGAAATCTAAACTTTTTACCAAAAGTATGATTCATAATAGGAAAACATGATAAACTGAACATCAGCAAAATTCAAAACTTGTGCTCTGTGAAAAATCCTATTAAGAGGACACAATAAGAGGACACAAAAGCAATCTACAGACAGAGAAAAATACTTCAAGTATCTGGAAACCACATATGTAGGGCTGTTGTCTAAATAAATAAAGAATTTTCAAAAGTCAACAGTAGAAAAACAAATCCATTAAGGAAATGGGCAAGGGTGCCTGGGTGGCTCAGTTGGTTAAGCATCTGATTCTTTTTTTTTATTTTATTTTAATAGTTTTAATTATTTTTGAGAGAGACAAAGTGTGAGTGGGGGAGGGGGAGAGAGAGAGGGAGAAACAAAATCTAAAGCAGGCTCCAGGCTAGCAGCAAAGAACCCGATTAAGCTTTTGATTCTTGATTTCTGCCCAGGTCATGATCTCATGAATTGCGAGATCGAGCCCTGCATTGGGCTCTGTGCTGACAGCATGGAAACTGCGTGAGATTCTCTCTCTCCCTCTCTCTCAGCCCTTCTCCTGCTCCTGCTCTCTCTCAAAATAAATCAACTTAAAAAAAATATAAAATGGGCAAAATACATAAAGAAATTTCAGGGCAGAGGATATGCAAAGGATAAAGAAACACATGAAAAGATGTTCAACATCATGAGCCATTTAGGGAAATGCAAATGAAAATCATGAGATATTATTACCACTTATCAGAATGGCTAAAATAAAAAAGAAGGTCAAAACCAAATGTTGGTGAGGATGCAGAGAAGCTGGATTGCTCATACATTGCTGGTAGGAATATAAAATGGTGTAGCCACTCTGGAGAACAGTTTGGCAGATTTATAAAACTAAACGTGCAGCTACCATATGCTCGGCAGTTGCACTCTTGGGCATTCATCTCAGAGAAATGAAAATTTAGATTGACACAAAAACCTGTATAAGAATGTTCACAGAAGTTTTATTTGTAATAGCCAAAAATATGGAAATGACTCAGAGGCTCTTCAAGGGGAAAATGGTCAAAAAATTGTGTAATCCATATCATGGAATACTACTCCATGAAATAAATAAACAGCAATAACAATAAAAAGGAACATATTGATACATGCACAATTTTAATGAATTGCCGGGAAATTAATTATACTGAGTGGGGGGGAAAAAATAATCCCGAAATGTCTGATTCTATTTAGAACGTTTCTGTATAGAACGTTCTATATAAGGTTCTTGTAAAAAAAAAATTAAAGTAGCAATTAGTAATTGTCAGGGGTCAGGGCCAGGACTGGAGGGGTTGGGGTAATGGGGTGGTGAGAAGCAGGGTGGTGGTTAACTATAAAAGAGTAAAAGGGAAAAAAAGTAAAAAGAGAGATCCTTGTGGTAATAGACTGCCTACAGTATCTTTACTATTAAGAATAACATACTTGGGGGCACCTGGGTGGCTCGGTCGGTTAAGCGTCTAACTTCGACTCAGGTCATGATCTCACGGTCCGTAAGTTCGAGCCCCGCGTCGGGCTCTGTGCTGACAGCTCAGAGCCTGGAGCCTGCTTCGGATTCTGTGTCTTCCTCTCTCTCTGACCCTCCCCTGTTCATTCTCTGTCTCTCTCTGTCTCAAAAATAAATAAACGTTAAAAAAAAATTAAAAAAAAAAAAGAATAACATACTGGTTCTGATATTGCAGGATAGTTTTAAAATATGTTAGCATAAGGCAAAAGGGTAAAGGGTATACCAAAACTTTCTGTATTATTTCTATCAACTGCATGTGAATCTACCATTATCTCATAATTAAAAGTTTAATTTTAAAAAAGGCACTAATGTCTACAAATTGCTCACTCTCTTA
Source organism: Lynx canadensis (assembly GCF_007474595.2). Taxonomy (NCBI): domain Eukaryota; kingdom Metazoa; phylum Chordata; class Mammalia; order Carnivora; family Felidae; genus Lynx; species Lynx canadensis. The sequence continues at coordinate 105,131,348 of NC_044307.1, forward strand.
AAACTCAGAGTGGAAATCAGTTATCCCACTTGATTATATTTCAATGTGCTTTTTTGTTTGAGAAATAAAAGAGGAAGAAAGAAGAAATTAGGTTTATTTTATCTATGCTGCAAGCATTAATGGTTGTAGCGATTACAAATTAGTATGGCACCAGATGCCAAAATGTCAATTGTGGCTTATTTAAAAGTAATCAGGGACACCTGTGTGGCTCAGCCGGTTGAGCTTCTGACTTCAGCTCAGGTCATGATCTCAACGTCCATGACTTTGAGACCTGTGTCAGGCTCTGTGCTGACAGCTCAGAGCCTGGAGCCTGCCTTGGATTCTGTGTCTCCCTCTCTCTCTGCCCCTCCCCTGCTCACATTCTGCCTCTCTCTCTCTCTCAAAAATAAACATTAAAAAAAATTTTTTTAATAAATAAATAAACATTTAAAAACAAGAAATTAAAATTAATCAAATTATTAGTTGTAACTGAGCTCCTCCTAATCTCAAGGAACATAATCTGAATAGCAAGCAAAAATAACATATATTGGCAAAGTAAAAAAAGAAAGAGAAGATGAGAGGCAATAAGTCTCATGACGATAAGTCATGTGAAATGCATGGTGTCACCACTTTAAATAGGATAGTCAGAGAAGACCCCACAGAGCTGGTGACATTTGAGCAGAGAATTGAAGGAAGGGAAGGAGCAAGCTTAACAGACATCCAGTCAAAGAATATTCCAGGCAGAGGAAAAAGAAAATGCAAAGTCCCTAAGGAAGGAACATGCCCAATGTGCCCCAAAACATGCAGGAGACCATTGCAAAGTCAGTGAAACAGACAGTAGTAGGGTCCACATCTAAACTTTCAGTTCCATGAGGGCAGGAACTATATCTTTCATCTCTACTTGCAATGATTAGCCTAAGGCTTAACATAGCAGGAATCACTACATAAACACACTTGCCTAAATTATCAATAAATACTATCAATAAATATATTGATAAGTGAATTACTGAATGTTATGAGTTGAATCCTATCCCCCTAACTTTCATATGTTGAAGTCCTAATTGCCTGTACCTCAGAATGTGACTTTATTTGCAAACAGGGTCATTTCTGATATAATTAAAATGTCATATGGAGCAGGATGATGTTGGTTAATATTAGAAATCCTGTTAACCCCAATCTGATAAGACTATTGTTTTTATAAAAAAAATGAAAATGTGGAGACTCAGACACACACACAGGGAGAATACCATATGAATATGAAGATAGAGATGGGGGTGATGATTCTACAAGTCAAACCAAAGATCACCAGCAAGCCCCCAAAAGCTAGGAGAGGGGCATAAAACATACTCTCCCTGATAACTGTCAGAAGGAACCAACCTGCCAAGATATCCATCTCAGTCTTGAGAACTGTGAGACAATACTACATTTCTGCTGGTTAAACCAACCACTTGGAGGTACTTGGTCACAGCAGCCCTAGCAAGCGAATACACTGAATTAACGTTTTCTTCTGACAGAGCCCGTACACTATGTCAAGGAAAACAAAAGAGATCCAATTTTTAAATGGTCAAAGGACTGAAAATTCATGAGGAAAATATAATTCATAAAAATAAAATAAAAATTTGTTACTGTAGAAAAAAATTTTTTTGAATTGTGATTTCTGGTTACTAGAAAAGATGACACTAAGTAGTGACTATGGTTTTAAGAGAGTATAAGCATTCTGTGTTGTGTCCGTGGAATCCTTTGAATCCTTTTGAAAGAAATTTGGTAGTAAACATGAACAGTCTTAAAACTGTTCATTACCTTTGGCTCCATGATTTGATTCTGGGAATCTATCCAAAAGAAATGACACAAAATCTGGAAAAACCTTTATATAGAAAAATACTTATTGCTATGCTATTCAAAACACTATAAAAATTTAAAATGGAACAAAACCTAAGTGCTATTAAGAGAAGAGTTAAATTGGGGTGCCTGGGTGGCTCAGTCAGTTGGGCATCTGACTTTGGCTCAGGTCATGATCCCATGTTTTGTGAGTTTGAGCCCTGCATCAGGCTCCCTGCTGACAGCTCAGAGCTCAGAGCCTGCTTCAGATTCTGTGTCTCCCTCTCTCTCTGCCCCTCCCCCGCTTCACACTCTGCCTCTCTCTAAAAAAATAAATAAACATTAAAAAAAATCTTTTTAAAAAGAGAAGAATTAAATAAATTATGGTACATTCATTGACAAGAATATTACAGAAATTTGAAAAATTAATATGAAGACTAAATAGTACCTTAAAATGCATAGTACTAAAAAAGCAGAATATATACACTGATTACTTTTAAAAACAAAAGACCTGTGCATATGAAAACTTAAAAGATATTTTGATATTTGTTATATATGTATATCACTTGGCAAATGTTTTTAATAATATTCAAGATTACCAGCATAAGACAAAATATGATTAAGTGCCAAAAATCCTTAGGAGAATTTCCAAGAAGAGAAAAATCACATCTAGCTGTACTGGTTAAGAGGAGATGTAATGTAGCAAGTGGATTTGTATAGATATATACAGACATAGAATATAGCTAGAGAGAGAGAGAAAGAAGAGAGAGAATTCCTAAAAGACTGATATGGAACAAAGGAAAAATTTCTAAAAGAAGATCCACATCAAAAATGTGGAGAGTTACTATCTCTGGATGTTTAGATGAGAGGAAATTTTTCTTCACATTTTTCATTATTGTCTGAAATATTTTGCAGTGAGCATTTATTAGTTCCCATAGGAGAAAAAAAATCCCACAATCAGAAAAAAAGTAAACCTATGTCCATTTTGAAAAAAAAAAAAACAATACTAACATAACCAAACAAAAAACAGAAGGCAAAAAACAAAACAAACAAAAACAAAACAAAACAAAATCCCAAAAACCAGAAGGCAGTTTTGCTTCTCCCAGAACCACATCTCCAATCAACCTCTCTCCCTGGGGTAGTACTGTCTCAATCCTGCTGACTCAGACCATGGAGCCAATTCTCAATACCACCACATTTTAAGGAAGAACTAGTATCTACAGAACAAGTACAGCAGAAAACTCGAAATTCATGGCAGTAGGCATAATAAACTTGTTTAATGATGCGGCATTCAAAAAGAAATCTTTAATAGGCATAAGGTGTATTGATGAATATGCAGAACCTACTCAGCATTGTTATTACATCCCATGTTTAAGCACTTTACATTGTTAATTAATGTTGGTTAATATTAGAAATCCTGTTAATCACAACTAAAATGTCAAGTAGCATTACAGCAAACACATATTCATTTATATTTCACGCCTGTGTTTAATTTCTTAGGGGAGGGGGAAACATTTGAGGTGCAGAGGGTAATTTTACACGATGACAATACAGAGTTAACTCATTTGTGCGTGTGTGTGTTTAGAGCTATTTTTAGATGTGCATATACTTCATTGAATTCATTAAGAAAAATATTCTTTAAAAATATAAATAAAAGAAACATAAATGCAATGTCAAGGATTTTGAAATGTCTAGAACTGAAATCTAGATACCTGTCTATTAATAATACAGACTTTTGTTGATGTTATTAGAAGTACCAGAGGCTATTTTGTTCAACTCGCAGATTTTCCCTTCTTGCACTCAACATCCTTGAGCAAGAAAGACTACGTTCTCAAGACCATGCAATGGAACACAGGCTACCACTTACTAATGACAATGCGTTTGAAATGCCAAACACAGATGAAACATCAACACAAGCTAATTAAAAGGCTACTTTTCAATTCCAAACTCTAAGTGAAAATATTTTTAAAAAGTTCTGTGGCAGAAGTAGAAGCCAAGGAGAGACAATTGAGGAATGAAATCATTAAAGTAATAATGGAAATAGGGGATCCCTCTCAACGAGATAGGAAGCTGCTGGAGAATTTTGAGCAGAGAAGTAATTTTAATATTTTGGCATTTAAACAAAATGCAGCATTTGCCTGCTGGGTTGAGCACAGACTATATTTAGAGCAATAGTCAAATCAGAAAGGCCAGTTAGAAGACTCTCACACTAACCCAGATTGAAAGATTAAGGTGGGTTGGACTACGTGGTGGCAAGAGTTGGTGAGAGATGGTTGATTCATGGATATATATTAAAAGTAGAGACAAAATGATGTGCAGATTGACTAGAAGTGAAGTATGAAGGGAAAATGGGGGTCAGGGTAAATCCAAGATATTTGGCCTGAGCAAATGGAGGCAACTGACAGAGCAGGGGAAGGCTTTATGGGGCAGGTTCATCAATGGAATGAAGGAGCTCAGTCTTGGAGGTGTTAGAAATGGCTAGAATTTGGAGAGTTACATTTAGATATAGTGATATCAACTAGACCATTGAATGCATGTCTCTCAAATTGAATGAGATGACCAAGAAAGTCAGGACAGACAGGGAAGAGGAGTAAAGGTTAGAGGACTTGGCACTCTTAGTGTTCAGGGAGAAGAGAAGGAACCAGCAGAAATGTTTCAGTTGAGCTCTTTGATAAGAGCAGCTTCCCAGAGTGGAAAGAGTAAAAGTCTAATTGCAGTCAGTTCAAGAGATGGTCAGCAAAATTCAGATTGTGGGGAACTCTACAGGCAAAGGAAATAAATTTCAAGGAAATAAACACAGAGGAGGGATCCATGTTAAAAGAGATTAAGTAAGACAAATTAACCAACTATAATGGATGGATGTTGTTTGGATTCATAAACAAACCATAAAATAAATCCACAAAAATTTAGAGTCAAACAAAGGATCAAAAAAGGTTTATAAGAGTAAGGGAAATTTCACAGTGACTGAATATTTGATGATATTAGGATTTTTTTTTTTAGGAGTGATCATTATATTGTAATTAGGTTCATTTGTTAAGAGTTTTTCAGGTATTTACAGGTATCTACAAGAAGAATTTATAGAAAGAACTATATGATGTTTAGGATTTGCTTCAAAACGACCCAGTGGTGGGGTGGGAGTAGGGGTAGGAAAAAGGAATATAAGGATGAGATAAAACTGCCATGTGTTGGTAATTGCTGAAGCTGAGTGATGAGACATGGGTGGGAAGAGGGGAAGGGGATACTGTTTTTTTATACTTCTGTAAATGTTTGAAAATTTTCATAGTAAAAACATTAAAGGGGCACCTGGGTGGTTCAGTTGCTTAGGTGTCCGACTTTGGCTCAGGTCATGATCTCATGGTTCATGAGTTCCAGCCCCGATTTGGGCTCTGTGTTGATAGCTCAGAGCCTGGAGCCTGCTTCTGATTCTGTGTCTCCCTCTCTCTCTGCCCCTCCACCACTCTGTCTCCCTCCATCTCTCAAAAATGAATAAACACTAAAAATTTTTTTAATTAAAAAAAAATTAAAAATGGGAGATAGAGAAAAGAAAAAAAGAGACCTAAGTACAGGCAACTTTTTTCAAAGGTCGGCTGTACAGAAGAGATTAAAGTACAACAGCCAGAGTGGAAGAGGAGTTAAGCATTGTTTTGGGGCACCTGGATGGCTCAGTCAGTTAAGCGTCTGACTTTGGCTCAGGTCATGATCTAGCAATTTGTGGGTTCAAGCCCTGCGTAGGCCTCTGTGCTAACAGCTCAGAGCCTGGAGCCTGCTTTGGATTCTGTGTCTCCCTCTCTCTCTGCCTCTCTCTCTCTCTCTCAAAAATAACATTAAAAAGTTTTTAAAAAGTTAAAAAAAAATTTTTAAGTTGTTTTCAGGAGTTAAGAATGTTAATTTTGTTTGCTGCTACATAGCTTTCCAAGAAGAAATCATTTAATTCTTTACTAACTAGAATTTAAGTTATATTGGTGAATTTAAAAGAGGTCAATAATTTTTATAAGAAATCAATACCCGTTATTCAATTTCAGTTGAACCCACAGCATGCTTAAGAATCAGGCACGTTCTTACTGGGACCTTATGAAGATAAAAAGCTTCTGCACAGCAAAGGAAATAACCAACAAAACTAAAAGGCAACCAATGGAATGGGAAAAGATATTTGCAAATGACATATTGGACAAAGGGCTAGTATCCAAAATCTATAAAGAGCTCACCAAACTCCACACCCAAAAAACAAATAACCCAGTGAAGAAATGGGCAGAAAACATGAATAGACACTTCTCTAAAGAAGACATCTGGATGGTCAACAGGCACATGAAAAGATGCTCAACGTCACTACTCATCAGGGAAATACAAATCAAAACCACACTCAGATATGACCTCACGCCAGTCAGAGTGGCCAAAATGAACAAATCAGGAGACTATAGATGCTGGAGAGGATGTGGAGAAACGGGAACCCTCTTGCACTGTTGGTGGGAATGAAAACTGGTGCAGCCACTCTGGAAACAGTGTGGAGGTTCCTCAAAAAATTAAAAATAGACCTACACTATGACCCAGCAGTAGCACTGCTAGAATTTACCCAAGGGATACAGGAGTACTGATGCACAGGGGCACTTGTACCCCAATGTTTATAGCAGCACTCTCAAAAATAGCCAAATTATGGAAAGAGCCTAAATGTCCATCAACTGATGTATGGATAAAGAAATTGTGGTTTATATACACAATGGAGTACTACGTGGCAATGAGAAAGAATGAAATATGGCCCTTTGTAGCAACGTGGATGGAACTGGAGAGTGTGATGCTAAGTGAAATAAGCCATACAGAGAAAGACAGATACCATATGTTTTCACTCTTATGTGGATCCTGAGAAACTTAACAGAAACCCATGGGGGAGGGGAAGGAAAAAAAAAAAAAGAGGTTAGAGTGGGAGAGGGCCAAAGCATAAGAGACTCTTAAAAACTGAGAACAAACTGAGGGTTGATGGGGGGTGGGAGGGAGGGGAGGGTGGGTGATGGGTATTGAGGAGGGCACCTTTTGGGATGAGCACTGGGTGTTGTATGGAAACCAATTTGACAATAAATTTCATATGTTGAAAAAAAATAAAAAATAAAAATAAAAAAATTTAAAAAAACCTAGGGAAAAAAAAAAAGAATCAGGCACGTTCTTGGGAATGCAAGCTGGTGCAGCCACTCTGGAAAACAGTATGGAGGGTCCTCAAAAAAATAAAAATAGAACTACCCTATGACCCAGCAATTGCACTACTAGGTATTTATCCAAGGGATACAGGTGTGCTGTTTCGAAGGGACACATGCACCCCCACGTTTATAGCAACACTATCGACAATAGCCAAAGTATGGGAAGAGCCCAAATGTCCACCGATGGATGAATGGATAAAGAGGATGTGGTATATATATATATACAATGGGGTATTCCTCGGCAATCAAAAGGAATGAAATCTTGCCATTTGCAACTACGTGGATGGAACTGGAGGGTATTCTGCTAAGTGAAATTAGTCAGAGAAAGACAAAAATCATATGACTTCACTCATATGAGGACTTTAGGAGACAAAACAGATGAACATAAGGGAAGGGAAACAATAATAATATAAAAAGGGGGAGGGGGACAAAGCATAAGAGACTCATAAATATGGAAAACAAACAGAGGGCTACTGGAGGGGGTGTGGGAGGGGGGATGGGCTAAATGGGTAAGGGGCATTAAGGAATCTACTCCTGAAATCATTGTTGCATTATATGCTAATTTAGATGTAAATTTTAAAAAATTAAATTAACAAAAAAAAGTTAAAACTTTAAAAAAATGAGTCTTTTGAAATAAAAATAAATAAAAATAAAAAACAAAAACAAAACAAAAAAGAAGAATCAGGCATGTTCTACACTTGCTAATGTTTTTTCATTCTTTTCTAATATGACCACAGTCATTACTCAGTCCTACACACCCATCAAAAGAACTTACAAAAAACTTCTACCTAATAATATTGATTGAAAATTCTGCTTCAAAGTTATAATCTGATAACATTTTATTAGCAAACTATTGTGCATAATAGTTAATAAACTTGAATTAAATGTAACAAATGTCTAAATCAAAAAAAGGAAGAAACAAGGAAAACTGTCATATAATTCATGTAGCTACTCCTTAAAATCAAATTTTCTGACTCACCGACCTTTAAATAGAATTATTGTTAAGTGTTTTCCTTAATTCTCCACTCTACTGATTATTTTTTTCCAATATTGGTGGTTAAGCTAACAGGTACTGAGTTTTTGTGTTGCAACAACTAGTGAATAAATAGTGAGCAGGTGAATATCTGTTTCTATGGTTTCTGTTTACAGTAGAGAACATTCACATTGATCTTTGACACTTGTTACTTTGCTTTGTAATAGAAATTTAAATATTGTCTTCTCCTCCCTTATTCATATCCTTAGTTTTCTCCATCTTGTCCTCAATTGAACTATTCTCTTTCCTTTTTTCTGGCTCTCTTTCTCAAGGATCATTACCTCTAAGTTTCATTACACATGATTACATTTCAGTTTTCCATTCTAGGAAGTGTCTGGATAGAAAAGGAACATGCAGGAGATCTATCTGCTCTTTTTTAATAAGTTTGTCTGAACAAATACTGAGTTTCTGAAAATAGATCAGCAATTTAAGAAGAAATAACAAAGTTTCCTTTTTTGCTGGGACAAAGCCTCTTTCCATGACAAATCCTTGAGGAACAGGGATCGTTTTCTTCCCTCTTTCAACAGTGGCTGAGATCCCATTAGATAAGGTAAGCTCCAGGAATGCAGTGAACCTTGCCAATTCCTTGGGTTGCCCTCTGCAAATATACTTACTTTCTGCTGGATCAAACTAAACCATTCATTACTTACACTCGTACTTCTCTACAATGGCACAAAATTATAGCAACCAAAAGTTGCTAAAATTAATGTCAAATGGATAAAAACATAGGTTTCAAAAACAGGTTGAGATCATTTTTCTCATAATACCCACTGCACTAAACTGAATCGTGAAGTGTGCTGACTGATCTCTGTCAGGTATGACAATGTGTTTAAAAGGTTAAACCAAAATGCTTATTGACATATTTTATATTCCCAGAACCATTGAGCAAAGATTCCTGGGAGATACTCCTTCTTTGCATTTGAAGATTAATTTTTGTCAAATTACTTTCAAAAATCAAACAAACTGAAAATATTCCTTTGAAAAAGATTTTTTTAAACGGTACTTTGTCCATTAAATAAATGAAATAGTTTCACTAGATAAATACCAGTCTACTTAACTGTAAATGTAAATGTATAGATAAGGTGAACAAAATAAAGTGAGCTCTGTCCTAGGAAAAGTCATCACGGGAACTCTGCAGGAGTTTATGTAAGCCTTCTCAGTATGTGTTCACCTATTTATTTTTTTTAGCTCCTCAAAAGCAATTTCATATTCTGCCTGTGAACACGTCATCAGAAAAAAAAAAAGTTGTTTTTATTATTATGAACACAGCATTTTTTAAAAACTACTAAATCAGCAAATAACAAAGCAAGCCTTCAGGTTTCCCTAAGGGGGAATGTCAGACACACCCAAATGTGTCAGTACTTTTCTTTGTGAGACCGTCTAAATCACTGGGGGCCAAGGAAGTCTATTAACTTCTTTTAATTCCCTACAAAAGCCTTGTTTCACCACCTTGCCTATACAGTCAATTTTCCATTACTGAATGTTAAAGCCTTCTTATATCACTGTGAAGTTGCTTTAACCCAATTTGTCCACAGTACAGGAGGTCAATTCATTTTTAGGTCCCAGTAGTCATGTACTTGGTTTTATTTTTTGTACAATAAATGTATGCATTTTTGTCAGTTGTTTTCTTTTTGCCTTGTGAAAGATAATCAACACTGAAGTGTACTATATCACTGGATGGCAAAAAGAGGGTAGAATGAAGAAAAGGGTTTAAGTCACTTTGGTTGACAGTAATTGGCATTTTATTTTTCTCACCGTGGACCCAAAAGTAAAGCCTGAGTTGAAAAACCTCATCTTGTTATATAGTCTCCTCAGTATAAATGTTTATGTAACACAAATGTAAAAGCACAGGGATAATTTTTTAAACACAGTTAAAATAACATAAGCCTAGAATCATGAACTTTCCTACGTGCCCACATTTGCCCAACTTATTTCCATTCTCAGCAAGGTATCTGTATCTAGTCTTCCCTCAACTACAAACCAGGCCATGCTATTATCGACCTGCTCACCAATTTCCTTTCTCCTACTTTCTCACAGTCTCACTTCACCTAATTTCCTTAAACACCAGCTTTATACTGGTGTTTATCTTTGCTCATTTTTGCTCATGGGATCTTCTGTTTGTTCCTTACATCTTCTTTTGCGATGTTTATTAAAAATTCATCTGCTCTTTTTACCCACATTTTAAACCACTGAGTCCCCTCCTTCCCTTTGTTTCAATTCTTCTCTTTGTTCCTTGTGTGTTTCTCCTCAAATACATGTGGGTCTCACACAGGTTTGAAGCCCCTACTGAGGGCAATTTCCTGCTTCACTCTGCAGATCAAGAGATAACCAGATTGAATTACACGTGCACAAACACACATTGACTACAATTCTGGAAACAAGTAGAAAGGGCGGGGAAATTGTGTGAAATTCTCCAGCAAACAAAGATGTATGCCTGGTTGAAACAGAGAAGGAAACAAACAAGGTAAGAGGCAGGAGAGACACCACCAACTAGTGTTAGAATGAGGGGGAAAAAATTGGGAGCAAGATAAAGGAGTGGCTAGGTAGAGTTTCGGCCAATAGTTTTTCATTGTAATCTACCCAACAACCTGTCATGCTGCTTTAGAATTAGTCTCTCAACTAAACTCAGAAAGACCATTTAAAAATGTATTCTTAATTAGTATATAAAGATACAAAATTACTTTTTCTTTATAAGTTAAGGTTTTAAAATATAAAACATGTCTAGAATGATAATTATTATTTATGTAATAAAGTAGGTTATAATAACAGACCCCTACAAAACTCAGTACTTGTTCTATAGTTTAAGAACCAAAAGGATTCTAAAAAAAAAGGAGAGAGAGAAAAAGAAGGAAGAAAATAAACCAGACTTAAGGTCAAATACGGTTATTGTGAACAAGCATTTAACTGGACTCTGAGCTTCATGGTACTTAATTAAAAAAAAATGTGATATGTAATAAAATTCTTATCTGCTATAAGGAAGTAAATCAATTTTTCAAGAGAAACAAACTGTGCCTTTGCTAACTTTATAATACAGATTTGTATGCTTTTTTAACATGGTCCCCATTAGAACATTATAAAACCTATAACCCCTTATCCTAAAAAATGTACAAATATACGTCACATAAATTTCTTTTCTTTTTAAGACAGAGAGAGATCGTGAACAGGGGGAGGGCCAAAGGGAGAGGGAGAGAAAGAATCTTAAGGAGTCTCCATGACCAATGTGGAGCCCAATGAAGGATTGATCTCATGACACTGAGATCATGACCTAAGCCGAAATCAAGAGTTGGATGCTTAACCAACTGAGCCATCCAAGTGCTCCTACATCACACAAATATTACACAGCGTTTCAGAGGATTCATGATTGTCTTAAGCCTATCTCTAAGAGTCTATGGTCTACAAGTTAAGGATTCTTGTCATTGAAATTTGAGGGAAGAGTATCTTCAAAATCATAGTGTATAATGACAACAGAAATTGCAAAAGCTATATGTTTTTATATCTTTCTTATTTATGTTAGGTGGGTAATATTAAAGGATAATTCAGTGAAAGTAGTTTTATGAGGAAGGTAAATCATGAACTATATATGTTCAATCATAATATTTGTATGTGGCCTTTTGGCCAGCATATTTGCTACCCTTTATGTCTCATGACCTAAGTGACTTCTAAGCATTTAAGTGTTTTGCAGAAGTATGGAATTTATAATACTCAGATGAGAAAATCCGATAGCTACTGTTTATCATTCCCTTACTTTATTTTATGCTTTACTAACCTGCATGCCTACCCAAACAATGTATTATTTGTTTTTCCTTATTTGTAGACTTTATAAAATAGAATCTTATTATATGCAATCTCTTGAAATTTTCTTTTCACTCAACATTATGCTTCCAAAATTCATCCATGCTGTTACATGCCACTTAATTCATTATTTTCACTATTGTCTAATACTCTACTGAATAAATAAACCACAAATTATCCCCTCTTATTAATAGGCATTTAGGAGCACATTGGTGGCTCAGTCAGTAGGTAAAGCGTCCAACTTCAGCTCAGGTCATGATCTCAAGGTTGGTGGGTTCAAGCCCTGCATCAGGCTCTGTGCTGACAGCTCAGAGCCTGGAACCTGCTTTGGATTCTGTGTTCCCTCTCTATTTGCCCCTCTAGTTGTGCTCTGTCTCTCTGTCTCTCTCAAAATAGAGACAGAGCACAAATGGGGGAGGGTCAGAGAGAGAAGAAGACACAGAATCCAAAGCAGCCTCCAGGCTCTGAGCTGCCAGCACAGAACCCAACGCGGGGCTCAAACTCACGGACTATGAGATCATGATCTGAGCCCAAGTCGGCCGCTCAACCAACTGACCACCCAGGCACCCTTTAAGTTAGGATTGTGATGAGAGAGAGCACAGAGTTCAAAGTGATTCAGCAGCAAACCCAGTATCTACCGGTTTTCCTATAAACCATTGCATACTACAGATAAAAGACATTGAGTCACTTTTGTATTGCTTTTATCTGAAACATCACTGTATTCACTGTACTATAATAGCCTGAAGCTAAACAGAGGACTATCCTACAACTGTAATATACAATAGAAAACAGTCAGGGCTTACCTAACACAATCCCCATCTGTCTTCTAGAAAAATGCAAAGAGGACCATGTATTGCTTTTTGTATATAAAACATTACTGGAATAAATGGATCTGAGTGCACTCTTTTTATTTTGTAAAATAGTACTACTACTATGCCATAGAAAGTATTAAAAATGTAGATGCAAAAATAAAATAAAAATGTAGATGTAAGGTATATAATTAAGTATTGAAGCATTTTTAAGGTGCTGTTAAATTGACTCAGTATTTCCAAGTAGGTTCTTCTCATTAGGCCTCCTTAACACACTATTCTGTATCTCTCCTTTCCTTCACAAACTTCTTTAAAAGTTACATATATTTGCTGCCTCTACTTTATTTTTTTTTAATTTTTTTGTAAGGTTTTATTTATTTTTGAGACAGAGAGAGACAGAGCATGAATGGGGGAGGGGCAGAGAGAGAGGGAGACACAGAATCGGAAGCAGGCTCCAGGCTCTGAGCCATCAGCCCAGAGCCCAACGCGGGGCTCCAACTCACGGACCGCGAGATCATGACCTGAGCTGAAGTCGGACGCTTAACCGACTGAGCCACCCAGGCGCCCTGCTGCCTCTACTTTAAGACCTAGAATTAGTTCAATCTTCCCACATGACCCAAAATTTTAGGTGTGTGGCACCAAAGAGAAAAACTCATTAATTTTTCCAACAATTTTGAGAAGGCCAAACCGACCACACTAAAGATGAACCCTCAGCCTATGCCCACTCTACCCCACCCTCCAAATGCCAAATATCCAAACCCACCAGAGGATGTTGAAAAGCTACCACTAACTTTGATGCCCTATGGAGGGTGAAACCTTTGGTAAGTCCCAGCCAAACAGACACAGTCCTTAGGACCATACATGCTCTGTTCAGAGATGTAGGCAGCTGGGTTCCACTGCCTCTTTTCATTTTGCTTTCCCTTCGCTGAATTTCAGGATGTACCCAAGTCACGTGTGTAGAGCCATATAATATAATACTCTTTCCTATGGCTCAGCCCAGCCTAACCCTCCCAGAGCAGAGTCCTAGACAGAACATGAAGTTCCTCATTAAACTCTCTTTATCTCATGACATCATCCATAATTACTTTATAAAACTTCGTGTTAGTGTTATCAGTAATCTCCAAGCAATTCTAATAGTTTTTACCCCTTTCTTGTTACTCTGATCTTTCTTTAGCATTTGGCCGCAAATCTCTTTCTTGACATTCTATCTCCCTGTTTTGAAAAATATGCCCTTTGTTTTTTTTCTACTTTCATGAATTCTTGACTGCTTCTTTCAGGGGCTCTTCTATCTTGGATTAGTTAGGTTTTGCTTCAAAACAACTATATAGTTAACTCACAAATCTAATTTGGGAGTGATTTGGAACAGGCTCGGCTGATCTTAGCTAGGCTTGACCATGAGTCTCCAGTCAGTTAGAAAGTCAGGTGGGACAAATAAGACCTCTCTTCACCTGGTCTCTCACCCTCCAGGGTTTTTGCCTGGGATTTTCTCAAGGTAGCTGCAGAACTCCAAGGGCAATAAGAAAACAAGTCCCAACATGCAAGCACTTTTCAATCTCTGTTTTTGTCACATTTCCTATTGTTCTATTGACCAAAACAAGTTAATTGGCCAAATTGAGAGTTTGTGTGGGAGGAGACTTCCCAAGAATGTGGATGCAAGAGGGTGTGAACAAATGGAACCATTACTGTAATCTATACACTCACTGAACTTACCAAAACCATGAGCATTTCTAAAGAATTGATCTTCAGCCCCTTCTCCTGTTAGATTCTCACTGTATGGTTCTTATAACCCTTGTGAAGTCTATAATACTCTGCGATTCTTATTCCTGTCACATCTATAACACCTCTTATAATGCCTGCAAAATTCCATCTTTACATCCATTATTCTACTAACAAGAAATACAAAATTATAGGAAGAACAAATTATGAATTCTTCCCATGAAGGTAGGAAAAATTAGGAAAGGGTCTTATCAGCTAAACCCTAAAAGAATGGTGTGATTTTTTTTCCCAAAGCAGTACTGATCCACGTATTTGCTTCTTCATTCCATTAAATAATTATTTTTTTGAAGTGCAAGCTACATGACAGTCTGTGCTGCCCTTATGGCATGTATCAGCATCTGTCTTATACTAGCTGAGAAGGAGAAATAAAACCCCCCTGACATCCAAGAGCCGGCCTGGCACTTATAACTAGGCCTTGGTGTTCTTCTGTTGAACATAAACAGTCTCACAGAACATCAACATCAGACGAGGCCACCCTGTGACCATGATGGATCAAGTCAAAAACAAGATCAGATCACTCTTAATCACATCTGAATACCCACAAAAGCATGGACATTGTCCAACCACAAAAATGACCAAATATCTACCTATCTTGGCTAATACAAATGACTATTGTTTCTTTACCAATTGTAGCCTTAATCTTGAACTAGTCTCCCTCCTTCTCAACAAAATTTATTAAAATACCCAATCATATAGTTATCCTTACCTCCTGACAGCAGTCAATCCAGAGCAAAGCCCTGCTTCTTTAAACTCTCTCCAAAATTACACCCCAAACTCTATAATGTATCCTTCCTAACATGCTCTTACTGAGATGCTCCACTGGTGTCCATGCTGTGTTCTCCTTCCCTGCAATGAGTAATAAACCAGTACAGGTGTATTCCTGGTGGTCTTTGGCTGACGGGCACTATACATTCTTGATTTATTTGTCTTACCTCCAGAGACTGTTAAAATTCTGTGGAGAATGAGCACTGTCTTATCCATTTTGGTATCTCCCACTGTATAAAAAGAATGCCTTTAATAAAATAAATATACACAAAATGTTTATATTTTGTGAATGGATACATGACTCCCATAGACTCCATCTTTCTCAATCACTAGAAATGCTGAGAAGATTTTGGAGAAAATGTTCTGAGTCCTACTTCACAGAAATGACAGGCATCCCCCAGAGATGACTTCCTGGAAGCGACTTTGCAAGCAGGACAATTCTGGAGCTTGCAAGATGATGTCCCTCTTGCAATGAGAATCTTGGTATGTTGTAATTGATTAATATTCATAAATAGAAAAAAGATATATGTGAGATTGGAAGAGCATTAAAGTCACTTTATTTTTTTTTTTTAATTTTTTTTTCAACGTTTATTTATTTTTGGGACAGAGAGAGACAGAGCATGAACGGGGGAGGGGCAGAGAGAGAGGGAGACACAGAATCGGAAACAGGCTCCAGGCTCTGAGCCATCAGCCCAGAGCCCGACGCGGGGCTCGAACTCACGGACCGCGAGATCGTGACCTGGCTGAAGTCGGACGCTTAACCGACTGCGCCACCCAGGCGCCCCTAAGTCACTTAAATCTACCAACAATACTGGCTTTCCATAGGAACCATATGGGATTCTTCTGAATCGCCCAAATCATGCTGCCAATGTGGTATGCAACATTTGTGTTAATGGAAATATTTATTTTGATATAAGATTTTAAATGCCTTTCAAAATAGATACCTAATATAAAGTTTAAAAAGCTCTTAGTATTAGCATTTCTTGAATTACAAAAGTTTTTAGTTATAGCACTTCTTGAATTGCATTCTCATTTACCCTTCAAAAAGCAAATAAGTCATAAAAAAATCTCCAACTGAGAAATTTAGTTTGAATTTAAAGGTACTACAAAATATTCCGTATAAATAAAAAAGGAGACATAAGTAAAAACATTAAAGAATTTGGGGCATCTGGGTGGCTCAGTCAGTTAAGTGTCAAACTCTTGATTTCCGCTCAGGTCATAATCTCACGGTTTGTGAGATCAAGCCCCACAAGGGGCTCTGTGCTGACAACATGGAGCCTGCTTGGGATTTTCTCTCCCCCCTTCTCTCTGCCCCTCCCTCGCTTGACTCTCTCTGTGTCTTAAAATAAATAAATATTTTTAAAAACACTAAATAATCTAACACTAAAATTATTCAATTTTTAAATAGCAAATAAATCTAATTGAGAACCTTTGGAGAAAAAAATGAAATCATGACAACAAGATCACACACAAGAGACAGTCCATATGGAATCTGAAATTAGTCAAAAAAGCAAGAAGGGGTATAATACAGATCACATGATCTACATTTATATCTATAAGTTTAGCAAAATTCTTGTTAGGTTGGTCTTCAAAAAAAAAATCCACATAAACTAATACTAAAGTTATGGGCTTCAGGAAAATAGCTCCATAAGGAGGTCTAAAATAGCATTCAAGCTACTGTCAATCTGCATAACTATCTTCCCCCAGAAAAATTGGTCCAATCTTTCCAGTACTAACAAGTGTTAAGACTCCCATTAAAAAAGGAATCAGAAAATGCTGCAGAGAAATCAGCAGTTAATTAGTAAGAAAACCAGTAAAAAGAACATATAATTATTGCGTTTGATAATGTTTTAGAATGTGACAGAGAAAATCTATTAATATTCAGTAAAAGCATCAAACTTTCAGCATGCACAAACTGAAAAATATTTCATATACATAATAATTTGAAATTAGTATGTTAAGCATAAAAACTGAAATTATAAGTCTGGCCCTACAACATTAATTTTGTAAATTGGGTTTTGGTTTTCTATCCATTTAAGAGCTCAGGCCAATAATTCCTTTACTCTAAATATAACCACAGTATAGTTTAATATGCATGTCTGTGATTTTGAAATACCATTTCAATGAGATTCATAATCTGTTTCTGGTTTGATGGTCATTCTACACTATGGACAATATTCAAATCAATTTGTGACCCCTAAGTATTTTTCCCCCAGAAGTAGATTAGAGTCATTAATTTCTGGGACCTGGAAATTATACTCTTATGACTACGAGTCTAACCAAAAATTGAGACCTGAACAATTCATTGAGAAAAGAATGCAAAATGCATGAGTGAGGAAACTCATTAGATATTTCTGGTAGGTAAAAAAACAACTCAGAGAGCAACTGTTAAGAAAAAAAGTTGGCTTTGTCAGCTGCTCTTTAAAGATCTGAGATTTATAGATAAGCAACATTCATTTAATTATTCATTTACCCAGCCAATGTTCATGAGTGCTTATTGTGCACAGGTACCACACTAAGCTCTGGGACCCAGGGCAATGGCTCCTTTCTCCACCTCCCACACCCAAAGTGCATAGTCTCACAGAAAATGGATAAGCAATGATGATAAATGTTAAAGGCTCTAAGCAGGAACACCAAACCTAGTTCAACACGTCAAGAAAGGCTTCAGGGAGAGAACAAACAGTGAGACTGAAGATGCGTGAAAGTTGCTCAGGACAAGAGGAGGGAGAGGTTTGCAGGCAGGACAAGTCTGACCATGTGGATGAAGCCCAAGACTACAGGTGATAGAAAGTATGGAAAAAAGACTAAAAGATGTTCAGCGTATGAAACCTGTTCTAGGGAAAGAATATTGTGAGCTGAGGCTAGAGTGGAGATGCACAAAGTATGATCTATTTAGACAGAAGTAAATGGGGAGCCATGCAATTCGATAATAGGTAACATTTATGAAGCCCTTATTATATGTCAGGTTCTCTGTGGTGTATGCTTTTTGCATAAATAATCTCATTTTATGTTACATAATGACCTTACAAGATAGATGTCATTTTCATTCCTATTTTACAAATCTGAGGCAGAGGGGTCAAATAATTTGCTCAAGTCATGACAGAGCCAAACTCCAATCTAGATCAACTGGTTGCACAGCCTGTGTTCTTAAGCACATAAAAAGGGCAATTAACATTATATTTCAGTTGAAACTCTGTGCCACTAACATTTGGACCTAGTTAAAATATCCAGCAGAAAAGTCCAAAGATTGCTCTGATTTTTATTTGTGACATAGTGGTATCTCATTGTGGTACTGAGAGTTGGAAACCCAAAGGGAATTTTCTGAGCTGATAATCAGGCAGTTAGTTGAAGTAAAACCTTGTTTGTTTATTTGTTTGTTTGTTTTCTCTTGGGAGCTCCAAGACCTAGAGGACAGACATAATAGCAGCTTAACAAAAGTTAGCCCTACTTTACTATATAGAAGTTTATATCTACTTGACAATGTCAATTGGTGAGAGCTTGACCTTCATTTATCAAAAAAATATACCAGGAAGGGCGCCTAAGTGGCTCAGTTGGTTAAACACCCTACTTCAGCTCAGGTCATGATCTCCTGGTTCGTGGGTTTGAGCCCCACATCAGGCTCTGTGATGACAACTCAGAGCCTGCTTTGGATTCTGTGTCTCCTTCTCTCTCTGCCTCTCTCTCCCTCTCATCTCTCATCTCTCTCTCTCTCCCTCTCTCAAAAGTAAATAAACATTAAAAATAAAATAAAATAAAAACAACATCAGGATGTATCTACAGAGACAAATTATACATTTGAAGAAATTCTCTTGAACAAAAACCAATTTGAAAAACCAACAGAATATTTTTCTTTCAAAAAATGAATTTGATTAAGTTGAAATCTAGGTTCTAATCTTTAGGATTGAAGCATAGCAGCTTATGCGTTATTTCACTCACATAAATTTTTTCCATCATTAACTTGTTGAAAACCTGAAAAGAAAAATCTATACTGTTACTAGAAAAGAGTTTGAATGGCATATTGCAGTTGAAACTTTCAAAGTATTATCAATTTTCTTAGAAAAGATTAAGAAGTGCCTGGGTGGCTCAGTAGGTTAAGGGTCCGACTTCTGTTCGGGTAAAGATCTCATGGTTCGTGGGTTCAAGCCTCACATGGGGCTCTGTGCTAACAGCTCAGAGCCTGGAGCCTGCTTTGGACTCTGTGTCTCCCTCTCTCTCTGCCCCTCCCCCCCGCTTGCACTCTGTCTCTCTGTCTCTCAAAAATGAATAAACATTAAAAAAATTTTAATATATATATCATATAAAAGAAAAGATTAAGAATTGGGTGCCTAGGTGGCTCAGTTAGTTAAGCCTCCAACTCAATCTTAGTTTCAGGTCTTGATCTCAGGGTCATGAGTCTAAGCCCCACACTGGGCTCCAGGCTGGGCAAAAGCCTACTTGAAAAAAAAATAATAATAATAATAAATAAAATAAATTAAAAGAAACTAAAAGATTAAGAATTATTCCTATTAACTTTAATGATTCCATACCATGTCACTTGATTACTTCTCAAAGATAACTTGAAATACTGTAATCAAATATTACTATCTATCAATTACTTTAAACTATTAATTACACTTAAATTTTGTGATTTTAATGCAGTTTAGTTGGATCCTCTTTCCTCACTTCAATAACTTTGCCATTATTCTTATAAAATTTATTTTAATTTAGCAGTTACCTATCATTCGTCCCAAAACGGTGACAATGTACATAAAAATTCGTTATATAACAAATTATGAGAAACACAGTTATGTTAAACATAAACATAATAGTTATACTAACATGAAAAACCATATTATATCTGAGATGTAATGTTTTATAAATTAATTATTTTGGCACCATATTGTTATTTCACAATAAAGGATTAGGAGAGAAACATCATAATTCTATTGGTAATACAGTCACTTAGTAATACATTTTTCTAATTAACTTAAATTATTTGTCCTAAAATTCTTATTTTGGATTTATCTGAAACATTTACTTTGATAAACAGCTATATGTATTCTTATAATACATTTTACTTTTATAGGAAACCTCTTTTCACTTAGCTTCTAAAAGGATGGTATTTAAATATATTTTGTCTTAGTGGGGAGAAACTGAAAATGAATAATTTTCATTTTCCACATATATCCATTTAGTCTTTCCCTGAAAACTATCACAAAGGGAAAGAAATAAATGATCTGGATAAAGAACAATTATAGGATGAATTGCCTGTCGGTGATTTTCTAGTGATTTAAACTACTTAAAGTAGATATGTCAGATTGGTTTGTGAATATTACGATGCTTTGGTATAGCCCTGTGGAAAATAGTATGGAAGTTCCTCAAAAATTAAAATATAAATATTGTATTATCAAAAAATTCCACTAATGGGTATTTACCCAAAGAAAATGAAAACACTAATTTGAAAAGATATGCATCCCTATGTTGATTGCAGTATTATTTATAATAACCAGATATGGAAGCAATCTAAGTGTCCATCAATAGATGAACAGAGAAGAATGATGGGGTGTGTGTGTGTGTGTGTGTGTGTATATATATAATGAAATATTATGCATTCATAAAAAGATGAGATCCTGCCATCTGAGACAACATGGATGGACCTAGAAGGTATTATGCTAAGTGAAATAAGTCAGACTAAGCAGACAAATACCACATGATTTCACTCATAAATGAAATCTAAACAAAATGAAAAACAATGAAAAAAATAAAAAAACAGAATCAGACCTATAAGTACAGAAAACACACTGATGGCTGCCAGAGGGGAGGAAGATAGGGGTTGGGCAAAATGGGTGCAGGGGGAGTGGGAGATACAGGTTTCTGGTTATGAAATGAATAAATAACGGGGATAAAAGACACAGCATAAAAATATAGTAAATGGTATTAAAATGGGACATATGGGGACAGATGGTAGCTACACTTGTAGTCAACAGAACGTAATATATAACTTGTCCAATCACTATCTTGTACCCTGCAACTAATGTTACATTGTATGCCAAATTATACTCAAAATCTATATATTCTGATGCCTGTATGTATGTACGTACGTATGTATGTATGTATTTATTTATTTATAATAATTTTAATTTTTAAAACCACATTGTTACTCTACCTTGAACTAACAAGATCAAAAGGTGGCTTCATTTCTCAGCTGAGAAAAGAAGTCGACGGATACCTAGTTTGAAAATAACTAGGAACGCTATGTACAACTTGTATTGGATAGTTATTAAATTTAGCAGTATTCAAATAACCAAATAATGAGGCTCCAATTCTATTTTTAAATGGTGGGGGTAAAAGAATTCTCTTCCTAAGAACATACCATTTATTTCTTAGTATTTTCTGCAAGCCAAACAATGGCAATGACCGTAAGTTAGATGAAATTTTGACATAACTCTAGTTGACACATTAAAAAGGAGCACAATTAGGAAAATATGTCCTAAATGGATAGAAAGAAGTTCTCTTACCTTTATACTTCATAAATTCTAACACGTTTATTTCATAGCATAAACTACCAACAAAATTATAAATTACAAATATTTTTTTCAAAGCAGTTCATACATGATGAATAGGAGAGGAACTGGAAATAATCTGCCTTTACATGGCAATAATAGAAGGAGAAGAAACTTTTCACTAAATGCTTTCCCACACTTTATACACACTTAACAATCAGGCAAACAACTTTTTAAACCCCCTGTAGATAAATGATGCTACGTGTAAATTACACAATTGCTGATTATTTTGCTTTTCATCACTATATTGCATTAGTTAAACTTTTTACAATAAACTCATAGAACTTAAAGCCATTGTTCTTGGCTTGAAGATTTATGTGTATTTCCATACCATTATTTTCTGGATGAACTTTATATCTCTAAAAACACTGCGAATAAAAAATATAAAGGGAGTTCTGAGTAATCAGACACTAAGAGTAAGGTTTTGAGAAATTCCATGTTGAAATGTTGGAAGAAAAAACACTCATCTATGAAAGAATCTAGGAAGTCAAATTGAAGATGAGGTAATACAATGATTCTTCCTAGAGACAAAATAAGTCATTAAGAACGGGTTTATTATATCACTTAACGTAAGATATTCAGAAAAGGTAAAGCACTTCAAAGTTGAATACAACCAGTATTAAATTGGTTTATCTTTTAACATACTATAGTTCTTTTTTAACATCTCTACTTCTTAGTATTAAAAAAAAAAAAAAAGCCAAATGCTAAAACTTCAACTGGTTTGCCCTGACACTAATAACTCCAAAAGTATTTGCATTGTTTTCTTATTATGACAACTCAAGAATAAGACACAAACAAATGAATACTAATAGGCATTGTGTTTAACTAATCTAATTAGAAATTAGATGACTTAATTCTCACTGGTTTTCCCATTGCCTCTAATCTCACATATGTAAATGTAAATAATAATCTTAATACTATATTCTGAGCTCATCGTAAAAAAAAAAAAAAAAAAAAACCTACATTAACTTCCACAGTATTTGAAAGTAAAAATGAGTATATACTTTGAAAAACTCAATGAAAAAAGACATTAAAAGACATCTTGTGTAACTCCCCAAGTATTAAGGCACTGTGTGGGCCACTCGGACACTTTCACCATAAGACTGTTAACTGCTTAATTGTTAAGTTAAAATCACCACTACCTGAAATGGACTAGAATTCTAGAGGTGACAGCTCCCTGCACTAAAAGTATTGAAGGAATTTAGCCTTTTGGTGGCAAGCACCCTCATTAACAACCTAGGATCATAGATGAAGGCCATGGTGTACACTTGAAAGAAAAGAAATGGCCTGAACTAAACCAGGAGGCCCAGTGGCAACATCTGGGCAACAAGTTTTATTCCAGTGGATGAAGATCCCAAGAATATAGGTTGGTAGTGACACATTGGAACACTGCTGAGAACAAATTCCAAGAGGAATGAGGTCAGGAATTATGTGCATCAAAGAAAAGTATTCTTGGTTACAGATAGCCCATAAGAATAAAAAATAGTCACAAATTTTAGTTGTCTTATTTTGTGTTTGTTAGCAAATAGAATCCAATAAGCAAGGACACTGTGCTTGAGCCTGTTACCCAGAAAGTTATCACTTTTGAATTGCTTATTTTATTTCAGTTTACTTGCTTTCCTCAGCATTGTCTGTCAAGTATGTAGCTAAACCACTACATATGGAACATTAAGAGCTCATGTTCCACAAAAAAACAAAAAAAAAAAAAGCTCATGTTTCCAGACAATCAGAGAATCCAGAGATCTGTGTGAAATCAGGGGACCTTAACAGAGAGCAAAGAGAGATCCTAAGCAGTAATATGAATTGAATGTATGTAAAATTAGTACATTATGGTTTTCAGAGAACGGGTCTCTCACCTCTTTGGTTAAGTTTATTCCTAGATATATATTGTTTTTGGTGCAATTGTAAATGGGATTGTCTTCTTAATTTCACTTTCTGCTGCTTCATTATTAGTGTATAGGAATGCAACAGATTTCTGTGCATTGATTTTGTATCCTGCGACTTTACTGAATTCATTTATCAGTTCTAGTGGGTTTTTTTGGTGGAGTCTTTAGAGCTTTCTATATATAGTATCATGTCATTTGCAAACATAAAACTATAAAACACTGATAAAAGAAATTCAAGATGACATGAAGAAATGAAAAGGCATTCCACGCTCATGGGTTGGAAGAACAAATGTTGTTAAAATATCTCTACTACCCAAAGCAGTCTACACATTCAATGCAACCCCTATCAAAATACCAACAGCATTTTTCACAGAACTAGAACAAGCAACCCTCAAATTTGTATGGAACCAAAAAGACCTCGAATAGCCAAAGCAGTCTTAAAAAAGAAAAACAAAAATTAAAACAATATGGTACTGGCAAAAAGCAGATACATAAATCATTGGAATCAAATAGAAAACCCAAAAATAAACCCACATTTATATGGTCAATTAATCTTTGACAAAGGAGAAATGAAGATACAATGGGAAAAAGACAGTCTCTTCAACAAATATTGTTGGAAAAACTAGACAGCCACATGCAAAAGAATGAAACTGGACCACTTTCTTTCACCATACACAAAAATAAATTCAAAATGGATTAAAGACCAAAATGTGAGACCTGAAACCATAAAAATCCTAGAAAAGACCACAGGTAGTTATCTCTCTGACACTGGCCCTAGCAACATTTTTCTAGATATGTGTCCTGAAGCAAGGGAAATAAAAGCAAAAATAACCTATTAGGACTACATCAAATAAAAGTTTCTGCACAGCAAAGGAAAAAATCGACAAAACTAAAAGGCAACTTAGTGAATGGGAGAAGATATTTGCAAATGACATATCTGATAAAAGGTTAGTATCCAAAATATACAAAGAATTGATACAACTCAGTACCCCCCCAAAAAAATCATTCAATTAAAAGTGGGTAGAAAACATGAACGACATTTCTCCAAAAAAGACACACAGATGGCCCACAGACACATGAAAAGATGCTCAACATCACTCATCATCAGGAAAATGCAAATCAAACTACAATAAGATATTACCTCATACCTGTCAGAATGGATAAAACCAAAAAACTCAAGAAACAACAAATGTTGGCCTAGTTGTAGAGAAAAAGGAACCCTCTTGCAGAGCTGGTGGGAATGCAAACTGGTGAAGCCACTGTGGAAAACAGTATGGAGCTTCCTCAAATAACTAAAAATAAAACTATCCTAAAATGTAGTAATCATACTACTGTGTACTTACCCAAAAATACAAAAACACTAATTCAAAGGGATACATGCACTCCTTTATTTATTGCAGCATTATTTATATAGCCAAACTATGGAAGCAGCCCAAGTATCCATCAATAAATGAATGGATAAAGATATGATATATGTATCTGAGATATATGTATATATATACATATATATACATATACATGTATAGCATATATATACATATACATGTATTACATGTACATATGTATATATATACATATATCTCATACATTTATATAATGGAATATTATTCACAGCCATGAAAAGAATGAAATCTTGCCATTGCAACATGGCATGGATAGAGCTAGAGAGTATAATGTAAGTGCAATCAGTCAGAGGAAGACAGGTACCATATGATCTCATTCATATGAAATTTATGAAACAGAAGAGAAAAGCACAGAAAAAAAGAGAGAGACAAACCAAGAAACAGACTCTTAACTATAGAGAACAAACTGGTTGTTACCAGAGGGGAGGTGGATGGGGAGATGGGGGAAATAGGAGATGGGAATTAAAGAGTCCGCTTATCATGATGAAAAAAATAAATAAATAGAATGATAAAAATATTAGATTATGAATTCAAGGCTCTAGTATTAATATTCTAGTATTTATTTGTCTAGTATGCATATGCTTTGCTGAATTTAAAACATACATAATACCATACATTATCATACCATATCCATAAATCATATAGTAGTGAAAACATAAATGCACATAAGCAAGCATTTGGTGAATGAATAAAGATATTTCCTATAGATTATCACAGAAAATACATGTTCAAACAGATGATTTTCTCATTTGAGAATTGATCAATTCCATTCATCAAAAGTCTAGATTTCAATTCATTTCTATTTAGGCATAAAATAAGACCCCCCCCTTTTTTTTTTAACACATATAGGTTCCTAGTGTTGGAAAGAATCTCAAAAATTACCAACCTTCCTTTTGTATTTGTATTTGAGTTTGGAATGCAGCAATACTGCCTGATTGGCACTTCCTTGCCATTTTATTCCTTAGGCCAGTAAAGGATGCTGCAATTCTCATAAAAAAGAGAAACATATGAGAAAATAAGTGAATCCTCAGTGGTTCCTCTACCAAGATACATTCCATAAAATAAGTCCTGGGAGACATTCCCAGTCTTGGGTTTCACTGGAACCAGGCAGTAACAAAGCTAGGGCCAGTAATAGTCCCCAATTGCTTCTCAACCCACCAAACCTCAAGTATCCATTGTCAAGACTGTGCTTTATCTACTTTATGTTCAACCACCACTAGCATAACCTACCCCTCCTCCACTTACCATGCCTCTGCTGTGCCTGGCACTTGCATGGATGGATGGATGGGTGTATATAAAATTTTCCTCTGTGGGTCCACCATAATCATAGAATTTTTTTCCAAATATCAGATTAGTCATTATCTCCTCCTCTGGGGAAATACAGCCATTATATTTTTTTGGTTGTTGTTAAAACTTACTAAATATCTATAGCTGGTCAGTTTCTAATCATAATAAAACCCCAAACTATCACAATTTGGGTAGCCCAAGTCCATATCTGGAATTCGAAGAAAAATGTCTAGTCATTATTTCACTGGGAAAATGCAGTGAAAAATTAGCATCTTCTAAATGCTACCCTGATGTTAATTGGCTCTGTGTGTGTCTAACAGGATGAAAAGGGATTAAAATTAGAGTTAGGGTTGGGCGTTGATGCTTCAAAAGTTTTAAAAGAGAGAGAGCTGAACTTTAGATTTGAAGGTGTGATTTATATATGATATACCTGCAAATGAAATGCAGTTCTCTTTTTAAAGTGAGACATATTTTACAGCCAAAAAAAGGTAGAGTATTAGATGCACCATTTGTTAATGTTGATGAACACCCAGGGCCCACGGGTATACATATGGTAATAGAAGTCATTTCAACAACAATTACCTGCCAGTTTCACTCTTAACAGTAGAGGTGTGTTTCAATTAAAAGGTTCTTGCCAGTACTTCCTCATACTTTCTGGGTAGCTCTTTGGAAATTACGGGGTTGCAGATAAGAAGGAAAACTCATTACCCGCCCTCAGAGAGTTGAGAAATAAAGTATGGGTTTGTACTACTCACAGCTCTGCCTGCAGGCTCCTGTCCTCAGCCACATAGTTAGAAGGAATATAGCCCTGCAGCAGCTGGCCAGAGCTATCTACCCTTTTCTCCAAGTGCCTGGCGAACCACCAGCCCTCCTGGGAAGTGTCCAGGACTTGGAGCTTGTCGCCCGCGAGGAAGCTCAGGTCCTCTGCAGTCCGAGCCTGGTAATCAAACAGAGCCACAAAGTAGTGACCACGACTTCTCCTGAGCTCCTGACTCTGTGACCTGCAAGCATCAGGGGAGCAGCGGGCCACTGGGTTCTCAATCACCACCGGCTTGTCGGCCTCCTGGAACAGGCATGGGAGACAGGGCTTCAAGTACGTCAAGAACCTCACACAAATGTTGCCCATGGTGCCCTGGGAGGGAGGAGAGGAGAGGGGCTTCTCCCTCTCCTTTCAGTCTCTGCAGATCCACTCTCTTCTTCCACCGGGCAACTTGGAAGTCAGCACCAATTCCCCTGGCTTCGGAGAGCGTGCAAAGCCCTGTTTCACAACAATGGGCAGATCTGCCTGCGGCGAGCCCGCGTTGGGGACACCTCACCTGCTTGCTTTTTTGTGGCCAGAGCGGCTGCCCTAGAGCAAAACTGAGCAGGAGCTGGGCAGCCGCTCAGGGAAGATGCCTTTTCTTCTGGTCTGCTTAGGAATCCCACAGCAAAAACAAAATTAAGAGGGCTTTATTTAGACAAATGTCTGGGAACAGAAAAGAGTCATCTTGCTTTACGTCCCAAGGAAAAGTTAATACGAGAAAGAGGTTAACACCAGGTAAGATCACATCTTGCCTCTTCCAGGAGCTCTCTCCCTGCTTCAAGTCCGTCTCTGTGGTTTGGCCAGTCCTGACCTCCGCTGCTCTTTCCTTTTTGCTAATGATTAACCAACCAGCTGAGGTTACTGCCTTTAACATCCTGAGCTATGAGCAGACTGAAATAATTTCTCCTTACTTCCTGGTTTCCTTTCGTCTGTGATTTAAAGAGATTCCCGGCCTCTCTACCTCTCCTTTCCCACACCCAAAAGGAAACCAGCGCCCTCATCAGGGAGCCCAACTCTTAAAGCAGCTGCCAAAATCCATACTCTTGGACAAACAGGACTAGCCCAGGGAGGTTTTTGTCTTGCTATGTTCCCAGCACAGATTTGTTTCCCCCACATAGATGAGGAGGATTATTTTGTCGCCATAGGGGAAATAAAAAGGCTAATTAAAGTGTTTAGGTATTTGTTATTGGACAAATAGCAATTGGGAAAGAACCATTGAGTTCCTACCTTTTTTCATCACTATGAATAGATTTTAATAGCTTCAAAATACATTTACAGTCTGGAAAAATATGACAGCAGCTGACTAAAATGCTGAGAACCTGAAACACTGGTTTTTCCCACAGAGACATTTAATTTCCCATCTCTTATGTACTATTTCTGAAACACACACACACATACACACAGACTAGGGGACAAGGAGAGAGAAGGAGAAGAAGGGCCACATGTGTGCTACTGCAGGGGCTCTTTCTGTTCAACTTTGGCCTCCAGGTCTACATGAGTTCTTACTAAATTCTTTGGCAGGACCTCAGGAGCTAGTGAAGCTGAGATCAGGACAGCCATCCTGACAGGCAGTGGGGTTTGCTCTACTTCCCCTTATCTGGGAGAGCCGTCTCACAGATATGTGCCCTGGATCCCAAGTACAACTGGGCAAAGAGTTTGAATGGATCAACCCTCCGCCATTTTCACTAGTAGAGAGCACTCTCAACTCATTTATGATGTGTCACTTGTTTTCATATAAGGCACTTATTAAAAAGGTACACTCTAGGGGTGCCTGGGTGGCTCAGTGGGATAAGCGTCCGACTTGGGCTCAGGTCATGATCTCACAATTTGTGGGTTTGAGTTCTGCATCAGGCTCTGACCTGACAGCTCAGAGCCTGGAGCCTGCTTCAGATTCTGTGTCTCCCTCTCTCTCTCTGCCCCTCCTCTGCTTGTTCTCTCTCTCTCTCTCTCTCTCTCTCTCTCTCAAAAATAAATAAATAAACATTTTTTAAAAAGTTCCATTCTAAAAAACAATCTCTCTAAATGTTGGCAGAGCCTTGAACCTGGCTAACCTAGCCCCAGAGCAATCTCCAAATTCCTGTTCTTTGTCAAACAGCAAGGCATTTTTAGTAATCAGAATAATCAAACTCAAGAAAAAAGGAAAACAACAACAGGGAACCATGGTTTCAGCTCCATCTGCTCTAGGCTTGTACTAAAATCAGGCATTCATGGTGGACAGATCACTTGGTTAAGAACAAGATCTCAGGTCACATTCCCAGGTTTCTCTGTCTTCAGAGTTAAAGTAGAAGTACCATTTTAGCAGGAAAAGAAAAGCCAAAAGCTGAGCCAGTTTTGGTTGTCTGTTTGTGATATGAGACCCAAAATATTATTCTGTATATAAAAAGAAGAGAAAGTGGCAATTACATAATATTGAGAAGCCATAAGAATGTTTGGTTTCAAACACAACATTAATCGTAAAAGTGAAGGATTCTATCAATGCCCCTAAACAGAGGCATAGGATGCTATAGTCTTTCCAGAGACATCTGCATGACCCACAAATAAAACGAGATTTGGAAACAACCAGAAAGAGGTATTTAGAACCAATTTGTAAGTGGCATTTGAGACTTCAAAAATTTGAAGTTTTTAAATTTGAATATGCCTCCATTATGGTTATGACAAGGCATTCTGGAAAAAGACAAAGTGGCAGATGTGCACACACAGTCACTGAGCTAATGAATGAAATTGGAAGAGCGGCTGACCATCCAAAGATGTCAGGTGAGCAATGGTCTGAGAAAGCAGAGCCAGGGGTGTTTTCCTTGTGTCAACAGAACCAGAACTCTGCAGCCCCCCAAGCATGAAGC
This sequence comes from Lynx canadensis, assembly GCF_007474595.2. NCBI lineage: Eukaryota > Metazoa > Chordata > Mammalia > Carnivora > Felidae > Lynx > Lynx canadensis. Next base: position 105,161,266 of record NC_044307.1, read on the forward strand.
CTTGAAGTCATCTTTTACTGTCCCCCTGGTTTCTCTAAGCTAATCAATCACTAAATTCTGCTCAGTCTTCCTTTTCATTTATTCCATAAACGTTTTTTTATTCCTTCTGAATGACAGCTGGGTACTGGACCAAAAACAAATAATAAAAATAGAATATTCTTCCTTAGATTATTCCAAAGGTATCCTAAGCAGTGTCCCTTACTCCAGCTTGTCCCCTACCTCTGACTCACCTGCATACAACTCCCAGAGCAATTTTTACAATAGTAATAATGCTAGAGGTGATATGTGTGCTAGTAAAAAGCAGCTATCAGGTTTAGAGGGCTTTCTATGTACCAGGCACTGTGCTAAGAATGTGACAAATGGTATTCATTTAATTCTCAGAAAATAAAACAATAATACCTATGAGAAAGGTAGTTTGTTGTTGCTGTGGTAGTGGTGATGGTTGTTTTTCAATTTCAAAGAAGAAACTGAGGCTTAGGGAGATTAGGTAACTTTCCCAAGCTCCCATAGCCACCAGTGACTGCACCATTAATAACATCCTGGTCTCCATCTGTTTCCAAACCCTGAGATTGTAACTTCTCACTTTTGATGACTCCAAAAAGAAGCTAATGTCATTCTTCTGTGTAAAATCCTTCTGGACCCTCTAATGTGTTTGGAATAAAGCCTAAATTCTTTAGCAGGACACACACAAACGGGACAATTCTTGTTTACTTCTCCAACTTCATGGCCCTTCACTGTTGCACTCAAACCCTGTGATGCAGGTTCCCCAAGCAGCTAGCTCCTGAAGCCCTCTTTCCTGCACTTTTATTTCCCCCTTTCTCTACTCCCTCCCCCCATCATGATTTCCTTGTGATTTTCTCAGGCTGGATTCCATTGATACCTCTCTCCCACAATAGAATAGAGTCTCCTACTCTGTGTACCCCCAAAACCTGACACACACTTCTACTTGGTTGAACTGTTGAATTCCACTTGGTTCTCTTACTTCTGTGCTTTTCCCCATGAGAATCATGTTTCCTTCTCTGAATCTTCAGTGCCTTGTACAGCATCCAGTATGTAAACAGTAAATACTATGCAAGTATTTGAGAAAGAAAAAAAGAAAGAAAGAAAGAAGAAAGAAGAAAGAAAGAAAGAAAGAAAGAAGAAGAAAGAAAGAAGAAGAGGAAGGACAAAGAAACAGAAGGGGAAAGGGAAGGAAGAAGGGAGGGAAAGAAAGAAGAAAACAAAAGGAAGGAAGAAAAGAAGGGAGGGTGGGAGGAAAGAAGAAAGAAAAGAAAAAAGAGATACCCCATTGGAGTCCCACTGGGGTGAGAGCAACATTATGCAAGTATTCACAACTTAGAGCAAAAATTCCTTAGTGTGAGAAGGGCTGGGAGCCCAGAGGAGAGTGTGACTTTCTGTCCTTTGACTCTATCCCTCTTTCCTCTCTTATAGTTTACTGAATGTCAGATTACTTTGCTAGCCTCCTAGACCAGTTTTCTTTCCTTCAGCCAATCTCCCTCCCATCCTTGGAACAAACTGCTACCATGATTATCTTCTTAAATTACTCTCCTGCACAATAACCTTCATCAGATCTCCACCACCTGGAGGATATGACTTGGAATTTGAGGCTAAAGAATTTGTATTTTACCTGATTTTTATCAGATGTGCCCTTTCCATACCCTCCTTCCATGACGGCCTTCCTGTAGCCCTCCCACTCAACCACATTGCTTTACTGTGTCTCCTAACATGTCTTGTCCATTCCCACCTCTTCCTATCTCCTGTGTCATTCTTCTGCTTAATATTCCTTTCCCTCCCAATAGACTCCTGCCTGCATTTTGAGATCTTAATAAAAGTCCCACACCTCCTCTAGCCCTTCTGTGTCCATTTCTGCCAACATAATTTTCCCTTCCCTCAAGTTTTTCTAGCTTATGCAACCCCCATACCCAGCACCCATACAACATGAAATGAATTTCACCATGCTCCTGTATCCTATTTGCTGAACACTGCAACAGAAAATCCCACAGCTATTCAATTTTATGCCAGGAGAAATTAATGATCTCCAACTCCTGCTAAGCCCTTAACACTGTTCAACATTCTTTTATATGCTAGTCTGGTCAGCTGCTGTTCCCTTCATTTTCCTCTAAAACTACTATAAATTGTCCACCATTCTTCTCAGGGTCTCTGTGGATACCCTCTTTCTCTGATGATGACCTTGCTGCAGACATTCACAGAAATCCCCAATATATTCAGCATTAACCAATTCAATTTCCTTTTCTTGCATCAAAAAAATGTATCTACATCTGTAAATCCTTGCACTTTCTTTCCTCCTCAGACAAAAGCTTCTACAGCCCTACCCAATTTCCAGTTTATTTTTCCTTACTAATAGAACCTTACTTTTACAGAAGCAAAAGCTAGAGACTACATTTCTCAGCCCTCCTCACAGCTAGGAGTGGCCAGTAAAAAAGTAAGCAGAAGTCCTCAAGTGGGGTTTCAGGAAAGTGCCTTAAAGGAGCTGGACTTAGCTGGGAGGTCAATTCTTTTCCCCTTTCCTCTTTTCTCTTTCTGCTTGCCTGGAACTCAGATGAGATGGCTGGGCCTCCAGCAGACATCTTGGACCATAAGGTGACCTTAAAAATGTAAAGAGCAAAAAGATAAAAAGAAGTTGTATCTTCGGAGTACCTACCTTCAGACTTGTTTGCAATATGGGAGACAAATTATCTGTTATCTACGTAGGAGATAATTCTTTTGACTCTTTATTATATGTACCTAAGACTGATTCTAATCAATATGCTTTCAGTGACAGAAAAGATGGTTAAATCTCCTGTCCTGTGCTCTTGGTATTATTTCTTTGTAGTATCTGATCCATCAATTAGCTCTCTTCTTGCCTTTCTTAGTTGGTGCCTTCCTCAAAGCCTATAATCAAGCTTAAGCCTCTCAAGCATTAAAGAGAAAAGAATAAAAGAAAAAGAAAACAAAAGAAAGGGGGGAAAAGGAGAAAAAAGAAAACAATTGTTAAATCCTTTCTCCCACTGTAGGTACCACCCTGCCTCTCTCCTTCTTTCTTCAGCCACATTTCTCAGAATAGTGAATGTTCCCTCTTTCCCATTTTTCTCTTCCTTTCCCCCTTGGACTGCAATCTGGCTTCACCTCATGCCACATCAATGAACTTGGTCCACTTGATGTCACCAACATCTTGCATTTGCCAAATCAAATCACTCCTTTTCCATCCTCATTCCATTTGACCACTCTTCACTAACAAAGATTGTTGTTTTAAGCCTCTTACAACACTGTTTTCTTGATTTTCTCCTTTATTTGACAATTCTTTTCAGTACCTTGCTGGTTGGTCTTCCTCCACCTATCCTTCAGAATGAATGTTAACTGGGAGCCTTGGCTAGAAACCTTCACTGGATATGCATACCACTGTGTGGCCTTGCCCTCTGCATTATGGCTCTAATTGCTGATAACTCTCAAACCTCCACCTCCATCCCAATTTGATCTGTTGAGATACTAAACTGTATAATTATGGTCAATACAGAGTGCAAAGGCATTTCGATTCCAAATTAAACAGATCCAAAATAACATTATGATTCTCTCAAAACCTTCCATTTTTATATTTTCTCTGCCTCAGTCAAAATCATGTCAAATTAGAATCTTAAGAAGCACCCTAAATTCCTCTTTTTTCCTTACCCCCTTAACTGATCAATGAACAAATCCTAAGAATTAAAACTGTTTAGCATCTGCTCTCATTATCTACTTCCTCTCTCCCCTGCTGATACTACCTGAACTTAACACATGTTTGGTTCTTTCTGACTCTCTAATAATCTTCCTCTTTCCAATCCTGTGCTTCTCCAACCATCCTTCACTCTGTAGGCAGAGTGTTGCACCCTTTTAAAAATGCTTTGATGAAGAGAAGAATAAAGTAGGAGTAATCAGTCTACCTGGTATCCAAGATATTACATAGCTACGGCAATCAGGATGGCAATCAGAATCATCAGAAGAACAGACAAATAGACCAGTGCAATAGAATAGAGAACCCAGAAAGAGACCCACACAAATATGCCCAACTGATTTTGGACCAAGGTGGAAAAGTAATTCAATTGAGAAAAGGTAATTTTTTCAAGATGGCGCTTGACCAATTGGACATGCACAGACAAAAACAAATGAACTTCAACCTAAGTCTTATATCTTACATAAAAATTAACTCAATATATAAGGAACTTGAATATAAATTGTACAACGATAAAACTTTTAGAAAAAACATTTAAAAGAAAATCTTCAGGATCTAGGGTTACACAAAACGTTCTTAGACTTAACACCTGAAGTACTATCCATAAAAGGAAAATTCATAAATTGTATTTACCAAAAGTAAAATTTTTGTTCTCAAAGGACCCTGTTAAGGGGAGGAAAATATAAGCTACAAACTGGAGAGAAGATATATAAAATATTTGCAAATCATGTATCTGACAGAAGACTAATATCTAGTCTACAAAGAGCTCCTCAAATTCAGCAGTAATAAAACAAACACTCCAATTTGAAAATGGGTACAAGATATGAACAGACATTTAACCAAAGAAAATATACAGATGGAAAATAAGCATATAAAAAGATGTTCAGCATCATCAGCCCTCAGGAAAGGCAAATTAAAACCATGATGAGATTATCACTACACACCTATCAGAATGGCTAAAATTAAAAAAAAAGACAACCAAATGAGGATGGTAAGGACATGGAGAAACTAGATCACTCACATACTGCTAGTGGAAATGTAAAACGGTACAGTCACTCTGGATAACAGTTTGTCAGTTTCTTAGAAAACTAAACATGTAACCACTGTATGAAATAGCTGTTATACAATTAGACATTTATCCCTGAGAAATGAAAATTCATGTTCATACAAAACCTTGTACACAAATGTTTCTAGCAGCTTTATTCATAACAGCTCCAAACTGAAAACAACCCAACCGTCCTTCAGTGGGTGAAAGGTTAAACAAACAGGGCTATGTACATACTGTGGAATACTGTACAACAATTAAATGGGCCAACTACTGATAGACACAGCAACCTGGATCATCTGCGGGAAATTATGTTAAGTGAAAAAAAGCTGATCTCAAAAGGTTACTTATTGTATGATTCCATTTATGTAACAACATAAGACATCCTGAAATGGCAAAATTATAAAAATGGAGATTCCATTAGTAGTTGCCAGGGGTGAAGGAGCAGGTGGAGGTGAGAAGGGAGTGGATAGGACTATAAAAGGATAACAGGAGGATTTTCATGATGATGGAAATATTCTGTATCTTGGTTGTATCTATGCAATATCAGAGTTGAGATACAGTACCGTGGTTTTGTAATATGTCATTATTGAGGGAAGCAAGGCAAAGGATCCACAAGATCTCTATTATTTCTATCAAATACAAATCCACAATTATGTCAAAATTAAAAGCTTAATTTAGGGGCACCTGGGTGGCTTGGTCTGTTAAATATCCAACTCTTGGTTTCAGCTCAGGTCATGATCTCATGGTTTCATGGGTTCCAGCCCTGCATCAGGCTCTGTGTGGAGCCTGCTTGGGATTCTCTCTCTCATCCTCTCTCTCTGTCCCTCCCCCATTCATGCTGTTTCTGTCCCTCTCAAAATAAATAAATAAACTTAAAAAAATAAAAATAAATAAAAGCTTAATTAAAAAGTACTTAATTTTTTAAAAGGCCTCTCATTACCTTGAGGATAAAGGCTATATTTTACAAGGCATGCAAGGCCCAACATCACCTCACTCCTGCCCAACTCATTCTATTCCACTCTATATCACTCAGAGTTCTTAGCAAACCAACTCTAGCTAAGTTTTGCTGAAAAAGAACCTACTGAAATAATTCAAGTGGTTCTGAGTCAACAGTAAATTTGAAGGACAAGGCTTGTGGAAGCCAGCAGAAATAAAGCTGTGTGGCCATGCCCAGCCTCTGGCTACAAGGACATCAGGTCAGTGAGGGACTACTGCCATTAAGGATACTGGGCACTGCCACTGGCTCCACACTGTCAGCTCCACTACCACTGGATATTAGATGGCACTGTCCCCTCCAAAGCATCTCACCCCAACTACAATTGTTAGGGTTCAGAGAGACCTTTCAAATTGGAAGATGGGACTTTGCCTTCTCAACTCATACAGTGGAAGATTCTCCACACATAGAAAAGAGACATCCTAGGGGGCGCAGGAAGATGGCGGCGTAGGAGGACGCTGGGCTCACCGCTCGTCCTGCTGATCACTTAGATTCCACCCTACACCCTCCTAAATAACCCAGAAAACCACCAGAGGATTAGCAGAACGGAGTCACCGGACCCAAGTGCAGACGAGAGGCCCACGGAAGAGGGTAGGAAGGGCGGCGAGGCGGTGCGCGCTCCACGGACTGGCGGGGGGAGCGGGGCGGAGGGGCGGCTCGCCAGCCAAGCAGAGCCCCGAGTCCGGCTTGCAAAAAGCGGAGGGGCCTGACGGACTGTGTTCCGACAGCAAGCGCGACTTAGCGTCTGGGAGGTCATAAGTTAACAGCTCTGCTCAGGAAAGCGGGAAGTCTGGAGGACCAAGGGAGGGTGAGCTGCGGAGGCCCCCGAATGACGACAGAGCTCAGTTTGGCGGGGAACAAAGGCGCTCGCCAGCGCCATCTCCCCCGCCCATCCCCCAGCCAAAATCCCAAAGGGAACCGGTTCCGGCCAGGGAAATTGCTCGCTCCGCGCAAACACCCAACTCTGTGCTTCTGCGGAGCCAAACCTCCGGCAGCGGATCTGACTCCCTCCGGCTGCACAGGGCCCCTCCTGAAGTGGATCACCTAAGGAGAAGCGAGCTAAGCCTGCCCCCCCTCCCGCCTGTGCACCTTGCCTATCCACACCCAGCTAATACGCCAGATCCCAGCATCACAAGCCTGGCAGTGTGCAAGTAGCCCAGACGGGCCACGCCACCCCACAGTGAATCCACCCCTAGGAGAGGGGAAGAGAAGGCACACACCAGTCTGACTGTGGCCCCAGCGGTGGGCTGGGGGCAGACATCAGGACTGACTGCGGCCCCGCCCACCAACTCCAGTTATACACCACAGCACAGGGGAAGTGCCCTGCAGGTCCTCACCACACCAGGGACTATCCAAAATGACCAAGCGGAAGAATTCCCCGCAGAAGAATCTCCGAGGAAATAACAACAGCTAATGAGCTGATCAAAAAGGATTTAAATAATATAACAGAAAGTGAATTTAGAATAATAGTCATAAATTATCGCTGGGCTGGAAAACAGTATACAGGACAGCAGAGAATCTCTTGCTACAGAGATCAAGGGACTAAGGAACAGTCACGAGGAGCTGAAAAACGCTTTAAAGGAAATGCAAAACAAATGCAAACCACACAGCTCGGATGGAAGAGGCAGAGGAGAGAATAGGTGAACTAGAAGATAAAGTTATGGAAAAAGAGGAAGCTGAGAAAAGAGAGATAAAACAATCCAGGAGTATGAGGGGAAATTAGAGAACTAAGTGATACACTAAAAAGAAAATAATATACGCATAATTGGTATCCCAGAGGAGGAAGAGAGAGGGAAAGGTGCTGAAGGGGTACTTGAAGAAATCATAGCTGAGAACTTCCCTGAACTGGGAAGGAAAAAGGCATTGAAATCCAAGAGGCACAGAGAACTTCCCTTCAGACGTAACTTGAATCGATCTTCTGCACGACATATCATAGTGAAACTGGCAAAATACAAGGATAAAGAGAAATTCTGAAAGCAGCAAGGGGTAAACGTGCCCTCACATATAAAGGGAGACCTATAAGACTCGTGACTGATCTCTCTTTTGAAACTGGGCAGGGCAGAAAGAATTGGCACGAGATTTTCAGGGTGCTAGACAGCAAAAATATGCAGCCGAGAATCCTTTATCCAGCAAGTCTGTCATTTAGAATAGAAGGAGAGATAAAGGTCTTCCCAAACAAACAAAAACTGAAGGAATTTGTCACCACTAAACCAGCCCTACAAGAGATCCTAAGGGGGACCCTGTGAGACAAAGTACCAGAGACATCACTACAAGCATAAAACATACAGACATCACAATGACTCTAAACCCGTATCTTTCTATAATAACACTGAATGTAAACGGATTAAATGCGCCAACCAAAAGACATAGGGTATCAGAATGGATAAAAAAACAAGACCCATCTATTTGCTGTCTACAAGAGACTCATTTTAGACCTGAGGACACCTTTAGATTCAGAGTGAGGGGATGGAGAACTATTTATCATGCTACTGGAAGCCAAAAGAAAGCTGGAGTAGCCATACTTATATCAGACAAACTAGACTTTAAATTAAAGCTGTAACAAGAGATGAAGAGGACATTATATAATAGTTACAGGGTCTATCCATCAGGAAGAGCTAACAATTATAAATGTCTATGCGCCGAATACCGGAGCCCCAAGTATATAAACAATTACTCATAAACAGAAGCAACCTTATTGATAAGAATGTGGTAATTGCATGGGGACTTTAACACCCCACTTACAGAAATGGATAGATCATCTAGACACACAGTCAATAAAGAAACAAGGGCCCTGAATGAGACATTGGATCAGATGGACTTGACAGATATATTTAGAACTCTGCATCCCAAAGCAACAGAATATACTTTCTTCTCGAGTGCACATGGAACATTCTCCAAGATAGATCATATACTGGGTCACAAAACAGCCCTTCATAAGTTTACAAGAATTGAAATTATACCATGCATACTTTCAGACCACAATGCTATGAAGCTTGAAATCAACCACAGGAAAAAGTCTGGAAAACCTCCAAAAGCGTGGAGGTTAAAGAACACCCTACTAACGAATGAGTGGGTCAACCAGGCAATTAGAGAAGAAATCAAAAAATATATGGAAACAAACGAAAATGAAAATACAACAATCCAAAACGCTTTGGGGACGCAGCGAAGGCAGTCCTGAGAGGAAAATACATTGCAATCCAGGCCTATCTCAAGAAACAAGAAAAATCCCAAATACAAAATCTAACAGCACACCTAAAGGAAATAGAAGCAGAACAGCAAAGGCAGCCTAAACCCAGCAGAAGAAGAGAAATAATAAAGATCAGAGCAGAAATAAACAATATAGAATCTAAAAAAACTGTAGAGCAGATCAACGAAACCAAGAGTTGGTTTTTTGAAAAAATAAACAAAATTGACAAACCTCTAGCCAGGCTTCTCAAAAAGAAAAGGGAGATGACCCAAATAGATAAAATCATGATGAAAATGGAATGATTAGACCAATCCCTCAGAGATACAAACAATTATCAGGGAATACTATGAAAAATTATATGCCAACAAATTGGACAACCTGGAAGAAATGGACACATTCCTGAACACCCACACTCTTCCAAAACTCAATCAGGAGGAAATAGAAAGCTTGAACAGACCCATAACCAGCGAAGAAATTGAATCGGTTATCAAAAATCTCCCAACAAATAAGAGTCCAGGACCAGATGGCTTCCCAGGGGAGTTCTACCAGACATTTAAAGCAGAGATATACCTATCCTTCTCAAGCTATTCCAAGAAATAGAAAGGGAAGGAAAACTTCCAGACTCATTCTATGAAGCCAGTATTACTTTGATTCCTAAACCAGACAGAGACCCAGTAAAAAAAGAGAACTACAGCCAATATCCCTGATGAATATGGATGCAAAAATTCTCAATAAGATACTAGCAAATCGAATTCAACAGCATATAAAAAGAATTATTCACCATGATCAAGTGGGATTCATTCCTGGGATGCAGGGCTGGTTCAACATTCGCAAATCAATCACGTGATACATCACATTACAAAAAAAAGAGAAGAACCATATGATCCTGTCAATCGATGCAGAAAAGGCCTTTGACAAAATCCAGCACCCTTTCTTAATAAAAACCCTTGAGAAAGTCGGGATAGAAGGAACATACTTAAAGATCATAAAAGCCATTTATGAAAAGCCCACAGCTAACATCATCCTCAACGGGGAAAAACTGAGAGCTTTTTCCCTGAGATCAGGAACACGACAGGGATGCCCACTCTCACCCGCTGTTGTTTAACATAGTGCTGGAAGTTCTAGCATCAGCAATCAGACAACAAAAGGAAATCAAAGGCATCAAAATTGGCAAAGATGAAGTCAAGCTTTCGCTTTTTGCAGATGACATGATATTATACATGAAAATCCGATAGACTCCACCAAAAGTCTGCTAGAACTGATACATGAATTCAGCAAAGTTGCAGGATACAAAATCAATGTCCAGAAATCAGTTGCATTCTTATACACTAACAATGAAGCAACAGAAAGACAAATAAAGAAACTGATCCCATTCACAATTGCACCAAGAAGCATAAAATACCTAGGAATAAATCTAACCAAAGATGTAAAGGATCTGTATGCTGAAAACTATAGAAAGCTTATGAAGGTAATTGAAGAAGACTTAAAGAAATGGAAAGACATTCCCTGCTCATGGATTGGAAAAATAAATATTGTCAAAATGTCAATACTACCCAAAGCTATCTACACATTCAATGCAATCCCAATCAAAATTGCACCAGCATTCTTCTCGAAATTAGAACAAGCAATCCTAAAATTCATATGGAACCACAAAAGGCCCCGAATAGCCAAAGGAATTTTGAAGAAGAAGACCAAAGCAGGAGGCATCACAATCCCAGACTTTAGCCTCTACTACAAAGCTGTCATCCATCAAGACAGCATGGTATTGGCACAAAAACAGACACACAGACCAATGGAATAGAATAGAAACCCAGAACTAGACCCACAAACGTATGGCCAACTCATCTTTGACAAAGCAGGAAAGAACATCCAATGGAAAAAAAGACAGCCTCTTAACAAATGGTGCTGGGAGAACTGGACAGCAACATGCAGAAGGTTGAAACTAGACCACTTTCTCACACCATTTACAAAAATAAACTCAAAATGGATAAAGGACCTAAATGTGAGACAGGAAACCATCAAAACCTTAGAGGAGAAAGCAGGAAAAGATCTCTCTGACCTCAGCCGTAGCAATCTCTTACTCGACACATCCCCAAAGGCAAGGGAATTAAAAGCAAAAGTGAAATTACCTGGACCTTATGAAGATAAAAAAGCTTCTGCACGAGCAAAGGAAACAACCAACAAAACTAAAAGGCAAACAAAGAATGGAAAAGATATTTGCAAATGACATATCGGAACAAAGGGCTAGTATCTAAATCTATAAAGAGCTCACCAAACTCCACACCCGAAAAACAAATAACCCAGTGAAGAAATGGCAGAAAACATGAATAGACACTTCTCTAAAGAAGACATCCAGATGGCCAACAGGCACATGAAAAGATGTTCAGCATCGCTCCTCTATCAGGGAAATACAAATCAAAACCACACTCAGGTATCACCTCACGCCAGTCAGAGTGGCCAAAATGACAAAATCTGAGACTCTAGCTGCTGGAGAGGATGTGGAGAACATGAACCCTCTTGCACTGTTGTGGGAATGCAATTGGTGCGCCGCTCTGGAAAGCAGTGTGGAGGGTCCTCAGAAAATTAAAAATAGACCTACCCTATGACCCAGCAATAGCACTGCTAGGAATTTATCCAAGGGATACAGAGTAACTGATGCATAGGGGCACTTGTACCCCAATGTTCATAGCAGCACTCTCAACATAGCCAAATTATGGAAGAGAGCCTAAATGTCCATCAACTGATGAATGGATAAAGAAATTGTGGTATATATACACAATGGAGTACTATGTGGCAATGAGAAAAAATGAAATATGGCCCTTTGTAGCAACGTGGATGGAACTGGAGAGTGTCATGCTAAGTGAAATAACCATACAGAGAAGACAGATACCATATGGTTTCACTCTTATGTGGATCCTGAGAAACTTAACAGGAACCCCATGGGGGGGGGGGAAGGAAAAAAAAAAAAAAAAAGAGTTTAGAGGGGGAGAGAGCCAAAGCATAAGAGACTGTTAAAAACTGAGAACAAACTGGGGGTGGAGGGGGGGGGGGGGGGAGGGGAGGGTGGGTGATGGGTATTGAGGAGGGCACCTTTTGGGATGAGCACTGGTGTTGTATGGAAACCAAGTTGTCAATAAATTTCATAAAAAAAAAATAAAAAAAATAAAGAAATAAAAAAAAAAGATGAAGCCTGAAAAAAAAATAAATAAATAAATATCTTATGGAATAATAACTTTAAAAAAAAAAAAAAAAAGAAAAGAGACATCCTAGAAAGCCATACAAAATTAAAATTAAAATCTTCAACCCATATAGTTTTCTTCCAAACTCTTGCTGTGGGCTCATATAAGTCTTAAAGTCCCCAAATGTGCCTTGCTTCATCACACACATTAACCTTTGTCCAATCCTCCCTTTTTGCCTGGTATGGCTTCCCCCCATTCCTCTCCCTTTTTGTACTCTAGTGTCTTCCAACTTATTGGCCAGATAAATATAGGTACTTGTATAAGAGTCAGAGAAAGTGTCTCCCTCCTTCATTCTTTTCTGACCTATTTATTAAACAGAATTAACCACTTCCTCGTTCGTGTTCCCCACCAGATGCGATAACCATTTCTACATTTAGCTCATACTTGTCTCACCCAATAGATTCTAACACACTTATTGTAGCCTTCATTAGTTTCCAATAACCAACACAGTGCCTAACATCTAATAGGTACTCAATAACGCATGCTGAGAGTGAACATCATTCATCTAAAACACAGACTATAATATCTTAAGTCATTTAATATCTGTTTATGTGTAATTGTGTTGTTTCCCCCAAGCACATTGCTCTGACCTTGAAGATAAGTGTGTGTCTCGCATTTCTTTGCATCTCAATCTAGAAAGCCATGCTGTACAGAGGACCTCCCGACTTCCACTCTTGCTCTGCCACAATCTACTCACCAAATGGCAGCCAAAATAATCTTTAAAGTATAACTCAGGGGTGCCTGGCTAGTTCAGCCAGAAGAGCATGAAACCCTTGATCTCGGGGTTGTGAGTTTGAGCCCCATGTTGGGTATAGAGATTACTTACATAAATAAATAAACTTAAATATATATATGTCAGATCTGTGTTTTTCAATAGCTTCCTATTCACTGGAAATAAATTCTAAACTCCATAACTTTAGGAAAATGCCCTGCTGGCCTATCTCCTGCCTATACCTTCCAATGTCATCTCCCCTTTCTCCTTCCTTGGCTCTTTGTGGTCCATCCACAGTGGCCATATTTTTGTTCTCTGAGGAAACAACCAAGGCCTTTTTCTGACCAGTGACCTTTTTTACGCGCCATTCTCCCAGCCAAGAACACTCTTGTTCAGACCCTTCATGCAAATCTACCTTTTAGTTCTTAGCCTAGATAATACAGCCTCAAAGAAGGGTAACCCCTCTTACCCTCTTAGGTACCCCTCTTAGGTACCTCTAACCACTGAACCCAGCTTCTCTTTTTGAGTGTGCTATTGGTTGAATTGTGTCTCTCCAAAGAGGTATATTGAAGTCCTACCTCCCAATATGTCAGAGTATGACCTCATTTGGAAATAGGATCTTCTTGGCAAAACTCAGGTTCTTCCTTTGGCTCAAATATAGCCTGGTGCCCTGGGATCTTTGATATGTTTGATCTTAGTTTCCATCAGTCTCTCATTTAGTTATCTTCAGTGGGACCAGACACTGGCCCGACACAGGGCAAAACACAAGAATCTGTTAGAATGAACTAAAGAATATGAAAGATTATGGAGAGCTCAGTTTATATGAAAAATGATGAGGAGGAAGGGACAACATTAATATTTGAAGCACATGGTGACAACTTAATTGTAAATTTATCCCAGTCTTCTCAGCCAAAGAGTAGAAATGTTCAGATTAGAGAAAGAGGATCAGACATATTTGCCTTGAAATCTAAGAGAAAGCTATGATTATCATTAGAAGCCAAAATGGACTCAAAAAAAAAAAAAAGAATGGGTGCCAAAACTTCAATTTCTTTCTTCATATAGAACTGTTATTATAAGGGAAAATCTTTCACAGGCAGCAGCATTTAGCAGATATCAAAGCAAACGCTGTATCTTATTTTATTGCAAGTGGTGGTAACCCGCTAAAACTATTGAAGGACATGAACTGTGAGCAGCCCAGCATGCCATAACTGAAGCATCTTTCCTGACCAATGACAATGGACTACTTTAGGCATCAGCCAGCACTGAACACTGGACTCATTCAGTTCTTTCTAGAAAGTGTGTTTTCAATTTTAAAGAGCATAACCAGGAAACCCTATTTCTCACATTCAGAAACCAGCCTTTTTCCTTCAGTGAACTACTCAGGTGAATTTCTTTACTGATATGAGTTCCCTTGCTTGCAAGAAAATTAACTCAGCTTTGGAAAAGAAAAAAAACCTTTAAAGCTCTTTGTTTCATTCTTTGGCACTATAAAAGACATGAAATGGGCATAGTACATCTAGATTTCATAAGATATGGAAAAAATATTCTAAAGAGATCTGCAAAGGGGATTAGATAAAGAACTTGCTTTCCAAAAGAACTGAATATTCTTATATACACAATCTCCTAGGAACAGCTGATAAGCCTTTTCTAAAATGGAGATAGGTATCCATGGTTCACCCAGGTCGTTTGTCCTTGCCTGATACTTCATTAATCAAAGTTCTCATCTATCCAGCAGCAAAATTATTGTAGCACAGGCACAGCTTTAAGATACTGCACTGCAATAAAGCAAATATTACAATAAAGCAAGTCAAATTATTTTTTTTGATTTCTCAATGTATATAAAAGTTGCATTTACACTACACTGAACTCTATTAAGCTGCAAGAACATTATCTCTAAACAAAAAAAACTTAATTTGAAAACTTTATTGCTAAAAATGCTAACCATTATCTGAGCTTTCAGCAAATCATAATCACTGATCACAGATCACCATAACAAATATAATAATAATGAAAGTTTGAAATATGTGAGAGTTACCAAGATGTGATACAGAGACACAAAATGAGCAAATGCTGTTAGAAAAATGGTGCTGATAGACTTGGTTCATGCAAAGGTGTCACAGACCTTCAATTTTTAAAAAAGGCGCTATATCTGCAAAGCACAATAAAGCGAAGCATAATAAAATGCCTGTATCTGCAAAATTCCAATAGCATTAATAAAATCCTAACCCGGGGTGGGGGGGAGAATATTGTCATATGTCCAATCAGCATTTTCCAAATAAAAAAGATATGCAAGAGGTTTATTTCTGTTACTCAAGGTTGTAATTTTTTTTTAATTTTATTTTAGAGAGAGAGACAGCTTGAGCAGGGTAGAGGAACAGCGGCAGGGGAGGGGCAGGGAGAGAGAGAGAGAGAAAGAGAGAGAGAATCTGAGAATCCTAAGCAGGCTTCATGTTCAGCACAAAGCCCAACATAGGGCTTGATCCCACGACCCTAGGATCATGACTTGAGCTGAAATCAAAAGTTGGACGCTCAACTGAGAGCCACCCAGGCGCCCCCAGGCTGTAAAAATTTTAATCATTACCAAAAACACAATGTACTGGCTCTGACTCCTGACTTATATGTACATGATTTTATATAGAAACAAAAGATTCTTATAATAAACTTCCCAGGATTTAGAATTTTCCAATGTTCATAGCCAAGTAATTGGGCAGAACTTCAGAATTTCCTGTTCATCTGGCTTTTTTTTTCGTTTCTTTTTTTTTTTTTTTTTTTGTCTCTTGATAAGTGGTATACTTTGCTTTATATATATATATATATATATATATATATATATATTATATATTGGTGGACTACCCTCAAATTAACCACACTCAGGTTTCTTAACTATTCACATAATGGTTATTGTTTAATTGTCCTCATGTTTTTAAGCATTTCTTTTCACTTGTTCTTCATTTAAAAAACTCTACTATCCCCATCAATTCCTACTGTTTAAAGTCAAGGTTAAAAGAAATATTTTGGTTAACTTCAAACAAAACCTCCAACACAATTTTCAAAAATAATGAAAGCCTCTTTAGGAAAGTTAGTTATTTTGTTTCCAAATACTTGGCATTTTAACAACTAGCTCATAATAATTTGTTTTAGCAAATGTTATATTGAAAATCTCCCTTTAAATCATTTATATGTTAAGCTGTATTGGCACGGCAATTTACAGACAGTAATTGGTGCATTGGTGTCTGGGGCCTTGAATATAATTTCCAAATGTAATCAATTCTCAGGGGCTTAATGTTCCTTGGATAACCATCAAAGTAAATATGTTTAGAATTAATAATCCCATTAGAAGGTGGTTTCATTTCCTCAGTTGAGGTTAAACCAAGTGACACCCTGTCCCTCACATACAGAATGATATATAGGTATTTGGTTTACTGTAACACCAAAAGCCTATAATCTGTGTGCTATACTCATCTTCAGAAAGGAGCATTCATTACAGTATGCTAACTGTACATATTTTTACATCTCCTTGGTTAATGTGAAACGTCAGATATTATATGCTCATATATAAAGAGAGTGTATATGAAGGGAGTTACAAATCCCATTCTACAAGCCTAGCCCCAAATGTACAGAATGTGAGACAAACTTCCCTCTTTTTATTCCTCTGCTTGGCTCCCAGCAGAAGGTCTGTTTCCAGCTACTGTAGGTCATCAGCTAAAACTCTATTGCCCAGTTCATGTCAGATGCAATTAGAATTTTGTCCAATTATAAAACCACTCATCTGCTAGTCTATCAAAAACAACTGTGTAGAACACTCACGTTTTAGAAGATTAAACCATATGTTATTAATGTACCTGTTGATGGAAGCACACTTTAGTGACTTACAAAACAGTGGTCTTTTAGCAGTTATTTATTTTAGTGGTCCTTGGAGCTTACCTCTTTTGCTTCACTGAGTCAAGTATTTACTGAGCTCCTACCGTGTGTCAGGCACTGGCCTAGTGCTTGGGGATGTAAAATTAAATAAAATAAGCATAGTCTCTCCTGTGTAAGGACATTATTGCAAATCAAAACTGTGACCACATAAATACTGTCAGTGCTGAGGGAGTTACAGAGCTAAATAAGATATAAATTTGTTTGGAAGGAATGTCTCCATCTTTGACTTCCACTATAGTTTTCTTCTTCTATAATTTATTCAACACATGATCATTGAACATTGCCTACAGGCATGGTGGTTGCTGTTGAGAATGTTGACATGAAAATAGATACAGCCTGTATCCTATATAGAATTTATAAACTAGCAGAGGGAACAGTATTAGATAAATGCTTACAGAAATAATTAATAACCACTTCCTAAGAGCTATGAAGCAGAAATATCAAGTGCTAAGGGCGCCTGGGTAGCTCAGTTGGTTAAGTGTCCCAACTCTTGGTTTTGGCTCAGATCATGATCTCACAGTTCGTGAGTATGAGCCCCTCATCGGGCTCTGCACTGACAGCATGGAGCCTGCTGGACTCTCTCTCTCCCTCCTCTCTTTCAAAGTAAATAATAAATAAAAACTTAAAAAAAAAATACCAAGTGCTATAAGAGGGCTATTATACTCTATTATAGAAAAGAGTCTTTAGATCTATACTTGTTTCATCTTTGTATCACCCACAGAGCTTAGAAAAGCATATTGAGAAACTTGACACTTAAATGAATATTTGTTGAGTGATTGAGCCCTGAATTTGAGAACTAGGTCAGAAAATATCACTCTTGAGAAGTTAAAATATTAATCAAAATGACTAGATGTGGTATTTATTATTGTTGTTCAAGGATATTTCCAGTTCTCCTCTTTCAAGCACATGGTAGAATTGTGCTTTCCTATTCCTTTGAGGATAAGCATGACCATATGACTTGCTTTAACCAATGAAATGTTATTAGAATTGATGCATATCACTTTCAAATGAAAGCCTTTAAGAGGAAGTGTGCAATTAAATGCATTTCCTTCCCTTACCATGACAATAGTGTTCCAGATGAGGGGTGATCTATTAGCCTACTTCTCTGGCTGAACAAAACTGGGAGCAGAGCCTAACGAACAAGACAGGTACATATAAGCTAATTGAGAATAACCTTTGTTGTTTTAGACCTCAGAGATTTTAAGGACTGTTAAGGATCACAGCACTTAACCCTAAGTGACTGATAACCTAGATAAAGTTAGACATCTATGGAAAGTGTAATGGGAGGAAGAGGAGGGAGGAGACACATCTAGAAGAATACAAAATAAACCGCTGGTAAGATTAGATTGTTTCCCAAATCTCAGCAAAACACTTACAGGGCTCCTTGAAAAAGGAAGTATTCCTTTCAGATGGATCCTAGAAAATATGTTTATCATGAGAAAGTTTATTATGTAATATAGAAGGATTTGTGTGTATATGACTGATAGGTATTGAAAGAGAAGAGTGGATAAAAAGAATGTATCTCTACCATACTCTGATTTTAATCACTTTTTTTAATGTACTTATTATTTTTAAATTTACGTCCAAGTTCGTTAGCATATAATGCAATAATGATTTCAGGAGTAGATTCCAGTGATTCATCCCTATGTATTACACCCAGTGCTCATCCCAACAAGTGTCTTCCTTAATGCCCCTTACCCATTCAGCCCATCCACCACCCACAACCCCACCAGCAACCTTCAGTTGTTCTCTGTATTTAAGTCTCTATATTTTGTCCCCCTCCTTGTTTTTATATTATTTTTGGTTCCCTTCTCTTATGCTCATCTGTTTTGTGTTTTAAATTCCACATATGAGTGAAGTCATACGATATTTGTCTTTCTCTAATTTCGCTTAGCATAATACCCTCTAGTCCCATCCATGTAGTTGCAAATGGCAAGATTTTATTCTTTTTGATTGCCAGATAATACTCCATCATGTATATATACCACATCTTCTTTATCCACTCATCTGTCAATGGACGTTTGGGCTCTTTCCATTCTTTGGCTATTGTCAATAGCACTGCTATAAACATTGGGGTGTATGTGCCCCTTTGAAACAGCACACCTGTTTCCCTTGGATAAAACCTAGCAATGCAATTGCTGGGTCATAGGGTAGCTCTGTTTTTAATTTTTTGAGGAACCTCCAAACTGTTTTCCAGAGTGGCTACACCAGTTTGCATTGCCACTAACAGTGCAAAAGAGATCCTCTTTCTCCACTAATCACCACTTATTGTCACAGAATTTTTGTAAGCATGAAAAAGGCTCCCACTCTAGAACATATTAGATGAAGTTATCATCAGCTTGGTAACACTCAATTTCCTTGTCCAGATTCTGTATTCACTAAGCAACTTTCTCTGTTTGGGATTCCTGAATATATCTTATTATCTCTGCCAAATATACCTGTTATTAGGAATTAACAATTTGGCATATATTTAATAAATCATTCTCCTGTGAATATAATTAGAATCTTTTTAATAAAATTAGCCATTTGGGAATAACCTGTTTTTTTTAAGTTTCTAAATATGCATTATTGAGAACCAGGCCCTGCATCAGTGTTGACCTCCACTAAGGCATCGATGCTCCAAAACACTCAGTCTAAAATGGCTGTCAGCCTTATGTGACACAACATTAGTGCTGAAAAGACAACATTGTCATTGTCTTAAATAGCAAGCATGACTGGAAGAGCTATATAGCTGAAGTTATGAGAAACAAGAAACATTTACAATACTAATCTTGAGTTTAAACTTAGACATGATACAGACTTTAAACAAATAAATGATAAATTGTTAAATGACTGCTGTCACATGTGAGGCAGAATTTTAAAAATAATCTTTCCAAACTAGACTATCTTTTAGGATTTAATGTATTTATTTTTGACATTTGTAAAATATTACCATTATGAATATTTTGAGAATTGCTAGTTATGTATTTTATGAGAAAAACATTATTTCTGTATTTATATGGTTCATAAGCTTAACCAAATATGTAAGTATAATTTCATTATACTCAAGATCTTATTTTCTTCCAGTTAAATATATTTTTAATTTTATACATAGAAATATAATAATGGGGCAAGAATTCATGTAACAGAAATTTGATGTGCAATGAACTTGACCACAGAAATATCTATTCTCCTAAGCAATGGGTTTCAATAATTATTCTCAAGTAATCCCATATGTCCTCACTATACTGGACAAAGTCCAATGGAAGAAAATCATAGTCAATGATTTAGAAAACGTTAACTGGAAACAGAGAGATGTATTGAATTTAACATGAAACAAAATGCATCAATACAATAAAAAAATTAAAAAGTCAAGTTAGCACAAATCACTGTTGAAAACATTAAATAACAAAAGCACTAAACTTATTAAAGATGAAAGGGTAAGTGGCAGTTAACTGATCATTATTTTAAAACTATTCCAACAAGACCCTACAGTCTATGGCTTATTTTCCTTTGTGCATAATATTATGTAGGAAGCAATTTTTCAATTCATGCAATAATATTTATACTGCACTTTTCCATATAAATGTGTTCATAAATATTAATCAATTCCCACAACAACACTGTGAGAAAGCTAAGAATTATCCAGAGTTGACAGACTGAGAGCTTAAAATGATGTTTGGCTATGTTGCCAAGGACTGCGGAGGGAATTAATAAAAGAGCTGACAACAGAGTCAAAAATCCTGGCTCCTGGCTGCTGCCAGGGTGAAGGAAACTGTCACAGAGCTATCTTGTCCTGTCCTGACTCCTGTGCTCCACAGTGACATGAGGAGTCACAAGCACCCCTGCAACGGCAGTGAAGCTATCATAGATTCTTCTTCTAACCTGACTCTCAGTGTTTCAGAGTTAGCTATCTCACTTCTTCCTTATAAAACCTGTAAGAACATTTTCAAATCCATAATTCAGAGACCCGCTTTGAGATGTCCTCCATAAGTCCAAATGACAGAATCTACCTTAGAGCTTAAGAAGGAATATCACAGCATTCTGCAAAGCTACAACCAGGATACTGGGACTGATTTATCTGAACTCTCAGTGACTAACATCTTTGTCTGTGGTGCTTTAATGTGAGGGAGCTTGCGGTTTGTACGTGGTATGCTGGTGACTAACTATCCCTGTTACCCTGCAACTGAAGGTCTTACGGTACAGAGGACTGTGTTAAAACTAGGGAAGTCCCAGGCAAACCCAAATGTTGCTTATCTTACCTCTAGGTAATGAAATATGCTGATGCTTCTTTGTTTATTTTATATGACTGCGGAAATGAACGTAACCAGTTGTCTTATTTCTGCAGGTAATTAGATATGTACTGGGTAAAATTAAATTTGAGCAAAAAATTTTCGAAGTATTTTTAAATGTATCTTTTAGTGAATTATGGCCAAATTTTCATAGGTAGTAAAATTTCGTATACAGTTGTCAAACTGCCATGGAGTAGGACCGCTGGTATACATAAAAATCCGTACTGAAAATTTGTCTTAAGATTCTTTTCTTGCATAGGAGTCAGACTGGAGAGATCTAATCCCCTTGTCCATCCCAAGGACTCTACTCATCTGTGGCCTCTTAGCTAACATTCTATTTTAGAGCCCTATTCAGGGACATAGGAAACTTCCTAAGGTTCTCCAGGACACAAAAGAATCTGAATGGCTGCCCTGTTTTATCTGCCATGCCTCCTCCACCTTGATGAGCCATGTTAGATGAGATCCTCTCTTCGAGATTACAATCTGGTTGGTTATAACCTCGGAAGCCAGAGACACTCCCTGCTCTGGGGTCTCCCCATTATCCCCTCCTTTGTGAGTGCTCAGCCAGAAGTACAGAAGTAGAAATCAGGCTTATTTCAATCATCCAAGGAAGCCTCAGTTCTCACTTAGGCCCCTCTGATTCTCTTCCCACATGTTTGTTAACTTCTCTTCTTTTGGGAGAGAAACCAGCTGTTATGTCATCATCTATTCATTTCTCCACCATGGATGGAATAGACTGCTAGGTCCGCCAGGTTTGGGTTCTTCTTACGGCTACTTATTTCCTGTGTGACTATGAGTAAGTTTTGTTTTGTTTTGTCAGCAAAGATTATTATTTTTTTAAGTAGGCTTTTTTTTTGAGAGAGAGAGAGAGAGGGTGGGAGTGAGTGAGGGAAAGAGAGAGAGAATCCCACAAGGGGCAGAGAGAGAGAATCCCATGCAGGGGCAGAGAGAGAGAATCCCATGCAGGCTCTGCACTGTCAGCACAGAGCTCAAAGCAGGGCTCAAGCTCACCCAATGTTGGGCTTAAAGTCACAAACCATGAGATCATGACCTGAGCCAAAGTTGGATGCTTAACCAACTGAGCCACCCAGTGCCCCTAAGGTTTTTTTAATCTTGTTTTTTTCAACTTTGTTTCTCTTACTTATTCATTTATTTATTTATTCATTCATTTTAATTATTATTTTTAAATGTTTATTTATTAAAAAAATTTTTTTTTAAACGTTATTTATTTTTGAGACAGAGAGAGACAGAGCATGAACGGGGGAGGGTCAGAGAGAGGGAGACACAGAATCTGAAACAGGCTTCAGGCTCTGAGCTGTCAGCACAGAGCCTGACGCGGGGCTCGAACTCACAGACCGCGAGATCATGACCTGAGCCGAAGTCACCGCTTAACCGACTGAGCCAGCCAGGTGCCCCAATGTTTATTTATTTTGAGAGAGAGAGAGAGAGAGAGAGAGACAGAACGTGAGCAAGGGAGGGGCAGAGAGGGAGAGGGAGACACAGAATCCAAAGCAGGCTCCAGGCTCCTAGCTGTCAGCACAGAGCCCGACATGAGGCTTGAACCCATGAATGGTGAGATCATGATCTGAGTAGAAATTGGATGCTCAACCGACTAAGCCACCCAGGCACCCCTATCTATTTATTTTAAAAAGACCCTATCAATCTCTTTTTTTTTAATGTTTTATTTATTTTTGAGAGAGAGAGAATGTAAGCAGGGGAAAGGCAGAGAGAGGGGGACAGGGGATGTGAAGCTGGCTGCATACTGACAGCAGAGAGCTGGATGCGGGACTCAAACTCACGAACCATGAGATCATGACCTGAGATGAAGTCATACACTTAACCAGCTGAGCCACCCAGGTACCCCTTGGTTTTCTTTTTAAAACCTTGTTTCCCTCATCTGTAAAAATTGGGGGTTATTATAGTATTTACAGGATATGGATTGTCATGAAGATTAAATAAATTAATAAATGAATGTGAAATGCTTATAAAAACTTTGACACAAAGTAACCCTTCCATAAGAGTTACTAATATTTTCAATTTTGTTGTGATTATTTAAATACAAACTTTAAATTATAGATACAATAACTTTTTTTTTTCCTCTCAGAACCTTGTTCCTACTATAGAATGCCTTTCTTTTAACACTGTTGTTTCTGGTAAAGACTCAAAAGTCTACTTTGAAACTCAGGAGAGAAATTAACTCTTGGGGTGTCTGGGTGGCTCAGTCAGTTAAGTGTCCGACTTTGGCTCAGGTCATGATCTCACCATTCCTGAGTTTAAGCCCTGTGTTGGGCTCTGTGCTGACAGCTCAGAGCCTGGAGCCTCCTTCAGATTCTGTGTCTCCCTCTCCTTCTGCATCTCCCCCACTCACAATCTTTCTCTCTCAAAAATAAATAAACATTAAAGAAAAATTAACGCTTGATTTTGAGTTCTTTTCTGTCCTCTTCTCCCTGGGGACCTAGATCTCAGTCTTTTTCTCCACTTCTATGAAAGGAATGTCCCTCAGCACCAAATTAAGGAGTGAAGAGAAGAAAAATTACTAGATGATATTACTGCCCTTTTCCAGCTATATTACTTTGGAAAGTGGCTTAAATTCTGAGCCTCAAGCTTCCTCATCTATGAAACCATCAACGAATATATATTGAGTACCATATGCCAGACTGCTTATCTGGTCCTGGAGATAAAACTTGAACCTCACTGAGTTTAGAGCCTACCGTGAAAGTGATTAAACTAATAATTACAGACAAATCTAGTAAATTCAATTATGATGAAAGTGATAAAGGGACCTCAATCTGGTCAGGGTGTCTTTCTGAGGAAGGGACATGTAAGCTAAGATCAAAAGTGAGGAGTAAGATGAGCTGGGGTAGAGGGCAGAAGAATTACAAGGTGAACTTAACCAGCTGTCTTCTTTCTTTTTTTTTTTAAGTTTATTCATTTTTTTTTAATTTTTTTTTTCAAACGTTTATTTATTTTGGGACAGAGAGAGACAGAGCATGAACGGGGAGGGGCAGAGAGAGAGGGAGACACAGAATCGGAAACAGGCTCCAGGCTCCGAGCCATCAGCCCGGAGCCCGAGGCGGGGCTCGAACTCACGGACCGCGAGATCGTGACCTGGCTGAAGTCGGACGCTTAACCGACTGCGCCACCCAGGCGCCCCTTTTTAAAACATTTTTAAGTTTATTTATTTTGAGACAGAGACAGCATGAGTGGGAAAGAAGCTGAGAGAGACAGTGGGAGAGAATCCCAGGCAGGCAAGCAGGCTCCATGCTGCCAGCACAAAGCCCCATGTGGGGCTCAAGCTCAAGAAACCATGAGATCATGACCTGAGCCAAAACCAAAAGTCAGATGCCTAACAGACTGAGCCACCCATGTGCCCTCAGATGTCTTATTCCTGTAGGTAATCATATACATATGGGGCAAAGATAAATTTTAGTGAAAAATTTTTAATTTGTCATAATAAAGTAATGACATGGGCAAAGTTGTGACCTAGTAAGGAATCTTACACTTTCTGGATGCTTAAAGAGGGCCATTGTGGCTGGAATGAACAAAGGGAGGAGAGTGGCAAGAGGTAAAATCAAAGTATAGAGGGGCCAGATTTTGCAGGAACCCTACAGACTCTAGAATGTGAAGATGTAATGAAATAATAAAGATAAAATTGTGGTCCATAACAACTCTTCACTTAACATTGATTCCTTCCTGCAAATTCCTTCTACAATGTAGAGCTTCTCACCTTCATTATCGTTTCTTAGTCCTCTTCATTTTTTAGTATTTTAAATTAAGCCGAGTCACTTCACTTATATATTCCCATCTCCTGTTTCTATTATGAATATTCTCATCAAAAGTTTATGACTACTGCCAAATAATGCAAGATATTTTTGAAATTATTCATTTTTCCTTACAGTACTTTAGAGGGTGTCACACATATGAATATATGCAGATTTGTGTACTACTTACACATGCAAATTTATAAATATTAAACAGCAAAGGTCAAAATTACTTACATTAAATTATTCTAAAGCAGTCTGTTCTATTCCAAAGCACTGTGTCACCTTTCATTCCACACTTCACATGTTTTATTTTCAACTGTTTTGTCTTTTTATAGATTTTAAAAATGATTCCACTATTAGATTTTTTGCTTTTTTTTTTAAAACAAATGAGAATATGGGGGTTTTTTAATCTTTGTACAGCTACAACGATAAAGAGGCAAAAGGTATGAAACTGAAAATAAGTGAACTTAACTGCTCAAAAGGATTCTTAGCTTGTCAGAGGAAGGTGTTGATCAGAGCAAAAAAGTAGGAAGAAAATATTACAAATTGTTTTAATTATATACTTCTGCATTCTCTTGAAAAATTCATCTCCCACTGGTAAACATATTTTCAGGTATCCAAAAATAATTCTACATGATCCATATATCAGATTGATTCTCCAAAAAATATAAAGAATGAAACCTAAAAAGTTTTAATGCTTACCACATTAAAGTAATGAAGTAATTCATACAAAACTAGAGGCATGTTACACATTGTATTTTATGTGTTTTTGTGTTTATGTGTTTATGTGTTTTTTACTTTCATTACAAAATAGAAAGCTAAGACTCAGGAGTTAAGTAACTCAATTTAGGTCACACGGTATGGGCCAAGCATGAATTAGTTGCCAAGGCATCTAACACTGAAGTCCTGATTCCTTTCCTAGCAGTGGCAAGGATCGTTTCCCACAGGACTCACCTGACGGTGAAAATGCAACCCTAAAACTCCAGTCCTTCCCACTGTGGAGCCCAAGGTGGCCTGCCTTTCCTTTCACAAAATTCCTGTGGACTTCAACCTCCTCCTCAGGCAAAGTGGTCTTTAAATCCCAGGGCTTTCCTTGCCAGCCCATTCAAATTTGTAATTTGATCTTTGTAGGTAGGCTCACAGTACTGATTCAATTTGATCTTTCTCCAAATTTTGGCTGCTCTCCCCTCTGAATTAACTGTAATTACCCTTTGACATCTTCCCTGATCATTGTATTCATGTACACATTCCCTTGCTCATTGAACAAACATTTCCCGACTACCTACATGCCAGGGACTATGCAGAGCACTGGAGAAAGCCTGTGCTTCTTTCAGAGAAGATGGGGAGTCACCTTTGCTTGGCCACACATCTCCATGCAAACACACCCCCAAGACCAGATGCTTTCATTCATTCCACCCCTATCAAATCAACTCCTACTCATACAGCAGCTACACAAAGTTAACACTGGTGCGTCTTACCAGATAGTGTACATCAGACAACGAAACCTGCAGGAAAATGGCTTTCTGACCCAGGAGGAGAGTGTCACATCTTCTGGATACCCTCAGTCTTTCAGTAGTTATGAACATGGCATCCTAGGCTTTCGTTAGTCAGAGGTATTTAACTTGTTGGTAACATTATTGTTTATTCCCAAGCTCAAAGACAATAGAACACTCCCATAAGGACAGTCCTGTTGCATTTCTAAAGCCCCTTAACAACAACAACAAAAAGATTCTAACCAGCGTAGAGTTCGGTTATTGTATATTAGAGGACCCTAAAGAGTTGGGATGGATTCCTAATAACTAACGTTGGTTATGGGGAAGGGGTATGGTGCCAGGCTTTCGGTTAGGCATTTTAATCTTCACAACACCCCATGAATAAATACCTTATTTTGTTAAACTTACAAAATTGTGAAATAGAACAAACAGAAAAAAGTGCGTAAGACTTAAATTTACAGCTTAACAAACTGTTGTAAAAAGAATACTCATGTAACACCTACTCAGATAAATAGATCACCAGTGCAATGACAGAAACTCTGCAAGAGCTTTCCGTATCATAGCCCCATCCATTCCTCAGAGCCAAACACTTTTATGGAATTCAACTTCCTTCCATTTTCTCATGGTTTCACACCCAATTAACCATCTCTAAAAACATCATTTAATTTTGCCTATTTTGGGGGTCATACAGTAATTGTTCTGTTGTGCCTGGCCTCTTTTGCTTAACATTATGTCATTAAGAGTCATCCATTTTGTAACAAACATCAGAAGGCCATTCACTTTTATTGCTGCATGGAATAAAGTTGTTTGGAAACACCACAACTGTGTGCTCTTTTGGGATGGAACTTTAAGGTTGTTCTCAGTTTGGAGTCATTTTGAACAATACTGTGAACCTATATGCATATGTCCCCTGGTATACAAGTGGACACTACACATTAATCTCTCTAGTAGTGAGGTTCCTGGGTTGTGGGTTGTGGGTATACTCAACTTCACTAGATACTGCCAAAGAGGTTGTGTTGATCTGTACTTCTGCCAGCAGTCCATGAGTGCTGCACATCCTCATCTGACTTTCATTATTACGCTTTTAGTTGTTGCCAGTCTGATGAAATGTATGTCACTGAGGTTTCGGTGTTCATTTTTCTGGTTTCCAATGACACTGAACATCTTTATTTACATTCCATTTCTTTGCCCTCTTTTCTGAAGTGTCTTCTCAGCTATTTTGCCCAGTTAAGAAGAAATGAGCGTTCCTACAAGCCAAGGAAAAAAATGTTCACCTTAAAGAGGGAGTGATCAATGTGATGAATGATGCTCATAGGTAAAATAAAATGAGGACTTAAGATTGACCATTGGGTTTAGCAAATGGGCATCCTTGGCAAACTTAATCAGAGAGTTGGAGTGTTGGAGGAAAAAGTTTGTGTGCTTAAGAGAGCAGGGAGAGGAGGGATTGCAGGCAATGAAACTGACAACTATTTCAATCAGTTTTCATGAAAGGGGAACAAAGAAATGGAAGAACTTGTTTGAAGATGAGAAAAATAACAGCATGCTTTTATGATTGTGAAATGATTTAGTAGAAATGAAAATGTTACAGGAAAGATAAGAAAGCACTATTTTTGACAGGATGAGCTGTGGTGCCCAAGTGGAGGGCTGGCCTTACATGTGTGCAGCTAATCCATAGCTGTTCTTCCCAAACTTCAGTGAGCATCAGAATCACGTGGAAGTTTTGTTAAAATACAGATTGCTGAGCCCTACCTGAGTTTCTGATTCAGTCATTCTCCAGTGGGGTCCAAGAATTTCTGTTTCTAGCAGAAATTTCTGTTTCTAGCAATTTCTGTTTCCCAAGTGCTGCTGCTGATCTAGGAACCACAACATAAGAACCACTGCTGTATAGTAATAGGAGGCAAGGTAGAGTACCTAAGTATGTATGCTAGTTGGTAGTGGGTATTTTTCCAGGAAAATAGAAGTTTGGTCAATACTTGAGAGTAAAGATGAGGGGACATGGTAGCAATACGAAAAGAGGAAAACCATAAAATAATTATCTAGGACAGCAGTAGAGTGAATGCACCAGGGCAATAAAGTATTATTGTGCAGTAGCATTAAGTACTCATTGAAATACATGTGCAATGGTTGTGTATATTTTCTTCAGCCAGGATTAGCTGCTCATGCATACAGATAACAAAGAGTTGAATTTAACCTGTGTGTGTTAGCTACTGTTGTGTAACAAGTAACCCCAAAACTCAGTGGCTTAAATGGTAATTATGATTGTTTAGGAACCTACAGTCAGCTAGGTAGTCTTGTTGATATGAACCAGGTTTGGTTGATTGTGGCTAGGCTCACACATGATTTAAGGTCAGCTCATAGATCACTGGAGACTGATTTTGGATGGCCTTGCTCACATGTCTGGTAGTTCACTGACTATAGGCTGAGATGACTTGAGTGAATGACACAATGATTCATCATCCATCAGGGCAACCCAACCTTATTAGAATGGCAGTAGCAGAATTCCCAAAATGAGGGTGGAACCCCTCAACACCTCTTGTGACTCAGACTCAGAATTGACAAAATGTCTTCCACTTGAATGCTGTTGACCAAAGCAAGTCACAAGCTAGACCAAATTCAAGAGGGAATAGATTCTATTCCTTATGGGAGGGTTTGCAGAGCCCTAATGCAAAAGGCATAGACAGATACTGGGGAAAAATGAATTATGTTGTTTTTTGATATCTACCACTACCAGGGTATGATTTTTAAGTAGTTTGAAGAGGTGAAAAAGTAACACAGGATTAAAGATGTATCAATGAAGTGATTATAATGATTCTCCATGAATATTCAGCTGGGGAAAAAAATGAGAACACAATAGTAGCGAAAGAGAGTGAAAAGGAAGTGGCAATTATTGAGTTGTAAATACCAGTGGACTCAAAGAGTTAAGAGTTGGAAATGAGGACATGAGCTGGAAAAACAGAAGAGGGTAGGAATAATGTCAGTAAGAAGATCATCATAGAAGAGGAATTAAAGGAATTAAGGGGCTAGAGTATCATAATCATTAAAAATTAAACAGGGGAGATGGAAAAATTACAATGAGCTAGGAGCTAATACCAAGACATGGGAAATGTGAAGGGGGAGCTGATGTAGGTTGCTAAATATATATAAAGCTGTAAATACAAATATCTTTGTAAATATTTTTAGAAATCATATACATATATTTTGCTATGTTGGGATAGGCCCACAGGAACATTCATCCAATTTATAGTAGTTACTTCTGGGAAGAGAAACGATAATGTATTGAGTAATGGTGAAAGGAAATTTTTGCTTTCATTCTATTTGTTTTTTTGTTGTTCCATAACACACATGCATTATGGATCAATAACTTTGGTCTGAAGGAAAACTTCAGATAGAAAAGTGAAATAGAGCTTTAGGAAAAGCAGACGTGGTTGGCTTCCTGTCACATAGACCTGGATTTGAATTTCATCTGTAAAAGGAGTATACTCTTACCTACTTCTGTGTTTTGATGATTAAGTGAGATCACTATTTAATGCTCTTAATACAGTATCTGGCCTATGGAAGAAGCTCAATGATGCTTGCTATTTCTCCACTCACTGACAAGTCCCCCCACCTCTATGCAAATGCACTCTCTGTCCATGTGCATGCATGCGAGAGAGAGAGAGAGAGAGAGAGAGAGAGAGAGAGAGAGAGAGATTGAGAGGACATGCATGGATGCAGAGATTCTGTAGTACTTGTGTGCTCTCCCTGTAGTACTCTCATTGTGCAGGGTGAAAAGGAAGAAAGATAAAAGGAGGAAATGGACATGCTGTTTATGCTGCTTACCTGGCTAATTTCCAGAAGAGACTAATAATAAATTATGCATATGTTGACACTTTCACTATCAGCAGCATTTATTCAAACATTCTCATTAAGAACTGTTTACATGCCCACATGATGTTTTTAAAATACAGCTTTAAGAACAAGAATAAATCACAGCAAATAAAAATCCTTTCCAAGGGTCAAGAGTCACAATGAAGAGAGTTTGGTAGGCAGTATTATCTCAATATAGTCAGAATCTATTAATAGAAACTGGGAGGATTCTGTGAACCTCATGATAAAACACCAAAGTGTTTAAAATAAGTATTTTTCTAAATGATGTACTATTAAAAATTAAGTGCTGCTGGGTAAGTTAATTCTTAGGTTCCCCAAATGTTGGCTTAGGCCATTTTTACCCTGTGCTGTGATTAATACAGCCTGCATGTGAGCTCTTGGTGTGGAAAGTGAAAAGTCTACCAAAGGTCAAATTGAAAATTAGTGCCTCACACACTTACACTAGTATTTGACAGAATTAAAAATTAATGGTTGTCAGAACACTGCCTGAAATTGTCGCTCTAAGTGATTAAAATCTGTATTATAAGCCTGTGAAATGTAAATCCTGATTTATTGATTACTGAGAACATGGAATTCAGAGTGAAACACAATGCCTCCTGCCTACAAATAAAATGTTCCTTGCATTCATTCAAAATTTCACAGTGGATAAATATGTAGAAATTAGGAAATGGAAATTCATTCATTCATTCAATGGCCATTATGTGCCAGGTTGTGTGCTAGGAACTGAGAGGCAAAGATGAACAAGACACAGTGCCCAGTGTGAAATAACTTACAACTAGTTGAAAAGCCTGACACAAAAACAGACACTAATAAAACAATCAGGAAGAAAAGAGATCTGCAGGTTCCTGCAGCTAAATGTTATTTCCAAGGGTGATGTGGGAGGTAGCATGTATGGGAATGGAAAGCAGCAAATAAAAGGGGGTATGATGGTTAATTTAATGTGTCAGGTTGACTGGGCTAAGGGATGCCCAGATAGCCAGTAAAACACTTCTGCATGTGTCTTTGACGGTGTTTCTGGAAGAGACTGCCATTTGAATTTTTTTTTTAACGTTTATGAATTTTTGAGAGAGAGAGAGAGACAGAGCATGAATGGGGGAAGGTCAGAGAGAGAGGGAGACACAGAATCTGAAACAGGCTCCAGGCTCTGAGCCATCAGCACAGAGCCCGACACGGGGCTCGAACTCACGGACCGCGAGATCATGACCTGAGCCGAAGTCGGACGCCCAACCGACTGAGCCACCCAGGTGCCCTGAGACTGCCATTTGAATCAGCAGACTGAGTAAAGAAGATCCCCCTCATCCATTAGGCTGGATGTCATCCAATCTGTTAGGACCTGAACAGGAAAAAAAAAAAAAAAAAAAGTGGAGAAAGGACAGATTTGTTCTCTCTGCTTGAGCTGGGACATCCACTTTCTCCTGCCCTCAGACATCAGGGCTCATGGTTCTTGAGCCTTTGGACTTGGACTGAATTATCCCACTGGTTTCCCTACTTTTCTACCTTGCAAACAGCAGGTCTCAGCTTCCATGATTGAATAAGCCAATTCATACAATAAAACTCTATGTACACACACACTCTGTTTCCCTGGAAAACCCTGACTGATACAGGAGGAAAGAATATATTGGGCATGAGTAGACAGCATGAGGTGAAGAAGCCATGCCAGACTAGCTTCTCTTTGTATTTTATGTACAGTATTATATTGTAGTTATTAGATTGTATGTCATTTCCCTCTCTAAACTGCAAGCCCCTCTAGGGAAGGTACCACTGTTTGTATTCTGGTATCTATCATAGTGCCTGACATATAGTAGACTCTCAATAAACATGTGGCAAACTAAACTAGGAAGCCAAGAGTTTACTACTATTTAAAATTAAAACCCTGAATGGGGCACCTGGGTGGCTTAGTCAGTTAGGCACCTGACTTCAGCTCAGGTCATGATCTCACCGTTCCTGAGTTCGAGTCCTGTGTCAGACTCTGTGC
The DNA here is from genome assembly GCF_007474595.2 of Lynx canadensis. Classification (NCBI taxonomy): domain Eukaryota; kingdom Metazoa; phylum Chordata; class Mammalia; order Carnivora; family Felidae; genus Lynx; species Lynx canadensis. The sequence continues at coordinate 105,193,443 of NC_044307.1, forward strand.
TGACAGCTCAGAGCCTGGAACCTGTTTCAGATTCTGTATCTCCCTCTCTCTCTGCCCCTTCCCTGCTCACACTCTGTCTCTCTCTTTCTTAAAAATAAACACTAAAAAAAAATTTTAAGAAAAACCCTGATTCAATATAGTATTTCAACCAATAGAGTGCACAGAACACACTTAGTTCTATTTATCCTAAGATATTAATCAGGTCCACCCTGTCAACTTTGGAGGAGTCTCAGAACTTCAAGAGCCCAGGCTGCCCCACCTATCTGGGCCAGATTCTTCTGTTTGCTCCAATGTGCTAAGTAAACATTACTATTTTCTACGTGAGCCATGATGTGAACAAATTCAGGAAGCAGTGGACTAAAACATTTGTGGGAGTTTTCCATAGAGTTTTACTAGTTTGAATTAGGGCAGAGAATACACAGGGTAGATCACAGATGGAATAGAAAGAGAAGGTACTGAATGAACAGTGGATTGGAGACAGACTGACCAACAGAGTGACACCATGCCCAGATAAATCCTTATAGAGTAGAATAAATTTCATTGACTACACTGAAATGGGTAAGCTTTTACAATAGCCACTGTAGCAGATGGCACTGGTGCTCTGTATCACGACTCTTTCGTCCACTTCCGATTTTAGTCACATCTCACATGAGAGCTCACACTAACAGTGTCCCACCTCAATAAAGCTATGCAAAGTCTTCCTTTGCGTTTGATGGTCTTCTCTGAGGTTAGAGGAGCTCAAACTCAAACACAGCCTGAAAGTCAGATGGTGGGTAACCCTCAAGCATAAGAGAACAGAGCCAAGAGAACGGTTCCTTTTGGTGGACAATTCTGGGAGAGATCCTCTGTGTTTCAAGGAACATCCCAGTGGAATTAAACCACTATTGCCTACAAGAGTGACCTTGATGTTACCCTTTTGTATTGTTACGGGCTCTTACTCTCTTATTTCACTGCTGATTTCTGGGACTGCCTCTTAATAAACCACCTGCAGCCAAGTTTTTGTCTCAGGCTCTGTGCTGAGGACAACCTATCCATGAGAAAGACATGGTACCTATACTAACTTTTGAGGAATCATGAATTTTCTGCAAATAGTAATAAGGGAACAGACCTGAGAACTCAACATCTCAGTGCACACTGGAGTAGAACAAGAATCATAAAACAAGCTACATCTGGAAGAGGAAGCTTGACCTAAGAGCATTATCTTACCATAACAACAACAACAACAACAACAACAACAACAAAACTCTGGTAACTTCTCAAGGACAAGGAAGCTAGAAATGAATGTCACACATCACTATATGACATCTCTGTTGCTTAAGTTCATGTGTACAAATGTGCACCATAGAGTATGCAATATGGGTTAAGTCATTTTCAGCTAAAATGGTTTGGTACCTTCCTAAAGACCCTAGTTCAAGACTTCCTCTCAGGTATTGTTATAGTTCAATTTCTGAAATCTAGCTAATATTGTCTATGGGATTCTGGTGCACAGAACAGGCAAAGCCAAGGACATCTGACATACTCAATAAGAATTTATAAATGAATGACTGATTGGCCCTTTAATAAGGTCATTGTTCATGAGTGCAAACTCATTACCTGGGCTAAACTCACTGCTGGGCTAAACAGTGTCAGGAGATGTGCATCTTACAGAAGTGAGAGGATTTCTTACCACCCAACTCCATTTCTAACTAGTGTTTCTAACATGAGGCAGAACTAGCTAATGTGGCCGAAATCAAAAGAACTTTCCTTTATCTCACTGAAAATGGTGAAAGGGTTAAGAAGCAGCAACCAAAGAATGACCAGACAATTGGTCCTTGTACTGCCCACCCCAGGTCCTGACATACCCAGCCACATTTTTGAAGGACTGTGAGCCACCTGTGAGTGGGAACTGTGGGATGGAGAAAGGGACAGATGTGGCCTAGTTGGGGACCATCTATCCTGTGGAAACCCACATTGGCCAACCAGAATATGTTTGTGGCTGTTGCTTTCCACAAATTCCAATATGTTTCAGTGGGTAGGTAAGTGAGAATAAAGGAGAAAGGAGCTTTAAAAGCAACTTTAAACCAAAGGGAGACAATACATGACTCATTTTGCTTCCTAACAAGTCTTTTGACCACTAAACTGATTTTGTTAGATGAAAAGATCCAACACTACACAAATTTAGAAATTTAGTTCTTTGTTTATACCTTTTTGTGTTTTTAAGATTTAAATAGCAATCATGTTAAAGAAAATAAAGTAAATCACTATATTAAAGTCTTTGATAGCAAATACCTTATAATGCATCTCAATTTTTTTTTCAGATGGTATTTATATCTTCATGTGTAAAGTAGGTTTCTTTAAATGGCATATACTTGGATCTTGTTTTGGTTAAGTCTGACAATCTCTCTTTTTTAAAAACTAGTATGTTTTCATTGCTATTTATTTATTTATTTTTGAGAAAGAGAGTAAGCAGGGGAGGGGCAGAGAGAGAGGGTGACAGAGAATCACAAGCAGGCTCTGTGCTGTCAGCAAAGAGCCTGACACAGGGCTTGAACTCGCGAACCAGGAGATTATGACCTGATCCGAAATCAAGAGTCAGATGCTTAACTGGCCAAGCCACCCAGGCACCCCTAACAATCTCTTTTAATTTGAGTCTTTAGATCATTTACCACTTAGTATAATTACCCATATGCTTGTGTTAAAAAAAAATTTTTTTTTAATCTTGATTTATTTTTGAGAGACAGACAGCGTGTGAGCAGGGAGGAGCAGAGAGAGAGGGAGATACAGAATCTGAAGCAGGCTCCAGGCTCTGAGCTATCAGCTCAGAGCCTGACATGGGGCTTGAACTCACAAACTGTGAGATCACAACCTGAGCCAAAGTCGGATGCTTAACCAACTGAGCCACCCAGGAGCCCCAATATGCTTGTGTTTAAATCTACCATATTGGAGACATTGTTATTTGCTTTCTACTGCTCTTGTCTGTTCAGTATTCCTTTCTTCTTTCTACCTTCTTTTGTATTAATTGGATGTTTTTCAAACCCATTGTAGAGGAAATGATGGTCGGAATGTTTGGCTGAAAGACAGGAGCAGGGCAAACTATGGAAAAGTGTGTTAGTACCACTTCTGAACACATAGATTTCTCACAGGACCATAACACATTCCATTATTTTACATTTTCTTTTGAGAGAGAATGTTTAGAGTCTTACAGTAAGTATACCCTGTCTGTTAGGTACAGCAATAATTTACTAACCCTTTCACTTTGCCAAGAGAAGAAAAACTGTTACATAGTCAATGTCCAGCAGTTACTCTATTACCTGAGGTTCTTCTGGAACAGAAATCCTAGGTGCCTAGAATTAGATTATAGATGTCAACACATAATAAATCATATCTAAGACTACAGATACTCATTTACACATTGCTTTTCTAAAGGGTTGGTGTGGAATATTTTTGTTAAGAGGAGACAAAAAAAAACAATAGTGGAGAAGGGTAGATGAGCATGAGATACTCAATTCTCATGCCTTTTTCAAATATTAAATAAATATCATTATTTTAAAGGAAAGTTTCAAATATCTGATTTTACAGATAAGAAAACTGGGACAAAGTAATTAAAGAATCAAAAATATCAAGTTAGGAGAGGTGCTTGTTATTCATTTAATGGTTCTCTTGTACATCATTAGAAATACACGATTGGAGAAAGATCAAAGATGAAAATATACAGGTCAGGTGCATTCAGTCACTCAAGTCATAAAAGTAAACATGCTGCTCAAGAGATTTGGAGACAAAGAATTTACGGATTCTTACCTGAGTCACAGGAACTCCACGTTGAGTGAATCACAGTTTATAAGGCATGCCTGAAATATGTTCATATTTGGATGCCCTTGAAGACTCAAAACTTTAACATACTTAAATATTTGAAAATTTGGAATCAAAACATAAATGGAAAAAGATGAAAGGGCCATGGATGTAACAACCATTTCATTGTGCTCACATATTCTTTGCTATTGTCACCAAAAATGCTAACCAGCCTGCAAAAACATCTCTTAAGTTTCCCATAATCCCTTAGGAATACCAAACCCTAGATAAGAAGGCCTGACTTAAATGTATCCATCGTTATTTGTTTACAGATTTTGCCCACACTAGTACAATATTAAAATATTTGTAAAAAAATTTTTAATGTTTATTTATTCTGGAGAGAGCACATGTGAGCGGGGGGAGGGGCAGAAAGAGAGGGAGACACAAAATCCGAAGCAGGCTCCAGGCTCTGAGCAGTCAGCATAGAATCTGAAGAGGGGCTCAAACTCAAGACTGGTGAGATTATGAACTGAGCCAAAGTCGGATGCTCAACCGACTGAGCCACCTAGGTGCCCCAAACTGAGATTTCTTCATTTCAAAATTTCCCCACTGTTTAGAAAAGTAGTAAACGTTTTCTCCAGGCCCAGCCCTCACAAGAAGATTTTCTGTAGCAGACAAGAGAGACAATTTCCTGGTTTTGTGTTCCAGCATGGACTCCAGACTGTTACAGTAGAAAAATAGTCTTGAACGCTGCATTAGTTTTCTACAGCTGCCATAACAAAACACTGCAGACTGAGTGGCTTAAACAACAGAAATTTGTCTCACACAGTTCTGGACGGTAAGAAGTCCAAGATTAAGACGTTAACATGTTTGGTTTCTTTTGAGGCCTTTCTCCTTGGCTTACAGATGGCCACCTTCTTGCTGTGTTCCCACACGGTCTTTCTTCTTCTGTGCTTGGTGACTCTGGTATCTCTTTGTGTGTCAAAATTTCCTTTTCTTATAAGGACATCAATCAAAATGGCTCGGCCCAACCTAGAGCTTCTTTTTAATTTGATCATCACTTTAAAGGCCCTATCGCCAAATATAGCCACTTTCTGAGGTTCTGGGGGGTTAGAACTTTAACATATTAGTTTGGGGGGCACAACTCAGCCCATAACAAATGCCAGGACACATCTTTTTTTCAAGTTCTGGGCTTTCTGAAAGAAAAAGTTAATTAGAAAAAAGTTGTTTTTTTTTTTTTTAAAGTTGGTTTCATCCAACAACTTATGTGAATTCTGAGAGAAAACAACTTTGCAGAGTATCCTGTGATAACAGGGAGCAATCATTAGGATAGAAATGTGGGCCACATCTAGATAGAGGGCATCTGAGGTAGCCACCCCACCTTCCCACACTGTAACACATGTCTCCCTTTTCTGTGGCTCCAAAGCCAAAAGTTTTCTGTGAAGGTTTCCTGGGACGGCTCAAGAGAGGAGCAGAGGCTGGCTGAGTGCGGAATGGCCAGCCTGAAATGGTCTCATGGCTTGGATCAAAACTAAACCGTTTTCTGTTGACACTGTAACAAGAGGTGTTTCAGAGTTTATGCCGCAGGACTGGTTGCTGGCAGTGTGGCCAATGTGGCCAGAGGTAACCAAATACTGACAGGGATGGAGAAGCAGTTGTATGGATGCCGTTAGCCAAGAGCCAGAGTCTGTTCCCAGACTCCTTGGCAATATGTTAAGCCCTTCTGCAATTTAGAACTCCCAAACCTCCCAGAAAAACAGTGAAGAAAAAGGGAAGACTGAAGTGACAATCCATCAAAAAGAAACTGAGTTTAAACTGGAACTAGCTGGGGCGCCTGGGTGGCTCGGTCGGTTAAGCGTCCGGCTTCTGCTCAGGTCATGATCTCATGGTCCGTGAGTTCAAGCCCCGTGTCAGGCTCTGTGCTGACAGCTCAGAGCCTGGAGCCTGTTTCAGATTCTGTGTCTCCCTCTCTCTCTGCCCCTCCCCTGTTCATGCTCTGTCTCTCTCTGTCTCAAAAATAAATTAACGTTAAAAAAAAAATTTTTTTTTAATAAAAAATAAAAAAAAAATAAACTGGAACTAGCTGAGTTCACCTTGACCTTATCCACACTTTACTTCCAACTTACCTGCTGGTAAATCAAGATTCCCCATAATATGCTGTTAAAGTAGATTATTTGAACCTGATCCCAAAACTCAACCTTTGTCCTAATTAATTACATTTCAGTCTATTGCTACATCATTAGAGATCATTCTGAATTACATTCCTGTCAGTTAGTATTTTAGCTAAAATAGGAGCTCATTTCATACTTTAAACATTTAGTTATTTATGAGAACATTTACTTTAAACATTTAGTTATTTAATGAGAAGTTTCCTACTAAAGGGCTTCATCCCATCGCATTCTCTCCCTCCACCGTCAAAAATAAATATATGCACACACAAAAATGAAATAAATGCATACACACACAAACCACAGTAAAATTTCTAAGGAGGCATCTCTTTTTGTAGCAAGAGCAGAAAGGGAGAGTATAAAATGACTTTTTTTTTTAAATTAAGAAACTTAAGGATTTTAAGATTACTAAAGCAAGCAAATGAAAAATATTCCTAATGCAGAACTACTGCCATCTTATGGCCACAGCCCAGTATTACAAATCAGTTTTTGGTTCTATTTCGCTCAATGACTTAATATTTAAGTGCTACAGAGATGAACTTTTAGGCATTATTACGTTTTTAGGCCTTATCTTTTGTTTTTTTCCAAATTACTGAATAAACTTTATTGCTTCCCAAAGCAAATTATATGATCCAGGGAAGATGTGTAGATTAGTTTAGATTATATAAAAAGTCAAACATTACAATGTTTACTTTGGGGTATTTAGAAAAACCAATTAAACTGATGAAACAATAAACAGGTCTCCCCCCCACTCCCCAACCAAAATAACAGTTTGGTAAATAACATTTACAATGTAGATATTAAATGGCAGTATTTTAAATCCACAAAAGGTCACTTAGTGAGTTATTTTAGAGTCTGAAACAAGCAAGCTAATCACTAAGTTACTTTTAGGTAAACAACAAGTAAAAGGCATATCTAAAGTTAAAGTTGCTAAATTATAGTATTAACTGTAGGTTAAAATGTACGTCAGTACGTCAGTGTTAACAATGAAATTCAATTTTAGAAAATCAGCAACAAATGTAATTTCTTACTTCTGAGCATTGCTGAATTATTTCATAACTTTCTGGTTAGAAGAAAAAAATTCAGTACACAGAATACTAAACAATTCCTAAAACTTCACAGCAAAGTACTAACATTATACACAAATAAACGTACCAAAATTCTGAAAGCCAACAAATAACCTAAGGAAAAAACTGAAGCATAAGTTCATGTCATTTAGGGAACCTGCAAATGCAAATATTATTTTCGGCATTTGACACAACATGGATTAGAGTCAAATCTCCTTATTGACCGTAGTAGTCTGCTGAGACTGCCCTAACAGTATACCACAGACTTAGTGGTTTAAACAACAGGAAATTATTTTCTCACAGTTTTGAAGGCTGAAGTCCAATATCAAAGTGCCAGTTGGGTTGGTTTCTGGTGAAACCTTTTTTTTTGCTTGCAGACTGAATCTTCTCCTTATGTCCTCACAGGGTGTTCCCTCGATGCATGTGTATATCTGGTATCTCTTCCTCTTTTTATAACGACACCATCATATTAAATTAGGGCCTTACAACCTCATTTAACCATACTTAAAGTCCCTGTCTCCAAATATAATTACATTGGGGCTTAGGGCTTCAACACATGAATTTGTTGGGGGTGGGGGGGAGACACAATTCAGTCCACAACACTGACATATTTAATATATCACTCAAAGAAACAGAAATTAACTGGTTTAAATAGAACACTGAACTTTTGCTTGATAATAGAACAGCTGTGGTATTTTATCAGTACATGTGATAAAAGTTTAGGGGAATCATTTCACATGTCCTTAAAGGAGGCAGACTGAGGTTTGAGGTAGAAGCCAGGAAAAGTGAACAGGGCTCAAAGGAGGAGTAAGATCTCTAATGATTGGAGTGCACTGTTTGCTAAATTCTCCCACAATATGTAAATGTCGTAGACTCTAGCAGAGAGCTTTTTGAATGGACAGGAGGAATGTAAGAAACATAACAGTTGACACTCAGCAAGTAGATAGGTCCGGGTTTAAGGGTCAACTCCAGTCCCAGGGCCACTTACATCTTGAAAAACAATCCTTCGGTACACTTCCCTCTGGCAATGAATGCACTTGTGCATTTACATTACTAAGGGAAGTCCCTATCCTACATTAAAACAAGGTAACTTTCAAGGAAACTTGTGGCTTTCAAGGTGTCCTCTACCAGGTAGCTTGACCTTGGCAGGCATTTGGCAGGGGGCAAAAAGGAATGCTGAAGTCAATGCTCCAGGGACAACAGAGTCATAAAAGGGAAATAAGTACAAGCTGTAAATCAATCCAGCTTTTTCTCTTTTGATTCACAGACATTAAAAACATGGTTGTTGAGCTCTCATCAGTGAACAGCTCCATCTTCTTGAGCATTCTTTCCTCTTCCTATTCCAGAGAGATTTGTTTGGGGCTTTTAAGAGTTATAATGGAACAAGTATTCAATTTATTCAATGGGTCCACTAGGTATAATAAGTGTCCTACCAAACTGAACTATTTATTGCACTAAATTAATCCCTTGATTGGTCTATTAGCCTCATAAGGGTTAGTATTAGTAAGGGTTAAATGTAATTCTCAATCAATTATATTTTCATTATGTCATAACTATTGATTTTTTTTTCCATTGGACAGCTTTCCTTTAAATTTAACACAGAAGTAGTACAAAGATAATAGACTCGTATTTTTTAATGACATTTGTATTTTCTCTTTTAAACAATTTAAAAGATCTCAAAGTCCTAGCCTTTCATATGGGTTCTCAAAATTAAATGCATCCATTGTATGTAATGAATTAACTTTTCTCCTATACATCTAAAATGATATTAGCTATACACAGTCCTTGAGAATTCAGATAATTGTCACTTGAATCATTTTGTGCACTATAAATATGAAAACCATCTGTCTGCAGAAAATTCTCTACTCTGCAGCATGTTCTATCAACTTTCTGATGTCCTTTCATTGAAAAATTCATTACAATAAAAAAAAGAATAACCAAATAACAAAATAGCCAACATTGGTTTCTTTAATCATTAGTGTCATTTTTGCAAAAAGGGTCCTTCTAACTCTTTCCTAAAAAACTATTTGTTAACTCACTCCAAAAGGTGAAATAGTGAAAGATCTATTTGACTACTTAGGAAGATACAAAAAGAGTCAACTCATAGCACGTGGGCAAAAAGATCTTCCAAATTCTAGGCTGTGTCAGAGGGTATTAGTGGGTAGAATTTTCTCCATCTTACCTTATTCCGCACAAGAGCAAAGGGTCGGGTCTAACTTTACAGTGTCCTGGTTTCTGTGGCACCTTCCTAACGAAGGGGAGCCCCGGTTAATTTTGTGGCAAGGGCTACGTGCCAACAGGGATTCATCTGTATCCCCAGGTTCAGCAGTGGTGACGTGACCCCCCCGGTCACACCCGCCTTTGGGGCTGCGGGGCGGGGGAAGGACGTCGGTAGGGCGCGGGGAGCCGGCCGGCCGCCGTCTGCGGGACGCAGGGCGCCGAAGCGGCGGGGAAGGCGCCGGCAGGCGGGCCGCGCGAGGGGCGGGGAGAAGCGTGGCCGGGGGCGGCGCTCGCGGGCGCGGGAAGCGCTGGAGGCAGACGCGCTGCGTCCTGAGGGTGGCCGCAGCCCCGCCCCGCCGTGCCCCGTCCCGCCCCTGCCGGGCCCCGTCCTGTCCCGTCCCGCAGCGTCCCGCAGCGTCCCGTCCGCGGTCTCCTCGCACCCTCCCGGCACCTGAGGCGCTCGCCGGTGCTTCCAGCGCAGCCATGGCTCAGCATTTTTCCCTGGCCGCCTGCGACGTGGTCGGCTTCGACCTGGACCACACTCTGTGTCGCTACAACCTGCCCGAGAGCGCGGTGGTGAGTGGCGCAGGCTGCCCGGGGCGCACGGCGTGCACCTCCATGGCGGCCGGGGCTGGAGTTTCTTCCCGGCTCCCGCGGCGACCGCTGCCAGGGGCCCTGCAGCCGCCGCGCCTCTGCTCAGAATTCGGCCTCCCACGGCGAGGCTGGGCGGAAATGTGCACCCCGGGCCCCTCTCGAGCCGTCGGCACCGGCTTATGGAGCTCAGCTTTTAGCCAACTTTGAGAGAGCGGTGGGAAGGAAAGGGGCAGAGGGGCAATCTGTGCAAAATCGGGATGAGGAAGCGGTTCCTGGGACGGAAGGCAGGGCGGGGCCAGGGGAACTGGGGATGTCTTTTGCAGAACCCTGGCCTTGGAACTTCCTTGCAAGTCATTCTGGGCACCAGCCGCGCTACGATGCAGCCACCTGGGCTTCTATTTTCCTTATGTGCAGTTTTCTTTTAGCGTGTCCACGCGACCACCTGTCAGTTTTTAAACACTGCAGTCAGGGAGAGATTGTGTGGTGTTTTGAAGAAGCACTAGCCGAAAAGTCATTAGAATCTTAGCCCAAATTTTGTCTTCTACCAAGAGACGAAAATAAACATTTATTGCGCACTTCCTACGTGCTGCATGCTCTCTGAATAAGTTCTAATCCTAGCAACCGTCTACTAAGTTTGCGTCCTCCCAGAACTTTGGGAAAAAGGGGGAGTGGAGTATTTATGATACCACACCCTAAGGGGAATTGTCCTTCCTCCTCCATTACTTTGGTTTCACAAGGAAACTAATTGTAAAAAAAAAAAAAAAAATCACAGGAATTTTTTAGTCAAAGATTCTTTTGAAGAAAGTTAAACCACTGTCATGTTAGAACCCGTTTTGTGCATATGTGAGTATAAAAATCTCAGAATGTAAGACCCTGCAGTAAAAGGATTCTTTTTTACAAACCTCGAATATAAGTGAGGCTTAAAGATCGGAAGTATCCTAGTAGTGTGTTACGGATCCTGTTTAGTTCAGAAATCTTTTATGAAATACCAGCAGTGTGCTGAGTCCCTTAATAGAGTTGGATGCTGAGATGGACACGGGCCTGCGGGTGGCGTTGTAACGGGGGAGGATGCCGAAGAGTTCAGCTCAGCCCCCTGTGGTGAGGGCAGTATTGCACCTTGCTGCAGACTGCCTGCCCCTAGTGTCTGGAGACCCTCCCTCCACACCAGCCCATCTTCCAATCTTCCACAAAACCGTTAATTTCTCATAGCACTTACACATGGCTTACAATTTCCTGTGAACCTGTCAGAATCTTCCCCTAGAGTCTAGAGCCATGACTCCTTGACATCAGTATCTCTGATAGTTTCTTGTGTGTTCTGTGTGCCGAGGTGAGTGCTTGGCACATACGGGGTTCAATAAGTAATTGAGGAATAACTGAATAAAAACATAGGTATTTTAATAAGTGAAGATGGCACAGCCATTATTCTAATATGCATTCAGTTTAAATGAACTGGTTAGATCCTTACAAGAACTGTGTGAGGTATTTGCTTTGTCACAGTCGCTGTTTAGAGATGAGGATAGCAAGGCACAAAAAGAATAAGCAGCTTATCCAGAGTCACCCTGCTAATTGGCTTCTGTTCCCACCACCATGCTTTATGTGAGCCAGAAAGCCCAGAGGAGAGGTCTGGAGTGACACTTGATGCTTGAGCTGGGTTCCAACACAAGAGTTAAAGCTGGCAGGTGAGGAAGCAGAGGGGGGCACTTCAGACAGAGGGAATCTAGCCAGGGCAAGGACCCAGAGGTGAGAAACAATTCAGGGAACTGCTGGGTGTCACGCGGCAGGTGGGGAGTTGCAGAAGATGTTGGAGAAGTCGGTGGTGATTGCGTCATAGAACACTGAGTGCCTCTCCCATCAGTATCATAGGCGTTTAATAAATGCAAAATGTGCAGATGTTGGACTGGATGTGTTACCTCACCTCGGGGGCTCAGGAAAGGCATCCTAGAAATGATGACCCCTGTGCTCTCCTGGGGTTGCAGACTCAGAAGGGTAAGGGGCCAAGCAGTTAACCCCCATTTGTGAGTGGGAGCAGGGCCTGGGATAGCCAGGAGAGTGTGTTTGCCTTCTGAAGGCACAGCCACACTTGACTCTTGCCAAGTTCCATGAGGAAGTAGGGGCCGAGTCTCCTTTTTAAAATTTTTATTTATTTTATTTTTTTAAATGTTTATTTATTTTTGAGAGACAAGGAGATGTAGAGCGTGAGCAAGGGAGGGGCAGAGAGAGAGGCAGACACAGAATCTGAAGCAGGCTCCAGGCTCTGAGCTGTCAGCACAGAGCCTAACGCGGGGCTTGAACTCACAGACTGCAAGATCATGACCCGAGCCGAAGTCGGAAGCTTAACTGATGGAGCCACCTAGGTGTCCCAGGGCTGAGCCTCTTAAAAGAACTAATTCTTTTTAAGACCAGTTAGGAATCTGAACTTCTATGAGAAGTCTCCCAACTTTTAAATGTTAGTTTGTTTTCAAACACATCAGGATTATGAGGTTGCCACATTTAGTGAAGAAAAATACAGCACCAGTTAAATTTGAATTTCAAATAACAAAACCATTTTTTCTTATATGTGTGTTCTGCATGGGATGTGCTTATACTAAAAAAATTCATTGTTGTTTATCTGAAAATCAAATTTAGCTAGGCATTTCATGTTTTATCTGGCAACCTTAAGTGGGAACCAAACATAATTTGTAGTCTGCATACAACTCACAATTTGCAGCTGCTGTTCAGTGTGCATTATTAGGCACGTGAGACACTGGGAGAGGAAGAGGGCTGGTCATGGAGGCCCTGTGCCATGAAGGCATCTGGGGTAACTCAGTATAAGAAAAAGATCCAAGAGCTCGGGCCTTGGGACTAGGATGGGTTTCAAAGGCACAGACTCCCTTATTTTCCTCAGCACCATTATTCTCTGGTTCTCCCCACACATTGACCTCATTCTCTCCTATCGCAGAAACTTCTCCGCGAGGTGAGGAGCATAGCTGTGGATGCCCCTAACGGCAGCCCTGCTGGAAAAGGCCCCTTTCTCTCAGGAAGGTGTCAAGTCTCAGTGGCATCATATGCCCATATCTTTATCAGTATTGTCAAGGGGTGAGAATTTCCTGTTGTCCGAGACTGAGTAAAGTGCCTTGACTCGAGGCGGCAGGTTTAATGGTATGTAGTAAGCATTGGTAGCTTGGAACTGGCTGTGGTGAGAATATTGATATGTGGAAATGGGCAAAGGTACTTATCAGAACTTTTTTTTTTAAACCAGCATATATATGACTGATAATAGCAAATATTTCAGTTGAATTTACTTGTATGTAAGGCACTGCTCTAAAGCACTTTACATCTGTTAATCCCACAGCACTGGTTCCCTGCAGTCAGGATCATGATGTGTATTTTTTATTATCCATAGTACTTTGTACCTCAGAGTGACTCAGTCCATTTTTGATTGATTTTTTTTTAATGATTCAATGAAAATCCGTATAATGCATAAAGCCAATGATTTTCAGTCATCTCTGGACTTCAGGAATCCTGTATGGCCTCACCTGGACCCCACCCTATCCTGGAGGCCTGAAATTTCCAGGTGGTTTTAGGAGCCATCACTGGTTCTGAATCACTGCCAGGATTGAGAAGTGCTGATATGTAGTGTTGACATAATGTAAGCCTGTTAACAACTGACCTGGATCAGGGTCACATTGCATTGCATGGGAGTGCATGTATAGTAATTTTAATTAGCTTTAGAATAGAGAACAGCTCTATTTGACAGGGAGCTTTTTTTTTTTAATGTTTATTTATTTTTGACAGAGAGACAGAGACAGAGCATGAGCGGGGGAGGGGCAGAGAGAGGGAGACACAGAATCCAAAGCCCGAAGCAGGCTCCAGGCTCCGAGCTGTCAGCACAGAGCCTGATGCGGGGCTCGAACTCACGAACCTTGAGATCATGACCTGAGCCCAAGTCAGACACTCAACCGACTGAGCCACCCAGGCGCCCCTGACAGGGAGCTTTTGATTTCTCTGCACTCGTTCCCTGATGCTCACACCCAACTCCCAAATCCAGATGTGTGTGGGTCTCTGGGTTTCTGGATTTGGTGTGCTCCCCTCCCTCTGGATTCACCCAGCTAACTGCTACATCTTGCAGGGGTCAGTGTAAACATCATCACCTCAGGGAGGCCTTCTCCCATTCCTTTTACTGTGTCTCTGCTCTCTTCCTGCTTGTGCTGTCTCATGCTGCCAAAACCTGTCACGGGTTAACATATGGGAAAAAGGTCGAGTTGCTCAAGAATCTTTTCAGACACTGCTCAGTCAGACCCCAGACCAGCATTCTGCCTCAGGTCTGAGGGCATCTGATGCTGACTTAAGAACCCTCATGGAAGGAGAATGGGGTAGGGCCAGTGTGGACCTTCATCCACCTTCTGCCTCCTCTTTGTTTGGTATACACAGTTCTTTAAAAATGAAGCCAACTCTTTAGAAAAAAATAAGACACATTACCCCAACACTTGGGATTTTGTTGTTGTCGAGAAATCGGAAGATCTATCAACCATCGGCAGAGCATTTATCTTTGTACTTGTTTCCTGAAGCTTTCTTTGTCCTTTTCCTTCAGTTTCCTTAAGCAAAGAAATAAGAGGTATTTCCTGTATCTGATGGAAGCTCCTTGATTCCTCCTTCAGATCATCTGCCTTGTCTCCATGTGTGTTTTCCCTTTGAGACTCCCCTGTGACAGTGACAAAACTAAAACAATTTAGTGACAATTTCGATGTCCTTTATTCGGGGAAATAATCTATGAATTAGGGAAACCCAGTGCCTCATAAGCACTTTCCACTAAGAATGGGCTAAGGATAGATATAATGATAGAGTGGTCTATATGTTTAAAATGAGTTTACAAAGCTTTCAAGTCTTAATGATCTCCAACCCATTAGAATTCAGGAGTAAGATAATAGTCATCCTCAGTTATGTAATTGTATATTGATGGTGTAATTCTGCAGTGGAAAAAGACACAACAGCTACCTGGGGCTTTCAGGGGTGGATAAATTGCTTGTACACGGGGATTAAACTGCTGAACTTCACAATTAGAGATATTTCTCTCCCATCTGCCCCATGAATGACTCCAGTAGGTTTTCAAGTCTGTGAAATTCAGAATGAATAGTGAATTTTATATTTAATTTCTCTTTATTCCTTCCCCTTATTTATAGCTCATTTATAATAGCTTTGCTCAGTTCCTGGTCAAGGAGAAAGGGTATGACAAAGAATTACTAACTGTGACTCCAGAGGATTGGGATTTCTGGTAAGTTCTTTTTTTTAAGGGCTGCCCATTCCCTCTGTTTCTTAAATGTTGCTGATAAAATTTTAATGCTTCTTCTGTGGAGACAGAAAGTGAAATGTGAAACTGAGTCAAAAGACAAAATGCTTTCTCTATTAAAAGTTTTATGTTTCATTAATTAAAATCTTTTCTACTTTAAATTTGGACTTGTTTAATTAAATATGTAAATAGGCTAAAAGCTTCTTGACTAATTTGGATGTTTCTGTATGGCTTAAGTTTGTCATAAGTTTCAGAGGTTATTAAGAACTATCTTTAAAATTTACATCTTAAAAAAGAAAGTTTGCTTTATTTCCCTTCAAATACTGAACTGTAGAAGAGGAAGAATCATGTTTTGAATAAATGTCTGAACTGGGACATTTGGTTTTCTGTAATTTGGGTAAACGTTCCTGTCTCTAAGACTCTTACTGCTTACTCTTAGGGTTCTCTAATTGCCAAGGCTTATTTTGTCTCTCTTCCTTATCTAAACAACAAAATAAAAATCTAACACTTTAAAATTGCTCAGTTGAAAATTAATAATAAATCTAAAACACATGAAAAACACATACAAAAGTAATTCTAGAGCAATGATGTTCATCTATTATATATTTCTTCAGTGTTTGGTTAGTCCTTTTTGATGTATCCCTTTTGTAAAAAGAAGAAACACAAATATTTCACTGTATAAAACCGCTGACTCTGGAAATTTTACTGTGGACCAAAGTCAGTAATGCTTCTAAAGTACCCTGTCATTTTTTGTTTAATTCTCTTGGTATTTGGTGGCATTATACTTCCTTGCTTTATTATTCATAAAATGAATCTGTACCCACCTCTCTCCCCAAATCCCACAAGTCTTTTGCAGTGAGGAACCTGAAACTTAGTATTTGACTTTCTTTTAGTGGTTTTCAATAGTATGCCCTGCCCAGAGGGCAAGGTTTTAAAACCTGACCTAAATCGAGGCAATTTCTAAAGAATATAGGAGAAACTCTGGCTAAGAGCTTATCTGGCAGAATTTAAATGTGTGTGTGTGTGTGTGTGTGTGTGTATGTGTGTGTTTTATTTAATGAAAAATACTTGCACATTTTAACAGAGACATGAAATAATGTTCCTTTTTTTGTTCTAATTTTTGAATTCCTCTTTTTTTAAAGCTTAAGGATTTTACAAACTAAACATGCTGTCTCTCATTTTCCCACATGGCAGTTTTCCTTACATACTTGCTCTGTGGATGCTATTAAATTTTAGAATTCTTGGATATTCTTGGTCTTTTTAACCAATATATCATTCACCTGCATGGGAGAATCCCTTTTAGCATTGTGACTTTTTGGAAGTATAGATTATTATTTCTTGGGGTTAGCCGAATCTATGAATTGATCAGTAATCAAATTTTTCTATTTTTAGTTGCAAGGGCTTGGCACTGGATCTGGAAGATGGGAACTTCATTAAATTGGCAGATAATGGCACCGTGCTCAGGTAATAAAATTTAGTTGTGAAATCTAAACTTTTTCTCCAGAACACTTTGTTATTATATAGCATTTGATTGTTAAGTACGGGTTAAATAAGATTATTATTTTTATCATTCAGATGACAGATCATGTGCTTCTGTTTCTTCGTATGAATTGTTTTAACTATTTAAGTACAGATCGAGAAGCATTGGACTTAAAGGTCTAGTTCTTTTAAATTCGGCTCACTAGAAATATTTGCAGGAAATTCAGGAGAGTTTTAATAACTTGCTTCATCTCATTGATCACCTCTACTGCAAAAGAGCCTGGAGATTATGTTGTTTTAGATGAGTGCACAGTTGCCTGGAATAAAGTGAGATTTCTTTTTACTAAGAAGAGAATGAATGTTGGGTAGGAGTTGGTGGTCTATGCACACTTCTCCTTCCTTCTCCATTTATCCAAATTTGTCCCCCTCGTACAAGACTCCTTTTGTATTTTAGCTCCTTCTGGAAGTTTTTCTAGCCTACTCCAACCCTCATCAGTCTCTCTCACACTCAGTACTAATTCCCTTTCCTTCCCTCCTCTCAGGGTGCACTGGGCACTTGGAGTATTTGGGGGGAGTGGGACAAGCAGATGAGAAGCTGCCGCTGCCACTGCTCTGAGCCTTACAGAGCGGGCCAGGGTGTGGGCTTCCGCTTTTCCCCCAGCACCCATAGTAGAGGCAAGCCAACGTGGCCACAGCTATGCGATTTATTATTTCTGTTGACGTGATCAGAGTCGAAGGAAAGGACGCTCAGCACAGGTTACCCCTGGCACATACTCTCCCTTTTGATACATCATTCTTTTTGCACGCTACGAACTCATACTCTCCCCTGGACCTCACGCTAAGTGCAGATAACTACAACAGGTGTGGCCCCCCTTCTGATTATTTTGTTATTCATTTGCATGTTTCTTGCCTTGGGCAACTAGAGCTAAAGTGTAGTATGTATGTATACATACTCAATGCAGCTTTGACCAGGACCTTAAACTCAACTATCAGATTCTTAACAGTGTACTTAGCTCTCTTCAATCATAGTTAAAAGAATGTAAAGCATTGTATAGTTTTGGTTCTGTCTTTCATTGTTGTATTTGTCTGTCTGCCCCTCCCATCTCCCCAAACCAGAGCAAGCCATGGCACAAAGATGATGGCTCCAGAGGCGCTGGCAGAGGAGTATGGTGGGAAGGAGTGGAAATACTTCATGTCTGACACGGGAATGGCTTGTCGATCAGGTATGGCCCATGGGGGGCGGGCAGCACCACCATTACGTCTCCTTTTGTTTTGGATGTTGAACCTGGGGCATGAGGGCATGAAGCGTGCCATTCTTGCCTCCTGTCGGCCAGTTTACACCACGGGGCAGCCGTGGTGTGATAGGAATACGATGCTTTCCTTGTGTCTGATACCTGTTTGGCAGTTGGTTCTGCTTCATTTAGGGTTTCATTGATTGCTCCTTTTACTTGTACTTGTTCTGGAGTGAAAAGACTAGCACCTAGGAATAATACATTCCTCAGTCTTCTCTATTTTTTTTTTTAGTTTATTACATGCTCAGTCCTTTTATTTCTCCATTACACATTTCTTCTCGTATTCATACTACCCACCTCTCTTGTTTGCTTGTTCTCTTGTTTTCTTGAATTCTCTTCTTTACTCTCAGTTCTAGTATCTTCTTCCTTTGTCTTTTCTTTTCCCTTATTTTAAATGATTTCATATATTTTCATATCTTTCTTCCCATTGTCTTTAAAGAACATGAATGGATTTCTCAAAACTTATTTTTAGACGTTGATATGCATAAATTAACAAGTAATGCTTAAGACATTATTATAAACAAATACACCTTGTTATGTTATAGTTGTTAGTTTTTCACTTGTTCTAAATGTGCCATTTTCTTTCACACTACACTTTTGAAATGCACCTGTTCTTCAGAAAATGTAGTAACCGGGTCAGGGGTGGGGGACACCTGACTGCCTCAGTCGGTAGAGCATACGACTCTTGATCTTGGGGTTGTAAGTTTCAGCTCATGTTGGGTGTAGAGATTACTTAAAATAAAATCTTAAAAAAAAACCAAGGAAATGTAGTAAGAATATAGTTGGAGTTATTCCTTGTTATAATTAGGTTTGCTTTGTAACATTCTCTGTCTTTTGAGAGTTTGTTTTGCTTTTGTACTGAGATCAAAGTGTCAGGAAATGAGTACTCCTGATAAAGTAAATCGGTAGGAAAACATATTTCACATTGGGGATCAATACACAGTGCTTTCACACATCTCAAGTCCAAATGGCTAGTGGGAGTGAAATGGGTGTCTATGTTGCCCTTTACTCCGCTGAGGATAGAGAACTGCTGTTGTCTTTCCAGACATAGTTGTGGATAGCTGCCCTCCTCCCAGAAAGGCCAGGCACAGAGCTAAGTGTTTCATTCTGCCATCCATTCATTAAAGGAGTAAAGTACATTAAAGGAGTAAAGTATTTCAGCCAAGAAAAGAGCATTCACCCAGTAGGACCAACAGTCTGCCCACTCCTCTGGCTGCTAGTGGGCGCCACCTCCTGGAATCAGCAGCTTCCCTCTGGTGCTCAGTATAGCCAGGAGTGCTCTGAGGATGACCTTGGAATTTATCTCCTCTTAACTGAGTTGGTTAAGGAGGTGTTTCCCCTTCCTGTGCTCAGTGGTCAGGTGGTGGTGACACAAGACAAAGGCCTTTGTTTCTGCCACGTTGTAAGGGAAAGCTTTGCCTTTAAAAAGTAATACAACTTTTTTTAATTTTTTAATTTATTTTTATTTATTTATTTTTTTAATACAACTTTTTTTTAATGTAGAGATCTATAAAAGAAGAAAAAACTGGCCTATGATTCCACAACCCAGTTAAATTTTGTTTACGTTAAAAAAAATACTGTGAGCAAATGGTTAGAAAATTTAATTATAGAAAAGAGTAAAATGAAGAGTAATTATCTCCAACCCCTGGCCCCAGAATCCCCTTTCCTTGAACTTATTTCTCAAAAATACCAAAAGGAATCATACATTTTCTGTACTGTGCTCTTTTTAATTGACATCTTGGAGATCCTGTCACATTAGCACACAGAGGTGTACTTCAGTCTGTTAAATGCTGCTGTGCTCTGCCATCCAGTGCTGTCCATCAGTCCGTCCATAGTGCATACTGACTTTGTGTCTAGTGTCTGGCCATTACAAACAAGCCTGCAGTGATGTTTTCATATATGTATATTTTTCACTTCTGTGCAAATGCATTCAGGGTACACTCCTAGAAGTACAGTTGCTCTAAAGACATGTAGGTTTAAAATTTGATCAGTATTGCCAAATAAAACGTTTATTTTCACGAACACCAGTTGGTTTAGCTGTTTCTGTCTACTTTGAGCGTACTCATCCCCAGTGTTAAGTAGAGCATTGTCAAGTGCATTCCCTACCGGTATGTTTAGGGAATTTAAAGCATTGATGGCTAGAGACATTTTACTGACCATTTACTTGATAATCACTTTTCAGGTTCTTGCACTGGCAGGAGTATGGTTTTCCTTACCCGCCGATTTCCAGAGAGCAAGTCCTTTTGGTCTTGTTTCCCTCTAAACTGGTGGATTATGCAGAAACAACTTGGTATAGCGGAAACCACAGGGAGCGTGGAGGCGGGTGGTCCTGGATCATATTGACTCTGTTCCTTGCTGGGTCAAGTGATCTGGCAAATTACTAAGCCACTCTTGGCATCACTTTGTTCATATTTAAGTGAAGATGATATCACTCACCTGCAGGAGAAGTGAGCTAACATAAATTGTTCTCTTGCCCTCAGTCATTTGTGTGCCTCTGTTCTGTTATCAGTAAGAATATGTGGTTTGTAAAGTACATAGTTGTTGGCACTGGGTTCTTGGGGAGCAGTTTCTCTGTGAGCACAGCTTAACGATTTTAGGACTTATCTTCTTGTGGAGGCTTGTTTCATTGAACTGAGGTCACTAATCCCTTCATTGCCAGTGAGCTCTCTGCTTATAAGGAGCAGAGAGTCAAAGCTTTCATGTGGTAGTCTTGGAGTTTTGTTGTGGGAAGAGGCATTGAGAGGAGCCTGGTCCAGTTCTCAGGTCAAGACTGAACAAGCCTCGGTGTGTCCACAGAGTGGTCATCCAGCCCAGGTTTGATAGCTGAGTGAGTCAGCCCCTTGCCTTGTGGAAGGGAGTTTCATTATCCCCCTGCGTTATTTGCTTAGACCCCAACCAAGACTCATGATCAGTGTTTCAGTTCTTTAACTGAACTTCATCTGTTAATGGCCATAAAGGGAGTGAAAGGGGAGGGGAAAGCAAGGGCACATATCTGGTGACGAGGACACCTGCTGCTCCCACTGTGCCCAGAGCAACTGGCCACTCTGGTGTCATAGGCCAAGAGAATAAATACAGCACAGGTTAATGTACCTTGGAAAGCTGTTCCCACTGTCTTAGGTCTTGGGAACCCTGGAGTATTATGTGGCCTTACAGCACAGCAAAGTGTGAGCAGAAATGTACATGTTATATTATCTCCCTCTTCCTCCAGATCCTGGTTCCTCACACGACAAAGCCAGTCTAACCTTTCTTAGGAATGAAAAATAGTCTAATAAAATGAAAAAATGAAAAATAGCCAATAATTTCAGCTGCAAAAGAGTAAAAAACAAACTTTTTAACTGAGGGAAAGGATACACAAATCCACACAGCCATTTTGTGAATTAACAGAAGGAGAACTTTGAGTTTGTTTCGTTTATGTTCTTAATAATTTGATATGAGGAAGTAAAAAGCATTAAATTGGAGTTAAAGGGATAGACATCTGGCCCCTGCAGAGGGTTTTCTCCTGTTAATTTACCCATGACACTCCTTCATTCCAGAAGTCCATTCCACTATTAGATCATTCATTCTTTCGCTTAACAAACATATTGAGGGCCTACAATATGCTGGGTATTGTGTTTAGTGGACACTAAAGAGCAAGACAGCTGTGTTCCAGAACCTCATACATTACAAATGGGAGAAAGGGAGGACTCGAAATCAGGCACTTATAATAGTGCATTCAATGTTACGACCATTTGAAAAGTACTTTCTTACATTAAACTAAAATCTGGCTTCACCTTTGGTTGTTTGATTCCTCTTTGTGCAAGGGTTATGACATTGGGACCCCGCACCCTGCCCAAAGCAAAGTGGTTGGTCTCAGTCCTGGTAAACAGGAGTGAGATGTTAGAGGCGATGAGATGGAAGGAAGGAGCAATGGGGGCTGTGTTCCACTGGGACTTCTGAGAAGCACTGAGAATACCTCCCGGAGTTGTCAATCCAAGGGACAGAAGTCTTCACTGTCTCCTAAACTTGAGGCTCATCCACTGGTGCCTGGAGCTTGCCACGTGAGCACATGGACTCCACAGGCTTTTGGGGAAAGTGAATGACACAGGTGTGCTTAGGTGGGATGATGTCATTTAGCACGGCCATGGCTGGGATCAGACTTGAGCCAAAGGGATGTGACATGGGTCATCAGGTGTCTGCCCAGGGATGGCAGATTCGAAAGTGACATCTGTACCAAGGAAGGGCTCAAGTTTGATTCTGTCCTAGGGCCAAATAGGATAAATTAAATTCCTCTCTTCCATGAGATCCTGGAGTGCCTGTCCTGTGCTCCTCAGATTTCCAAGATTAGTATACTGTGTCCTGATATGATGTGCTATTTTTTTTTTATTCCTCTCAGTGCATTGGTTATTCTCACATTGCATTGAAGGTGGACCAGCCAGCACAGATATGGAAAGGCACGGTTGTATTGATTACTTCATGGTACTCCAGTGTTAGACTGATTGTTTTGGAATTCAGTGACATTGATAACATAAATTGTGGCTTTTTCATAATCCATTTTATATTTGGGGTAAATCTATTTAATTTTTACATAAAAGCATTTTTTTCACAAAATCCTTAAATTATGGATACCATATTTTAACTTTCTTGCAGCTTAATTCTTCTTTAAAAGACAACAATAGGGGCTCCCTGGGTGGCTTAGGCTGTTCAGCATCTGGCTTTTGATTTTGTCTCAGGTCATGATCTCACGGTTCATGTCATGATATCAAGCCTGCATTGAGCTTTATACTGACAGTATGGAGCCTGTCTGAGATTCTCTCTTTCCCTCTCTCTCTGCCCCTTCCCCGCTTGCCTGCATGTATACACATGTGCTCACTCTCTTGCTCTTTCTCTCTCAAAAAAAAAAAAAAAAAAAAAAAGACGTTAAAAAAAAAAAGAAGACAATGGTAGCCTGTAATGGAGCCATTCTGAATTGAAACAGAGGTCCCTTTAAGTGACTAACCCAAAATCTAGTGTCTCTGTAGCCAGGTTTCTGTGTGTCACATAAATGAGGCAATAATTTATTCCCAGTTTAAATTTTTGTTCTTTTTTAGGAAAATATTATTTTTACGATAACTACTTTGACCTGCCAGGAGCTCTTCTGTGTGCCAGAGTTGTGGACTCTTTAACAAAGGTGAGCAGGGGCTCATTTTTTAGAAATTATGGTATGTATTTAGTCATAAATCAGAGGACTTAATTATATATGTCTTTTGAGTTGAGATTTTACTCAGTTTCCTCTCTGTAGTTGTAGAAGTGACTGAGGAAGAAAAACAAAATTTGGTCGAGTATTTTGGGAAAATTAAGTAGCAGTGACTATTTTTTTTCTCAAGGATAATAAACCTATTCGCCAGCAGGGAGTGCAAAAGTCTAAAAAGAAAACAGACCTCATAGGTGGAAAAATATTTTCTTGGTTTCATTAGCAGAATAAAAAAAAAAAAAGTAAGTAAATTCCACCTGTTCTTAAGCATTCTAAATAATATGAAATTAAAAAATGAGATGGAGTTTTTAAATTCATCATTTTGAGCAGTTTGATGCATGCAGGCTTTATACTGTTTATGAAGATTGAATAGATGTCTGGTTCCAAGAAGTTACACTTAGTTAGTGCTTAAGACCTGTGAACAGAAACCAGTTTTATGTCAGAATTACTTTTCTTTTTTGCATATGTTGTCTTTTAAAATCATAAAGATCATGTTGATAATTGAACATGGATAATGGTTTATTTTTGAACCAGAATTAGTCATGTTTTTGTGAAAGTTTCTGTTGAGCAATAATTTTAGTATGTTGGTAGAAGTTATTTGCGTGAGCTGGAGTCAGTTTTTTATTCATAGTAACTTCAAGCAAATTTATCAGTCCTCAAATATTTCAGAGCTTATATAATTAGATACAAATACTTAGTAGTTTGTCTTTGTTTAGATAGAAGGACACCAGTTAATGTTTCCAGGAAAGCAAGGGGTTGTAGGGTTATGTGTTTTAATATAATGTTACTTCCTAGTTTAAAGAAATCTGAATAAAAATGGTGTACATTTTGGGTTTTGAACCTCCTTTATCTCTCCTGTAGAGACTTGCTGCTCTTTTATATAGAAATCAGGTAAATGTGCATTGAATTCTAAAGTAACCAGCTTTTAGGACTTTAGGAGTTGAAGTTTCTTAGCCCCATTGATGCCCCACTACATGAAGAGGCACATTCTGATATCTCAAAAGCTATAACACCATAAATTTACTCATGTGTTTAAAATACATAATTTTTAGACATTACATTGAGTGGAAATTTCTATTTTATTTGGGCTATATGAGCTATATTAATATTTAGTTATATGTATATATATTGTATACATATATATATACATAACAGTGATTTTCATGGAAGATTTCTTTTTTTTAAATCATTCGGAAGAATGAGTTTATACATCTATTACCTTTTCTAAAATATGAGTCCCAATTTTATTTTTTATTTTTAAAAAACTGTTTTTAATGTTTTATTTTTGAGGGAGAGACAGAGTATGAGCAAGGGAGGGGCAGAGAGAGAGGGAGACGAATCTGAAGCAGGCTCCAGGCTCTGAGCCGTCAGCACAGAGCCCAACGCAGGGCTCGAACTCACAGACCATGAGATCATGACCTGGGCTGAAGTTGGATGCTCAACCAACTGAGCCACCCAGGCGCCCCATAAAATATGAGTCCCGGTTTTAGGTTACAGTAATATTGTAATGGTTTGGCAAGTGTTTTCTACTGGGCTTGAAAACAGAATTATTACGTATGTTAACATTTGGAATTTTTTTTTTTTTAGCAGAACAATGGTCAAAAAACATTTGATTTTTGGAAGGATATAGTTGCTGGTATACAACACAATTATAAAATGTCAGCTTTTAAGGGTGAGTAATGTGAAGAGAGATTTTCTAATAGATGTTTATTAAATGCTATGTCTTATGAATTACTTAGAAGTTACCTATTTTGTTATGTGTCTCAGTTAGGATTTACGTTCATCTTAAATTTTGCTATGTAGTTGGTACTGTTTACATTTTAAGAGGTTCTGTAATTCATGTCTGGTTCATGGCCATAATTGCCAGTATTCTGAGCTATGCTGTCTCTTACATGCCTGCCTAAAGGGTTGTTCTGTGGGCTCCCTAGAATTGAAGTTCACACTTCACTATTTCCCAGCCTGGGAATGCAGATTACTCACACCTATAACCATTGGTGTCGTGGTTATAGACTGGTAGGGGAAGTGAGAATTCTATTCTCGTTGCTTAAAACAGGATTGGCTGACTCAGAATGGGGCAGAGACATCGCCAAGCTGCAGCTAAGGTTTCACAGCTGTATCCGCAGGTCTGCTTGAGTTACACAGAGGATATTTCTAAGGAATAAAGAGATGGGTTTATCATATGTTACCTCGTTGACTCCAACCAGACTTTCCTGATTCAACCAGTGGGCTGACTGATAGATGCTCAAGAGCAATGTTTCTCAGCTTAGAGAAATGTTGTCTTTTGATTGACATAAACTTGCCTGCCTTCTTTTTAATGTAATTTAAGCCATCAAAATGTAATATCAGCTCTTAAAAGCTGATATTAACGTAATCCTAAATATTATGACTAAAATCTGACATGATGGCAGCAAATAGTAACTGCAGAATATTTTTTCAAATTACATATTTCTCTGCCACCTGCTTTGTCCTTCCCTGAAGAAAATCACTGTTTTGGAGTAATCGTCTCACTTTTCCATGCCCAGTCACCTGCCCTTCACCCTGGCTGGTAGGTCCCATGGGGTCCTGTGGGGGCCTTTTCACAGTCCACACTGAGTGCTGGGGGAGGGGGGTGTGGGAATGCCCATCCCCAGTAGAGGGGAGTATCCGTGACAACTGTAAAAGTCACCCACATACCGCTACTGTTTTACTTTTATTAACTTTGTAAAATGAAAAGCCTTCAAAGAATGGTTGAGAATACCAGATTGCTGCTGTCGAATAAATTAACATAAAAATCTGTTGATGTTATTTTATTGCATTGTAAATAAGGAGTAGGTAAAACATTTCATGCTTTAACAAGTGAGGCACAGCTTAAAAGTTTTAAATAGCAATATAAAAATACAGTACAGAGCATAAATAAATAACGTCTTTTCATTTCTAGTCAGACTGTGAAACGCTTGACGTTAGTTATACTTTCACTAGAATAGGAGGCTCAGGGTACATATGGTAATGGTCTGTAAACCCACAATATCATATTATGTAAGATTCAAGATGGAATTAAAGAAATCAAATTAATCACACTTGTATTAAGTAAATAAAATAGGTTAGACACCCATTTCCAAGTTACGAAGGATATATAGGAAGCTTTCCTGCAGTCACAGAGAAGTTTGCAAAGGTTCATGGCTAAAGCACCTTGCATTTCAGATTAATTTTAACATAATCTTTTGGTTTTATTAGAGCTGTAAGAAGTCTATATGCACCTGTATGTTTGAATAGATCTTGATGAAGGGGCCATATAAGCCTTCGAGTAATGCACCATCAGAAAGATCTCAGGGTATACAGTGTCTTTGAAATTTGAATATTCAAGTATTTGAGTTCTATAAAGATATGATACCTCCTGATTGTTTCCTAGAAGTTCTCCTGTTAATTGTTAGAAACAGGCTTCTTTTTAAAAACAAATGCTGAATTTCTGAAATCAAATTTAACGTAATTTAGTGTCCCATTTCAGGGTTTCATTGCGATCATTTTATTTTTTTAGCCTAGTAGGACTTTCATGGTGAAATTTTTAAATACTGAAGGAGTTCACAGAAAACTTTAAAGAGTCTTAAGGCTGCTGACTAGAAATTCAAGAGAGTCTTCGCATATAATTTACCATTGCTGCTCGCTTTGTCAGGGGGACAGTTTATTGGTCTGAAAGCTCAAATCTGTATTTTGGAAAATTAAAATTAGTCACATTTTTTTTTGCCTACCTCCATATGCATTTTGTGGGGCGCAGTGGAGTTGGAGAATGCCTTTTCAAGCAGATTTACGTTAGCTTGGTTGGGAATATGCTCACATTGGTGCCACCAAGAACCCTGAGAAGGAGGAGTGGACGTACTCAGAGGAGTACAGCCCATTTGACCCAGCATTGGGCAGCTGGAGCCACACCTGGTCATTTTCTGTGAGATCGAGTATGGCACTCCCAGAAGCCTGATCCAGGTAGCCTTTGGTGTATTCATCATAGGTGTACATGACAGGGGTGCCGTTCTTATACAGGCCCACCCAAACATGGTTCCCTTTCACATGCACGTGGTAGGAGAAATAGTATGTTCCTGGGATCCTACAGGTAAAGATTCCAGTACTTGAGTCATAATGCTGTTGCCTGTTATACAGAATCTTGTCAAATGGGATGGGAATACCTATAGCTGGGTAAGCTTTGGAGAGAATAACAGTGAACGCAGACACAGGCATCCCCGTTACTCCCTGGTTGGCACTAACAAGAGGCCTTTGGCCTGCCTTTATAAAGCCCTCGGACGGGGCTGCCTGGCCTGGGGGGCCTGGAGGGCCTGGGGGACCGGGGAGGCCAGGCTCTCCAGTGTGGCCTCTCGGACCTGGAGGCCCTGGTGGCCCAGTGGGACCATTAAGCCCCTTAGTTGCAATGCCAGCTGGGCCAGGAGGACCTGGAGTTCCTGGATCCCCTTTAGATCCAGGGAATCCTGGAATGCCTGGTGGCCCAATGGGGCCTCTGGTACCTGGTATTCCAGGGGCACCTCTTGGACCAGCCTCACCATTGTGTCCAGGTACTCCCTTAGCTCCTGCTGGGCCCACAGGACCTGGGAGACCAGGAGGTCCTTTAACTCCAGGGTCACCTTTTGGGCCTGGGAGCCCTGGATTTCCCTTAAGACCACTGGTGCCTGGTTCTCCCGGGTACCCTGGTTTTCCATCTAACCCAGAGGAACCCCTTTCTCCCTTAGCCCCAGGGTGTCCTGCAGGCCCAGCCGGTCCTGTCTCACCTTTAGGGCCTGGAATTCCTTGGTTGCCTGGGATGCCTTTTGGTCCTTGGGGTCCCATGTTTCCGGGGGGTCCAGTCAGACCTGGTTCCCCAGGATGGCCTGCTGGGCCTTGTTCCCCTTTGGCACCTGGACTCCCTGGAAGGCCAATAGGTCCTCTTTGTCCCTTCAGGCCTGGTAACCCTGGTTTCCCAAAGCCAGGAGCCCCGGGGACCCCAGCTATTCCTGGGGCCCCAGGGTGACCTTTTGTCCCAGGAATCCCTGGCTGGCCTGGGGCTCCAGGGGCTCCTGGCTTTCCAATGCCTTCTGGTCCTCGCTCCCCAGGAGGACCTTGGGGGCCTGGCGGGCCAGCTGGTCCTCTCTCTCCTGGAAAGCCCCGCTCACCTTTGATGCCTGCCTGCCCTGGAAGCCCATTTTCACCTCTTTTTCCTACTCCAGGAGAGCCAGGTGGTCCCATGGGACCCTGAGGGCCTGGAAGGCCCCTCTCACCTGGGCGTCCAGGAGTACCATATCCTGTTTCCCCTTTCTGTCCATGCACACCAGGGACTCCTGGTGTGCCCTTTTCTCCAGGAAAGCCTCTGGGTCCTGGGGCTCCTGGAGGTCCTTGTTGTCCGGGTTTTCCTGGAACAGTAATTCCAGCTGGGCCGGGGATTCCAGGTGGCCCCGGTGGGCCCCGTGGTCCTGGTAAACCAGGTGGTCCAATATCTCCTTTGGGTCCATATAGTCCTTTCTCCCCGGGTTTTCCTGGGAGTCCTGGCAAACCTGGCTTTCCAGTGGTGGATGGTCCTGGTGGTCCTGGTAATCCAGGCTCTCCTTGGGGTCCAGGACTTCCGTAGCCTGGTTTTCCTGGTGGTCCAGATGGACCTGGGTGCCCTCGAGGTCCCACAGGGCCTGGGGGACCAGGGATACCTTGCTCTCCTCTTACTGATACACCTGAAAGACATGTCCGATACACAGACCCAGAGAGAGGGATAATTAGTAATGTTAAGGGATCATTGCTTCTTGAAATATAAATCAGGACAGGACATGGCAGTGTCCGTCAGTCCATTTTGGCAGACTAAGCTCAAACGGTTTCAGATAACACATTCTACATTGTTTTTAAAAACACTGCCAGAGGGCACAGTTTCATAAAACCATGGCTACCATAGTAGTTTCATTAGATCCTAATTATCCATAAAAATAAACTGGGATTGAAGAATTCATCTAGAATAAGAGTATAGGGGGGACTGGGGCACCTGAGTGGCTCAGTCGGTTAAGCGTCGAACTCTTGGTTTTGGCTCAGGTCATGATCTCACAGCTCCTGAGTTTGAGCCCTGCATCAGGCTCTGCACTGACAGTGTGGAGACTGCTTGGGATTCTCTCTCTCTCTCTCTCTCTCTCTCTCTCTCTCTCTCTCTCTCTGCCCTTCCCTTGCTTGTGGTCTCTTTCTCTTCTCTCAAAATAAATAATAATAAAAAGAGTACAGGGGAGATATTTACCTTGCCCCCATCTGTTTGGAGAAAATCATCTACCTCAAAAGGAAAGGGGAAAGTATTTAACAGAAAAGGAATGAAGAGACAAATGCAGAAATAATGGGAAAATATTTAAGAACTCTAACAATTGTCTTTCACAAAAGCTAGCCTATATGACATCAGTGAGAAGTGCTATTGATTTCTAGTTTATATCTGCCATGGCTCTGCTGAACACAGTTTAGATTTAGTTTGAATTTTTTCAATTTCAGTACATACTGTGAGCTCCTACATTCTCCTTTAATTCACTTAAAATCGAAACAAAGAATTAGAGAATTAGATCTAATGGGCAAAGTATATAAAATAGTATTAAAATATTTATCTAAAGTTTTTTTTGACTAATGCAAATAGATATTGTTGATTTCATAAAGCTGTGGGTTCATTTGAACTAAATACTTCTATTGATATTATGGATTAAATTCAAAAATCACTTATTCACTGCTTGCGATGTGAAAAGTGCCCCTGGGCCACAAGTGTGGGGGAAGCACACCACACATCTTATAAGAGTCCTCAAGGGAGCAAAACACGTGTCAATGTGATAAGTGCTTAAAGAGGTGTCCAAGGTTTTGGTTTTAGTCATTCAAAGATGGGATTAAACAGAGCATTACTGCCATTAGGATACATAATTAGGGAACTATTACCATGTCAAAGAATCTTTAGGCAACAATCTTCATAAACATCTATAAGATACTCTTTCTCAGAGAAATTCTTTAATAGCAAAAATGGTAATAAAATGACATGTGATTTAAGTGTCTACTTGCAGAGTTTATATTAAAATCACTTTCTGTTTAATAAATTTTCAGGAACATAGATGGAATGCCTTCATATACTATTTAGATTCTTACACATTGGAAAATGGTTCATAGTAATGGTAGATTTAGCAAATGGCATAATCGTTGAATGGTTTGGTCAAAACCCTGAAAATGACATTTGGCTGTGACTTTTGAGCCATACCTTTTTTGTACAAAAATGATTATTTAATTTACTTAAACTTTGTCTAAGTCTTTAATGGCTTTAGAAATCAAAATGAAAACTAAATTGGAATTAATATTAAGTGAATTGAAATAAATTGTAAATTGCCTTTGAACACATATGCCTATGGGTATAGTTCCCATTAACTGTTAATTGTTGGTACATTATTATATTTTTAAAAATCTTTCATATTAATTAACTGGCATGTAAGAAGTAGTTAGCCAATAATAGTTGCCTATTCTCCTGGGTAGAGAGATTCCTGATATCTGAAAAACATTTAGTGACAAATGAAATGTAAAATACAGAGCAGAATCATTAAAATAGATGTGCTAAAAGAAATTATTTTAGAGTTGGATATTTTGTACTAATTAGAGTTATGTTTTGTTTTGCAAATTTTTAAATGTATAGAACTTTATTCACCCCTGGATTTTCAGAAAATGACATCAGGAAGAAGATTATGAGAAAAATTAGTTTATGGAAAAGATCTCCATGTAATCATACATATCTTATTGATAGATTGACTTTTTAGTGGACATATATGATATGTCTATAAGTGTAAAGGGGTGTGATACATTGCAAGTAGAATAGATGAATAAGTAGAAAACAAAATAGTACATTTTTTTTTCAAATACAAGCTATGTTAGATGGGGTTTGCTTTAGAATCTTATTCTGAATCTCCTAAAGATCAGTATCCATACTAAAAATAATGGTCTTGGTCTGGTCAGAAATCTGTTTAATGTTAAAATAGGGAGGAAAAACAGTCTTACTGAAAATGACTGTATAGAGCATCTTTTGAAACTGGAAGTTCCAAGACAGGGTGATCTCAGTCACTTGGAATGTTGCCCTAATAAGTCCTCCACCTCTTCATGCAAGAAAGAATGTGAGTTCTGTTGTGTCTTTGGGGGATAGCCCCTGTTTGTTGCTTGCCAACCGAAAAAAATTAAAGATTAGGGTGATACCATCCTCAAGGAGAAATGATTACCCAGCAGAAAAGTTTCTGAAATGCCACAAGCCAAAATAGTGGTTGATTATGTCGGAATGTGGCATCCACCTGGCCACCAGCTCTGCAGTCCTTTGCAGCGTAATTTAGTGTGTTTGGCTGAGCTGTCTTTGAGCCTGTGTTGAACAGATGAGCCCAGGAATTAAATAGGCACTCTTTGTGTTTCTGTTATCAGTTTAATGTTATAATTGTATAAATTGTGGGCTTTTGTCTTTCTTTCAGTGCATTAGTGCCTGCCAGTGAATGATAAGGTATTTGAGTTTCCACCTCAAATTATTATCAAGTAGAGACCTTAGTGGAGTTAACAATTAAAATGCAGCTTCTAAACTTTTCATTTGTTAGTAAGATACATATTTTCATTTATTCTGCAGAAATAGCCAAGTACATGTGATGCTTGAGTCTTTTTAACTCAAGACTGTTTCATATGATCTTAGCTAACTATAAAAAGTGTGAATTAGTGATCATAACAGTGTACCCAGTGATGTTTGTCCTAGCATTTCACATTGCTGTTCGTTGCTTCAAGTAAAGTAGCAGGTTTCCTTATCTTTTATTCTTTCTTTCTGTAACTTTTCTCGTTCTCATATATTATTGTATTCTGAGACGTTCAGAAGTTTTTGTTATGCACCTGTGCCTTTGTTTTTAAACATTGAGCTCCCTTTCATGAATTGCTTTAAATTTTGTTTTTCTCAAGAAGAGATTCCTATAAGTTTAACTTGCTCAAAATGGTTGTCTCCAAAAGCATAATTTGTAAAGTTTATGGCAAATACCCTTAGCATTATTCGCAAGGTAAAATATATAACTATAATGAAAAAATACTAAGGAAAGGAAATTTGAGTCCTGCAATCAGTTCAGATTGTTCAGTTTAATTCAGTAGATTTTTACAGCCAGTTTGTGCCAGATGCTATTAAAATGGAATTAGCAAATCTGAAACCTAATAATTGCCTTTCTTGAGGATCTGTTAGTAGTGTACATACATTTCCTCAGTTCTCTTCATAGTAACTGAGAAAGCTGAACAGTTGGGAAATGGATTCAAGAACAAAGTTAAATCGTGTCTAAGGCTACCCCACCCGTACCACCACAAGTGAGGAGGAGGAGTACCCGTAGTGCTGCTAATACTTGAGCACTTGACAGGTATTCACTCACTTAAGCTTCATGACAGCCCTTAGAGATAGCTGCTGCTTCTTTTACAAATGAAGAAACTAAGGCACAGAGGGGACAAGTAACTTACCTGAGGTCCCATAGTTAGTACAAGGCAGTTCATAAGTCTGAGTACTTAACTGCTAAACCATACAGAAATTTATAAAGAACTGTGAAAGTTGCTGCTTCATTTGTCTGTTAAGTTTCTTGGGAAGGCATTAGATTTTATTTGATAATTAAGACTGAGTTTTGTATATATTTGTGGACTAGCTGAATCGGTTGTAAAAGTAAATAATGGTCAACTGTTTAGATGGATAAACCTGCTACTCTTTGTACAATTGGCAATT
Organism: Lynx canadensis; assembly: GCF_007474595.2. NCBI lineage: Eukaryota > Metazoa > Chordata > Mammalia > Carnivora > Felidae > Lynx > Lynx canadensis. The sequence goes on from NC_044307.1 coordinate 105,226,215, forward strand.
ATTTTCAGTTAAAACATTTTAAACTTGATTTTTATTGGATTCATATTTCTAGATTATGGGTAATTGCGCAAAAGCATCATTTGAGGGAAAAACTTTGCACACATAAAAGTTCTTACTATTCTTTGGGTACATCTTTCTACTATACTCATTATACAAAGGATTTTAATGTTCTTGAATAGACCTGCTTTTTCCATAAATTATTTTGTTCTAATATTTCGGACAGGTTCGGGAGTTTAAAGGTAATTGAACACCAAATAGAGTTAAAAGCATTTTGTTTAAGAGATCATTAAGATTGTAGAAAGCAACAACCAATATGTTTATACAGCAAAATACACAGTTTTGTTTACCTTTACTCTTTATGGCATAGGGAATGAAGAACTGTGTCTTAGTGTTGGGTAGTGGGCCTTTTATGCCTGTAGGTGTTTGGTATCGCTCAGCATAAAATCCTCCATGAACCAGGTTCAGGGACAGTAGCAGCAAAAGGGCTGTTTGTGGCAGCATGTTCTCAGATGGATTCTGAAAAAACAGAAAAGAATAGTGTCTTGTTATTGACCTGTTTTATCTGTCTGATGTTGGACAGATGAATTCTTTATTCTAAAAGGTAGTTAGCTACCTTTTTTTTTTTTTTACCTTATCCTGTTTTTAATGTATTCTATAAATCAGAATTATAAGTTTTTAGTTACATGAATATATGGCTTAGTTGTTACTGGAAACCACATTCAAGTAATCAAGCAAAACTGAAGTGATTTTTTAAAAAAAGAAACACAGAAACCATAATTGGATGCATATATTAATAATTCAGTATCTTTAACATAGATTGAAACATCCACTAGTTCCAAAATACACTGAATAGGACATGATTTTACCAATATGATTTTATTAAGACTGTCTTTTATGTAGACTGATACGAATTAAACTTTCCAAGTACACTTTAGTGGAAAGTCATTTTTTTTAAATGACAAAAACGAAATAGTCAATTTATTGAGGCTTATTTCCAAATAAGCTAACATGGAGGTCCACTAGAGTATGAAGTGATAGACTTACCTGGTGCCGGCGTTCCTGGAGATGATTTCTTTGCAGCTTTCTGAACCCTCCTGTGCCCAGGTGAGCAGTGCAGAAGGGTGCCTTCTTCAGAGCTATCCGGCAGTATTTATACTGTTTTTTCCCTTACTTCATGAGGTTACCCTGAGTTTAAGCTCCTCCCTCGAGAGGTGGAGAGAGTACTAATTATGGTGGAAAGTTCTATTGGGCAGGCGTACAGGATCAGGTTGGGCTGTCTTTCCTTGTTTTCTTATTGAAAAATAAACTCTTTGTCTTAAATATATATTAATAGTTTTAACCATGCACCATCTTTTTCTATGATTTTATTTTAGAATTTATTACTCAGATGTTTAGGTTGGTTCATGATGGGATGATAATACCCCCTTTTATTTTTGAAAGTACATTCTTGTGTTATTTGTTTGAAAATATTTGGTAGTATATGTAAGTAGGAAAGGAAGTCTTTTGGATGGGGATGTGGATATGAACCATCATCTAAATTCTTTAATTATGACGGAAAGCCACCAATGTGTCCATTAATGTTCCTAAACTTTTATGAAAATAGCTTACTCCTATTCTTACTTATTTTTGAGCTTGAGAAAAACAAAATGGTAAAAATGTAGATATGTATTGTGTCTTAGAATTTTTGTGTAAGTCCTCAGAAGTTAAGAGAAATTTTATGTATGTTAGTATATACATACTATATTTCAATTTTTCATATTAAATATTTTAAAGTTTTCAGGAATTCCAAATTCCATGAATTTGATAGTAGAGTTAGCAATATAATTACCCTGAGGGATTATTTACAACATTACAATGTATTCAGTAAATAGCTTCAGGTTTTATTGCTTCATTTTGGATTTTACTTTAGATTTTCAGTAGAGATTACAAAAGCCTTAACTGATAATGTCAAATCATGTCTGTTTAAATAAAATTGTTAAGTTCATGGCAGAAGAAGAAAATCAAACTTTGCTTTCAGTTTAAAAATCTCCGTGGCTTACCTTACCTTTAGGAATCTTGATTCAGCCCAGTTAGAACATTTTTCCCCTCAAGATGCAAGTAAACATTATCATTGTCATTTTCAATGGTTAGAATTCTCTTTAACAATATTAGGAGACTCTTAAAGTCAGTTTTCAGGATGCTAAAAAATCTAATAAAAGCGGAATGTTGAGAGGCCAAACTTTGTATCCAATTTTATTGTTTTGGAGCTAAATTAAATCAACTGTACAGGTGAAGTAGGTGAGAAGAAAAACTCCATAACAGGCATAGATACAACATTTTGAAAACCTCTGCAGAGTTAGGGGTGCCTGGGTGGCTCAATCGCTTAAGTGTCTGACTCTTGGTTTCAGCTGAGGTCATGATCTCATGATTTCAAGAGTTCCAGTCCCACATTGGGCTCTGTGCTGACAGTGTAGAGCCTTCTTGCGATTCTCTCTCTTCTCTCTCTCTCTCTCTCTCTCTCTCTCTCTCTCTCTCTCCCCCCCCCCCACTGTCTCTGTCTCTCTTAAAAATAAGTAAATTAAAAAAAGAAAAACCTCTGCAGAATTAAAGTAGTATGGTTTCAGGATTGATCAACAATTGAAATAATTGAATGTTTGACCGGTGGATGAAATAAAGATTTGTTCTTTTTGTTGTCCTTTCCTCCTCCTGTGCCTGTCATTTTCTGTATTCCTTTAGACTAAGCCTTGTATAGCACCTTACAGAAATGTAAACAGATAGCTCATCTCGGTGATCCGCTTTCTCCTAACTCTCACTTTTAAACCTTTCCTTGGTTGCCATATTTAAAAATCTACGAGGTCCCATATGTCTTTATAAATACTCCTAGATACACATGAAACATAGCCTTTATATCAGTTTAGATTAACAGGAGAATTAGAAAGTTTATATTCTAATACTTCTTTCATCATTTGGAAATTGTCTATGGAACAGCTTTTGTAATTATATAATTATGAGCTCTGCTATGTCTAACAGACTGCAAAAGGTAAGTGGGAGAAATGGCTGCCTTCCACTTACTTATGGTTCATTTGGATAATGTTTTGGAAAAGTAGGTGAGGTAACATGGATGTTCTTGAAGGCTAGGCTATAGAATTTGTTTGAAAAGGAGTTATTAGATGTACATGTTGTAGGGGCACCTGGGTGGCTTAGTCGGTTAGTGTCTGATTCTTGATTTAGGCTCAGGTCATGATCTTATGGTTAGTGAGTTCAAGGCCCATGTGGGGTTCTGTGCTGACAGTGCAGAGCCTGCATGGGATTCTCTCTCTCCCTGTCTTTCTCTGCCCCTTCCGCACTCGCGTACGTGCTCTCTCTCAAAAATAAACATTAAAAAAATTTAAAAAAGCAAGTACATATACTAGTATTTTTGTATGTATATATGGTTACACACACGTACACTTATTTGTTTATAATCGAGACTGATACCTGTTAGATACCATTCATATGGAAGTTGAGAAGATTAATTCTCAGCTCTTCCTAGTGCACCTATGTAGACCATTTGTTCATCTGTGGCTACTCCAGCTATTTTCAGAGCTTTTCACCTTAGACTCTCTAGGTGTCTGTTACACAATGAAAAGTTTGGACTAGGTTTCTAAGCTCCTCCAGCTTTAAAATTAGATTATTATTGTGTTTGAGGTATTTTGCTGTTCCCCATGGTGAGACAGACAGTGGGCTTGGCTCCATTTAGTACTTATTAGACAAAGTCCATACCAGGTGGTCATATGCCTTCTTTTTGGGATATGTAAATATATGTGGGTATTTGTCAATCTATATTCCCCTTTAACTTTGGAAAATGTGGTGTCTTTATTGGAGAAGCCCTGGACATTCAACCCTTTTTGCAAATAGTGTATTTATTTCAGCGCAGGGAATCTGACTGCTGTTTGCTTTGTTAGTCACATAAGAAGCACTGTCTTGTCCAAAACAGATTGTAGAATCAGAATATTTGCTAGCCACACCTCACCCAATTGTGTATTTAAAACTATTTTTACTTTGGGAGTTTACTTGTAGCTGTTTGAAGTGCCTAGTCTGTGGCTTCATGATGAAAACCCATCCTACTTAAAACAGAAAGCCATGCTTTTTCAACGCCGTAACCTAAGTGAATTTAAGTATCAAATGTGAATGTTTTTTGCATATCTAGCATTTAGCCGCTTTAAGCTTGCCTATCCATTTTCACTACCCAGGGTTAGTCGTTAACTGTCTGAATATTTTTTGAGTACCTCTTATGTGTCCGGCATAGAGATAAAAAGTGGGTGAATAATGTGCGGCCCCCACCCTTACTGGGTTTGAACAGTGGTTCACAACCTTTTTTCCCCATTTCTACATTTCTGGGGGACATGACACAGTCCCTTCAGTCTTCCATGTTCTGTGAGATAGTGGTGGTTCAGAGACTATATTCTGAAAAAGCCCTTCAGGTGATCATAGTGGACTCCTAAGTTGGAATATCTTGGTCTGATAACACTGATTACAGCTTATTAATATATTGTTACATAGTTTTTGTTGTTTTGTGCATATAGTTTTTAACTTTATTGTGGAAAATTTTAGTCTCAGATAGAAATAGAGAGATTAGTTGCTGTGAGTGCCTAGGTACCCCTTTACCCAATTTAAACTAATCTCAGCTCCTTGCCACTCAGTCCTTCCATTCGGCATAGCCCAAAGTTGTGGGCAAATGCTGCACATATGTTGTACCAACTAACCTGTGAATATTTCAGTATACTACTCCAGAAAATGAGTCCTTTTTCTCTAAAACAAAATCTTCATCATACCTAAAAAACTAACCATTTCTTAATATTATCAAATCCATTAGTCCGTGTTCATATTTTCCCAGTTATCTTAATGTATGTATACACACACGTACATATGTATGTAAGTGTATACATGTTTACATATAAGCATATATAGATAACTCATATAGTGTGTGTATATGTGTATATATACACGTACATACATATTTATGTTTTTTTTGGTTTATTCTTTGTTCAAATTAGGTTCATGAATTGTCCCTAATTTTTTTTTTAATGTTTATTGATTTTGAGAGAGAAAGTGAGCGAGCATGCCAGCAGAGGAGTAGCAGAGACAGAGGGAGAGAAAGAATTGAATCCTAGGCAGGCTCAGTGCTGATGGTGCAGAGCCTGACACAGGGCTCGATCTCACCAACCGTGAGATCATGACCTGAACCAGAATCAAGAATTGGATGCTTCATCAACTGAACCACCCAGGCATCTGAATGGTCCCTAATTTATATGTTCCTGTTACTGTAGTTTTCTCATCTATGTCTCTTTATTTCCTTTGCAGTTTATTTGTTGAAAACTGGGTCATTTATTTTGTACAGTTTCCCACAGATTAATTTGGATTTTGTTGTCACTTAAAATACTTTTCTGTATCCTGTGTTTCCTATAGATCGGTAGTTAGATCTAGAGGTTTGATCTCCTTCAGGTTTGAGAGACATACACACACACACACACACACACACACACAGACACACACACACACACACTTTTGTAGCAAGTATACTTTATATAGACCCTAGTATATGGTATATTTCAGTCAGAAGGCCCTTTATTGCTCGTTGTCTCCTCTTGTGGTGTTTCTAGGCATGATCATTATCTAGATTCATTATTTCACTGGAGGTTACAAAATGGTAATATTCAAATTCTATCATTCCTCCTTTGTTTATTAGCTAGAATACTTCTGTAAATAAAAACACTTCTTCATTAACTACTTGGTTACCTCGAAGTACAGTTTGCATAGAAAAAAGCAGGAGAAATGCCTTTATCATTGTGTAATCTAATAAGCTTATTTTCATAGCATCCTCTAGAGGTGGCCCAGTGAATTGTTTGAGTGTTATTATAAACTCGTGGATTTAAACATATTTTATGTATTTAAGATCCATGGTAGTTACTATTGCTCAGATTTTTTCCCTGCTTCTTCATGGTGGCTCCTAATTTCTTTTGACATGATCCCAATAGTCTTTTATAAAGCTTCTTTCCTTCTAGGATTTCATACGTCCCTGGCCCAGAGCTGTACTCAGGAAGTCTTAGTTCCTTTTGTGGGAAATAGAAGTTAGAGACCACAATCCGGGTGTCTGGGTTCTAGGGGTATACATTGCTCCTGGCTTGGGATTGTTTCTAGGCTTTTCCAGTGGACAGAGCTAGGAAATTCATTCATGTAATGTTAATTAAATATAAAACACATAATAACCTCATACTGACACATCCAGTTCACATGCAGGATCATAGAGAGTTTAATGATTTTCAGCTTAATCGCTAACTCCTTAATCCTATACTAAAATTCCCATTTCTCAGGACAGTAAGGGAGTTATTACTTTGCTTTGTTCTATAACACAATTTCTCAGTAACCATACCCATATTCACACCACAATATTGAAAACAGTTTAAAATTATTTTTGCTGTTCTTTCAGTATTTCTACTAGACCTATATAGTCAAATTACTGTGCCTTAGAGTCAAAACAGCTCAGAATGCTACCCACTCAGTTCACTGTTAGGTTTGTTTCCTCTTGCTCTCAATTTTTAGAAATGTTCTCTTAAAATTTAATTTTGTTTTATACTTTCCTAAAGTGTTTACATTTCTAGTGCTGTGCTGATAAATGATTAACAACTGGCTTGGGGGTTCAGAAGGTATGTTTGCTGGGATCCATGTTGTAAATACCTTCCACCACAGCCAATTTCAAGCTGCCACGGTAAAGACAACTGGCTCACAAAATACCTGAGCTTTTATCAGGAGCCAGTACAAGCCAGCTTTAGCATACATTGCGTATTTCTCAAGTCAAATGTATAAAACCAGGAATATTCAGAGAAACTTGGCTTCTGTTATAGACCTATCCACCCTGTTCCACCTGCCTTCTAGAACTTTTAAAAAAAAATCTTTTTTTTGGTTTATACTTTTATTATTTTTTAAAATATTCGTTCATATCCCCTTGCAGTTTCTTAGATAATGACATCATAAAATACATACTGAATGCTACCTTTTTATGTAATAGTTTTACAGCTGTGTGGTACTTCATTGTATGAACGTGCCATAGTTTTATACCCATTTCCCTATTGATGGACATGTGTGTTATTTCCTCTCTTTTGCTAATACAAATATTTCTACAGTGAATTGCTTTGTCTATGTGTATTTTTTTGCCAGAATATCTTTGGGAGAGATTTTTACAACAGGATATCATAGAACAAAGGTAAATGCATATGTAATTTTGTTACATATCATTAAATCCCCTCCAGAGGTCCTGTCTCATTTTGCATTTCCACCAGCAAACTATGAGAGGGCTTGTTTTCTCATGGCCTCACCAACAGGATATATTGCTTAGATTTTGTTGAATTTTCAGGGTTTTGCCCATTTTATAGGTGAAAACTGGAATCTTGGTGTAGTTGTGATTTTGACTCTTCTTACAAAGCCTATCGTTGCACATCTTGTCATACAGTTAAGACCATACTTCTAGCCCACTTTTCCTGTAAGTGTTCTCTATCTTAGGAATATAAACCTCTTTTCTGTGATACAGTTTGCATATATTTTTCCCAGTTTGTCATTTGTCTTTTTTGTTTGTTTATGAGTTTTTTTTTAACACTCAAAATTTTCTTTGAAGATCCATATGCTTTTGATTCTGAAAATTATTGTTCTTTCATAGACTCAGAGCTGTAAGGAACATTAAAGGTCACCTAGATCAATCATATCATTCTTCAAATGAGGAAACTGGCTTCTGTGTTATGAATGTCTCCTTCCCTCATGTTTAATTGAGTTACATTTCTGAAGTGAAGAGCTGTTGACGAGAGAGCCCATTGAAAGAAAACGCCACCGACTAAGCTCATATGTTCATCTCCTTATCCAAGCAGGGTGCTGATCTTTCTGTCTCCTTAATCCTTCAGTCTTTTAGCAGTGGAAACGGGAAAAGCGCCCAGAAGCATAGTTAGGGCACTTGGAGATCCACAGCACCCACCACCACCTCGCTGTCCCTCATTCCTCTTGAAAAGAATTTAAAAGAACATTCGTAGGTGCTGTTACAGAGCCCAGGAGCTAAAAATGAACTATTTGTGAAAATAGTCAAATGTGGCTTAGTGGTTAGATACCTGCTGACGGCTTGAAAGGAGAAATTCATGCACAAAAACAGGTGTTTATGAATCTTCAGGCTAGGTCAAGAAAAACTGAGAGTCATTTAAGAAGTTTGAACAAGGGTTTTATATTCTATTTTCTATTACACATAAATTGCTACATTCCTTGAAGAACTCATAGTTTTATGCCACAGGCACTTAATGACATCACCATCTTTCCAAAGTAACCTGCTGAGTTAAAAATATAGAGCTCCTTGGCTCCTTGACCTCTGATCTTCAGGGATCTCGGCCACCCAAGAGGCTCTTGGCTGTTCAAACATGTTCCTACTCTATTTACAAGTTCAGCTTTCACGTGCAGTCTCTGCTAAGTTAGAAGAAGTTAGAAAAAGTGTAGAAAAGTGAAGTTTTAACAGGGCAAGTCACAGGAAGACACTTTCTTTTTGGATCTTTCTACTCCCCTGCTTATTATCGTACTTTGAACCACTCCATAGTCACAAAGTACCTAAAGGTACAAAGTACCTAGAGGGTACCTGAGGTACCTGTTGGTAACAGTTGGTATTTGCGAGTGACAACACAGACCATCAAGAAACCCACCCCTGAGACTATTGCTCCTGCAGCTGTTCAACTTCCTCATAGTAACAGTTATAATACATTGCACGGTTTAAGTCATGCTGGGCCATACTCTTTGATCAAACAACGTCCCTACCTGGCTGACAGATTTCCACTCCTAACTGAGCTGATGCTAAGGGACTCGTCTTCCTGCCCTCTCTGGCTCCTCCCCACTGCCCATCAGTTACCCTGGCGAGGTCACCTGGCCTCCTTGTTCCCTGGTTTCCTCATCAGTGAAATCCCTAACATCTGCTTACTTGCTTTCAGATTTTAAAGGTAATCACTATTTAGAGAAAATATAGAAAATAGAAAATAAAATCTGTACACCAAGGAGATATAATGACTGTTAGTAGTGGTGTCCCCCACCAACACCCCCCCACCCCGTGACCTTTTGGTGCTAAAATTATCAATTTAATCACTTGTGAGTCAAAATAACTCCTGCTGCTTCTGATGACAATGAGGCTGAAATGTACACATGCTATGGTCCTGTCCTGTTTTCTCTTATTTTTATTTGTTGGGAAACTTGGAAGGTGAAATACGATATATGTAAAGAAGTGGAGCTGTGCAAATAATGGCGAAGGAGGAAGTATCTGATTCATACTTGAATCTCTTTATAGTGTCCGTCTTCTCCAATGTTTGCCAAACTGTTCTTTAACCCCTACTGTGTGCCAGTTGCTACGTTAGATGCTGTAACCTGCTAATACTGATGGTCTTAGTCTCTTGGAGGAGACAGATAGCAAACACAGCCTCTTACAGCCTTTGCTCTGGCTTCTTTTAGAATCCAGAATTCACAGATTCTGGCATGAAATGAAGTCCATGTTCCAAATCATCAAACACTGTTCTCTCATCACACTTTATACTCATTTCTGAATGGAACTCAGGGACTATGGGTTATTTATCACAGAAACTCCACTCTGTACAAGTACTGTCTGGTACAAAGCATGAACTTCATAAATATTTGTTGAATGAAGGAACTAAGAGCTTTAGGACACCAGATTTCAATATTTATTGAATGTGGGCATTTTGCCTCACACTTGTGGGCACCGAGAGGTGGGGCCTTTTGCACAGTGCTGGTTTGGAACTGGGTCTTTTCAGTTCATGTCTTACCTTAAAATAGCTCTTAATTCTTGCAAGAGGTCCCAGCATGACCAGCTGCTTCCCAGAGCAGTTTTCACAAAAGATATTAACTATGGCTGCTGTTCTGTCCAGTGATTTTGTGCCTTAAACTTTTCTATCACCAATTAAGTTAGAATTTTGGAGTTAGGTTTTCCAAAGACAGTGTTTCTCAAGGTAGCCATGCTAGGGGGCATATCATTAAGGAAGTAGTTCCAGGATGGGAGCTGAGATGTAGAGAGAAAGAAAAAGGAGAGAGGCCTGGATTCTGAGGAATCTAAAGGGATTTCTTTAAATGTCTCAGGATCTGAACATTACAGTTTCAAAGGAATTTTTATATATGCCTGTGCTTCATTTTCAAAATTTCCTCACCCATTCATACCTCATTTACTTGTTGATATATTGATTCATTAAAGATTTTTTTAAGTGTTTATTTATTATTTTTGAGAGAGAGAGAGACAGAGCATGAGCAGAGGAGGGGCAGAGAGAGAGAGAGGGAGACACAGAATCTGAAGCAGGCTCCAGGCTCTGAGCTGTCAGCACAGAGCCTAATGCGGGACTCAAACCCATGGACTGCAAGATCATGACCTGAGCTGAAGTCGAATGCTTAACCGACTGAACCACTCAGGTGCCCCAATATATCAATTCATTAAACTGCTCAGTATATTAGATTCCTTTTACATGCCAGGAAATAAAAATGGTCTCATAGGTTGTGGTCAGCATTTATTGATTCTTTCCCTTCTCAGACTACCTGTTAGCACCTTCTCTTTTGAATGAAAACGCATGACCTTTAAAGGGAGAGAAATGTTATTGTTTGGAAAGAGAGTATTGGATGGGGTGCCTGGGTGGCTCAGACCATTAAGCATCCAACTCTAGATTTCAGCTCAGGTTGTGATCTCATGGTTTGTGAGTTCGAGCCCCGTGTGGGGCTCTGCTGTGACAGTGTGGAACTTGCTTGGGATTCTCTGTGTCCCTCTCTCTCTGCCCCTTCCCTACTCATTTTCTGTGTCTGTCTGTCTGTCTCTCTCTCTCTCTGTCTTGGTAAATAAATAAGCTTAAAAAAGGCAGGGGGAGAGTAGTGGATGACATTTTAAAACATTAAGAGTTTTTAAGATAAAAAATTTGAGAATCACATTCAACATCACTAAAAACTGAATTTTACAGCTTCAAGAGACACTAACCTTAAGTAAGTACCAGAAACTGATATTTAAATTTTGTCCATAGCAGCCTTAAATTCATGTTTTACCAACTTCATGTAAATCCTCTAGATAACAATGACAGAGCCATGAGTTATACCTGTTACTTAGCAAAAGTATATTTGAGCAGAATGAACTTTTTCCTGTTAAAATCTAATGTAATAGGTCATTCGATTATTTATTGAACTATATGACTTATATTATCAAAAAGTATTTTTCACAAGTTATAGTGACTATTTACTCTGGCTTCGTTATATTTTAATTTAGTTGAAAAAAATGTTTTAGCTATGCTTCAGATTCCACTCTCACCTGTGGATCAACAGACCCATCCCTGGTCATGTTTTTATAAATATTCTTATTTACTAAACCAAAGTATCTTATAAAATGGATGTGTGCAGTACATACACGTTTCCATGGAAATCAGGTGTCTTAGAGTTGTGAAATCTGTCAGGGAATGTCCAACTGACTAGCTTACATATTTAAGTTCTTACCATGTGCTAAGTACAATTTGAAGAACTTTGCATAACTTATTTCATTTGCTTCTTGTAGCAGCCCACAAAATTGGTACTGTTATTATCCCCATCTTTAGACATGAAGAATTGAGGTCCAGAGAGGGTAAGCATCCCAGCCCAAGATCACACAGTAGGTGATGGTAAAGTTACTGTTTTCTGGGGATCGGTGTTAAGGATTTTTGAGGAATCCAGTGTAATTCTGAGTATTTAAATTCTGACGATTTAATTAGGAACTACTGTGTGGGCTGTTCTTTGTCAAAGATTAGTGTGTAAGTACAATTCCACTGTGCTTGCTTTCCAGATGATCATCTCAGATTGGTGGAAACTGTTTTTCATTAGTTCATTTTAATTCAGATTTTGCTAATTTTTAAAAAAAGAAACTTCAATTAGTGCTCATGGTGCTAATGTTGGTATGTGTTTTTTTATCCTGAAGAAATGTCAGTATATTTCATTCATAGCACATCATGGCCTTTTACGATGACTGAAAGGTAGGGTGGGTTTACTAAAAAATTCTCAATGTTTTGGGAGACATTTGAATTCTTACTAGTATTTTAATCCTGGCAATGGATAAGCCTTAGTAAAATTTAAGAGACTATTTGTTCTGAAAAAAAGAGATCCCATTTTAGAAACCTTAATGTGGCATTCTCAACTTCAGGGAGTTTTTTGATGGTTTGTAGGGAAAAAAAGGAGAGCTTTTTTATGAATTGATTTATAATTTGAATTCTCTTGCTCTTATATCTTAGTGACATTTGACCTACTTCTTCAAATGCTACTATTTCTGTAGGATCAAAATAACTCAACTTTGAGGAAATGATTAATCTAATTTTTATCTTTAATTCACTCCTGCTCTTCATATGGAAAATCTGGCACCAGAAACCTTAGGTACATTTTAAATTCTGTATTACCCTGTTTTGATCTAGGACTAGCACACCTTATCAAAGAATCTTTTTTCTTCAAATTAGGTAAGTTCAGTATTGTGCTTAATATAGAAAGTTATGTTCCAGGGTAAAGTTTCATTGACATACCACCACTTCTTAATTTTGAGTTCATAGTAGTTTCATTATTTAGAATTAGTATTTAGACATAATTTGTTAAGTGGAGCTAATCAGGTGGCATTAGAATCCACGCTTGATTTTGCAAAATGTGGCACTAACTTACATATGCTAATGTGGTCCATCTTTAATTTCATATTTGGATCCTCATATTTTTATATAATTTTATAATTAGCACCAGTTAAAAATGACAAAGGATTGTTCTCGATTACAATTATGGTATTAAGAGAGTGAGAATAAATACTTGTATATTTCCCACTTTGCCTCTAGTTCTGCTTTTGGTTTTATTTCTCCTAACCCATTCTTTTTCACATTGGTAAATATTAGTTTATAATTGCTCTTTAATTTTGCAACCAGTAGGATTTACCTCACTGCAGCCAAGAAAGGCTTTTAAAGATTAATTTAGGAAAAGGCATATTGATTGTATAGGACAGATAAAATAATGCAGTTAACAAAAGATAGACATGTGCTTCTAGTATATATCACAGCTATTAAAAATGCAGATATAATGAGAAAAGAATTATTTGGTAAAAAATTCTAATAGAATTAAGGGGGGAATGTTAAGAGGTTTGTAGGCTCTGGGGAAAAAGGGACCTTATTTGTTACCAAATGTAGGTTTTTAGGGGTGAAAGCTCTCCTTCTGTTAGTAAAAATTTGTGGGTAATTAAAGGCTCAAAAATCTTTGTTATTTGGTATAAATGTAGGTTAAACTCATGAAGATTTTAGGTGATAAAATTATTATGTTTAAATCTATTTAGAAGCTGACTCCACAGTAATATTGAGTAAGAATTATATTTGAAAACCATCTATTATTTGACCTTATTTTACCCTTAATATTGACACAGAATTCTTGAACATTTTAATGCCTGTCATATGCTAGAAATGTAACAGTACTGAACTGCTTTTAAAATGCACTTGACTGTGTTAATGCAGTGTTAATAAATTTTTCAGACTTTCAAAGAACATTTCATAAGACAGTAAAGAGCACTTCCAAATCTCTTTAAATTTAACTTTACTTTATAGCACTTTACTCGAGGATCCAGTTTTTCAGTTGAGACGTCTACATGGGGGCCATGTTTATGGGCTGTGTGACTCTTTAGATGTTTCTTGACTTGGAAGGAAAGAGGGAAAGAAGAACTTAACTTTGTTTTGCTTAAGAGACATTATAGATATTAAGTCATCTTCACAGTAGCCATTTGTATAAAGGTTATGTCCGTGAGACCCTAGTAAAGCACTTGAGTGTTCTGTTGGTCGTTGTTAAATAGCATTCTGTGATTATCACTGTAATTAGACCTGATTTGACTCTGTCTTCATAGTGGGCTTGCATTTATTGAGCATCTTGTGTATGTCAGATACTTTGCTTTTCTCATTTGACCCCCAAGAATCTTACGTGATAGATATCAGCCTTCTTATTTTGTATGCAAGGAAACTGAAGCCCAGGCAGTTGAACAAATTACACAGGTTCAATAAAACAGTAGGTGGCAGAGCAGGGAGTTTGGATACCACAAGAGCATGCTATCAGGTATTTTTAATTTTTAAATACTCCTCTTTTGTTTAATATCCTGTGATTATTACTTAAATCAATCAGCTCTTGCCAAGGTTCCACCCCTTATAAACGGTAGCTGAAATGCTAGTATAGCAGTTCGTTTGGCTAATCTACTCTCTCAGAGTAGAAGCAATTCCGTTGATTTCCTGGCCACAATATGCCTGTCTCCCTCTTCTGCTTTACATTATTGCTTCCCACTGTGCTAAAAAAGACTTCTTCTTTCAATATTTAAAATTGGGAAAGCTTTGATATATATAGTATATATGATTTTTAATACAAAAAGCAATAATATTAACATAGTGAACATACACGTACCTGCTGTCCAGCCAAAGAAACCTCCATTACTACTGCTTCTGAGGTCCCTGTGCACATCTCCCTGACTGCACTCCCTGTGTTCCCCTCTGCTGAACTGTGCGTCTGTCGTTCCCTCTGTCTTCATAGAAAATATACCCTTCTCACATCCCATGCCCAAAAACACCCACATACATATCCCACAGTAAACTTTTTTGTCGTGTCTTTTCAAATTTTGCTTAAAGGAATTATACTGTGTGTGTGCTTCTGCAATTTGCTTTCTGGATATGTCGTTATGTTGTTGAGATCTGCCCATATTAATGTGTATAGTTATTGTTGATTCATTTTCCACCACTGTATACTTTCTTCTGGTACGAGTAATCAGAATTTATTTTTGTTCATTTGACAATGGATATTTTAGCTAATTTTTTTCCTGTTAAAATAATGCTGCTTTAAACATTCTTATACATGTTCCCTGGCTACCCACAGAAGAATTTTTCTAAGGAGTATATCTGGGAGGGGCACCCGGGTGGCTCAGTCGGTTAAGCGTCCAACTTCGGCTCAGGTTGTGATCTCGCGGTCCGTGAGTTCGAGCCCCGCGTCAGGCTATGTGCTGACAGCTCAGAGCCTGGAGCCTGTTTCAGATTCTGTGTCTCCCTCTTTCTGACCCTCCCCCGTTCATGCTCTGTCTCTCTCTGTCTCAAAAATAAATAAACGTTAAAAAAAATATTTTAAAAATTAATAATAAAAAAAGGAGTATATCTGGGAGTGGAAGATCAAATATACATAGTTTCCGTTGTACTGACAAATGTCAATGTCAAATTGTTTGCTAAAGCTATTTTATGTTTTATCAGCAGGGCATAAGAGTTACAACCACCTGGCATTATCCAAATTTTAAAGTTTGCCAATCAGTTGTAAAATGCCATCTCATTAGATTTTTATTTGTATATTCCTGATTTCCAATGAGGGTAAGCATATTTCATATATTTGTTGGTCATTTGTGTTTATTCTCCTCTCAATGTCTGTTTATACCTTTGTTCATTTTTTATTGGGTTGTCTCTTATTGTTTTTGTTGATTTTTAGCATTCCTTAAATATTTTGGATATTAATTTTCATTAATTGTATGTGTTGCAGATATATGGCAGCTTATGTGTTGTCTACAGCTATCTTATCCAAGAAAGACTTGATTTTTAAAAATAACTCATTGAGGGGCACCTGGATGGCTGAACGTCCAACTTCGGCTCAGGTCATGATCTCACGGTTCGTGAGTTCGAGCCCCACGTCAGGCTCTGTGCTGACAGCTCAGAGCCTGGAGCCTGCTTCGGATTCTGTGTCTCCTTCTCTCTTTGCCCCTTCCCCACTCCCTCTCTCTCTCTCACTCTCACTCTTACTGTCTCTCTCAAAAATAAATAAACATTAAAAAAATTTTTTTTTAATTAAAAAAAAATTAACTCCTTGAGACCCAATAAGTTATTTCTGTTACTCTTTTCCCAACTTTCCAGTGGGACTTCAAGCCATTGTATATTCAAGAAAAAATTTAGCACCTCTGTGAAAGATGGTGGAGAATGTTTTCACTAAATTTTTCTTTTGATGACTTTCCTTACTCTGAGATAGATGATTTCCTTTTATAGAATTGCAGTTTAAGATTACTTGCAAAGGGTTTGTATAAATCACTAACAAGTTTATGTTCAATATTTGAAATCAAGTAAAAGATATTTCTTCTGATGTGATAATAACTAGCATAACATTTTCTGGATTAGAGTCCTAATTATTTTAGTAAGTAATTTTCTGGGGGGAAAAAAAAACACTGTAAATGTGAGATGTTTCCAGTCTAGAAAATGTATAGGAGTTACTTTTTCAGGAAAATTTTGAAGTTACTTGGATGAAAACTCAAACTACATGTTACCTCCTATTTTCATTCAATAGCTGATCAGTAGTACATGATACAAATACAATTGATACTAGGAGACTATTCCATTTTACTTTGATATCTGTGCAACTTTTGTGGGCGCTAAATGGATGCCATTTCTAAAATATGACACTAATATTCACCAGTGTTCTATTTTATTTTTAGAGTCTGTAGGACCAATTTTAGTAATTTCAGTTTAAAAGCCAAGAATGTCATAAACTCTGTTTTATTAACACCATTTTTGTTGGGTTTTTTTTACCTTAAAAAAAATTACCTGGCATATTCTTAGAAAAAAGTAGTAGAGGTTGCATTGAGTTGGAAAAAAACATTTTTTTTGATACCATAAAAACTAAAATCACATGCAGCCTAATTTGGCTACTAAAAAAGATCTCCTTACTTTTAGGTTTCATATTTTATATTTAATTACGTATTTTATATATCATCAATGTCAGTTTTACTCAAACTCCTTTTTCACTCTTAAAACATTAAATGAGCATATATCTTCTGACAATTTTGTTGAAATTTGTTGGAATGTGAAAATAAACACGTACAAGAAAATGAGATCCTTTGTTGATAGTGTGTGGTGAAAATTAAGTTTTGTGCTTATAGTAAGGCATGTCTTTAGTGACCTAAGAATCTTTATAGAATGATAGTTCATAGAGGTTCATGGCAGTGACTTGGAGTTAAGCAGGAAGGAATCACTGAAATAAATTTATAGAGTTCTTACAACATTGAAAAATATAATTTGGTACTGATTTTCTTCCTTCTCATTTCTTATTAACTGCCTTGAGACTGCAGAGATTGCAAGCTCTTATGTTTATCAGCTCTAAGAGAGATTTTCTTATTGTAAAGGGCTTTGTTCTAGAAGTCCCAGAGTCTTAGAGGAAAAAAAAAAGGTCCAGCATCTTCACACAAGTCAGTCTGTATACATGAAAATCAAGCAAATGCCCCCAAATGTCTGGAGTAACTGTTCTTTGTGTGTTATGCTTGGAAAATTTGGTGACATTAATGATTTCTATCTTACTCAGAAAAAGCTATAGTTTTGTCATATACATTTTGCTATTACTATGAAATTCCTGGAGACAGGGTGTAGTTATTTGAGTAATTTTTAGGAGTAATATCAAAACGCCTGATATTTTACTCATAATTAAATTTGTCTCTGGAATGGATTATATTTGAAAGAGTTTTCACCAGTGTAGATAATAACATCAGAAGGAATAGTCGTATTACATTTTCTCACATTCTTATTTTAATTTTTTCGTTCAGAATGAATTAGTTCTAAGTATAGATTTTTTTCCTATGAAAACTGCCAATAAGTCACACTATCTTTGTTAGCCACAGTTAAGGAATAGGAAATGTGCCATTTTATTACAGCTATAAATTTGACATTTTGCTGTGCTACATATTTATGTGTTTGATTATATGTATTTTTTAATTTTTTTTTTCAACGTTTATTTATTTTTGGGACAGAGAGAGACAGAGCATGAACGGGGGAGGGGCAGAGAGAGAGGGAGACACAGAATCGGAAACAGGCTCCAGGCTCTGAGCCATCAGCCCAGAGCCTGACGCGGGGCTCGAACTCACGGACCGCGTGATCGTGACCTGGCTGAAGTCGGACGCTTAACCGACTGCGCCACCCAGGCGCCCCAGATTATATGTATTTTTAAACACAAGTGATCATTTTGTGAATAAGCCTAGGAAATAAATTATTTACTCAAAAATTAACTATAGTAGTTCATTTTATTATAATCAAATCAAGAAAGATTTTTAAATGCCATTAATTACAACATGACTGAATTTGTAGTGTTTGGTTGTGATGTGTTGACTCTATTAGATTTTAATCTATAACAATTAGTAAGATATTTTAAATACTTTATAAAAATGTAGATGTGAATGGAATGTGTCATACCTTCTTATACTTCTTATAACTAGAGGAAAAACTAAAGAGATTAGGAGCCTTTTCTTTGTGACTTCGCACACATTGCCAAGCAAATATGGTCATTGATTTTTTTTTTTTTTTTTTGGTAACAAGGATATCCAGAGCTCATTTATTACTGGCTGTTCTGCATTTGGATATTTGGATTTCTAGAGTGTTATATAATTGGAATCCTTTTTATAACAAAGTGTGAAAGTGAAACCTTATTCTTGTTACAACACTAAAATGTAAACTTAGGGGGTGCCTGGGTGGCTCAGTCAGTTAAGCATTCAGCTCTTGATTTCGGCTCAGGTCATGATCCCAGGGTCATGGGATCAAGCCCCATTTCAGGCTCTACTCTGAGATGGAGCATGCTTAAGGCTCGCTCGCTCTCTCTCTCTCCCTCCCTCCCTCTTCCCCTCCCTCGCTCCCTCCCTCTCCTCTACCCCTCTCCCTGCTCACGCGCGCGTGCTCTCTCTCTCTCTCTCTCTCTCTCTCTCTCTCAAATTAAAAAATTAAAAAAATTTTTTTGGAGTTAAATGTAAACCTAAAGGAAAGCACCAACTTTGATTCACACATACTGAGCTGCTAAATATGTTTTTTGAATTTGTTTTTCCTCATTTTCTGTATTACTTTAAATATAAGATTCTAAGTTTAGAACTTAAATATTTGCATATATTTAATTTAAATAAACTGTGATTCCCAATAAGCTAGTAAATGGACTCTTAGAATTTATCTGTAATCCACACCAGACTTTAGGACGCCTATTTCTTAGACTTCACAACAGTCATGTAATCTTTAAGGGAACTGGGTGTGATCACAGAATGCACAGCAGGAATGGTGAGCCAGTAACATTTGTCCCTGATGACTTTGAGCTAGTTCACCATACCCTAGCGGCAAACATGCACAATAGGAGAATGATCCCTCTGGCATGTAGTTCACAATGTGATTTTTTATTTTTTATTTATTTTTTTAAAAATTTTTAATGTTTATTTTTGAGAGAGACAGACAGAGTGTGATGAGCAGTGGAGGGGAAGAGAGAGAGGGAGATACAGAATCCAAAGCAGGCTCCAGGTTCCAGGCTGTCAGCACAGAGCCCAACGTGGGACTCGAACTCACAAACTGTGAGATCATGACCTGAGCTGAAGTCAGAGGCTTCACCGACTGAGCCGCCCAGAAGCCTCCAAAATGTGATTTTTTAAGCAAAGAATCTTAGACTGACAGCACTGACTGTTCTCTGCAAAATTTTGTTACTGGATTTATTTCAAAGTGTGCTAGTTGCCAGCCGTGGAGATAAGATCTGTGGGGAAAGATTCAGCTAGAGTATGATGTTGAAATATTCCCAGAGGGAATGAATGAACCAATCACAGATTTGGTTCTTACATCAGACTGACACGTGAGAGGTGGCATGCCTTTCATATCTAATGCGTGAGCAAAGTTATGGGGCATAAAAGCTTCCTTTGGGTTTAAAGCATTAAAATAGGCTGGAAGCTTCTTTAGGATCTTCACCTCCTACAAAGGGTGTTGTTATGTTACAGAGGACAGTTGGTTACTGCATATTATTAAATGTCTCCAGATGAACTTGTTTTGAAAGCTGATGAAATGTGATGAAATGTTTGAAATGTAATGAAATGAATTGGCAACAAAATATTTGGATTATGGTACATCGTAAGATTTGAGTTCAATAGCTCTTCATGGTAAAATTCTAAAAAAATTAAACAATAACATTAAATTGCTGGTAAAAAAAAGGAATGCTGATTTTCAAAATGCAGTATTTTCTCTCTTCTTTATAGTAGGGAGATCAGTTACATTAGAAATCTCAATCAGTGTTATCTTAACTATTTTCTCTTCATCTCTTACCCAATATGTATTTATGTACCATGTTATAATCTTTTACTCTGAATATTTCAGAGCTTTCTTTCAGATGTAAACAATGATGTAAAAACCAAATTTGTATTTTCAAGACAATGTGAAAATGATTTGTTTCTTTTTTTTTCCCTGTAACTTACTGTTTATGTTAAGGTGTTAACAATTCATCTTATCTTTTAAAGTATGATTTTGTTTTTAGCAGTAGCTGTGTAGCTGAGTCAGAAATTGTTTTTGTAAAGCAATCAAATAGAGTTTTTGGTACCTTCTGACCTTCTTTTAACATTTATATAAAAATATTTAAGAGCAGCAAACACTTGCCCAGAATTTTGTGTCTGGTAATTATTTTAATTGAGTGCATAGTTTGGCTTTCTCTCAGAGCACTGTCACAGGAAAAGTCTTCCCATATTTATTTCTGGAGAGCAGCTTGGAAGTGGAGAGAAGGCCCCCTCCTCCTAATGCACAAATACCAGCCCCACGTCACACACCCCACTTTTTGATTATGGTGACAGTACTGATTAGAGAAAACCATCATACTCTGTGCGGTAGGCAGAATTTGAGGCAGGGAGAGTCTCTGGGATATAATAAAGGAATGTAGATATTCTGAGATTTGAGTCCAGTATACCGTTAAAAGGGAATCAAGCCAATAAAGGATTATGCGGGCTGCAGAAAACCTTTGGCTTGGTACCTTTTAAATATGTGGCATCAGCCTGTGATGCTAAGTAGCTTACTACGTGGACTCTGACCTCTCAGTTTCCAATAAAGGGGGAAAAGGGAATTTCTCTGAAACTACGTGGCTTAAGTAAATAATTGGGAGTTGTTTCACTCAAGATGGGGAAAGAAATCCCTATGTGTTAAAGCCAGGAAAATTCTCACCTGGCTACATGGAAACTTCCTCCTTAAAGGAAGTGTGTGCCAAGGGTGAGGAGAAGGGCAAATGAATTAACAAGTAACATTTAAAGCTAGTAGAAATATTTCTTTTTTCTGTATCTTGTAGTCTCCTATAATTATGACACAACATGTTTCCTTTTTTTTTTTTTTAATTTAAATTCAAGTTAGTTAACATACAGTGTAGTACTGGTTTCAGGAGTAGAATTTAGTGATTCATCACTTACATATAACACCCAGTGCTCATCCCAACAAGTGCCCTCCTTAATGCCCATCACCCATTTAGCCTCCCCCCCCACCCGCTTCCCCTCCAGCAACCCTCAGTTTGTTCTCTGTATTTAAGAATCTCTGATGGTTTACCTCCCTCTCTGTTTTTATCTTATTTTACTTTCCCTTCCCTTCCCCTATATTCATCTGTTTTGTTTCTTAAATTCTACATATGAGTGAAATTATGTATTTGTCTTTCTCTGACATTTTGCTTAGCATAATACACTCTAGCTCCATCCACATTGTTGCAAATGGCAAGATTTCATTCTTTTTGATCACCAGGTAATATTCTATTGTGTATATAAACCACATCTTTATCCACTCACCAGTCCATAGACATTTGGGTTCTTTCCATAATTAGCTATTGTTGATAGTGCTGCTATAAACATTGGGATGCTGTGACATAATGTATTTCTTAAGCTTCTTTGAATTTTCTATGAATTCTTTATAATCTACATTGCTCAAAACTCAGTATTAAGATTGAATTGAAAGTCCAGAAATAGATACAAAGGCACTGGGATATTTAGTATCTGATAAAGGTATAGCATTTTAATCAATGGAAAATGGATTGCTCATATATAGTCACCTGTAAAAATAAAAGTTGTGCCCTAACTTCATACTTAACCCCAAAATAAATTCCACAGAAATCAAAGATCTGGGCATTAAAAAAAGGGGAGTGGGTGCCTGGGTGGCTCAGTCAGTCAAGCATCTGATTATTGATCTTGGCTCACGTCATGATCTTACAATTCATGAGTTTGAGCCCTGCATCAGGCTCTCTGCTGTCAACGCAGAGCCCAGTTCAGATCCTCTGTCTCCCTCTCTCTCTGCTCTCTGCTCCTCTCCTGCTCATGTGTGCACGTGCTCGCTCTCTCTCAAAAATGAGTAAACATTTTTTAAAGATAAAATTGCCATTAGAAAATGTGAGAGAAATATGTATTTGTTTAATCCTGCAGTCAGAAAGCCTTTTTAAGTATGACTCCAAACCCAGAAACCATGAAAGAAAAGATGTATGAATCTGATAACATTAAAAAACATTCTATATATGAAGAGAAATACAAGCAAAATTAAAGACAAATGAAAAACTGGGAGAAAAATTTTCAACTCATGTAATGAACAAGATGCTACTAGACTTAATATATAAAAGAGTTTCTTTAAAAATGTATTAAGAACAAAACAACCCATTGAATAATGGAGAAAGGAGATAAACCGTTAACAAGAAAGAAATACAAATGGCTTTAAGCTTATGCAAAGATGTATGCTCTCATCCATGATAAGAAATTGCAAATAGAAACTGCTGCAGAAGTATAAATTAATAAACTTCAATTTTTTTAATGTTTATTTATTCTTGAGAGAGATAGAACACAAGTGGGAGAGGGGCAGAGAGAAGGAGAGAGAATCCGAAGCAGGCTCTAGGCTCTGAGCTGTCAGCACAGAGCCCGACACGGGGCTCGAACTCATGAACTGTGAGATCATGACCTGAGCCGAAGTCGGATGCCTAACTGACTGAGCCACCCAGGTGCCCCTAAACTTCAAAAATTTTTAAATGTCCGTAATTTCTACCCCAGAATTTCATTTCTACAGATTGATCCTTCAGATATAGTTGCTTGTGAGCAGAGAATGTGCACACAGAGTTATTTATTAAACCATTGTTTGTAATAGCAAAAGAAGGAAACTACACAAATACTCATTAATAAGGACTAGGTACATTTTTGTACATATGTACAGTGGAACATTAAATAATCATTAAAAAGATGGAGGCCCCTTGGGGCGCCTGAGTGGCTCAGTCATTTAAGCATCTGACTTCGGCTCAGGTCATGATTTCGCAGTTCGTGAGGTCGAGCCCCGTGTCTAGCTCTCTGTTGTCAGTGCTGGTCCTGCTTCTGATCCTCTGTCTCCCTCTCTCTTCCTGCCCCTCCCCTGCTCATGCACTCTCTCTCTCAAACAATAAACATTTGGAAAAAAAAAAAAAGATGGAGGTCCCCTGTTAGGGACTGATATGAAATGACCTCCAGAATATATTTAGTAGAAAAAAAGTAAGATAGAGCATATGGTAAACAGCACTTGTGTAAAATACACATAGTTGTTGCATATGTCACGCAGAATATCTCATACAATTTATGTAGGATAGACAAGGAGCTCTTAAGAGCGGTTGCCTTTTGGGAGAGAAAAAGGGTGGGTGGGTGGATGGGATGGGAAGGAAACTGACTTTGCATCATATGCCAGTCTTTACATGCAAGGATGATCTGTTCCAAAGTATAGTATCTAAAAGACCAAAAACAAAGAGAAAAGAATATAACATTTGTTTTCATTGTAATTTACTGTATATGCCATTCAAAGATTGCCTGCTTTTCTGAGCACTTGAATACAGTGGTAGACAGCTATAATCCTTAAACTTAGTTTTCTGTTTGCTTGTTGTGTGTGTGTGTGTGTGTGTGTGTTTTGCTACTTAACTACTACTCAATCTTTCATTGCCTTTGGACTATCATTATGACTATTAGTTGTCATTACCCTCTCAAAATGTGGACATGTTAATTCATGCAATTATTAATGATAATGCCAGAATTTATTATATGTATTTTTTCAGTACATCAATTTTTTGTTAAGTAATGACTAAATACTTTATATAACAGAATCATTACTAACTAAAATTTGAGATATTTGTTTTGTTTTTCTCAATGGGGAAGAAAAATGAGAGAAATAATGTTTAATATTCAGGTATATTTAAGTCTGTCTTTGTTTTTTTTTTAACCATATTCTGGGTGGTTAACTTTACAGGCAGCCATTTCTATAATTAAATCAAAATGAAAGCTTAGTAGGAAAAATAAGGATCTAGGCAAATAAATATTTTCAATAAATCTATATTACGTGACACTGGCTTCTAAATTATAGCTTATTCTAAGGTGCCAAACTTTTGTTTTCTATCACTAGAACATACTAAAAATTTAAGTGATGGACATTTTCCATGCTGCTGAGTCTCTCCTGGACATTTGGACTTTTAGCCTATTTTGTGTGTTTCTTAATTTTCTTTTTTATTTATTATAAGATGTATACATAATCTGTGGATAAACACAGGTAGACAGTAAACCAACAAATATCTCAGCATATTTTGTCTGGCAGAACGTTTTGGGGTAACTAAACATTTGGTTCAGAATTCAAAGGTGTTAGCAAATACAACACAATTTAAATTTCTCAATGACTTAAACATTAAATATTAAATTAAGAACTTTTTCATAAATTAATGGCTTAAGTAACTGTTCATCATTGCAAAATTTCAAAGTAGTATAAGCCATTTGTGTATATAACTTATGCTGCTTCCTACCATGCATGACAGGAAACTGAATAGACAGTATGTTTCTTTACTAGACCGACACTGCAGTTTTAGGATTATAATCTTCTAAGTTATTTCTTTGCCAGTATTAACAGAACACTGACCTATTCAAAGGTTACTCTAGTGGGATAAATAAGTTGAGCCTGAGATGGAGCTTTCCAAACAGTGGTATTTGAATAGTGAAGGACATGGCACTGTTGGTTTTAACAAAGGTAAACCAAAGGACAACTGTCGGAAAGGGTAGCTAGACTTGAAATTGGAGAAATAGTTATTTTCCAAAAGAGTCCCATGCCTAGTGCAGACACTGAATTAAAAACAGTTGAACTTAATGTTGATGCACTAAATTAGTGCAGAGATTGGGGTAGAACCTTTGAATCCGGAATCTCTGTGTAAAATAAGCAGTGAAAGAATTATAGAATCAGAGAGCTTAAAGATTCTTAGAGGTCTTTTTGGCCAATCTCCTTTCTTCAGAAATGAGGAAATTAAGAAGAAATTTGATATATACAAGGAATTGGGATTAGGACTCATGGCGTTTTACCTAAAATCCAGTATTCCCCCTCAGTTGAATGTGTTGGTACAGCATTTTACCTTCATTTCCTATGATGGCTCCCTTTGAGAAGTACCCCCAGAACTCTTGTAGAGAGAAGTCTTTCAGGCCATGAATGAGGAGACTTAAAGCTTAGCAACTAGATCATCCCTGGTCTGGTCTTTTAAAAGGACAGTGAGAAGCGAAGGCTTTGAAGGGTTTTTACAGTAGAGTGACCTGATTAAATGTGTGTTTTTGAAAGATTACTCTGGCCGCAGTATGCAGAACCTTGGACAATCAGTGGTCACTGGGAGATCAGTTAAGAAAATGATGTCCTTACAGATGGCTAGCAAACATGAGAAGATTCTCAGGTTCACTAATTATCAGGGAAATACAAATCAAAGCCACAGTGAGATATCACCTTACCCTGTCAGAATGGCAAAAATTAAAAAGACACATAACAAGTGTTGGTGAGGATGTGGAGAAAAAGAAGCCCTCATACACTGTTGGTGGAAATGTAAGTTGGTGTAGCCATGAAAGAAAACAGTGTGGAGATTCCTTGGACCATTAAAAATAGAAATACCAGGCACCTGGTTGGCTCAGTTGGTTAAGTTTCCACTTAGCTCAGGTCATAATCTCACAGTTCATGATTTCAAGCCCCATGTCGGGCTCTGTGCTGACAGCTCAGAGCCTGGAGCCTGCTTCAGATTCTGTATCTCCTTCTCTCTCTACCCCTTCCCGCCCCTCTCAAAAGTAAATAAAAATTTAAAAAAAAAAATTAAAAGTAGAAATACCATATGATCCAGTAATTCCACTACTGGGTGTTTACCCAAAGAAAATGAAAACACTAATTCAAAAAGATACATGCACTGCTTTTATTGCAGCATCATTTATACTAGTCAAGATATGGAAATAACCTAAGTGTCCATCAATAGACAAATGGATAAGGAAGATGTTTTTTATATACATATATATATTATATTTTTTAATATATACACATATACATAAATGGAACATTACACATAAAAAAGGATGTGATCTTGTCATTTGAGACAACACAGATGGGACCCAGAAGGTATTATATTCAGTGAAATAAGTCAGAAAGGCATGGGAATAAAAAGCACAGGATAAAGAATATAGTCAACAATGTTGTAATAACGTAATAATGTGTGGTAAGTGTAGCTTCACTTGTGGTGAGCATAGCATAATGCATAGAAAGGTTGAATCACTATGTTGTACACCTGAAACTAATAGAACATTGTGTGTCTGTTATACTCTTATAAAAAAGTTTTTTAGGGGCACCTGAGTGGCTCAGTTGGTTGAGCATCTGAGTGTTGATTTCAGCTCAGGTCACGATGCCAGGATTGTGGGATCGAGGCCTGCATCAGGCTAATCAGGCTCCACGCTGTGTGTGGAGCCTGCTTAAGATTCTCTTTCTCAGCCCCTCTCCCTCTGCACCTCCCCCACTCGTGTGTGTGTGTGTGTGTGTGTGTGTGTGTGTGCGCACGCGCAGACAAGCACGTGCTCTCTCTCTCTCTAAATAAAAAAATGTAAAAAACAATTTTAAGGGAAAAATAGAAAATGGTGTCCTGGAATAGAAAGCTGTGTTGTGGATGAAGTGAGGGAGATGGATGATGGTGATATTTAAATACTAATTTTTATTTTATTATTTTTTAATATGAAATGTATTGTCAAATTGGTTTCCATACAACACCCAGTGCTCATCCCAACAGGTGCCCTCCTCAGTACCCATCACCCACCCTCCCTGCCCTCCCACCCCCCATCAACCCTCAGTTTGTTCTCAGTTTTTAAGAGTCTCTTATGGTTTGGCTCTCTCCCTTCCTTTTTTTTTCCCCCCTTCCCCTCCCCCATGGTCTTCTGTTAAATTTCTCAGGATCCACATAAGAGTGAAAACATATGGTATCTGTCTTTATCTGTATGACTTATTTCACTTAGCATAACACTCTCCAGTTCCATCCACATTGCTACAAAAGGCCACATTTCATTCTTTCTCATTGCCACGTAGTTAAATACTAATTTTTAGAGATTGGGGCATTAATCTGGCCACATTTGGGAAGCTTATTTTTATTTGATGTTGCTTGCCGTTGCCGGTCTCTGTCATATATTCTTGTCATTTAATATAGTATCTGAATGTAGGGAGGCTGGAGAGTCTTGGAATATTATACATAGTAAACATCAAGTGTGAGTTTAGGAATATCACTTAAAATCATATGTAATACAGTGTTCATATTTAAATATTACACAAACTGATTTAGGAACTATAAGTGGCATTTAAATTTTATAAATAGAAACAATTTCAGATTATATGTGATTTTATAGCTTTTGATAAATGAGTGAATAAGATGGCATTTATAAATTTTTATGGCATTTAAAAAGGTTATTTTTGTTGTCTGAAATCTTGACCATCTCTGGATTTATATATCTTTCTAAATTTGTTCATGGATTAAAATTGCAGCTCCTAACAGCAGTTTGCATCACTTGCGTACTCTTTTTTTTTTTTTTTTATGTGCTTCTGTGGAGTTCTCCAGCCCACCTTCCCACTGCCTTCAGTGCCTACACCATCCTCTCTTCTCTCCCCCACTCCCTCTACATCATTAGGGTGCTCATATCAGAGTGGTGTCCCTTCCAAAGAGTTAAGGTGTCAGCCACTTTAACTTCAATTCATACATGTAAATACATTTTTACTATATATCATTTTCTTGGCTACTTTTTTTCTCAAAATAACACAGGAAGAAAAATCCTAAATGTTTTTTTATTACACTGTTTGTGGTTTACACCCTCCAAATTATTATATGATTAAAAGGTATTTGTACAGCAAAATTTTATTCCATTCGTTTATTTATTCACTTGAAATATTGAGCATTTGCATGTTGTTCCTTATTTGTTATATAGCACTGTTCCATTTAAATAATTCACATGTGATCCCTTGGTATGCTTTTAAAATTCACAGTGTTACCAAGAAAACAGTGCATATTGAAAAATGTGATATTCCATATTAGATTGTTCAATATAGGGTTAGGTTTATAGGCAGCATATTAGAAATTATCACTTTGTATTCCTTCTTCCCATTTATGATGCAAATAAAGTCTGTCCATTTTAGCTTTTCTATAATAACAGCTTTAAATATTACTTTAAATAAAACTTTAAATTAAAAAAAAGTCAGCAACAACAAAATAATTCACTATAACCTGTAAATAATAGCAGCTCTTTTCCTGATTATTGAGATATTTATAAACTGGTAATTTTGTCTCATCAAATATTCTTTTGTTTTTGGAGCACCAAGGCATTTTGGATTCTGAAGCTTTATAAGGACATGTTATTTGGGGAGTAATTGATGCCAACTTTATTGAAAACACCTATTTTATTTTAGTAAGATAATACTTCTTTGACTCAGATGCAGGATTACAGTGGCCCAGTTGATTCCAGTACACCACTCCTTACAAAAGAGGAGAAATGGAAATTTTGAAGGAGATGGAGCTTGTACTTCATAGTCTACTTTTAAAAGGATGCACTGTCTTCGTTTTCATTATCCTTTCAGTACAGTTGACTTCTGAAATGCGAATTATAAACAAGTTTGAAGATTAAGAATTTGACATGGGAATATATGATGGGAAAATACAGGAGCTAACTATTTGGTTCTTTTTCTTTTTTCTTTTTATTTTTTATTAAAAAAAATTTTTTAACGTTTATTCATTTTTTGAGAGACAGAGTGCAAGCAGAGAGGAGGACAGAGAGGGGAACAGAGAGGGAGACACAGGATCTGAAGCAGCCTGCTGAAGCAGGCTTCAGGCTCTGAGCTGTCAGCACAGAGCCCGACGTGGGGCTCGGATTCACAGACTGTGAGATCAGTGATCTGAGCTGAAGTCAGACACTCAACCAACTGAGCCACGCTGGCACCCCTGGTTCTTTTTCATCTATTAACAATTAGAGTTTTGACACCTCAAAGTTGCACACATTTGATTCTTCAACTTCTTTACTGCTTAACTTTCATCCCTTTCATCCTGGCCCTGCTCCTTCACCATGAGGTAGAGCTCTTTGCCATTTGTTTCAAACGTAAGAGAAAAGGATAGATACGTTTTTTTAACTGCTCTCTCCCCTACCTTTAATTGCACCTGTTATGGTCCATACTACCATGTCAGAGAATGAGGTGCCTTGCTCTTTCTCCCGGTCAGTCCTGCATACTGGATACATCCTCTTGTTTCTCACATGGGACTTTCAGTCTGCCAGCTGTCAGCACAGAGCCCGATGTGAGGCTCTCGAACCCACAAACTGTGAGATCATGACCTGAGCTGAATTCAGACATTAAACCAACTGAGCCACCCAGGTGCCCCTGTTCCATACTTTTCTGTTTCCTTTTATAACTCTAATACAATTCTCAGAACCATTCTGTTGTTCTTGATAAGGACAACCAGAAACTCTCAACTGGCTAAGTCCAGTGATCTATTTTTAATAGTCATATTACCATTCTTCTAAACATCTAACTTTACAAATCATTCTTTCTCAAAACTCACTCTTTTTTTTTAATTTTTTTTTTAATTTTTTTTTTTAACGTTTATTTGTGAGACAGAGAGAGACAGAGCATGAATGGGGGAGGGTCAGAGAGAGGGAGACACAGAATCTGAAACAGGCTCCAGGCTCTGAGCTGTCAGCACAGAGCCCGATGTGGGGCTCGAACTCACAGACCACGAGATCATGACCTGAGCCGAAGTCGGCCGCTTAACCGACTGAGCCACCCAGGTGCCCCTTTAATTTTTTTTTAATGTTTACTTATTTTTGAGACAAAGAGAGACAGAGCATGAGCAGGGAAGGGATAGAGAGAGAGGGAGACACAGAATCCAAAGCAGGCTCCAGGCTCCAAGCTGTCAGCACAGAGCCTGATGCGGGGCTCGAACTCAAGGACCGTGAGATCATGACCTGAGCCGAAGTTGGACGCCCAACCAGCTGAGCCACCCAGGCACCCCAAACTCACTCTTCTTTTAGCTTTCTTATTACCTCTCTCCCTGGTTTCCTGATCTGTTTGGGTTTTCTTTTTTGTCTTATTCCTTGGCTTCTTCTCTTGCTTTGCTCATCCTATGAATATTGGGATTCCTAAAGGTTCTATGTTTGGTCATTTTTTTTCTGTACTGCAGAGGCTACTTGGGTGTTCACACTCATTGTCATAACTTCACTCACCATTTATTCATATGCTGATTTCTCCCTAGCCCCATATTTCCACCATCCTATTGGAAACTTAATAAATACAGGGAATTAAGAATCAGGAGACTATTGAAATCATCCTCATAAAAGATGGTACAAACTGCACTTAGGAAGGTCAGAGGGATAGACAAGTTAGATGTTTACAAAATATGGGAAGGAGGTAATATCTACAGGACCATATATTCCGTGTTATGGGGGGAGTGGGAGTGAAGAAATGAATTTGAGATTTTAGGTCTGGTCACTTAAAAGCTTGTGGCTCCATCCATTAAAGATTCAGAGTATAAGAAAATGAGCAGGATTTTCAAAGATGATGGTTGTATCTTTGAACTTACAGACTTGGAAATATCTGTTGGACTTCAATTGTTCATTTGACTTGTATGAGTGTAGAGTACCAGGGAGAGATCTGGTATGGAAATAATGGGCATAGGAGAAACCCACCTATGGGTGGACATTGAAGACAGGGAGGACACAGAGCATAGAAGATGAAGACAAGGGCTAATGTCACAGCTTGTCATAAACACTACTCACATTTCTCACCCCTTCTCTGGCTGTTTCTCATCTCCACAGGTAGTCTTGACGTTCTCTTAATGTGCCACGTTCTTTTCCCTTTGTGTTAATACTCATCAGTGTCTGAAAACCCTCTGCCCATCTATGAATTATGAACTCCCTTTTTATCTTCTAAAATCTAGCTCAAGTAACATCTCCAAGAAGCTATAATTAGACGTATTTCTCACTGCTTCTGTAGTGCCTTATCATAGCATTTTTTTACCTCTTTCTGTGACTTACGTGTCTAGCTCATTACCACTAGACTGTATTTTCTATTGGCTTAAGACTTGTTTTAGCAAGTTTAGGAGCCAGATTTACTCATTTGTTAAGGTAATAGAATTTTTGGTAGAATGTTTTATGATTATATAGCTCATTAAAGTATAATAAAAAATAACTTAAAGATTACTGCTTGGCCATGTTAGTATTTAAACATGACTTTTTAAAGGTCTGCTGAGAAAATGCTTCTGAATTCTTGATTAGACTCTGTGAGCTCACCAGAGAAAAGAAACAGTAAATTTCAATAACCTATTATTTCCCTCCATATTCTAGTCTTGTTTCTATAGCATAATAAAATACAGAGAAATGATTGCTTTATATTTTACCACTAGATGGCTGAGTTACACTGCTTTTGGAAAAGAAGTAAAATCTTAATCACTTGAAGTAGCCTAATAGGTAACATTTAACAAAATGTCTGATATATAAGTATAAATATATGTATGTATTTACAAATGCACACATATATACATATGCACACACATAAATAATTTAATCTCTCAATAGTCAGGTTAATTGGAATTAAGAATTGTTTCTTAAAAACTTAGAGAAAATTATAACCTTGTGTGACTTCAGCTGTAATTTATAAGGTATATTTTGATAAGACATATAATAGGTTGTATATTTTAAAATCATGTCCTTGCACAGAATATGCACAAATATGAGCACTAGAAGTTTCACCAAGCCCTTGAGGGTGAATTTAGCTCTGTTAGAGAAGTAGTATCTATTGTCAGATGAGTACATTCACTTTCTCTTTAAACATAGCGTTTTGTAGTCTCTGTTCCACTGGAGTTCAGAATGATAGAAAAAAGGTAATATGCTACTACTTCTTTTAAATTTTAAGTGTAAAACATTTTGTTCCAATTTTTAAGTCTCCTGGAATCAAGTCTTGGGTCATAAGTGCCTCTATTTTTGGTCAAGATTCAGGAATGCCATATTAAGTTGAACTATATGAAATTACCATATCTGTATATCAAAAACTCATCAACAGTCTCATATAGTTCAGCCTAATAACTTTCTTACTGTTTTAGTCATTTTCATTTCTTACAGTTCATGCAATGACCTGAATAGTTCCTATTTGGTAAACTAAAGGCTTGACCTTGAAAGGATGATTTATGTCCTTTATCTGTGGGATTTTGTGGAAGATACATACATGCAGTTTGGCAAAATGACATTCAGGATAATAATAGGCCTTACTGAATACCAAAAGGTTTTCCAAGTACCATTTCAGTGTAAAGTTACGTGTATTACACTAAAAAAATGCAGTATGCATCTTTGAAAATAGGACATATAATATCTAAAGGGAATATTTCTAGGACTATTTTGGTTATGTGCTAGTTGAAGTGATTGGCCAAAAAATGTTAAAATGTGGGTCTGAAGTCAACATTGATTTGTAATGTAATTTTTTTCCCTTTGGAATCACATAAACATAATAATAATCTATTGATTTTATATTCGGTTACTTAGTGTTAACATTAAACAACAACATATGAAATTTCAAAATTGTGGATAAGCACATTTAATATTTTCACAAAACAACAAAATATCTGAAGTGATGTTTTTGGCTAAACTAAGATGCTGTCAGTGACCCCTTGATCTCTTTCCATTCCTATATCCTAACACCCTCCATGGTAATCCATTTTCTTGGGCAGGCATAGTTTTGACTTTTTTTTTTTTCCTGAACTCTGACAACAGATTCACCCGAATATGTTGTATTTATTGCTACAGGTGATCATGCTAGTGTTTTGGAATTTTTATGTCAACCTTATTTTAAGTCTTCCAGCAAAATGTTCATTTAAAAAATACACAAAACCTTGTATTTACTCTTTTAAAAAATGCTAGGACAGTGAGGTAGTGTTAAAATAGTTAAAATAGAAAGTACTGTTCATAGTGTTTATTTGGTAAACTTACAGGTTAATTTAATTATGAAAAGGAGAGGTCCTCCCTGAGAAATATTTGGGTGTTGTTGATGATGGGACTAAACAATTCCTTATTTGTACTGTTTTATTTCACCCATCAAACTAAAAACAATGCAGTGTTTATTTATGTTTCAGGATTAATAATTAGGGGATACTTCTCAGCAGAGGCCATTACATTTCTTGACTTGGCTGTAATGTCTTGTAGATGAAAAATAAGAATTGTTTTGAGAATAAAATATAAACATTTTTATGAGATAAAAATAGGAAACATTGTTCAGCATTTAAAAAAAAAAATAAAAACAAACCTACAGCCACATTGCCCTTATCTGTTTTGTTTTAACTCCCTGTGCAGATTTGAAATGAGGCTGTTAGAACTTTGTTTTGACAGGAGTGTATAGACTTTGTATATGACCAACTGAATACAATATGGCATTGGAATATTTCTCCCTCTGGGTTCATTAAGGGTATAAATGTTCAACATGATGTTAGTGTTTTTAAGCATTGATAGAAAACATACAGTCATGATAGTTATATGTCACACAGTTTCCTAACTTCTCCAAACTGCTCCAAAGATCTGGGAAAATCTGAGAAAGATCATAGTTTTCCTTATTGTGAATAATTTGTTCAGTTAGCACTTTATAGTAGTAGTTTGCTTTAGTCTTTGTCACCCACCTGCACAAACACCTCTTCTGGAAATCAGTGCCACTTGCTAGGTCACACAAAGAAATAATGTGCTTCTCCTTAAAAGGGTGGGTGGGGGGGGCAGGAAGAAGAAAGAGAGAAGGGTGGAGGGAGGGAGGGAAGAAGAGCTATATGTGCTAAAATAGAAGGATTTGGGGATATGTAAAATTTTTTTAAAGATATGGAGCTGTACATGTTTTTTAGTATCTTCTGTGGGGGTGGAAGTGGATGAGTATACCAAAAAAACACGGGAAGAATATACAACAGACTAACATTAAGTCATTATCTAAAGGCATTTGGAGTTGGGGATAAACTAGAAGAAATTACATTGACTTAATCAAGTTCACTGGTAGCTTTTATCTTTTATAATGAAATATCAAATAGCCAATATACTTTCTTGATTACGCCATCACCTAAAAATCTTGAAGTTATGTTGAAGTCAGTAATACCTATTTACTTTGAAAAAAATAATACTGTTAGCCTCTTTTCACGTCATCCTTTACTTGGAGAAGAAATAAGCAAAATAACCATATTTCCCATTTGCCTCTTGTTTTCCTGGTTTTGCTCTTCACTTTCTGTAGCATTTCCCCCTCAGTCTCTGTCCCTCTAATTTTTTTTTAATGTTTATTTACTTATTTATTTTTTTAATGTTTATTTTTGAGAGGGACAAGACAGAGCATGAGCGGGGGAGAGGCAGAGAGAGAGAGGGAGACAGAATACAAAGCAGGTTCTAGGCTCTGAGCTGTCAGCACAGAGCCCGACACAGGGCTCGAACTCAAAAACCATGAGATCATGACATGAGCCGAAGTCGGGTGCCTAACCGACTGAGCCACCTAGATGCCTCCCTGTCCCTGTAATTTTCTAACAAAATTAATGTGCTATGATTTTGGGGGGAGGATGTTTGTTTGTTAGTTGTTTTTTTTTTTCCTTTTTTTTCGGTTGTAGATTTTATTCAACTAGGTAGGCTTTTTTTTTTTTTTTTTTTTTTTTTTTGGCTGTTTAAATACTTGGGGATTGAGACGATGTATTACGTTGTCTCTGCGTTTCAATCCCAAAGTATTAAAATTAGTTTATTATAGTCTGTCTGTTAAAGGATCACCAAGCTATGTATAGTACTAAGTAGGAAGGAATACATCATAAAGAGGACACACGTGAAGTAAGGGAGGGGAGATTACTTTTGCTAATTGGGGATGGGTAGGGAGAGCGTAAGGAAGCCTTCCCAGAAATAATGATAATTTAAAGTTGTCTTGAAAGATGAATTTGGTCAAGTAGAGACAGGAGAGGGGTCAGGTGGGATGACACCGCAGCCATCCTTATCATGCTTCCATAATATTTGCTTTTAAAATTCATTCTCATGAATTAGAGTTACATTTGAGAGCTCTATGAAAGATGTCTGTGGATATGAAGAAAATAAAGCTCAGATAACACCTTCAGGCTTCCCATGCTCTCCCCACCCCCACCACAGCATAACTCCTGCACAATCCCTGTGCTCCTGCCAGGGTCTGGTTCCTGCAATTAACCCCTGGCCCATGAAGAGCCATTTACTCCCTGGGAAGAAGGCTTGCCCCATCTTTTCTCATGAAGCTTGTTCATTCCGTTTTTTCTTTTCCCTTTGCTAAGCATGCTCATTCCAGGATACCACCTCCCCTCTACCAAAAAGATAGGGAAGGGAGGAGATGAAGCCTTGAGCTGCACATTACCTAGGTTGTTTGGGTGGGGATGGAGAAAACAAAACTAACCTTTACTGATACGTATCCCAGATATTTGCCTCTTTACCCTCTCTCACGTGTTTTCTTGATTATTGAGGACCCTCCCACATCTTTGAATTAATGGCAGTGCTTTAAGGTTCTATACCACTGTCAAACTGTGTAGGACCAGTCCGTTGTTAGTGGAACCCTAGACAAATAACTTTTATAGGCTTCCACATTCATTTTGTTCCTTTGGCCACTGCCACCATAGAAGCTCAGACAGTAGGAAATATCCGTGGGGACAGGTTCAAAGGATTGAAGCTAATTGACAAAACTGTCTGCCAAAAGCCAGTGTTAAAGTCTTAAAACTAAACAAAATTTTATTTTTTTGGTAATTCAAAAACTATTGACATGAATTGTGGAAGAGTCCCAGGGGAGATCAAGGATTGTGAAATTGCATTTCTTTTAAGTTAGGCTTTTTCAGGACAACCAAAAAGAATATGAAAGCACAAGAGAGGGTAACTCCACGTCCTCCCCAAATTTGGACCCATTTTTTAACAAAACAAAACAGTGAAACTGAGTTATGACAGTGAGATGATGAAGAGGGCAGAGCGGGGGCAGGCAGGCTTCGGGTCAGAGGCTTTCAAGAGGGAAGTCAGAAACGGAGGGTGACAGCCAGTAGCTGACCTGACCCCACCTGTTGTGGCTCCTCCTGAAAGCTGTGGTGCCCTGGATGAGTGTGCCTGTTAGACTACCAGCCACATTATTAAACCACAAAAGCAAAGTGTCTTATAAGCATTATAAGAACATTAAGAAACACAAAAAGCACGTATGTCCATTACATCTTTTTGTACTTTTCTTCCCATCTTTTTTTGGACGCTTAACCCTTCTTAGAAAAAGCATCATATATCAGCAGCTTTGAGCTCAAAAGAAGGCAATTCCCCTGAACTTCCAAAGACTTTCTAGTTTCTTTCCATAGCTGGGATGAGTGCAAAATGCTCCACTGCAGCTCTTATAGAAGAACTCTGTCATTGACGGTACTGATTCTCTCTCATTGTTGGGAGGTGTCGCCTTTTACAAAAGTGAGGGCAGGTCTGGCACTACTTTAAAGAGGGTGCCTCACTTGAAGAGACATGAGATTTCAAACCTAGTTTTGGTGCATCTCTATGGATGCTCTCCTCCAGCTGAAATTGCCTACTCCGGCATCTCTTCACATCCCAGGGGAGAAATACTGTTGTTTGTAAATGATTCACTTTTTAATTCAGCCGTTTCTTAAAACGAAGACAAAAAGTTACAAACATAACCATCTTATGAGATACAGAAAAAAAGTATCCTATTTTCTGTAAATACATTTGATTATCTCTTCTGAGAGATTGCTTAAATAGTCACAGCCGGTGTTCATGCCCTGTTTTCCATTTCATTACATTATCAGTCATAGAAACCTCTTGTCATACGTTTGTATTTCTCCTACCTGTATTTGCTGAAAGGGTCCCTAAGTGCTTGTTGTTGGCTGCTCTTTAAAAGTCACTACTTTGTCATCCCGGTGTATTCTTCAGTTACGCACACAGGCAGAAGTTCATAGATGCTGCCAGTAGTAATTCCAGGAAGGGTGAAAACAGTCCACTACTTCCAGAGCCTTTTGGGGGTTGTTTTTGAACTTTATACTTTTTAGACAAAGCTCTGCTGAATCATATGCTGGCTACCGAATGATGGTCTGCCTTCTGATTCATTTCCAGGAGAGAATAAATTTCTGTTGTTTTCCAGCCGTCAGTGATTTTTGACACATGGATGGGAATTGGGACATTTGTATTAATGCAAGAATGAAATGACACCGTATCGTGAACATTTGCATTGGGATGGCTCAAAAACAAACCCTTCCGTAGTTTGCATTAATAAATCTAAATGATATGTGCATTTTAGAAGGAAAATTACTTTGTATCTACCTACTAACCAGCAATATGAGGGAATTAAGATAGACGACTGGTTTCTTAATGCCATTCTTTTGGGCTCAATGATATTTAAAAAAATATACAGTGCCTTGTGATTTTTTATAGCTTGATTTTTATTCTGTCTTAACTCCTTTTTAAAATTGACTCAGCTATGTGTTTATTCTTTTCGAAAGTCAGAGAAACTTAACCTTTTTCTATAAAAAGTAAAGAGAAACTTCACACCAAATCTTCAGTCCCTTATTCCCTTTATGGTCACATTGTTTTTCCTAATTACCCAGATTTGACAGTTTACACATATTGGTTATTCATGCCCACTTCTTTTGTTATTTTCCCCAACGTCATCACGTACTATGAATTACGGAATGTCCTAATTGTTGGAGACCTTTTCTCAACATCGTGACTATGTCAGATTTTCTTGACATCATGTATATAATTAATTTACCAACTTACTGAATCTTCATGCTGTAGCTATGACCTGTATTTTTTTGTTAAGCTCCCTGGAGGCACATGCCACTGATGACCTTTTCTACATGCTGAAAAATGGAAAAACTTCTTAAAACCAGGTCAGCAATTTTTGGAAAGTAGTTCTGTTATAATCTAAATCTGTGGGAAACTTGTAAGTTTTCAAAGGGATCCCCTTTCATGTTGTACGTACTTGTTTCTTAAATCTGGGTAAAAGAAGAAAATGATTCCATGAAGTCAATTTCATTACAGTAGTTTCTATTAAAAGATGAAAGGGCTGAAATTTATATTAAATCTGCTAGTTCTAACTTTGAAATGAGAATAATTTTTTTTCTCATTAGAAATTAAACTGATGAAGTATCTTGCTTTTCTTGTCTTTCTGAATTTTGTTTAGTAAGTAAATTATTTTGGGGAACCTACTAAGTGCAGTTAGTTGTGTGCTAGGCATGCAATAGGGATTATAAAGATGGTTAAGACATTTCTTGCCTCAAAATTAAATCACAGGCTAGAGCATTCAACTACTTTAGGAAGGCTTTTATCAGGACGATCTGTGTATTTCTAATAAAAGGCATCCTATGCATAAGTGATATACTATATACTTCAAAAGCATTTATAAAATTGGTTCAAACAGAACAGTGTCCTAAGGCAAATAAAAATAAATACTTTTGACATTGATTAGTTGTACTGATACCATTTGTTGAAATTCAAATGTTTTATAAATTGAGGAGTGCTGTTCTTTCCTTTTTTCTTAATCCTTCTACCACCCATCAGTTTCTAAATTGATTTGAATTGTTTATGAACAGCATTTGTCCTCAGTGTCTTGTAGAGTTTTTTTAGAAAGGACAATCACTATAGCCATTGAATAATTAACTTGCATAGCTCCCAAATTGTAATGAATAGATGTGATCCTTTAGCTCAACTGAAATATAAAATAACTTACTCTTTGTATTTGTGGTTTGCTTTCTGAAAATGTTTCTATTTTGCCATCATTCTTGAAGGGTATTTTCTCTAGGGTTAGAAGTCTAGGTTAGTGGTTGTTTTCCACCAAATCTTAGAACTTTCTGTTGTTTTATATTGGGAAGTCAGCCATCAAAATGTCTTTTAAAGAGTAATCTGTTTTGTTCAGACCACTGTGAAAAATTTCTGTGTTTGTTTTTTAGCCTTTTGTTAAGGTGTTCTGTTGTATAGTTTTATTTTTCTTTATCTTCCTTGGGATTTGCAGGACATCTCAAATGTGTATTTAATACCATTGGTTGGTTTTTGGAAAATTCTGAATCTTTATCTCTAAAAATACTGCTTCTGCTTTTTTCTTTATTCTCTCTTTCTGGAATTTCACTTACAGATATTTTAGGTTATTTTTACTGCTGCTCTCTATCTCTTAGCCTTTTTTTCAATATTTTCTCTTTTGTTGCCTGTCAGTTTTCTTCTTATCTGTCTTCTGACCTCTTTCCTAATTCCTCTTTAACTATGTCTAATCTGCTTTTAGTCCTATCCTTTTAAGCGTGAATATTGGTTACTATATTTTTCAGATCTAGAATTCCATTTTGTCTCTTAAATATTTTACAGTTCCCTGACAAACCTTGATTTTTATCTTGTAGCTCTTTGCATTTATTATGCATGTTTAAAAAAAAAGCCAGGAACCATCTCCTTAAAGCATAGTAGCCCCTGTGGATCTGGTTTTATCATCTGTTTTTCCCTCTTTTTTTTTTTAAGTTTTATTGTATTTTCATGTTGTATGGTCTCTGTGTATCTGATAATTTTTTATTGATATCAACTATTTTTTTATAGTTATTGAAGAAATTTGTGGCCTACAATGACGATGTTCACTTTCTAGAGAAAGAACTTACCTTTATTTCTGGTGAGCAGCTAAAGGCACTCGCAATCCTGCATCACTTTTAATTCATTTCTCAAAGTTTGAGGTGATTTGAAGTTGTGCTTCAGGCCAGTGAGAACTGTATTATGTCTGGTTCACACTTACTCCTATAGTATAGTTCTCTGGGTTACCACACGAATCATGGAGGGTTTATTAGCCTCCAACCTGCCTTGGGAGGTACTGGTCTATGTTTTTTGTGCCCCAGGCTTCTTGAGGCTTCTTAGGCTT
Source organism: Lynx canadensis (assembly GCF_007474595.2). Taxonomy (NCBI): domain Eukaryota; kingdom Metazoa; phylum Chordata; class Mammalia; order Carnivora; family Felidae; genus Lynx; species Lynx canadensis. The sequence continues at coordinate 105,266,162 of NC_044307.1, forward strand.
TTCTTTATTTCTTGTGGAATTGGTGTTGCCCTGATTCTGAGAAGAGGCCCAATTTCAAACTCACCTCTCTGGGTTTCTGCCTTCCTCATCTGGTTCCCTTAAATCTTCATTGACTTTTTGGCTCTCTAGTGCTTTTAAGCATATATATTTTTTAACTTTGTCCAGTTTTTCTAGTTATTCTTTTGATTAAAATTATAGAGTCCTCCAAGAACAGAAGAAAAACCCAGGGCTGAGAGAGGGACACCCAACATTTCAAGTTCCTTCAGGCAGAAAGGGAGCTGAGAAGAAAGTCAGATAAAGTAAGGAGAGAAAGCTAGCTGTTTTCCAGTGTACTTAGTCTGTCATACTTCAGCTGATCACCTTGGAAGGGCTTGCACTCCTCCCCTATCCTCTATTATCTTCAAAGGCCAACTTATCTTTCAGACTTGAACACCCCTTCCCTGACACCTTTCTTGACACCTGTCCTTTTCCACATAATTCCATGATTGACCCCTGCCTTACCCCTCTGTGGCCTCATTTGAGCCTGTTAGTACCCTACCAGTCTTTCAGCTTGGTTCACAGAGCTGTCTCTACTGACCTATAATATCCTCAAAAGTGGTGAACATTCATCTTTTGCTTTTATCTCCAGCACAATACTTGACCCATAGTAGGTGTTCAATAAACAATTGTTGAATAAATTAATACATGTGTGAATTGATGGTTGATATGATCACCACCAGTGTTACAGCTTTGCATATCTTAATGCTTTAATCACTTTATTTATTTGTTAATTACCTGCCAAGATTATTATTTTACAGAGAATACAAATCATAAAGTCAAATAAATATGTGAGGTTTGGGGTGGGTTTTTTGTTTGTTTAGTTGGTTGGTTGGGGTTTTTTTTGCTCTGGCTTAGAAGAGCGTTATTTTGTGAAAGAGGTTTCAGACCAGAAATTACAAATAGATACTGTTCCAAAAGTTCATTTATACTCAAGATATCAGAAATTTGGACTGTACTTTCTAAAACAAGTCATGCTTTATAAGTGTTAGTGGTGGTAAAGATAATTATTATTATAAGAATAATTAAATTTCAGATCTGTACTTACAAAATGCTTGCTCAAATCATAATGTCCTATAACCTGAGAACTAGTTTTTTGAGGGGACTTGGAATAGGGCAGTGATGAAGCAGGATAACGGCTTATTCCACCTTTGACTCGGCTGAATTTTCCCATAGAGATCCTCTATACCCCTCTGCTTTTCTCTATTTTCTGTTCTCTTTTAGATATTAAAGGTTATTCCAGAACTCTAAATTTTTAGCTTTCCTCTCGTGGCAGGAACAGTGGGGCTGTGTTGGGTAACGGGTGTGATTAGGAGCCTAGGAACAACCATTTGTACAAATGTGTGATTTCTGTGACTTGTGTTTTGATGTTGAAGATGGGCTTAAAGAGTTGCCTTTAAATCCATGGCCTATGTACAAGGAAGTCCAAGGATGAGAGGGTTTTCTGACTTACTTTGCATAGTGGGAAGGATTTTGTTGATGGGTAGCCACCCAGAAGAAGGCTCGAGTACCTTAAAGGAAACATTATGTTGTGGAAAGACTGTGAGGAAGAAAGAGAACCAGGTTGTTGTCCTAACACTATTACTTTCATCTAAACTCTGTATGAGTTTAAACAAATTTGAGACTTCAATTTTTTCCATCTGTAAATCAAGGTGTTGAGCATTTTTAACCTTTGTAAATTTGTGAACCCTTTTCTAAGTAATGATCCATGGTTCCTTCATTGAAATTTTGAAAATTCATTTTGTCAGTTTTATATGTTGTATGATATGGTATAATATATCAGATTATATATTATATTAAAGAATATGTAGGGGCACCTGGGTGGCTCAGTCGGTCAAGCGTCCGACTTCAGCTCAGGTTATCATCTCATGGTTCGTGGGTTCGTGCCCCACATCAGGCTCTGTGCTGATAGCTGGGAGCCTGGAGCCTGCTTTAGATTCTGTGTCTTCCTCTCTCTCTCTGCCCCTCTGCCACTCATGTGTGTGCTCGCTCTCTCTCTCTCTCTCTCTCTTTCAAAAATAAATGAACATTTAGAAAAATTTTGTAAAGATTATATAAAGTTCATTTTACTATAACCCTTAGTAATAAAGAAAAATTTTCCATTTTCTCTGCATAACTGGTAATATATTCTGTTAAATTACATAAAAAACTATTTGTTGAGAAATTTTTAGGTGTTTATTATGTTTCTTTATTTGTTAAGGCATCAAAAATAATCAAGAGCTATTTTCATGTCTGGATGTTTGGAATTCTTGGATTTTGACTACTAGGAAAATCTCTTTTTGTTCCTGTTTGGTTTCTAAAGGATAAGAAAGAATGTTTCAGGATTCTATTTGCAAGCACTTTTCTACAGTCTCTCCTTGCAGGTGTGAATAACCAGTTAGGTGAAAATGATCTTTATATTGTTTCTTTTAACATTTGTTTCCTGAAGTACCAGAGATGTCTTGATTTGTTGCATAAGAAATTTGATCAGATAAATGCAATTCACAGGAAATTTCAAAACTTGTCATCCTTATGTTTCCTGCCTTTTTTCTGTAGTCCATGACATGAATAAGTTAAACACAACATACTAAAATAACCAAAAACACTACATATGTGTGGAAACTACAGCTCTTAGCAGTGTCTGAGTGATAATCTGACTGTGTGACTGTGTTGGAGGCAGCTTACTACCACTCACTTGAAACACACATTGAGACTCTCAAAATTTTGTTTTAAAGGGCTGCACAATTGGGACATTTAAAAGTAAGTTTCAAAATAGGCAGAAATTTGTTACTTTTTCCTTGAACAGTCTAAAGTTGAAATTCCTGGACCCATCTAGAGTGGTGGTCAGATGACATAGAGAAGTAGTGAAACCAGTGTAGGCATCTTGTAACTTCATGCTTTTTGGCTGACAGGAAAGAATATTGTAGTTTTACGGTATGAGGGAATGAACAGTCTGTGAGTACACTTGAGAGCAGTGATTTTCATTCACATAGAGTGTTCCATCTGGGAAACAGTGGCGGAAAAGATATGTGAGGGCAAGTGTGCCTCAAAAGCACACGGGTCAGAGAGCCCCCATGGTCTCCTCTTTTCCTGGACATACTACTTTTTTTTTTTTTTTAATTTTGTGTTGTTGGTTTATAAACTTTTTGTTTTGGAATAATCCCTAGATTTACAGATAAGTTTCAGAGATGGTATGGAGAGATCCTGTACACCCTTCATCTAGTTTTATCTGACGTGAACATCTTACAGTGACGGGTGATGTATTTGTCAAAACTGAGAATCAGCATTGGTACATTACTCTGAATTAAACTCCGGTCTTCATTTGATTTTCACCAGTTTTCCACTTACATCCTTTTTCTGTTCCAGATCCCATCCAGGATACCACATTGCATTTAGTCTTCATGTCTTTTTGTTAATCTCTTCTGGTCTGTGACGTGTTCTCAGTCTTTCCTTATTTCCCACACGTGGCTTATGGCAGTTCTTTAAAATTGTAGCCAGTGTCTTCCGAGTTGTAATTGCAGCTGGCCCTTGTCCTCCGGTGCACCGCCACAGGTAAGCTAGGTCGTGCGCCCTCCATATCCAACCTCTGGTGGTTCGTAAAATTGCCATGTGTGGTACAGTGAATTTCCAGAGAGGATTGTACTTGGAGCCCTTCCAGATTTAAATCTAACAAGTGAGCCCACAGACATATCCAGAGTCTGACTGGTTTCTTCTTGCCTGATAAACCGTCCTTCTCTGGGGGCTCATTCTCCCAAGTTCATTCACGGGTCCAAGATATGAAAGTGACCCCTTCCTGTTTAATTCTTTTACATTTCCATATGTTCACAACTCATATATGATTTTTACAGAAATATGTTTTTGTTGGGGTGCCTGATTGACTCATTAGTTGAGCATTCGTCTGTCTCTTGATATCGGCTCAGGTCAAGATCCCAGGATCATGGGATTGAACCCCGCATGCTCAGCATGGAACCTGTTTGAGATTCTTCTCTCTTTCTCTCTCCCTCTGCCCTTCTCCCCCCACCCCACCCCCATTCATGTGTACAAATGCTCTCTCTCCCAAATTAGATAGATGATAGATAGATAAAATGTGTTTTGTTGAGGTTTATCTGGGGATTTGTTGTGCTCTGGGCAAGAGTACAACATCCTCCTTCATCCAGACC